>NC_133326.1:152826132-153426132 GCF_042186555.1 Aquarana catesbeiana | reverse complement strand
GGCACTTAAACCCCCTTCCTAACCAGACCAATTTTCAGCTTTCGGTGCTCTCACATTTTGAATGACAATTACTCAGGCATGCAACACTGTACCCATATGAAATTTTCGTCCTTTTTTTCACACAAATAGAGCTTTCTTTTGGTGTTATTTGATCACCTCTGGGTTTTTTATTTTTTGTGCTATAAATGAAAAAAGACCGAAAATTTTGTAAAAAAATGAATTTTGCAAATAAGTAATTTTTCTTCATAAATTTGGGCCAAAATGTATACTGCTACATATCTTTGGTAAAAATAACCTAAATTAGTGGATATTATTTTGCCTGTGTGAAAGTTATAGAGTCTACAAGCTATGGTGCCAATCACTGAAAATTGATCACATCTGCTCACACCTGATGTACTGAGGCCTATCTAATTTCTTGAGACCCTAACAAGCCAGGAAAGTACAAATACCCCAAAAATGACCCCTTTTTGGAAAGTAGACATTCCAAGGTATTTAGTAAGAGGCATGGTGAGTTTTTTGAAGTTGTTATTTTTTCCCACAATTCTTTGCAAAATTTTCACACCAAATTGTCATTATAACAGGTTATTTCTCTCACATGGCATGTACATTACACAAATGACACCCCAAATATATGAATATATGAATATATGAAAACGCATTTTTTTTTAACAAAGTTGTCCATTTCTAAGATATTTCCAACACATAGCATGCACATAGCAAAAATGACACCCCAAAATATATTCTGCTACTCCTCCTGAGTATGGCGATACTACATGTGTGGGACTTTTACACAGCCTGGCCACATACAGAGGCGCAACATTGAAGTAGCACATTCAGGCGTTCTAGGAGCATAAATTACACATCTAATCTCTCAACCACCTATTACACTTTTGAAGGTCCTGGAGCAGCAGGACAATGGAAACGCCCACAAAGTGACCCCATTTTGGAAAGCAAACACCCCAATGTATAATGTATGAGACATAATGAGTCTTTTGAAAGGTTCATTTTTTTCCAGAAGTTTTTGGAAAATGTGGAAAAAAAATGAAAACGCATTTTTTTTACACAAAGTTGTCCATTTCTAAGATATTTCCAACACATAGCATGTACATAGCAAAAATGACACCCAAAAATATATTCTGCTACTCCTCCTGAGTATGGCGATACTACATGTGTGGGACTTTTACACAGCCTGGCCACATACAGAGGTGCAACATTGAAGTAGCACATTCAGGCGTTCTAGGAGCATAAATTACACATCTAATTTCCTTACAGTCTATCACATTTTTGAAGGCCCTTCATATTTCTAACACATAGCATGAACATACCAAGAATTACATCCTAAAATACATTCTGCTGAGCAAAGGGTAAACAAAAGATTACCTGTGGTTTTAGTAGTGCAGTTGTCCACAGGAGGAGAGCCCTGATCCAGGCAGCAGGCAGGGACATGGTCAGCGACAGTGAATGGAATTGTCCAGGCAATATTGTCCATAGTCAGTACAGGCAGGGATACTATCCTTATACAGTCCAGCGTCAGTGCAAGTAGAGACATTGCCAAAATATTGGTCCTGGAGACAGTGCCAAAATATTGGTCCTGGTAGTAAGCAGGAACATGGTCCAAGTAGCAGGCCAGGAAAGAATGGGGACAGGGGTAGAGGCTTCTCCCACCCAAATCTCTTTGAAGCCTCCAAGTCTCCAGACCCTAAATCTGGGAATGAGAAAAATAAAAAATTAGTTTTTTTCATCCAGAAAAACATTTCTGGAGCCCCTCACATATGTGAGACCCCTGTGTTCCCGCTAGCATAGCAGGGTAAATGATCAGTCCAAGAGGCAGGCAAAAAACGTGGTCATACAGTCCAGGGTCAGTTCCAGAGCAGGCAGAGGTAGGTACAATTTAGCGTTAGGCATAAGCTTGGTCGTATAACAGGTCAGGGTAAGTTCCGGGGGAAGGCAGAGGTATGTTTATCGTTAGGCAGAAGCTTGGTCGTATAACAGGCCAGGGTCGGTTTGGGAGAAGGCGTAGGTATATGCAGTTCAGTGCAGTGGCATAAGGGGTGTGGAGGAAAATGACAGGAAATGAGAATTACATTTACCTTACTTCCCCAATAATGTAGAGAAGTATGGTAACGGCGGAAACATTCACCTATATAGAGGCCTGGTTGGGAAGGACATTGTCGACAATAATACGTGGTGTCTCTTCTAATTCCTCCTCTGGAGCACACCCGGCATCTCTTCTGACATCTGTGGCCTGCTTCACGGGGGGGGGGGGATTTTGTCAGGAAAGTGGCGTTCGTGGAGTCTGCTCACAGAATCAGAGCGAATATTTTCTGGTGGGCTTTCAGGGTACAAAAGGCTGGAGATTATTTGTTCCTGGTAGTGCAGATAGGATACAGGGTTCTCTGTAGATTTTTGGTAAATAACATAAGTGTTATACATGGCCAAACTGAAAAAATAAATGGACACTTTTTTATACCAGTGGCGGGATTTTCTTGGGGGAAGGTAGGGTTCAATCTTCTGATCGTTGAAGTCCACTCCCTCCATAAACAAATTATAATCGTAAACACAAGCAGGTTTCTGGACTGGGCCGTTTCTTCTTGGGACTTCCACGTAGGTGTCATTATGAATTGTCGTCAGCATGTGGACGTTTCGTCTGTCCCTCCACTTTTTTTTTTTATATTATCACATTTTTATTTATTTTCCATTATATACATTACTTCATACTTTAAATCTACAATATTCGAGTTTATCCAAATAAATACATTTTATCTTAACAATTAACAATTCTTAACAATTCTTCCCCCTTTCAAACAAAAAAAAAATCCCAATAAAATTTAAACATTTTCTTCCCCCTTCCCCTTTCCTTATTTCTCCCACCCCTACACCAATAGTGCTCCCTCCCCCACTTGTCTCATCTCTTCCTCTAGATATAGTGTTTCCATTGTGCTCCACACTTCCCTTCCAAATCCACAAAATTTAAAAGACATTCCGTCCTTGTGAGAGAAAAAAAAAAAAAAAAAAACCTCAGCCTGTACAAAAAATTCTTGTTTAGGTGGCTACTAAGCCAATTCAAATCACTCTTAAGCGTCAACCTTAATATCCCCCCCAAAAAAAAGAAAACTATATGAGGCTTCAATGAGCCATACATCCTTCATAGTCAGTGAGTAAATATACCATCTTCCCTTTACTATATCCATTCAGACTATCCCTTCTCTTCTGTGCCCCCCTTCCTACCTAAGTGTTTTATCCCTTCCCATTTCCCCACCCCTTATCCCTTTCCCCGTATTCAACCCCACTCAGAAATACAAAAAAAAAAAAAAAAAAACGGTGAAAAAAACTAATCAGGGAGAAGAGGAAAAAAAGAAAAAAAAAATCGATCAAACCCAGAGACCACACTACTCTTTACATCATTACTCTATCTAATCTCTTTCAAGCAGCGCACCCATCCTGCCCATGTTTCAATGTTTTTATCTTTCTTGTCTTTCACTGCATGCACCCATCTTTCGGCCTCCATTATTAAGTTGACCTCTTTCTTCCAGTCCGCCAAGGTTGGACTTCTAGTTTGTTTCCATAGCCTAGGTATTAATGATTTGGCAGCATTTAGTAAGTGTGGAATAACACTGTTCTTATAAGCTCTAACAGACATTGAAGTTCCATGAAACAAAAAGTTCCAGGGCGTCACCTCTATTGGTCCGGGGGATAACCTTTCTACCCAAGAAGCGATTGCTTCCCAGAACACCTTAATCTTAGGGCAAGACCACCATAGGTGGAGAAAGGTGCCTTTCTGTCCGCACCCGCTCCAACATCTGGCGTCTGCCGTCAGGAACCTCTTTGCTATCTTAACTGGGGTCCAATACCACCTAGCCAAAAATTTATATGACATTTCTTGAATCTGTGAGCTTATAGATGTAGAGTGCGTCAAGTTAATGAGTTTCTTAATTTGTGCTGTGGTAAGATTATGACCTAGTTCTCCTTCCCATCCTCTAATAAAGTATGGAACCATTTGGTTTTGTGTCGCGAGAATCAATCTATACATCTGTGACATCAAGTGTCTTTCAATGGGTAAATTTACACACATGGATTCGAAAGCAGTAAGAGAACTCACTGGTCTCATCCTGGGTTTAAGTCCCTTGAAAAAGCACCCCAATTGATGGTATTTCCACTCCCCCATAGGTTTCCTCCCCATTTTTGATGTCAGATCTCGCAGGGGGGTTAATGTTTCATGAGGGGCAAATTTGCCACATGTCATATCCCCATCCCTCCCCCAAGCTCCAAAAAAATCCCACCTCCTCCCCAGGAGGAAACCATGGGTACCCCTCCAATGGGGTCAGAGGGGATATCCGAGGAGCGTAGTCAACTGATTGATTTAATTTATCCCAAATTAAGAGTGTGCTCTTTGTTAATGGTGACGTCCATTTTGAGAGACCCCTGTCTGTACTCAGAATCCACAGGATTCCGGCCAGCTTCCTGCCTGCCATTATCTGCTCTAGGGGGACCCATATTTTCTTTGCGGAGTCGTGGCACCAGTTCAGAATCCGTACTAAAGACATTGCTCTATAATATAAAGCTACATCTGGTAGTCCCATTCCTCCTTCCAATTTGCCTCTACACAAAATATCATACGCCAATCTGGGATGTTTATCACTCCATACAAATGCTATAAAGGCCTTTCGTAAGGTTTTAAAAAAAACTTTGTGGGTGTGTAATTGGCACTGTGTGGAAAAGATAAATTATTTTGGGTAGTACACTCATCTTTATGACGCTGACCCTTCCAAACCACGTTAATAACCGACCCCTCCATTTCTGCAGGTCCCCCATTACCCCCTTCATTAAGGAACCATAGTTTAAATCATACAATAGTTTAGGATCTGCTGTAATATGTATTCCCAAATATGCCAATGAATTTTTGTTCCAAATAAAGGGATAAGAATTTTGAAAAAACGTTTTCATCCCTAGGGGGACATGACTAGGTAACAGTACGGACTTTTCAAAATTTATTTTGAAGTTGGATAAATCTCCAAACTTAGAAACCTCTGCCATCAAAGCCGGCAGTGATGTCTGTGGTGACGAAAGATAGAATAATAAGTCGTCGGCATATGCCGAGACTTTATATTCAACTGGTCCAACCCGTACCCCCTGAATTTCAATATTTCCCCTCACTTTGCAAAGAAATGGTTCTAATATCATAGCGAACAACAGCGGGGATAATGGACACCCTTGTCTTGTGCCATTACATATTTGGAAATAATCCGACAGTGTGCCATTTACTTTAACTCTCGCTCTTGGTGTCGCGTATAATGCTGCAACCCAGCCCATGATGCGTTCCCCCGGACCCATCCCCCTTACTACCTCTGTCATGAATCCCCAGTTCCCCCTGTCAAACGCCTTTTCGGCATCCATTGACAGTATCACTCTTGGGGCCTTGTCAGGGCCGTGTTGCATCCAATGATGGTGTGTAATGCCCGAATGGTATTATCTCTGGCCTCGCGACCTTTCATAAAGCCTGTCTGATCAGAGTGAACTAGATTCAATATATGGTCCTGTAACCGAAGAGCCAAAATTTTTGCTAAAACCTTAGTGTCTGAGTTTAACAAGGAGATGCATCTGTAGTTCACGCACTGCTGGGTATCTTTCCCTGGTTTAGGAAGTATTGTTATATATGCCAACAAGGCCTCTGGAGGTAATGGATTGGAGGCATTCATTGAATTAAAGTAGCTACATAGTGGGCCTCCTAGTCTGGTAATAAATTTCTTATAATATAAATTGGTGAGCCCATCTGGTCCTGGGCTTTTACCTTTTGGCAGACTCGATATTACTTCATTTAATTCATTGATAGAGATTGGTCTATCTATTTCTTCAATTACCGTGGGCAGCAGCGAGGGCAGCGCTGAGTCTTCTATATACTCTCGAATTTTTAATTTACGCTGTTCTCCCATTGCACTCGGCGAAACAGTATGAATATTATATAAAGCCTTATAAAATTTGTGAAATTCTGCCGCAATGGCTTGAGATTCCACTATCTTTTTATTTTGGACTATTAGGCTATGCACATGCCTGGATTCTTGCTGTTTATTAAGCTGTCTAGCAAGTAGCCATTTATTGCCCTGCCCATAAAACCGATGCGCATAGTATTTATGCTTGTTTTTAACTTTGCGATCTAGGCATTGTGCTAAGTTATGTCTCAAGTCCTCCAATTGTTGGGAATCTGCTGGGTCCAGGTGTCTTTTATGTTTGATTTCTAATTCATTAAACTCTTTCAATAAATCTACTATTTCTTTTTGTTTCTCTTTTTTAATCCGTGACCCGTGTGCTATCAGTTCCCCCCTAATCACTGATTTGTGGGCTTCCCAAACAGCCTGCTCAGAAACTTCTCCAGGCATATTTGTTTCAAAATATGTTTTTGACTTACAAGATAAAGCCTCCACCACTTTATTATCGTCCAGTAAAGATTCATTCAACCGCCAAGTTCGTTCTAGGTGGCCTGCAGATTGGAAGGAAAGTCACGGTAATCGGGGCATGGTCTGAAATCGTTATTGGCTCTATAGTAAAAGAGCAAGTCCTTTCAAGATAGAACTGGTCCACCAAAAAAATATCTAGACGAGAATAAATATCATGTATTTTGGAATAAAAACTATAATCCCTTTTCCTATAATGTGTTACCCACCATCCATCCACCAAGTAAAGGGAACGTAAGAGCTGTTTTAGATGCTTTAACGCTTTAAAGGATATGTGAGTTTTGCCTGTTGACGTATCTATCTTTGAATCTAGGGTAAGGTTAAAATCCCCCCCCAGCATCAAAAAGCCCTCCCTAAATTTCTCCAACAGCTTCAGAGTCTTTACAAGGAAATTGACTGTTCCGGTATTTGGCACATATATTGAAGCAAATGTATAGCAGAAGCCGTGTAGTCTTCCTTTTACAGACAGAAAGCGACCCTCTGGGTCTATTTGTGAGGCTATTACAACCATTGGACATGTCTTTCTAAAGGTTATTGTTAACCCCCTGGCTCTCGCAATCGGGGATGGTGCATGAAACCACTGGTTAAACAAGTGCACTGGCATGTTTGGAATGGAATCCTTCACAAAGTGCGTCTCCTGCAAGAAAACCACGTCACCCCTAAGGTGGCGTAGTTCCTGCCAGAGATGACCCCTTTTTTTGTGGTGAACATAAACCTCTCACGTTATATGATATCACCTTTATTGGGGCTGCCATATCCAATAATGCTGCTGCCCAATATATTCATCCAGTAGCTGGTGTGTCTCTTTGCTCCCAGCAGGTGTCCCCGGGGGGGTAAAAAAAAAAAGGGAAGAATTCCAAAAAGAGAAGTAAAACCCTCCCCACTCCCCCCCCTCCCACCCACTCTCCTCCACCCCAATATTCCACTCTAAGGAATATGTACTAAACGATACAGAGCTCTGAGAGGGGGTGTCCCCCCCCAGACCTCTCCACCTTCCTGCTACACCGCAGGATATCGAGTCCCTTATATCGGACCTGGCCTACTGGGCTACCCACACCCATACTCCCATGCATACTCCCACGCATTAGTATATATCCCTCCCCCCGGGCATCATAATATATTCCCCTCCACTTGACAGCCAATAGCTCCTGGTTCCGTAAAGACGACGTCTCCTCTCGTCGTAGCCTTTCATTGACCAGTTTTTGTGGGAAACCCTTTCTATTGGTTCTTACGGTACCACATGCTGGGGTGTCCCTCCGGTGAAGATTGCGGAAGAGGAGCAAACTTGTATAAAAATTATCCACATAAAGGTGGTACCCCTTTCCAAGGAGTGGATAAACAAGCTCCCAGACAACTTTGCCGCTGGTTCCAATATATTCTGGACATTCAAGGGGATGCAGTTGGGTGTCCTTCCCTTCATACACCCGGAAGGCATAAACGTACCCCGTGGCTTGGTCGCAAAGTTTGTACATTTTTACCCCATATCGGGCCCTTTTGCTGGGGATAAATTGTTTGATGCCCAGCCTGCCGGAGAATTTTACAAGGGACTCACCCACGGAAATATTCTGTTTGGGGGTATATAATTGGGGAAATTTTTCAGAGAAATCATTTTGGAGTGGCCGAATTTTGAATAATTTGTCAAATGCTGGATCATTTCGGGGAGTGCACTGGGTGTTGTCATTGTAGTGGAGGAAGCGCAAAATGATAAGGTATCTTGATCTTGGCATAATCGATGAGAAGAGTGGCATGTGGTGGATGGGGTTAGCTGACAAATATGAGTACATTTCGTTTTTTTTTTTGAGTCCCACTGTAAAAGTTAGGCCTAAGAAAATTTTGAATTCCTCTATGGTAAACTCTCTCCACTCATAGGGACGGGCATAACTAGAGCCAGGGTTGCTTACTATGTACTGCTGTGCATAGAGGTTGCACTGGGCCACAATGAACGATAGTAAGTCTTCGGTGAAAATCAAATAAAAAAAAACAAGCATGACAAAATCATCGGTGTTCACCTGGACACCTGGCTGGGTGGTAAAAGGGGGGATATTTGGGGCTGAGAGGCCACCCTACTGGTACCTGGCCTTTGTTGCAGTGGCACTGCGCTTGAGGTGAATGAAACTGCGCTTGAGGTGGTAGTAGGCTGCTGCTCCACGCCAGAACACCTTCTTTTCATGGGCACATGTTCCTCTTCCGATTCTGTATCAGACCCGCTGTTTGTCACGGGTTCATAGGCTAATTCTGAATCGGACTGAGACTCAGAGAGCTCCCCGCTGCTCTCATCGGTCATGCTGAGATGCTGGTAGGCCTCCTCGGCTGTAAATAATTTTTTTGTCATACTGGTGGCTGGTGAGGTTGATGTGGCACAGATGAGCACTGATGGGCACAGGTGGCACTAATGGGCACAGGTGGCTCTGGTGTGGCACTGGTGTGCACTGTAGTGACACTGGTGTGGCTCTGGTGGCACAGAGGTGGCACTGGTGGGCACAGGTGGCACTGGTGGGCACAGGCGGCACTGATGTGGCACTGCAGTGGTGCAGGTGGCACTGATGGGCACAGGTGGCACTGATGGACACAGGTGGCACTGATGGGCACAGGTGGCACTGATGTGGCACTGGTGTGCACTGTAGTGGGACTGGTGTGGCTCTGGTTGCACTGGTGTGGCTTTGGTGGCACAGAGGTGGCACTGGTGGGCTCAGGCGGCACTGGTGGGCTCAGGCAGCACTGGTGGGCACAGGCGGCACTGGTGGGCACAGGCGGCACTGATGTGGCACTGCAGCTGCGTAGATGAGCACAAGTGGCACTGATGGGCACAGGGGGCACTGATGGGCACAGGTGGCACTGATGGGGCACTGGTGTGCACTGTAGTGGCACTGGTGTGGCTCTGGTTGCACTGGTGTGGCTCTGGTGGCACAGAGGTGGCACTGGTGGGCTCAGGCGGCACTGGTGGGCTCAGGCAGCACTGGTGGTCACAGGCGGCACTGGTGGGCACAGGCGGCACTGATGTGGCACTGCAGTGGCGCAGATGAGCACAGGTGGCACTGATGAGCACAGGTGGCACTGATGGGCACAGGTGGCACTGGTGTGGCACAGGTGTGGCACTGGTGTGCACTGTATTATCACTGGTGTGGCTCTGTTGGCACAGAGGTGGCACAGGTGGTACAGATGGCACAGATGTGGCACAGATGTGGCACAGATGACACTGTTGTGGCACAGATAACACTGTTGGGCACTGTTGTGGCACTGTTGGGCAATGCTATGGCACTGTTGGGCACTGATATATATTGAAAAACTCACAGATTGGCACCGTAAAGCTCTCCTCTCCTCTCACGCTGCATCGGTGTAAGGAGAGCGTTGAACTCCTGATGACCCTGCTTTCCCTGCTTTGTTGACATTTGTGATCGCTCCGTCATTGGAGCGACAGTGACTCACCTGTTGATGATATCCTGCTCGTCAGTCCTGCCTACTTAAGCTGTCCAGCCCAGATGATCTCTGCCTTCGCCTTGGTCAATATCACAGAGACGCTCTCCTCCATTCCTGTTAAAAGACTTACTTGGCTGCCATCCCTTCTGGCCCCAGATCCTGCTTGCTGTTTCACTACGCTGATACCGACTTTCTGGCTTGTCTGACTATCTGTTCCGGTTACCGAACTTTGGCTATGTTTTGACTACGTTTGTTCCTTTTACTTTTATTATTAACCACTTCCCGCCCACGGACATCATATGACGTCCTGGGCTTTGGGCGGGTATATCTGAATGATGCCTGTAGTTGCAGACATCGTTCAGATATTGCCGGTTTCAGCCGGCGAATCTCTACACCATAGGAACGATCATAGCGGCCATTCCACCGCTTTAAAGTTCCTATGGGAGGCGAGAGGGGATGTCCCCCCCCTCCCGCCGCCCTCCGGTGCTTGCTCCGACTCACCGTTACGATCGGTGAGGCGGAGAGCGGATCCGCCGGCGCTGGATGTAGATCATAGAGATTTCCGGCGGACCAGATGGTCGCCGGAGTCTCTATGATCATCAGAGGCTGGACGCGATGTTATGACGTCAGGCCCGGCCTCTCCATTCAAAAAAACGGCGCCGCTTCGGTTGGGAAGCGGTGATCGTTTTATTTTTTTTTTTTATTTCAGGCTTCCCAGCCTAGTGGTGAGATATGGGGTCTTATTGACCCCATATCTCACTATTAAGAGGACCTGTCATGTTATATTCCTATTACAAGGGATGTTTACATTCCTTGTAATAGGAATAAAAGTGATCAAAAAAGTTTTTTTTTTTTCAAAAAAGTGTCAAAATAAAAAAAAACAAAATATAATTATCAATAAAAAAAGAAAAAGAAAAATTTAAAGCGTCGCTGTCCCCATGTGCTCGCACGCAGAAGCGAACGCATACGTAAGTCCCGCCCACATATGAAAACGGTGTTCAAACCATACATGTGAGGTATCGCCGCGAATGTTGGAGCGAGAGCAATCATTTTGTCACTAGACCTCCTCTGTAACTCAAAACATGTAACCAGAAAAAAAAAATTTCAAGCGTCGCCTATGAGGATTTTTAAGTACCGAACATTGGCGCCATTCTACGAGCGTGTGCAATTTTGAAGTGTGACATGTTAGGTATCTATTTACTCGGCGTAACTTCATCTTTCACAATATGCAAAAACATTGGGCTAACTTTACCGTTTTGTTTTTTTTAAAAACACAAAACTGTTTTTTTTCCCCAAAAAAACGCATTCGAAAAATTCCTGCGCAAATATCGTGTGAGATAAAAAGTTGTAACAACCGCCATTGTATTCTGTAGGGTTTTTGCTAAAAAAACATATAATATAATGTTTGGGGGTTCTATGTAATTTTCTAGCAAAAAAATTATGATTTTTACAGGAGGAGAGAAATGTCAGAATTGGCCTGGTAAGGAAGTGGTTAAACAAGTGTGATTTAAAGAGGAAGTTTACTTCCTCTTTGTTTCCCTGCAAAGGTAAACAATAATGGGCTACTATGCATCGCATTACTATGCATTATGTGTCACTTACCTGACTACCTCGCTGTGATTGGCCAGAGCCGCTATGACATCACTTCCGCTCATGCGCGCTGTTGCCGCCACTAACGGCATGATTGCCTTTAGAGATGGCATGCTCAGTGTGCCTGCGCCCTGTTGTCTACGGCGCATGCGCCATAGACATCGGTGCCTGTCTTTTGGAAATACATGGTTTAAGAGATATATCTTGCATTTACAGGTAAGCCTTAACCACTTCCCGACCAGCGCACGCCAATGTACGTCGGCAGAATGGCACGGCTGGGCAAATGGGCGTACCTGTACGTCCCTTTGAATTTGGCACCATGCCGTTGCGTGCGTGCCGGCCGGGAGCCCCGTGAGTCGGGTTGAGGGTCCCGCAGACTTGATCGCCTCACAGAATGGACGAACAGGGAGATGCTAATGTAAACAAGCATCTCCCCGTTCTGCCTAGTGACAGTGTCACTGATCTCTGCTCCCTGTGATCGGGAACAGAGATCAGTGATGTGTCACGCGTAGCCACGCCCCCCCACAGTTAGTAACACTCCCCAGGACATACTTAACCCCTCCCTAGCCCCCTAGTGGTTAACCCCTTCACTGCCAGTGTCATTTACACAGGAATTAGTGCATTTGTATAGCACTGATTGCTGTATAAATGACAATGGACCCAAAAATGTGTCAAAAATGTCCGATTTGTCCACCATAATGTGTCCGCAGTCACGATAAAAATCGCTGATCAACGCTATAACTTTTGCGCAAACCGATCAATAAACGCTTATTGCAATTTTTTTTTTTTTTAGCAGCCAAGAGCAAGAAGCTCTTGGCTGGGTTTCCGTTTCATGGAGAAAGGTTGTAACCTCCTTCTTAGATGTCTGGGGCAACAGCCTCCAGGCAGTCTTGACGGCCTCCACCGTCAGGGGCAAAGGATAACTCTCATAACCAGACACAGGGCTACAAAAAGCCCTGGAGTCAGAAGTCCACAAAACAAAGTCCCAAGGCTTCCCTGTGAAGGGGAATCGAGTGGAGGGAAGACTGCGGTGGTTTTCAGAAACGTGGCAAGAGGATATCCAAGACAAGTGGGTCATCTCTGTAGTAGCCCTAGGCTACGAACTAGAGTCCCAAGAGTTTCCACCATCATGTTTTCTAAGATCAAACGTTCCCAAGGACCCAGTAAAGAAAAAGTTCTTATTTCTGCCACTGAACCAATTACTGTATCAGGCAGTGATAATAGAGGTTCCCTCAGAAGAGAGGGACATGAGGTTTTATTCAAATCTCTTTATGGTACCAAAACCAAATAGAGATGTCAGACCCATTCTAGATCTCAGGAATCTAAATCACTTCCTAAACATCCGCTCCTTTCGACTGGAATTGATTCGGTCAGTTGTTTCCACCCTATGGGGAGGAGAGGTTCTAGCATCCATAGATATCAAGGATGCGTATCTACATGTGCCAATATTTCCTGCTCACCAGAAGTTTCTGTGGTTTGCGGTAGAGCAGCGCCACTTTCAGTTTGTGACCTTGCCTTTTGGGTTAGCCACCGCTCCCCGACTGTTTTCAAAAGTGTTAGCCCCAGTACTAGCAAGACTAAGGGGCCAGGGTATAGAAGTAAAAGCATACCTAGACGACCTGCTACTGGTAGATCAGACAATAGCAGGGTAAATCAAGGGGTGTCCAGAACAGTCAGTTATCTGAGATACCTGGGTTGGATTTTCAATCTAGAGAAATCATCCTTGCAGCCGGTAAGAAGGCTGCAGTATTTGGGCCTGGTCATAGACACAACCCAGGAAAGGGTGTTCTTGCCTCAGGCAAAGGTCAACGCTCTAAAAGAGCTGGTCCAGACGGTCAAGGCAAAGAAGGGTCCTTCCATTAGCCTTTGCATGAGATTACTAGGGAAGATGGTAGCTTCTTTAAAAGCAATTCCCTATGCCCAGTTCCATTCAAGACTGTTACAACACAGTATTCTGTCTGCTTGGTTTGAACAGATCCAAGCCTTGGATTATCCAATGAATCTGGCTCCAAAATTACGCCAGAGTCTCAACTGGTGGTTGATAACCAGGAATTTACAGAAGGGGAAATCCTTCATTCCAGTTTCCTGGAAAGTAGTAACTACGGATGCCAGCCTATGGGGCTGGGGAGCAGTTCTAGAAGAGACCACGGTTCAAAGGAAGTGGTCAGAGTCCAAGAAGACCTTGCCCATCAATATCTTAGAGATTCGGGCAGTACGTCTGGCTCTAATAGCCTGGACGTCCAGGTTGCAGAATGCTCCTGTCAGGATACAATCTGAAAATGACACAGCATTGGCCTATATCTATCACCAAGGAGGCACCAGAAGCCACACTGCCCAAAGGGAGGTGGACCATATTCTGTCTTTGGCATAGAAACATGTTCCTTGCCTATCTGCATTCCAGGAGTGGAAAATTGGCAGGCAGATTTTCTGAGCCATCAACAGTTGTTGCCGGGAGAATTGTCTCTACATCCCGATGTCTTTTTTGCCATATCCCAAAGATGGGGTACGCCAGACGTAGATCTATTGGCATACAGGTTCAACAAGAAGTTGGACAACTTTGTGGTGAGAACAAGGGATCCACTTGCACTCGGAGTAGATGCGTTAGTGATCCTGTGGAATCAGTTTTCACTGATTTATGCATTCCCTCCAGTTCAGCTGCTACCATGGCTGCTTCACAGGATCAGGGAAGAAGGTGAAGCCGGTAATCCTAGTAGCCCTGGCATGGCCCAGAGGACCCTGGTATGCAGGGATCGTGAGAATGGCAGTAGGGGAGTCTTTGATTCTTCCAACTCATCTGGACCTGCTGTCGCAGGGACCGATATTTCATCCTTCCTTACAACCGCTAAATTTAACGGTCTGGCTATTGAAACTCACATTCTGAAAAATTGGGGGCTTTCAGGTTCGGTAGTAACCACCCTGAATGCCAGAAAGCCGGCCTCCAGGACCATTTATTACAGGGTCTGGAAGGCCTGCGTCACTTGGTTTGAAACCAAGGGTTGGCTTCCTCGTAAGTATGTCATAGGAAGAATTCTGGCCTTCCTACAATTAGGAGTAGAAATGTAGCTGTCTTTGAGTACAATCAAGGGTCAGATTTCGGCCTTGAAAGTGTTTTTCCAAAGGCTGCTTGCTTTGCACTCTTTTGTCCGGGCATTCATACAAGGGATTACTCGGATAACTCTGCCAGTTAGAATACCCTTGTGCCCATGGGATTTGAATCTGGTTTTGTCAGTGTTGCAAAAACAACCCTTTGAACCTATACGGAATATTCATTTGATCCTTCTGACAAGGAAATTGGTATTCCTAGTTGCGATAACCTTTGCAAGAAGTGTATCAGAATTGGCTGCTTTCTCCTGCAAAGAGCCATACTTAATCATTCACAAGGATAAGGTTGTGCTGCGTCCGCACCCAACCTTTTTTGCCAAAGGTAGTGTCTGGTTTTCATCTGAATCAAGATGTTTCCATACCTTACTTTTTACCAGAACCTTGTTCTACAAAAGAAAAATTATTACATTCTCTCAATGTAGTGAGAGCAATTAAAGCCTATCTGAAAGCGACTGCTCAGATACAGAAAACTGATGTTTTGTTTGTGTTGCCGGAAGGCCCTAGAAAGGGTCAGGCAGCATCGAAATCTACTGTTGCTAAGTGGATTCATCAGGTGATTAGTCAGGCTTATGGCCTGAAAAGAAGTGTTCCTCCCGTTAAGATTAAAGCGCACTCTACCAGGGCAGTCAGTGCTTCATGGGCAGTGCATCACCAAGCCTCTGTGGCTCAGGTTTGCAAGGCTGCTACTTGGTCGTCCATACATTCATGAGATTCTATCAAATGGATGTAACATGGCAGGAGGACACCTCCTTCGGGTGCAGTGTGCTGCAGGCAGCAGTATAGGTCCTTACACTTGGCGGCGGCTATTTGCTTTGTGTCTCCATCCCCTTAGGTGGCATTGCTTTGGGACATCCCACATAGTTATTACTATGGTGCTCTGTGTCCCATGATGTACGATAAAGAAAATAACAGCTTACCTGTAAAATCCTTTTCTTGGAGTACATCACGGGACACACAGGTCTATCCCCGTTCATTGCGATATGTGTATATATTGCTTTGCTATAAAAACTGAGATACTCCTGGTATTGGAGGGGCACTTCCTGTTTCCTTTTTGGTTATACCAGTGTCCATTCACCTAAAGGTGGCCTATAACCCACATAGTTATTGCTATGGTGCTCTGTGTCCCGTGATGTACTCCAAGAAAAGGATTTTACAGGTATGCTGTTATAAAAATCCTATTTTTTTTTAAAAAAAGGCTACATAGAAGAAGTTTTGTTGTCTCCTCCTTTGTAACCTCTGCAGCAGGATAAGCACCCTACGTACAGGTCAAGCTGTCATTTTACCCTTGAAGAAACAAATCCGGAATTCATTGCACTCCACGATGAATATATCACATGCACATCACACATAGTATGGTGACAATAAAAGTTAATGCGTTTTGCACTATAAAAAAGTGCTTACTCATAACCTCTCAAGCTATGGCTCTACAATCCTATGTGTATTGGTAGCGCAGGTGAAGACAATCAATCAATCAGGAATCAGGAGCTGCCTTCCACTGCTCATAGTGGAAAGCCTTTCTACCCACTATCATACAAACTTGTCTATATCACCATTTACCATACAATTTTAAGCTTTCAAATCATCATCTTGTGTCCCACGATCCATCCCACATGTACTTTCACTAAAGCCCCATACACACTATCAGATTTTCTGCTGATTTTTGTCTTCATATTTACCAAAACCATGTAGTGCAAGGGCCTGCCTGATTGCATACAAATTGAAACTCCTAAGGTTTTATCTCATATTTTATGGTTTTGGTAAATCTGAAGGAAAAAATCAGCAGAAAATCTGAAAGTGTGTATGGGGCTTAAAAGTTCAAAATATTACATAACCATTACACTATTAAAACCAAAATCCTGGACAAGGCCAAGAAACAAAGATGAAAAAAGGGAGGTGGAAGGTGTAAAACATAAGGCTCAGAAGAACCCATGTTTCTGCGGTCTGCAACAGCCTTCATAGGCTTGTGGCAGGTTGCCGGAACCTAATTAACTATTTAGGACTTAGTTGATGAAGAGTGTGAAGCATTATGGGTGGAACTGTACATGGGTGTTCGTATTACAAAGATTATCATTGGAGTTTGATATAGACCTCCCAGTGTAAATGAGGAGGTTGAGATAAGGGGGTGCTGCAGCTGCACAGAGAGACGCAGGATCTGTAGGAGGAGTTCTGTCCTTCTCTCTGATGCTGAATGCTGAGACAAAGTGGGGGCAGAGATGAGGGGGTTGCTGCAGCTGAAGGAGAGGTGCAAGGGCCACATGATATGGCCTGGCGGAACCTACATGCTATAGACACACCCACTTTCTCCAAATAGAGAGGGAAATTCTAAAAGAGGAAGCTTGGTTGGAAGAAAAGAACTAAAACTTTATGACTACTGTAAAAAAATCTCCCAAAGAAGGAAAAGATTCTGGACAGGTGCTAGTGGTATTTCCTGAATAAGCTCAGCAGAACCTGGCGGTCTGCAACAGCCTCCACAGGATGGAAAAGACAGAGCGAGTGTTACAGCCAGGGGAAGTGGCCTAAATTAATTTGCAACTACAAATTATTTTTCTTTGGGGACCAAAGGCTTTCAGTAGAGGGAGTGTGTAGGCTTGCCTCTTTAACTAACAACAGTCACACAGCCTGGGCACCTACCTCATCATAGCCAGGACACAGGATTTCTGCCCTTTTCCTCCCTCAGGCCTGAATCGACATCCACCCTATGAGAAGGCAGGGAGAAGTGTTGTGATTGGCCATAGCAAGGAGCTTTAGTCTAGTCCCCACCAACAGAATGAAACTGGAGAGCCCACGGAAAGAGGAGAGAAAGCTACTGTGCAGAGAGCAGGCTTCATCCAGCCTGGCAGAGTTCCCTCTCAAGTACTGTACTGTTACTACAGACTGTTATTAGGAGGACATCTGTGAAGCAACAGTGTGGTGAGAGGTCCTTTGGCCAACTCTGTGTAATGAACTTGTTGCTGCCATTAGTTAGGCCATACAGTTCTTTGTCCTTACCCACTCATCAACCTTTTGCATGCTGATGGGGCAGTTTACAGGCAATAAAAAAGGAAGGGGTGTCATTCATTTTGTTGTAACTTTGTTTCTGTAGTTGCTAAAAGATTCTACCTGCCATTGTTGAAACCATTAAACCAGCACCTTCTTACAGGACTTAAGCTAGCCGAACTTCAGCAGAAAATGGCCGAACTTTGATCCATCTATGGGCTGCCAGCAGTGATCATTGTATTTTGATGGCAGGGAAACCTACAGCTGTCAGAATACAGTAATGCAGCAGGAGGGATTCCCCCATCATTACTGACCATATTGATGGGGGATTGAGCAATTTTCTTTCCTTCAATCCATGGCCAGACGTATTCTTGCTTATTAAAGCCCCTTTTATCTCTACTAGGGTGTCAGTGATTTTTCAGGTTGTTAAGACCAGGTTACTACTGGCAAGAGCAGGAGTACACAAAGATTTATAAAATCTCTTGCAAGGTAGTGGTATACTGTAAGTGATTTTTAATAGATTTTTTTATTGACTTGCTAATATTGACTGAGCACAGAACCTCAGGCCACCATGCAAGCATATGTGTGGTGGCTAGACATTAAAGCACACTTTTTTATGCTGCCACATATACAGTATGCATTACGCATTCAGCAAGAGGTTAATTACTTTATAATAGAAACAATAACAAAAATATTGTTATGGTCCCCCAGTGTAAATCCATTATCATTCAAGTTGTCCAGTGATGTAAATTATTTGTTAATTACTGTATCTAGCAGTTACATTACCACAGTGCTGAGGATCTGTCATTTAGCAATGGGAGTGCGGTGGGGAAACTATTGTTTGTTTGAATAGTGTTGGGCTGCGGGTCATTGTGACTGACGGGGAATTACATCACTAGATGTTGTGACTGATATCAGATTTACATTATAGATTAGATTATGTGATTGACAGTTGATTTACACCAAGGAACATAATAGCATTATTATTGTTTTTCTAATTGCATTGTAATTAAAGGACTTCACAGTGTGGGTATGTTTCTTTTCATTTAACAATGTTGAGTTTTAGGGGTACCCTAGTACACATTCTGCTGGGAGGCAACTTCCAGATTCCATTTTAAGCCCCCTTTAATAACTCCCACATCTTTTTTGGGGAACCAAATACGAGTAAGAGGTCTCTCTCCCTCAACAGTGGAAAAAGATGCCTTGCTAAAATGGGGAGACTCCCTTACCCTCTCCTTTCCAGGTACCCCCTCAATGTTGAAGGCATGTGGCCTGGTCTGGTTCAAGATAAGAGGGCTGCACACTTGCTGTTTTACATTTCCTAGCCACCCATGCATGTATGCCTGGTTGGAATTTTAAGGGAATTCCCAGCTGTTTTTTTTCCTAAATTATTAAGGGACAATACACATAAAACAACTGTGTGGTGTTCACCTAAAAATTCCAGCCAAGTTTTATCCAGACAAGGGTCCCTCAGATATTTGCCCCTTCCCATGGAAATGATTACAGAGGTGCATTCATACCCTTTATCACTCATTTTTGATAAAGAATTAAAGTGATATTAAAGTGTAACACTATCCCCGTAGGGCTTGCTGAGTGTTGAGTTCTTAGGCCTCCCTCTGGTTACCAGCAGCTGGTTGCTAAGGGTTTCCACTTGTCCCACCCTTACTCCCGCTTGCCTGTCACTCAATGACCAGTCCAGAGTATTTGTGTTTTTGTATTTTATTTTTGGAACTTGGATGGGAGAAGGGATTAGTGGGATACTCCAACTTGAACTATTCACAGTGGATAAGGACAACTTTTACTTGGCCTCACCGGATTATTGGTGGAAGCAGTCACACTGCTTTAACCATACTGCCACATGTATGGAGGAATTAAGTCTTCTTACTCTCACTAACAGCAGGCTTGATGCACTACATTATCTTCAGGATACTCTCTAGCATCCCTTTTACTGGCACCTGTCCACTGACTCTTCTAGCTGAAGGGGGTGGCCCTCACTTGAAAGGCCCCAAAGACACAGATCTGTACTCACAGTAGGCAGAATCAGATCCTTGCTGGTGTCTTCCTTCCAGTCAGCTCTGCAGGATCTCTGGGTACAACTTCCCTCTCTCTCTAGGTCCTTGGGTCAACCACCCAAGGTCGTACGACTGCCTCCAAGGAGGAGAGGGCATCTGCCCCATTCCTTCTGGACTCTGCTCCCTGATTCAACTAACTCTGAGCATATGTACCCTAGGCTTTTATACAGTATCCCAGAATGCAATGCAACACTTTTCTTCTGCCAATTACCAGGACTGTAACAAAGCTTGTGCACTCACTTGTTAGGTCCCCTCCCACTGTCCAATATGCCTCCCTATTGAATCCAGTGGGGGACAGTCAAACAAGCTGAGCTGCATCTGAGTACAATGAGCAGACCTAACAGATCCTGCTCCCTGGTAGGCAGAGAACACTGTAAGTTTTACCTGGCCATCTTCCTGGTAAGCTGAAAGACCAAAAACTATACTCTCTCTAGCACCTACTGTCAGAGCTGGGCTCAGCTTTCCTTTCTCACTGCTTAGGTTGCTCAGTTGTCGGTTGATTGCCAGCACTCATCGTTCCATCTTGGCTCACCTCGTGTTCATTTCCTGCTCTTCAGTCCAGACCACAGCCAGCCCCTTCTGGCTATTTAAACTGCCTGGTTCATTCATTCAGCGCCTTCACCTTGGTCAACATATCTAGAGACTCTCTGCTGTGCTCCTGTTGAAGACTTGCCTGGCTGACGTCCCTTCTGCTTCCTGATCCTGTCTGCTGACTCCAGCTACGCTGATCTCTGGCTTCCTGATTTTCTGGCGTGTTCTGACTACCGGATTTGTTTACCAAACCCTGGCTATGTTTTGACTACGTTTACTATTTGTACTATTTTTACCACTTTATTAAAAGATGTGACTTTTTACAGCTTTTTCTGTCTCCATCTGTTTCATGGTTCCTGACAGTAGGTGAAGGCCATGAATTCAAAATGAGCAGGATCACAACATGGACCAGTTTGCCATAGCCTTACAGATGCTCCTGATTCGCACTGCTCACATGGGTCCTCCCACTGTGGCTGTTCCGGTACAACCTGTGTTGCAGGCCATCCCTGCTGTTGCTCCAGTCTCTGTGCAGGCATCCACCTAGAATATTACCACTATAAGAGGTATGTCTGGTTCAGCTTCCCTGCTTCCCCTGCCCCAGGCTTTCCCCATGGACAGAAGCAAAGTAGGCTTCATTATTTCTTTGCTTTCTGATAGAACCTTGCTTTGGGCAAACCCTCTATGAGAGATGCAAAAACCCATTGTCATGAGTTACTCTGAGTTTGTGGCTACCTTTAACCACTTGCCGACCGGGCCATAGCCGAAAGACGCTACAGCGCGGTCGGCTAGTTCTGGGTGGACGTCCATGGACGTCCTCCCAGAATACTGCTCTCGTGCACCCCCTGGGGCGCGCACCCGAGAACTTCCGTGACCGCCGGGTCCAGAGGACCCGGCGCATCACGGATCACGGTAAACGGCCGCTGATCGCGGCCGTCTACCATGTGATCGCTCGGTCAAATGACGGAGCGATCACATGTCAACAGACCGGCGTCCCTCCCCTCTCTGTACCGATCGGTACAGTGCGAGGGGAGAGGGGGAGGGATCGGATGGCAGCACCGCTGTGGGCTGCATGTGTAGTGCCCACAGCGGTGCTCAGTGACAATTGTAGTCACATCCATCCATCCCTCCATGCTCAGCCATCCCTGCAATATACCTCGCAATACTCTGCATAATACCCTGCAATACTCTGCATAATACCCCGCAATACTCTGCATAATACCTCGCAATACTCTGCATAATACCCTGCAATACTCTGCATAATACCCCGCAATACTCTGCATAATACCCCGCAATACTCTGCATAATACCCTGCAATACTCTGCATAATACCCCACAATACTCTGCATAATACCCCACAATACTCTGCATAATACCCCACAATACTCTGCAATATACCCGGCACTACTCTGCAATATACCCAGCAATATACCCTGCAATATACCCTGCACTACTCTGCAATATACACAGCAATACTCTGCAATATACCCGGCACTACTCTGCAATATACACAGCAATACTCTGCAATATACCCCGCAATACTCTGCAATATACCCTGCAATATACCCTGCACTACTCCGCAATACTCTGCAATATACCCAGCAATACTCTGCAATATACCCCGCAATACTCTGCAATATACCCAGCAATATACCCTGCACTACTCCGCAATACTCTGCAATACCCCGCAATACTCCGCAATTTTTAACCAGTTCCCACCCACAGTCATATGACGTCCTTGACTTTGAGCGGGGATATCTGAATGATGACTGCAGCTACAGACATCATTCAGATATCAGCTTTTTTTCCTACACCATAAGAATGATCATAGCGGCTGTTCCACTGCTTGATCGTTCTTATGGGAGGCGAGAGGGGACGCCCCCCCCTTCCCGCCACCCTCCGGTGCTTCTACCGACTCACCACTACGATCGAAGCCAAGATCGTTTTTTTTTTTTTTTATTTCAGGCACAGCCTAGAGGTGAGATGTGGGGTCTTATTGACCCCATATCTCACTGTAAAGAGGACCTGTCATGCCATATTCCTATTACAAGGATGTTTACATTCCTTGTAATAGAAATAAAAGTGATCAAAAATTTTTTTGGGGGGGAAAAAGTGTCAAAACTAAAATAAATAAAGTAAAATAAACAATAAAAAAAAAAAAAATTTTTAAAGCGCCCATGTCCGTGTGCTCGCATGCAGAAGCGAACACATACGTAAGTCCCGCCCACATATGAAAACGGTGTTTAAACCACACATGTGAGGTATCACTGCGAACGTTGGAGCTAGAGCAATAATTTTGGCCCTAGACCTCCTCTGTAACTCAAAACATGTAACCAGTAAAAAATTTTAAAGCGTCACCTATGGAGACTTTTAAGTAGTGACATTTGGCACCATTCCACGAGAGTGTGCAATTTTGAAGGGTGACATGTTAGGTATCTATTTACTCGGCGTAATTTCATCTTTCACATTATGCAAAAACATTGGGCTAACTTTACTGTTTTGTTTTTTTTTAAAGCACAAAACTGTTTTTTTTCCCAAAAAAACGCGTTCTAAAAATTGCTGCGCAAATACCGTGCGAGATAAAAAGTTGCAACAACTGCCATTGTATTCTCTAGGGTCTTTGCTTAAAAAAAAAAATATATATAATGTTTTGGGGTTCTATGTAATTTTCTAGCAAATAAATTATTATTTTTACATGTAGGAGAGAAATATAAGAATTGGCCTGGGTGCTCCAGAACGCCTGAAGGTGCTCCGTGCATGTTGAGCCTCTGTATGTGGCCACGCTGTGTAAAAGTCTCACACATGTGGTATCACCATACTCGGGAGTAATAGCAGAATGTGTTTTGGGGTGTAATTTGTGGTATGCATATGCGGTGTGTGAGAAATAACCTTCTAATATGACAATTTTGTGAAAAAAAAAAAAGAAAAAAAAAAAATCTTGATTTTGCAAAGAATTGTGGGAAAAGATGACAATTTCAAAAAAACTCATCATGCATCTTTCTAAATACCTTGGAATGTCTTCTTTCCAAGTAGGGGTAATTTGGGAGGTATTTGTACTTTTCTGGCATGTTAGGGTCTCAAGAAATGAGATAGGCCGTCAGTACTTCAGGTGTGATCAATTTTCAGATATTGGCACCATAGCTTTTGGACTCTCTAACATTCACAAAGACCAAATAATATACACCAAGTTGTACTTATTTTTACCAAAGATATGCAGCAGTATAAATTTTGGCCAAAATTTACGAAGAAAAATTACTAATTTGCTAAATTTTATAACAGAAACAAAGAAAAATTCATTTTTTTACCAAATTTTCAGTCTTTTTTCTTTTATAGCGCAAAAAATAAAAAAACCCAACGGTGATTAAATACCACCAAAAAAGGACAAAAATTTCATATGGGTAAAGTGTTGTATGGCTGAGTAATTGTCATTCAAAGTGTGAGAGCACCGAAAGCTGAAAATTGGTCTGGTTAGGAAGGGGGTTTAAGTGCCCAGTGGTCAAGTGGTTAAAAGGGTATTTGACGTTCCCGCTCGCTACACTTCTTCTGCCAAGAGCCTCATGTCCATCAAACAGAGTAAAAGAACTGTTGCCGATTACGCCATTGAATTCTGTACTCTGGCAGCAGAGGTCACTTGGAACAATGAGGTCTTCGTGGCTGCTTTTTCTAATGGTCTCTCGGATAACATCAAAGATGAGATAGCAGCCCGAGACATATCTATGGATCTGGAGAAGTTGATCACGTTTGCCATTCTCATTGACTCCAGACCTTCCTTTAAGGAACACTTGTGGAAGCCTCCCTGCATTTGGCTCTGAGCTTTGCAGTCCCACCCTTGCCTCCTTCACCTCCCATGCCTCCTGGTACTGAGTCCGCCAGTGAAGTAGAACTCATGCAGTTGGGCTTCACATGTCTCTCTGCAGATGAGAGGGCCTTTAGGAGGAGGGAGAGATTATACCTTTATTGTGGCCAGGCAGATCACTTTTTGAAGTCTTGTCCTACCCGTCCAGGATACGCCTGCACCTTGAGGTTCTGTAGGGGACAGACCAAAGGTGGTGTTGTTATGTCCCCAGTTATCCTGAAGGATAAGCCTTTAGTTCCATTTACCCTTTTTAGGTCTGAGTCGTCCATTGAGACACAGGCTCTAGTCGACTCTGGGGCTGCAGGCCTGTTCATAGATAGTGCCTTTGTGTCTAAGCACTCGATTCCGCTGCAGCTTCGTCCACTCCACTTGCTATTGAGGCTATTGATGGGCGACCTCTACAGCCTGCCCGTGTGACTCATGAGACTGCTCCTTTGACCATAGCCGTAGGGGCTCTTCACAATGAGATAATCCAATTCCAAGTTATTTCCTCTCCTCATTACCCGGTGTTTATTGGTTATCCTTGGTTACTTACAATACAGGTTATTATCTCTTAGCCTCTGTAGCACTCAGGAGACATCCGTATGGTGGCTCTCTAGGGATTTAGAATATATGAGAATATCGTCAAGATAAACCACCACACATTGCTGCAACATATGAGAATTGGCTTTGTGTTGAGGTTTGAGGCTTTCCTGGTCACCACAATGCAGTAAAACATGTTTTCAGAAAGTGGCTAAGGTCTTGTGCACCTCTTCACCCTACTCCTTGCCAGAGGAGTACTATGAATTTAGCGATGTCTTTGACAAAGGTCAAGCTTGTATTTTGCCTCCACACCGGTCATATGATTACGCAGTTGACCTTCAAGCTGGTGCTATGCCTCCCCGTGGCTGGGTTTACCCTCTGTCTGTCTTGGAGAATAAAGCTATGGAGGACTATATTGCCGACGCACTTTCTTGAGGGTTCATCTGCAACTCCTCGTCTCCTGCTGGTGCTGGCTTCTCCTTTGTAAAAAAGAATAGTGGTGAACCGAGACCTTGTATCAATTATAGGGGTCTCAATCACATTATGATTAGGAATGCCTACCCAATTCCATTGATTACGGAGTTATTTGACTGCCTCAAAGGAGCAACGGTTTTCACAAATCTCGAATTTGAGAGGGGCAAACAATCTTATGAGGATCAAGGAGGGCGACAAATGGAAAACTGCGTTTAACACCAAGACAGGACAGTATGAATACCTCGTAATGCCGGTTGGTCTTTGTAATGCTCCTGCATTGTTTTAGGAAACCATCAATGATGTCCTCCGAGATATGTTGCAGCAATGTGTGGTGGTTTATCTTGACGATATTCTCATATATTCTAAATCCCTAGAGAGCCACCATACAGATGTCTCCTGAGTGCTACAGAGACTAAGAGATAATAACCTGTATTGTAAGTTGGAGCAGTGCAAGTTCAGGTTAAATTTCTGGGTTATTTTCACGAATAGGTTAAATTTCTGGGTTATGACATTTCTACTGCCAGTTTTTCGATGGACCCAGAGAAATTATCTGCAGTTCTACAGTGGCCTCGACCCATAGGTCTACATCCGCTACAATGTTTTCTTGGCTTTGCCAATTATTATCGGAAATTTATTCGGAACTGCTCTTCTCTGGTGAAACCCCTGATTAATATGACTAGTGAGGAAGGTAACCCACAGTCCCTGGATTCCATTAAAGCCTTTCAGTCTCTCAAGGCTGCCTTTGTTTCAGCTCCTGTGCTGGCACATCCTGACCCTACGCTACCTTACATCCTTGAGGTTGATGTATCCGAGACTGGAGTAGGTACCCTTCTGTCTCAACGTCCTACCTATGAGAGCGCTATGCATCCTTGTGGCTACTGTTCCAAGAAATTGTATCTTGCAGAATGCAATTATGAGATTGGGGACAGAGAATTGTTAGCTATAATTTTAGCTCTTAAAGAATGGAGACATCTCCTCGAAGGTACCACTGTGCAGGTCCTCATTTTGACTGATAACAAGAATCTCACATTCCTGTCTGAGGCAAAACGCTTATTTTCCAGAAGAGTACAATTGGCTTTTTTCTGTCAAGCTTCAATTACATAGTCTCATTTTTACCCGGTACTAAGAATGTAAGGCTGACGCATTGTTGCAACAGTTTTGCTCCGCTTCCAAGATTGAGTCAGTGCCTGTTCCTGTGATACCTCCAGATCGCATTCTGGCTACTGTACGTACCAATCTCACTTCACCTTTGGGTAACAGAATTCTTGCTACTCAGATCCTCCCAAGAAACCTGGTGACCGCTGCTTTGTCCCTGAGAATCTCTGCACTGCTTTGCTCTAGACTTACCATTCTCCCAAGGCGGCCAACCATACAGGGAAGAATCAACTTATTTTCGCTATTTTACAGCAATTTTGGTGGCCTAGTCTCTGCGCTTATGTAACCACCTTTGTAGTCGCTAGTTCTGTGTGTGCACAGTGTAAGACACCACAACACCTTTCATTGGGCCTCCTACAACCCATACCCAATGGAGAGATGCCTTGGACTCACCTGTCTATGGATTTTATTGTGGAGTTACCCAACTCCCAGGGCAACGCAGTTATTCTCATGGTGGTTGACCGATTCTCAAAAATGTCACATTGTATACCACTAAAGAAGTTGCCTACATCCAAAGAACTGGCATCCATTTTTGCTCAGATCTTTCGGTTACATGGGCTACCCAACATTATTATCTCCGATAGGGGTAGCCAGTTTGTCTCCAGGTTTTGGTGAGCCTTTTGTGCACATTTAGGAATTCAGCTTTTCTTCTCCTATGAGTATCACCTGCAGTCCAATGGGGGTGCAGAACGAGCCAACCAAGCCTTGGAGCAGTTTCTACGCTGTTATATTTCTGACCACCATAACAACTGGTCAGACCTCCCACGGGCGGAGTTTGCTCACAATAGTGCCGTCAATATCGCTTGCCGATTGTCTCCATTTATGGCGAAATATGATTTCCAACCATCCATGTTGCCTGACTCATTTGTTCCCCAAAGAATTCCTGCGTTAGAGGAGCATCTCCATGGTCTTCGTTCCACTTGGAATGAAGACCATGGAGATGGAGTTTCAAGAGTCATTTACCACTTTATTAAAAGGTGTGATTTTTTTACTGCATTTTCTGTCTCCCCCTGTTTCATGGTTCCTGACACCTACCTAGGAGGGTGCTACAAAAGTCTCTATTTTAAACAAAAATAACAAACATATTATACTTACCTACTTTGTGCAATGGTTTTACATAGAGCAGCCTTGATCCTCCTCTTCTGGGATTCCCCATTGGCGCTCCTGGCTCCTCCTGCCTTTGAGTACCAACCCCTCCTGCAGGCTTGCTCCCGAGCCACAAAACTGATACACACACAGTGTGGCTCAGCAGCGGGAGCCAATGCTATCAATCTGCCCTGTGAGGAGAGAGAGAGACACTGCTCTCGTGCACAGCGCTGTACCAAGATGGAACTCAGGTAAGTATTTGGGGGGTGTTGTGGGGGAACCTGTATCTAAAAGGTTTTTTTACCCTAATGCAGAAAATGCAATAAGGTAAATGCCTTTACAACCACTTAAGCGGGCCATACATGGATCGAAATTCAGTCAGTTCAGCAGGGAGCTGCCAAATTTTCATCTATGTATGGGCAATATATTGATTGACTTGTGTACAGCCTGTCTGGTTTTTCCTAAATCATCAGTGCTGCCAGCTATAGCCAGTATTAGTGACTAGGGATGGGCCGAATACCCCCCTGTTCAGTTCGCAGCAGAACATGCGAACAGGCAAAAAAATGTCTATGGGACATGAACGTGAAAAATCAAAAGTGCTAACTTTAAGGGTTAATATGCAAGTTATTGTCATAAAAAGTGTTTGGGGACCTGGGTCCTGCCCCAGGGGACATGTATCAATGCAAAAAAGTTTTAAAAATGGCCGTTTTTTCGGGAGCAGTGATTTCAATAATTCTTAAAGTGAAACAATAAAAGTGAAATATTCCTTTAAATTTCATACCTGGGGGTGTCTATAGTATGCCTGTAAAGTGGCGCATGTTTCCCGTGTTTACAACAGTCCAAGAGCAAAATGACATTTCTAAAGGGAAAAAAAAGTAATTACTAGCGGTAGCGCCGGCAGCTATAATGAATTGTCGGGTCTCTGCAATACTCATAAAAGTCATTGAAAAAAATGGCCTGGGGTTCCCCCACAGTGCATTACCAGGCCCTTTGGGTCTGGTATGAATATTAAGGGGAACCCCAAACCAAAATTTAAAAAGAAAAATGCGTGGGGGTCCCCCCAAATTCCATACCAGGCCCTTCAGGTCTAGTATGGATATTAAGGGGAACCCTGCACCAAAATTAAAAAAAAAATGGTGTGGGGTCCCCCTCAAAATCCATACCAGACCCTTCAGGTCTAGTATGGATTTTAAAGGGAACCCCATGCCAAAATTTAAAAAAAAAATGGTGTGCAGGTCCCTCTAAAAATCCATACCAGACCCTTATCCGAGCACGCAACCTGGCAGGCCGCAGGAAAAGAGGGGGGACGAGAGAACGCCCCCCCTCCTGAACCGTACCAGGCCACATGCCCTCAACATGGGAGGATGTCCCCATGTTGATAGGGACAAGGGCCTCATCCCCACAACCCTTGCCCGGTGGTTGTGGGGGTCTGTGGGTGGGGGGCTTATCAGAATCTGGAAGCCCTCTTTAACCCCAGTTCCCCGCCCCCCTGTGTGAAATGGTAATGGGGTACAAATGTACCCCTACCATTTCACCAATAAGTGTCAAAAATGTAAAAAAATACAAGAGACGGTTTTTGACAATTCCTTTAATGTCTTCTTCTTTCCCTGCTTCTTCTTCCACCTTCTTCTGGTCTTCATTCAGTTTTCTTCCTCCATCTTGTTCTTCCCCCCGCTTCTTCCTCTTCTTCCTCCAATCCTCTGCTTCTTCCTTCGGTCTTCTCATCCGCATCTTCCTCCGGCATCTTCTTCCCCACTTCGTTCTCCAGACGATCCACATCCATGGGAGGTTCCCGCTGTGTGACACTTCTGTTCTTCTGACAGTTCTTATACAACTGAGGGTGGGGCCACCCGGAGACCCCGCCCCCCTCTGACGCAGGGAACTTCAAGGTGACTTCCCTATGGCTTTCCCCGTAATGTCAGAGGGGGCAGGGGTCACCTGGTTATGTAATGACCCCACCCCCCTCTGCAGAGATCTTTCCTTTATTTCTCCTGATGATTGTTGTCGCCCAAACAAAAAAGCAAGGGCAAATCAAAATTTTAGAGTGGTTACCAGAGGAACAAGTGAGGAAAACTCATCCAATGGGGACAAACGTACTGGTGACTACTGTTGAAGACAATAATTCCCCTCAATTTATTTAGCTTTCCTCTCATTTCCTATTGTGTCTTCAGGAAAAGGAGTGAATAGAAATCTCAGCAGGGGGACAAAAAATAACCTTTTTATTAAGTGTTTTAATTCTTCCCTAGACTACCCAAAACTAAAAAAAAAGTTTTGCTGTACATACGGTTTAAAAAAAAACCCTGTCACCAGACTATTCATTTAATCAAAAACATTCTCATAAGATTATATATGGATTAAATATATTTCATGTATATTGTTTACCTGTAAAAGCCTACCTTGTATACACATCCTAAGAATCTTAGATTTCAGCTGGGTGCTGCCATTTTGAAAGTGATGTTAGCAGTCCCTTGGAACTCAGAGCTGTGACAATCTATAGCACAGATAAAGAGTGATCAAGAGTGCCTTAAAGAGGTAGACAGAACCTCTATTGCTCACTGTACATAGCCGCAAAGGATTGCTGTGAGCCCTGGGTGAAGTTACTATAGCTAAGTTATTATGAATAACTCAAGCTGCATTACAATACTATTGCTACTGGCTGCATAGAGTCTCCCACAGCAGGGAGTGTGCAAGCTTCTGTTGGCAAGGAAGAGCAGAAAGGATATGCCGGTACTTTATGTTCAGACTGAGCCTTTGTCCCTGCTAGGCCATTTTTCTTAAAGGACCCAGCATGCACCGATCGGTGATGTCACAAGGGGGCGGTGCCACCAAGTGATGTCACTGGATTGCCCCATCCCTTAACTATTTAAGAACTGTCAGACGGAGGAGCAGGCATTCGGCAGTTAGCCTTTGTCTCCGGCAGAACTTGTTTTTTTCCGGGTCCGGCGGTAGCGTCATCTGTGGGATTGATCAGGGGACAATGTTTTTTTATTTTCTTAATAAAGGAATTGTCAAAAAACTTACTCCTGTCATTATTTATTTTTGACACTTTTTTTGGTGTATGAATAGGGGTACAATGTACTACATTTTTATTTACATGGGGGGGGCTGGGCCTGGGGACTGGGATCTTGTTAAAGTGGGCTTCCAGATTCCGATAAACCCCCCACCCGCAGACCCCCACAACCACTGCCCAGGGTTGTCATAAGAGGCCATAGTCCCCATCAACATGGGGACAAGGTACTTTACGGTGGGGGGCCTGGTATGGTTCAGAAGGGGGGGGGCGCTTGCTCATCTCCCCCCTTTCCTGGCTTGCCAGGCTGCTTGCTCAGATAAGGGTCTGGTATGGATGTTGGGGGGACCCCATGCCTTTTTCTTCATTTATTTTGTATTGCCGGCAATAACTTGCAACTGCGAGTCAATTTAAATGTCATTTTTTTCTTTACATGTGTCAGTTTTGCTGCAGCATGTTATATATATGCTACAGATATAGAATGCGCCACTTTGCAGGCAGACTAAGGGGACCCCCCGGCACTAAATTTAAAGGAATTTTTCATTTTTATTTTTCAATTTAAGCATCATTAAATCACTGAACCTTTAAAAACTATATTAAAAAAAAAATAAAAATAAATTTGCATTAATACATGTCCCTCAGGGCAGTACCCGGGCCCCATACCCTTTTTATGTCCAATAACTTGCATATAAGCCTTCAAAATGGGGACTTTTGATTTTTCATGTTTGGGTCCCATAGACTTTAATAGAAATCGCATCTCGGGACCATAATTTTTCTCTGTTCGGGAGTTCTCATGCAAACCGAATCGGGGGAGGTTCGGCCCATCACTAGTGATTTGCTGATTGCTTATGCTCAGGAGTTCACCTCTGGAGTGAGGTAGTCCTCCCTTCCTGTTGTTTAAGAAATACCCACAGCAGTTACTTGAACACCTTTAATTACAAAGGGCTTGGTTGATTTTGGCGTCTCATTGCCCAAAGTAATATTCAGAAGTTCTGGGCTGTTTGACTGTCCCTTAAGTGTTAGACCTCCTTATTGGAATGTTATACAATCCGGATTCAAGCAGACAATGCCATGAAGTGGCATACATCAATTGTCAGGTGGATCCAGAATTTTGCTATAGCAAAATGGTAGATTGATATCCTTGGTAAAACGTTAGGCTCCAGTTTTTTCAGACATGAGCATGCTAGGTATACACAATGGCAGGCAGACTGCATCAAACAGCAGCGCCTAAACCTGTGAGAGTGATTCCTACCATTGGAGCTATTCCTGGGCGTGTGTCACAGTTAGGCAACTTCAGAGGTTGACTACCTGGCCCTAAAGGCTTGGAAGTTTTTTCTCAGTGGTCCTCAGTGGTGGATGCAGTGGATGCTTTGGTGACTCTGTGGAATCAGTACTTCCTTTGCTTGCTTTTCCCTCATGTTCAGGATGGAAGGCATTCTGGCGTTCGTCATTCTTCCATGCAGATGTGGTACGCCAATCGTAAAGGATGCTGGACATTTGCTCCAGGGGATATACTGGATCACGACAATCTGTTTCCAAGGAATGTTTTTTTGCCATCCAGCTTTAAGCTGCTTTTGACTGCTTGATTGAAGCTCAAGTTCTGAGAGACAAGGCATCATCAGGAGTCTAGGAATACCTTAGTGCTAAGCTGGGAGTTATAATTCTTATTAAATCTATCGCTGGGCATGCAATGCATGCTTATATTGGTGTAAGCCTCAAGAATTTCCGCCAATGGACAAGTCCTCTCCTGCAGCTGGTCCTAGGCTATTAGCACTATTCAGGCTCTCAATGTTGCTCCCCTTGTGACTCCATCAGATCTGAAGTAGTTCATTTGTAGCCTTTGCTTGGTGAGGTGAGTGTTTGGACTGGTGGCCTTCTTCAGCATAGAACCCTTCACAGGTTTTGCATAAGATGAGGTTATTGAGACCCAGTTCTTCATTTTGTTAGGGGTAGTTTTTAATTTGTCTCCTCAAACAAGAGATCCTTATCCTGTTTTTTTAGTCTGCCACCACTTCACCCAAAGGAAGTTTCCATCCCTTGGTTGGATGTGGTCAGGATCGAGAGTCTATCACTCAGCTTCTACTTTCCTCTTGTTTTTCAATATGGAGCCTGTACTGATGCTCTGATATTTTAGCTCCACCATGTCAAGTTGACTCAGCAGACCATCATCCAACCGCATGGTCTAGGGTTCAGGTTCAATCCCTTCCTGACAGGACACACTCTACTAAGGCCTCATGCACATAGAGAATTTTTCCTGCTTTTAGCAGTGTCAGGTGTGTGTTTTTTTTTTTGCAGCTTAGAAACGCCTCTCCGTGTTATTCTATGTGTCCATGTACACTATGGCTTTTTCAAGCTTTAAGTGGCATAGGCTTTTAGAAGCTGTTAAAAAACACAGAGCCAGTGTGTTCAGAAGAAGAGATTAGGAGGTGTAAAAATGCTTGACGCTCCTATACCGCGTCCCTCTTTCCTCCCCGTTTGTCTCTCATTTTGATTGGATCTATATAGTTGTAGTGTATTTCACAGTGCTAAGCCTTTCATCCAATTTGTAAACTGCTGCATTTTTAAATTTCAAAGGCCATAGTAAGGAGTAGTAGTGGTAAAAAAGCACTTGTGGGTCCTTTTTTTTTTTTTTGTATAATTCTCCTTTAAGGGGTCGTGGCAGGCACAATGTCCTACGCCTACCTACTTTTGCTACTAGGTGTCCCTCGTTCCCATCTCAAAAAGTTGGTAGGTATGGGGAGGTGAGAGGAGGGGTGGAGGAGCAAAGCCAGCACAGACGGAAATGAGAAATTCCCAGAAGAGAAGAGGGCTATGACATGCAAGTAAGGAGGGGGTTGTATTAGGAAAATGACTACTGGAAAACTTTAACTAATGGAATAGTCAAAAATTCTAGCAAGTTCGAAGGCACTTTTCAAGGAAATAAAAAATTTAACCTGCAATTTTTTAAGTTAGTGATAGTGTTGAGTAAACATACAGTTGAAAGATTAAATATATGGCAGCCAAGTTATTTGATTTCCTAAATATTTTTTCCTTATTGCCATGCTGGTAATCAATGTTCTCCAATGTATGCTGGTATTTTAGAACACCACAAGGTAGAACGTTTGCATTTTCTGTGGTGCAGACACTAGATTGTATTTCAGTTTGTTTTTTGCACTTCAAATATGCTTTTGTTTATGGAAACCATTGGAAATTGTAACAATCATAACTACAATCATTAAGAAATGTTTTGTAGTACTATACCATGTTACAAGCAATCGTTAAATTATATATGCATTTTGCAGACTAATTGTACAGGCATGATTAGAAACTAACTTTTTCACAGGTCAAAGAGGTAATGGGCCCTGGATTTCTTTTTCTGTTAATTAGAATGACATTGGAATATGCTAACCAGTGTCATTGGTTATTCAAGCACATTCAAAGGTCACAGTGTCATGACACACTACTGAAAAACGAGAGCCTATACCTTACACTCTACATACGCACATTGCCAGACGTACAGTGTAGGCCATCAGCAAGTCTTAAAGGAATTTTCCCTTGCCCATATTTTTTTCTTTAGTAATTCCTGCTGCTGTATGATCTCTGACAAAACAGGTTCCAGGGCAAGTAATGTCATCCTCATGCAATTAATTTTCATATTCTGGCAAAGACAAGGAATTGGTCTGCTGCTGGAAGGAACTTTAAACAAGTATGTTAAAATTTTGGATGAGTATATTAATTATACAGAGCCTATGATTCCTAACATCAGTATAAAATTGTAGATTAATGTTCATTAAATCTGAGGAAATACTATTTTCTGTACATTTTTAGAAGCCTAAACACATGAAATGCAGATTGTCACAAATGATTACATTTCAGGCACATTCCAGTAAGCCATGGAAACTTGCTTCTTCAACCATTCGGGGTATGTTAACTAGTCAGTTTGTCGTTTATATTTGGTACCTAGATACCTCCCTGTAAGGTCTGGTTCACACCTTTGTGTTTTTATGTGCATTTTGTAATGCATAAAAATGGATGTGTCACAAAAATACATTGTGAGGCTGTTCACATTTCTATGTCTGATTTTTAGATGCATTTATGTGTTTTCTGGCCCACTAAAGTATATGAAAATGCACATACATTATTGTGCGCTTTCATGCTTCTTTTATGCATTTTCAACTTGTTGGTGAGCACATGCATACTTGCCAATTTTCCCGCTACAATCCCAAAACTTGGACCCTCGTTCCGATCTGAGCGCGTCCCATTCAAAATCTGATTTTTTTACTTTGTCCTTGGAATAATCGGACTGTTTTGGCACCATGCGCCGCTTCTGTCTATGAAAAAATGGCAATGAGATGTTCTCCTCCAGCTAGCAGGACTCTTTCCCCTCATGTGTGTTATATGGAGAGGGGAAGGGCCTCTGATCCATGCAGCTAATTGGCTTCTTTTTTCAGTGTATACAATTCGCTTGTGAAGCCGGTTAGCTGCAGGGATCCGAGGCTCCTCCCCTCTCTACTGAACACATGGGGAGAAAGAGGCCTGCCAAGCTTGGCCTCCAGGACAGAGAGATGATCTTCTGTATAGCGGAGATTAAAGCATGCAGGAAGGACACTCTGGGAGCACCTGTGATGTAAGGGGACACTCTATTGGGGACACCTCGTGTAAGGAGGGACTCTACTGGGGACACCTTATGTAAGGAGGGATTCTGGGGGCACCTGTAATGTAAAGAGGGACTCTAGGGGCATGTAAGGAGGGACTCTGGGGGCACCTGTGATGTAAGGAGGGACTCCGGGGGCACCTGTGAAGTAAGGAGGGACTCTACTGGGGACACCTTGTGTAAGGAGGGACTCTGGGGACACATGTGATGTAAGGAGGGACTTTACTGGGGACACCTTGTGTAAGGAGGGATTCTACTAGGGACAACTTGTAAAAGGAGGGACTCTACTGGGGACACCTCGTGTAAGGAGGGACTCTGGGGGCACCTGTGATGTAAGGAGGGACTCTGCTGGGGGCACCTGATGAATGGAGGGACTCTGCTGGGGGCACCTGGTGTATGAAGGGACTCTGCTGGGGGCACCTGATGTAAGGAGGTACACTGCTGGGGCATCTGGTGTATAAAGGGACTCTGCTGGGGACACCTCATGTAAGGAGGGAGACTGCTGGGGCACCTGGTGTAAGGAGGTACTCTTCTGGGGCACCTGGTGTAAAGAGGGACTCTACTGGGGACACCTTGTGTAAGGAGGGATTCTACTAGGGACACCTTGTAAAAGGAGGGACTCTACTGGGGACACCTCGTGTAAGGAGGGACTCTGGGGGCACCTGTGATGTAAGGAGGGACACTGCTGGGGGCACCTGATGAATGGAGGGACTCTGCTGGGGGCACCTGGTGTATGAAGGGACTCTGCTGGGGGCACCTGATATAAGGAGGTACACTGCTGGGGCATCTGGTGTATGAAGGGACTCTGCTGGGGACACCTCATGTAAGGAGGGAGACTGCTGGGGCACCTGGTGTAAGGAGGTACTCTTCTGGGGCACCTGGTGTAAGGGGGGACTCTGCTGGGGGCACCTGGTGTAAGGAGGGACTCTGCTGGGGACACCAGGTGTAAGGAGGGACTCTACTGGGGACACCGGGTGTAAGGAGGGACTCTAATGGGGACACCGGATGTAAGGAGGGACTCTGCTGGGGATACCGGATGTAAGGAGGGACTCTGCTGGGGACATCTCATGTAAGAAGGGACTCTGCTGGGGCACTTGGTGTAAGGAGGGACTCTGCTGGGGGCACCTGATGTAAGGACGGACTTTACTTGGGGCACCAGGTGTAAGGAGGGACTCTACTGGGGACTAGCGATGAGTCAAACACCCCCCCCCGGTTCGGTTTGCACCAGAACCTGCAGACCGACCAAAAATTTGCACGAACATTAGAACCCCATTGAAGTCTATGGGACTCAAACGTTCAAAATCAAAAGTGCTCATTTTAAAGGCTAATTTGCATGGTATTGTCCTAAAAAGGGTTTGGGGACCTGGGTCCTGCCCCAGGGGACATGGACCAATGTTAAAAAAGTTTTAAAATGGCTGTTTTTTCGGGAGCAGTGATTTTAAAAGAGCTTAAAGTGAAACAATAAAAGTGTAAAATTCCTTTAAATTTCGTACCTGGGGGGTGTCTATAGTATGCCTGTAAAGGGGCGCATGTTTCCCGTGTTTAGAACAGTCTGACAGCAAAATGACATTTCAATGGAAAAAAAGTAATTTAAAACTACTCGCGGCTATTAATGAATTGTCGGTCCGACAATACACATAACAGTTCATTGATAAAAACGGCATGGGATTTCCCCACAGGGGAACCATGAACCAAAATTAAAAAAAAAAAATGGTGTGGGGGTCCCCCTAAATTCCATACCAGGCCCTTCAGGTCTGGTATGGATATTAAGGGGAACCCCACACCAAAATTTAAAAACAAAATGGCGTGGGGGTCCCCCTCAAAATCAATACCAGACCCTTCAGGTCTGGTATGGATATTAAGGGGAACCCCGCACCAAAATTTAAAAAAAATGGCGTGGGGGTCCCCCTAAAATTCCATAACAGACCCTTGCCACATGCCCTCAACATTGGGAGGGTGCTTTGGGGTCCCCCCAAAGCACCTTGTCCTCATGTTGATGGGGACAAGGGCCTCATCCCCACAACCCTTACCCGGTGGTTGTGGTGGTCTGCAGGCAGGGGGCTTATCAGAATCTGGAAGCCCCCTTTAACAAGGGGACCCCCAGATTCCGCCCCCCATGTGAAATGGTAAGGGGGTACCTACCATTTCACAAAAAAAGTGTCAAAAATGTTAAAAATAACAAGAGACAGTTTTTGACAATTCCTTTATTTAAAGTCTTCTTCTTTTCCATCTTCTTTCTTCTATCTTCTTTCTTCTACCTTCCTTCAGTTTCTTCCTCCGTCTTCTTCTTCCTCCAATCCTCTGCTTCTTGCTCCTGTGTTCTCTTCCGGCATCTTCCTCTGCGGCGTCTTCTTCCCTTCTTCGTTCTTGGGCTGCTCCGCATCCATGATGGGAGGCTCCCGCTGTGTGACGCTTCTCATCTTCTGACGGTTCTAAAATAATGGAGAGCGGGGCCACCCGGTGACCCCGCCCCCTCTGACGCACGGGAACTTGACAGGGACGTCCCTGAGGCTTTCCCCGTGATGTCAGAGGGGAGCGAGGTCACCCGTTACGATGCGGAGCGGCCCGAGAACGAAGAATGGAAGAAGACACCGCGGAGGAAGATGCCGGACGAGAACACCAGAGCAAGAAGCAGAGGATCGGAGGAAGAAACCAAAGGAAGATAGAAGACAGAAGAAAGAAGATAGAAGAAAGAAGATGGAAAAGAAGACTTTAAATAAGGGAATTGTCAAAAACTGTTTTTTGTCATTTTTAACATTCTTGACACTTTTTTGTGAAATGGTAGGGGTCCCCTTGTTAAAGAGGGCTTCCAGATTCCGATAAGCCCCCTGCCTGCAGACCCCCACAACCACCGGGCAAGGGTTGTGGGGATAAGGCCCTTGTTACTATCAACATGGGGACAAGGTGCTTTGGGGGAGACCCCAAAACACCCTCCCGATGTTGAGGGCATGTGGCCTGGTACGGTTCAGGAGGGGGGGCGCTCTCTCGTCCCCCCTCTTTTTCTGCGGCCTGCCAGGTTGCATGCTCGGATAAGGGTCTGGTATGGGTTTTTAGGGGGACCCCATGCCATTTTTTTTTTTATTTTGGTGCGGGGTTCCCTTTAAAATCCATACCAGACCTGAAGGGTCTGGTATGGATTTTGAGGGTGACCCCCACGCCATTTTTTTTATTTTGGCGCAGGGTTCCCCTTAATATCCATACCAGACCTGAAGGGCCTGGTATGGAATTTAGGGGGACCCCACGCCATTTTTTTAAAAATTTTGGTTTGAGGTTCCCCTGTAGGGAAATCCCATGCCGTTTTTATCAATGAACTGTTATGTATATTGTCGGACCGACAATTCATTAATAGCCGCGAGTAGTTTTAAATGACTTTTATTCCTTTGAAATGTCATTTTGCTGTCAGACTGTTCTAAACATGGGAAACATGCACCCCTTTACAGGCATATTATAGAGACCCCCAGGTACGAAATTTAAAGGAATATTACACTTTTATTGTTTCACTTTAAGCATTATTAAAATCACTGCTCCCAAAAAAATTGCCGTTTTTAAAACTTTTTTGTGCATTGATCCATGTCCCCTGGGGCAGGACCCAGGTCCCCAAACACTTTTTATGACAATACCATGCATATAAGTCTTTAAAATTAGCACTTTTGATTTCTTCCATAGACTTTTAAAGGGGTTTCGAATTTGCTGCGAACACCCCAAATTATTCGCTATTCAGCGAACTGGCGAACAGCCGATGTTCGCGTCGAACATAAGTTTGACTCGAACTCGAAACTCATCCCTACTGGGGACACCTCGTGTAAGGAGAGACTCTATTGGGGAGACCGGATGTAAGGAGGAACAATACTGGGGACACCTCATGTAAGGAGGGACTTTGCTGGGAGCACTTGGTGTAAGGAGGGACTCTGCTTGGGGGACCTGATGTGAGGAGAGACTCTGCTTGGGGCACCTGATGTAAGGAGAGACTCTGCTTGGGGCACTTGATGTAAGGGGGACGTTACTGGGGACATCGGCTGTAAGGAGGGACTCTACTGGGGGCACCTGATGTAAGGAGAGACTTCACTGGGGGGGCACCTAATGTAAGGAGGGACTCTGCCGGGGCACCTGATGTAAGGAGAGACTCTGCTTGGGGGACCTGATGTGAGGAGAGACTCTGCTTGGGGCACCTGATGTAAGGAGAGACTCTGCTTGGGGCACTTGATGTAAGGAGGGACTCTGCTGGGGACACCTTGTGTAAGGAGGGACCCTGCTGGGGACACCTTGTGTAAGGAGGGACCCTGCTGGGGACACCTTGTGTAAGGAGGGACTCTGCTGGGGACACCTCGTGTAAGAAGGGACTCTGCTGGGGCACTTGGTGTAAGGAGGGACTCTGCTTGGGCCACCTGATGTAAGGAGGAACTCTACTGGGGACACCTGATGCAAGGAGAGACTCTGCTGGGGGGACCTGATGTTAGGAGGTACTCTGCTGGGGACACCTTGTGTAAGGAGGGACTCTACTGTGGGCACCTGATGTAAGGAGAAACTCTGCTGGGGGGCACCTGATGTAAGGAGGGACTCTTTTTGGGGCACTTGATGTAAGGAGGGACTCTACTGAGGGTACCTTGTGTAAGGAGGGACTCTGCTGGGGACATCTCGTGTAAGGAGGGACTCTACTAAGGGCACTTAGTGTAAGGAGGGACTCTGCTGGGGACACCTGATGTAAGGAAGATCTCTGCTGGGGGCACCTGATGTAAGGGGGACTCTACTGGGGACACCTTGTGTAAGGAGGGACTCTGCTGGGGCACCTGATGTAAGGAGGGAATCTGCTGGGGGCACCTGATGTAAGGAGGGACTCTGCTGGGGGCACCTGATGTAAAGAGGGACTCTACTGGGGAAACCGGGTGTAAGGAGGGACTCTGATGGGGACTCCTGATGTAAGGGGGACGTTACTGGGGACATCGGCTGTAAGGAGGAACTCTACTGGGGGCACCTGATGTAAGGAGAGACTTCACTGGGGGGGCACCTGATGTAAGGAGGGACTCTGCCGGGGCACTTGATGTAAGGAGGGACCCTACTGGGGACAGCAGGTGTAAGGAGGGACTCTACTGGGGACACCGGGTGTAAGGAGGGACTCTACTTGGGACACCGGGTGTAAGGAGGGACTCTGCTGGGGGCACCTTGTGTAAGGAGGGACTCTGCTGGGGGCATCTGATGTAACAAGGGACTCTGCTGGGGCACCTGATGTAAGGAGGGACTCTACTCGGGACACCGGGTGTATGGAGGGACTCTACTTGGGACACCTCGTGTAAGGAGAGTCTCTACTGGGGACACCTCGTGTAAGGAGGAACTCCACTGGGGGCACCTGATGTAAGGAGAGACTCTGCTGGGGGGCACCTGATGTGAGGAGAGACTCTGCTTGGGGCACTTAATGTAAGGAGAGACTCTGCTGGGGGGCACCTGATGTAAGAAGGGACACTTTTTGGGGCACTTGATGTAAGGAGGGATTCTGCTGGGGATATCTCGTGTAAGGAGGGACTCTACTGGGGCACTTAGTGTAAGGAGGAACTCTCCTGGGGACACCTGATGTAAGGAAGATCTCTGCTGGGGGCACCTGATGTAAGGGGGACTCTACTGGGGACACCTCGTGTAAGGAGGGACTCTGCTGGGGGCACCTGATGTAAGGAGGGACTCTGCTGGGGGCACCTGATGTAAGGAGGGACTCTACTGGGGAAACCGGGTGTAAGGAGGGACTCTGATGGGGACTCCTGATGTAAGGGGGACTTTACTGGGGACATCGGCTGTAAGTAGGGACTCTACTGGGGGCACCTGATGTAAGGCGAGACTCCACTGGGGGGGCACCTGATGTAAGGAGGGACTCTGCCGGGGGCACCTGATGTAAGGAGGGACTCTACTGGGGACAGCAGGTGTAAGGAGGGACTCTACTGGGGACACCGGGTGTAAGGAGGGACTCTGCTGGGGGCATCTGATGTAACAAGGGACTCTGCTGGGGCACCTGATGTAAGGAGGGACTCTACTCGGGACACCAGGTGTACGGAGGGACTCTACTTGGGACACCTTGTGTAAGGAGAGTTTCTACAGGGGACAGCTCATGTAAGGAGGAACTCTACTGGGGGCACCTGATGTAAGGAGGGACTCTGCTGGGGGGGGACCTGATGTAAGGAGAGACTTCACTGGGGGGGCACCTGATGTAAGGGGGGACTCTGCCGGGGCACCTGATGTAAGGAGGGACTCTACTGGGGACAGCAGGTGTAAGGAGGGACTCTACTGGGGACACCGGGTGTAAGGGGGGACTCTACTGGGGACACCAGGTGTAAGGAGGGACTCTGCTGGGGCACCTTGTGTAAGGGGGAACTCTGCTTGGGGGCATCTGATGTAACAAGGGACTCTGGCTGGGCACCTGATGTAAGGAGGGACTCTGCTGGGGACACCTTGTGTAAGGAGGGACTCTGCTGGGAACACCTTGTGTAAGGAGGGACTCTGCTGGTGACACCTTGTGTAAGAAGGGACTCTGCTGTGGCACTTGATGTAAGGAGAAACTTTACTGGGGACACCTGATGCAAGGAGAGACTCTGCTTGGGGGGACCTGATGTTAGGAGGTACTCTGCTGGGGATACCTTGTGTAAGGAGGGACTCTAGTGGGGGCACCTGATGTAAGGAGAGACTCTGCTGGGGGGCACCTGATGTAAGGAGGGACTCTTTTGTGGGCATTGATGTAAGGAGGGACTCTACTGGGGGTACCTTGTGTAAGGAGGGACTCTGCTGGGGACATCTCGTGTAAGGAGGGACTCTACTGTGGGCACTTAGTGTAAGGAGGGACTCTGCTGGGGAGACCTGATGTAAGGAAGATCTCTCTTGGCGGCACCTGATGTAAGGGGGGACTCTACTGGGGACACCTCGTGTAAGGAGGGACTCTGCTGGGGGCACCTGATGTAAGGAGGGACTCTGCTGGGAGCACCTGATGTAAGGAGGGACTCTACTGGGGAAACCGGGTGTAAGGAGGGACTCTGATGGGGACTCCTGATGTAAGGGGGACTTTACTGGGGACATCGGCTGTAAGGAGGGACTCTACTGAGGGCACCTGATGTAAGGAGCGACTTCACTGGGGGGGCACCTGATGTAAGGAGGGACTCTGCCGGGGCACCTGATGTAAGGAGGGACTCTACTGGGGACAGCAGGTGTAAGGAGGGACTCTACTGGGGACACCGGGTGTAAGGATGGACTCTACTGGGGACACCGGGTGTAAGGAGGGACTCTGCTGGGGGCACCTTGTGTAAGGAGGGACTCTGCTGGGGGCATCTGATGTAACAAGGGACTCTGCTGGGGCACCTGATGTAAGGAGGGACTCTACTCGGGACATCGGGTGTACGGAGGGACTCTACTTGGGACACCTTGTGTAAGGAGAGTCTCTACTGGGGACACCTCATGTAAGGAGGAACTCTACTAGGGGCACCTGATGTAAGGAGAGACTCTGCTGGGGGGCACCTGATGTGAGGAGAGACTCTGCTTGGGGCACTTGATGTAAGGAGGAACTCTACTGGGGACACCTGATGCAAGGAGAGACTCTGCTGGGGGGGACCTGATGTTAGGAGGTACTCTGCTGGGGACACCTTGTGTAAGGAGGGACTCTACTGGGGGCACCTGATGTAAGGAGAGACTCTGCTGGGGGGCACCTGATGTAAGGAGGGACTCTTTTTGGGGCACTTGATGTAAGGAGGGACTCTACTGGGGTACCTTGTGTAAGGAGGGACTCTGCTGGGGACATCTCGTGTAAGGAGGGACTCCACTGGGGGCACTTAGTGTAAGGAGGGTCTCTGCTGGGGACACCTGATGTAAGGAAGATCTCTGCTGGGGGCAACTGATGTAAGGGGGGACTCTACTGGGGACACCTTGTGTAAGGAGGGACTCTGCTGGGGGCAGATGATGTAAGGAGGGACTCTGCTGGGAGCACCTGATGTAAGGAGGGACTCTACTGGGGAAACCGGGTGTAAGGAGGGACTCTGATGGGGACTCTTGATGTAAGAGGGACTTTACTGGGGACATCGGCTGTAAGGAGGGACTCTACTGGGGGCACCTGATGTAAGGAGAGACTTCACTGGGGGGCACCTGATGTAAGGAGGGACTCTGCCAGGGCACCTGATGTAAGGAGGGACTCTACTGGGGACAGCAGGTGTAAGGAGGGACTCTACTGGGGACACCGGGTGTAAGGGGGGACTCTACTGGGGACACCAGGTGTAAGGAGGGACTATGCTGGGGGCACCTTGTGTAAGGAGGAACTCTGCTTGGGGGCATCTGATGTAACAAGGTAATAAAGAGAAAAGCACATGTGGGAGAGACGCATGCGCTGCACACCCCAAAACAATAATGGTAAAAAATTGACAGTTTCCCCAGTGGGGCTTTAGATAGCAATATCTTGAAATCCAAAATAATAAAAAAATGTATAACCAGTAAGTGCTTTTATTGAACCATGAACAATAGTAATGTTATAATTCAATTGGCATTACAACATAGAGCGCTTGCCAAGTAGTACAATACATATTCCACAATATAAAGTCGACACATCTTTACACAAAATTATATACAGTCATACATTTCCGGGCTGTTGACGGTATAAATCCCCGACGCGTTTCGACCTGTGTACGGTCATCATCAGGGGGATAGTTGGTTTGCTGAAAAGTAGAGGGAATAATCCTTTGGCCAGTAAAAGCCGTAAATGGATCCGGGGGGCCCCCATATTCGCCCCTGTCTCCCCAGAGCACATGAGTCCAGCCCAAGGGGCTTGCAAGGAGCCACATAGACGCCCTCCAGGGGAAGGAGAAGTCAGCACCTTGTGCCACAGTGTGGCTGATGTAGTATGGTAAAGTTTGACTTGTATGAACCAAATTGCAATGAAGCAAAAAAGGTAAAAAGCTGGAGCCAAAAAAGGATTCCCCTATGACTCCACGCAGACCGTAATGGATGGCACTGCACAAATCCTTTTTTGGCTCCAGCTTTTTACCTTTTTTGCTTCATTGCAATTTGGTTCATACAAGTCAAACTTTACCATACTACATCAGCCACACTGTGGCACAAGGTGCTGACTTCTCCTTCCCCTGGAGGGCGTCTATGTGGCTCCTTGCAAGCCCCTTGGGCTGGACTCATGCGCTCTGGGGAGACAGGGGCGAATATGGGGGCCCCCCGGATCCATTTACGGCTTTTACTGGCCAAAGGATTATTCCCTCTACTTTTCAGCGAACCAACTATCCCCCTGATGATGACCGTACACAGGTCGAAACGCGTCGGGGATTTATACCGTCAACAGCCCGGAAATGTATGACTGTATATAATTTTGTGTAAAGATGTGTCGACTTTATATTGTGGAATATGTATTGTACTACTTGGCCAGCGCTCTATGTTGTAATGCCAATTGAATTATAACATTACTATTGTTCATGGTTCAATAAAAGCACTTACTGGTTATACATTTTTTTATTATTTTGGATTTCAAGATATTGCTGTCTAAAGCACCACCGGGGAAACTGTCCATTTTTTATCTGATGTAACAAGGGATTCTGGCTGGGCACCTGATGTAAGGAGGGACTCTGCTGGGGACACCTTGTGTAAGGAGGGACTCTGCTGGGGACACCTTGTGTAAGGAGGGACTCTGCTGGGGACACCTTGTGTAAGGAGGGACTCTGCTGGGGACACCTCATGTAAGAAGGGACTCTGCTGTGGCACTTGATGTAAGGAGGAACTCTACTGGGGACACCTGATGCAAGGAGAGACTCTGCTTGGGGGGACCTGATGTTAGGAGGTACTCTGCTGGGGATACCTTGTGTAAGGAGGGACTCTAGTGGGGGCCCCTGATGTAAGGAGAGACTCTGCTGGGGGGCACCTGATGTAAGGAGGGACTCTTTTGTGGGCATTGATGTAAGGAGGGACTCTACTGGGGGTACCTTGTGTAAGGAGGGACTCTGCTGGGGACATCTCGTGTAAGGAGGGACTCTACTGGGGGCACTTAGTGTAAGGAGGGACTCTGTTGGGGACACCTGATGTAAGGGGGACTCTACTGGGGACACCTCGTGTAAGGAGGGACTCTGCTGGGAGCGCCTGATGTAAGGAGGGACTCTACTGGGGAAACTGGGTGTAAGGAGGGACTCTGATGGGGACTCCTGATGTAAGGGGGACTTTACTGGGGACATCGGCTGTAAGGAGGGACTCTACCGGGGGCACCTGATGTAAGGAGAGACTTCACTGGGGGGGCACCTGATGTAAGGAGGGACTCTGCCGGGGCACCTGATGTAAGGAGGGACTCTACTGGGGACAGCAGGTGTAAGGAGGGACTCTACTGGGGACACCGGGTGTAAGAAAGGACTCTACTGGGGACACCGGGTGTAAGGAGGGACTCTGCTGGGGGCACCTTGTGTAAGGAGGGACTCTGCTGGGGGCATTTGATGTAACAAGGGACTCTGCTGGGGCACCTGATGTAAGGAGGGACTCTACTCGGGACACCGGGTGTACGGAGGGACTCTACTTGGGACACCTCGTGTAAGGAGAGTCTCTACTGGGGACACCTCGTGTAAGGAGGAACTCTACTGGGGGCACCTGATGTAAAGAGAGACTCTGCTGGGGGGGCACCTGATGTGAGGAGAGACTCTGCTTGGGGCACTTGATGTAAGGAGAGACTCTGCTGGGGGCACCTGATGTAAGGAGGGACACTTTTTGGGGCACTTGATGTAAGGAGGGACTCTACTGGGGACACCTTATGTAAGGAAGATCTCTGCTGGGGCACCTGATGTAAGGGGGGACTCTACTGGGGACACCTCGTTTAAGGAGGGATTCTGCTGGGGGCACCTGATGTAAGGAGGGACTCTACTGCGGAAACCGGGTGTGAGGAGGCACTCTGATGGGGACTCCTGATGTAAGGGAGACTTTACTGGGTACATCGGCTGTAAGGAGGGACTCTACTGGGGACACCGGGTGTAAGGAGGGACTCTACTGGGGACACTGGGTGTAAGGAGGGACTCTGCTGGGGGCATCTGATGTAACAAGGGACTCTGCTGGGGCACCTGATGTAAGGAGGGACTCTACTCAGGACACCAGGTGTACAGAGGGACTCTACTTGGGACACCTCGTGTAAGGAGGTTTTCTACTGGGGACACCTCGTGTAAGGAAGAACTCTACAGTGTGGAACCTGATGTAAGGAGGGACTCTGCTGGAGGGGACCTGATGTAAGGGGGGACTCTGCTGGGGACACCTTGTGTAAGGAGGGACTCTACTGGGGCACCTGATGTAAGGAGAGACTCTGCTGGGGGCACCTGATGTATGGAGGGACTCTGCTTGGGGCACTTGATGTAAGGAGGGATTCTGCTGGGGACACCTTGTGTATGGAGGGACTCTGCTGGGGACATCTCATGTAAGGAGGGACTCTGCTTGGGACACCTGATGTAAGGAGGGACTCTGCTGGGAATGCCTGATATAAGGAGGAACTCTGCTGGGGCAGCTGATGTAAGGGGGGACTCTGCTGGGGACACCTGATGGCATCTGGTGGCAGGTGACGGTGACAAGTGACACGTTCTGGACTTCCACTGATTCTGCATTATGCTGAGTTGAAATATTTCATTCTATATTACAATGTAATAATATAAATAATGTGCTTCAATCATTCTGATACCATTACAACCATGGTGCTGTGATGATTGAAGCGCTAACACCAGGTGTTTGGAGTATCTTTATCTGCTGATTGTTAAACTCTGCTGGGGGCACCTGATGTAAAGAAGGACTCTGCTTTAGGGCACCTGATGTAAGGAGGGACTCTACTGCGGAAACCGGGTGTAAGGAGGCACTCTGATGGGGACTCCTGATGTAAGGGAGACTTTACTGGGTACATCGGCTGTAAGGAGGGACTCTACTGGGGGCACCTGATGTAAGGAGAGACTCCACTGGGGGGGCACCTGATGTAAGGAGGGACTCTGCCGGGGCACCTGATGTAAGGAGGGACTCAACTGTGGTCAGCAGGTGTAAGGAGGGACTCTACTGGGGACACCGGGTGTAAGGAGGGACTCTACTGGGGACACTGGGTGTAAGGAGGGACTCTGCTGGGGGCATCTGATGTAACAAGGGACTCTGCTGGGGCACCTGATGTAAGGAGGGACTCTACTCAGGACACCAGGTGTACAGAGGGACTCTACTTGGGACACCTCGTGTAAGGAGGTTTTCTACTGGGGACACCTCGTGTAAGGAGGAACTCTACAGTGTGGCACCTGATGTAAGGAGGGACTCTGCTGGAGGGGACCTGATGTAAGGGGGGACTCTGCTGGGGACACCTTGTGTAAGGAGGGACTCTACTGGGGCACCTAATGTAAGGAGAGACTCTGCTGGGGGCACCTGATGTATGGAGGGACTCTGCTTGGGGCAATTGATGTAAGGAGGGACTCTGCTGGGGACACCTTGTGTATGGAGGGACTCTGCTGGGGACATCTCATGTAAGGAGGGACTCTGCTTGGGACACCTGATGTAAGGAGGGACTCTGCTGGGAATGCCTGATATAAGGAGGTACTCTGCTGGGGCAGCTGATGTAAGGGGGGACTCTGCTGGGGACACCTGATGGCATCTGGTGGCAGGTGACGGTGACAAGTGACACGTTCTGAACTTCCACTGATTCTGCATTATGGTGAGTTGAAATATTTCATTCTATATTACAATGTAATAATATAAATAATGTGCTTCAATCATTCTGATACCATTACAACCATGGTGCTGTGATGATTGAAGCGCTAACACCAGGTGTTTGGAGTATCTTTATCTGCTGATTGTTAAACTCTGCTGGGGGCACCTGATGTAAAGAAGGACTCTGCTTTAGGGCACCTGATGTAAGGAGGGACTCTACTGGGGAAAGGGGGTTAAGGAGGGACTCTACTGGGAGCACCTGATGTATGGAAGGACTCTGCTGGGGAAACCCGGTGTAAGGAAGGGCTCTGCTGGGGACTCCTGATGTAAGGAGGGACTTTACTGGGGGCACCTGAGGTAAGGAGGGACTCTACTGGGGGCACCTGATGTAAGGAGGGACTCTGCTGGGGAAACCTGGTGTAAGGAAGGACTCTGCTGGGGACTCCACACTTTTTATGACAATATCATGCATATAAGTCTTTAAAATTAGCACTTTTGATTTCTTCCATAGACCTTTAAAGTGTGTTCCGTGGCTTTCGAATTTGCTGAGAACACCCCAAATTGTTTGCTGTTCAGTGAACTGGCGAACAGCCGATGTTCGAGTCGAACATGAGTTTGACTCGAACTCAAAACTCATCCCTATTGGGGACACCGGATGTAAGGAGGGACTCTACTGGGGACACCGGATGTAAGGAGGAACAATACCGGGGACACCTCATGTAAAAGAGGGACTCTGCTGGGGGCACTTGGTGTAAGGAGGGACTCTGCTTGGGGCACCTGATGTGAGGAGAGACTCTGCTTGGGGCACCTGATATAAGGAGAGACTCTGCTTGGGGCACTTGATGTAAGGAGGGACTCTGCTGGGGACACCTTGTGTAAGGAGGGACTCTGCTGGGGACACCTTGTGTAAGAAGGGACTCTGCTGGGGCACTTGTTGTAAGGAGGGACTCTGCTTGGGGCACCTGATGTAAGGAGGAACTCTACTGGGGACACCTGATGCAAGGAGAGACTCTGCTGGGGGGACCTGATGTTAGGAGGTACTCTGCTGGGGACACTTTTGTGTAAGGAGGGATTCTACTGTGGGCACCTGATGTAAGGAGAGACTCTGCTGGGGGGCACCTGATATAAGGAGGGACTCTTTTTGGGGCACTTGATGTAAGGAGGGACTCTACTGGGGGTACCTTGAGTAAGTAGGAACTCTGCTTAGGACATCTCGTGTAAGGAGGGACTCTACTGGGGGCACTTAGTGTAAGGAGGGACTCTGCTGGGGACACCTGATGTAGGGAAGATCTCTGCTGGGGGCACCTGATGTAAGGGGGACTCTACTGGGGACACCTCGTGTAAGGAGGGACTCTGCTGGGGGCACCTGATGTAAGGAGGGACTCTGCTTGGGGCACCTAATGTAAGAAGGGACTCTACTGGGGAAACCGGGTGTAAGGAGGGGCTCTGATGGGGTCTCCTGATGTAAGGGGGACTTTACTGGGGACATCGGCTGTAATGAGGGACTCTACTGGGGGCACCTGATGTAAGGAGAGACTTCACGGGGGGGCACCTGATGTAAGGAGGGACTCTGCCGGGGCACCTGATGTAAGGAGGGACTCTACTGGGGACAGCAGGTGTAAGGAGGGACTCTACTGGGCACACCGGGTGTAAGGATGGACTCTACTGGGGACACCGGGTGTAAGAAGGGACTCTGCTGGGGGCACCTTGTGTAAGGAGGGACTCTGCTGGGGGCATCTGATGTAACAAGGGACTCTACTCGGGACACCGGGTGTACGGAGGGACTCTACTTGGGACACCTCGTGTAAGGAGAGTCTCTACTGGGGACACCTTGTGTAAGGAGGAACTCTACTGGGGGCACCTGATGTAAGGAGAGACTCTGCTGGGGGCACCTGATGTGAGGAGAGACTCTGCTTGGGGCACTTGATGTAAGGAGGGACTCTGCTGGGGACACCTTGTGTAAGGAGGGACTCTGCTGGGGACACCTTGTGTAAGGAGGGACTCTGCTGGGGACACCTCATGTAAGAAGGGACTCTGGTGGGGCACTTGGTATAAGGAGGGACTCTGCTTGGGGCACCTAATGTAAGGAGAAACTCTACTGGGGACACCGGATGCAAGGAGAGACTCTGCTGGGGGGACCTGATGTTAGGAGGTACTCTGCTGGGGACACCTTGTGTAACAAGGGACTCTACTGTGGGCACCTGATGTAAGGAGAGACTCTGCTGGGCGGCACCTGATGTAAGGAGGGACTCTTTTTGGGGCACTTGATGTAAGGAGGGACTTTACTGGGGGTACCTTGTGTAAGGAGGGACTCTGCTGGGGACATCTCGTGTAAGGAGGGACTCTACTGGGGGCACTTAGTGTAAGGAGGGACTCTGCTGGGGACACCTGATGTAAGGAAGATCTCTGCTGGGGGCACCTGATGTAAGGGGGGGACTCTACTGGGGACACCTCGTATAAGGAGGGACTCTGCTGGGGGCACCTGATGTAAGGAGGGACTCTACTGGGGAAACTGGGTGTAAGGAGGGACTCTGATGGGGACTCCTGATGTAAGGGGGACTTTACTGGGGACATCGGCTGTAAGGAGGGACTCTACTGGGGGCACCTGATGTAAGGAAAGACTCCACTGGGGGGGGCACCTGATGTAAGGAGGGACTCTGCCGCGGCACCTAATGTAAGGAGGGACTCTACTGGGGACAGCAGGTGTAAGGAGGGACTCTACTGGGGACACTGGGTGTAAGGAGGGACTCTGCTGGGGGCACCTTGTGTAAGGAGGGACTCTGCTGGGGGCATCTGATGTAACAAGGGACTCTGCTGGTGCACCTGATGTAAGGAGGGACTCTTCTCGGGACACCGGGTGTACAGAGGGACTCTACTTGGGACACCTCATGTAAGGAGGGTCTCTACTGTGGACACCTCATGTAAGGAGGAACTGTAATGGGGGCACCTGATGTAAGGAGAGACTCTGCTGGGGGGCACCTGATGTATGGAGGGACCCTGCTGGGGGCACTTGATGTAAGGAGGGACTCTGCTGGGGACACCTTGTGTAAGGAGGGACTCTGCTTGGGGCACCTGATGTAAGGATGGACTCTACTGCGGACACCTGATGTAAGGAGGGACTCTGCTGGGAATGCCTGATATAAGGAGGAACTCTGCTGGGGCAGCTGATGTAAGGGGGGACTCTGCTGGGAATGCCTCATGTAAGGAGGGACTCTGCTGGGGACACCTGATGGCATCTGGTGGCAGGTGTCGGTGACAAGTGACACGTTCAGGGCTTCCACTGATTCTGCATTATGGTGAGTTGAAATATTTCATTCCATATTACAATGTAATAGTATAAATAATGTGCTTCAATCATTCTGATACCATTACAACTATGGTGCTGTGATGATTGAAGCGCTAACACCAGGTGTTTGGAGTATCTTTATCTGTTGATTGTTAAACTCTGCTGGGGCACCTGATGTAAAGAAGGACTCTGCTTTAGGGCACCTGATGTAAGGAGGGACTCTACTGGGGAAAGGGGGTGTAAGGAGGGACTCTACTGGGAGCACCTGATGTATGGAAGGACTCTGCTGGGGAAACCCGGTGTAAGGAAGGACTCTGCTGGGGACTCCTGATGTAAGGAGGGACTTTACTGGGGGCACCTGAGGTAAGGAGAAACTCCACTGGGGGGCACCTGATTTAAGGTGGGACTCTGCTGGGGGGCACCTGAGGGACTGTGCTGGGGGGGACCTGATGTAAGGAGGGACTCTGCTGGGGACACCTTGTGTAAGGAGGGACTCTACTGGGGGCACCTGATGTAAGGAGAGACTCTGCTGGGGAGCACATGATGTAAGGAGGGACTCTACTTGGGGCACTTGGTGTAAGGAGGGACTCTACTGGGGACACCTTGTGTAAGGAGGGACTCTGCTGGGGGCACCTAATGCAAGGAGGGATTCTACTGTGGACACCTGATGTAAGGAGGGACTCTGCTGGGAATGCCTGATGTAAGGAGGAACTCTGCTGGGGGCAGCTGATGTAAGGAGGGACTCTGCTGGGAATGTCTGATATAAGGCGGAACTCCACTGGGGGCACCTGATGTAAGGAGGGAATCTACTGTGAATGCCTCATGTGAGGAGGGACTCTGCTGGGGACACCTGATGGCATTTGGTGGCAGGTGATGGTGGCAAGTGACACGCCCAGGGCTTCCACTGATTCTGCAATATGGTGAGTTGAACTATTTCATTCTATATTACAATGTAGAATATAGTAGAAATAATGTGCTTCAATCATTCTGATACCATTATAACCATGGTGCTGTGATGATTGAAGCGCTAACACCAGGTGTTTGGAGTATCTTTATCTGGTGATTGTTAAACTTTCTGGGATACACATATTTCTATTGTGGTGTAGGCTATGGGCCTGCTGTCCCTCCATCCCTCTTTCTTCTTTCTTCTTCCCTCCCTATTTCTCTTTCTTTCTCTTTCTCTCTCCCTCTCTCTTTCTCCCTTCATCCCTCATTCATCTCAGACTCGAACCACACCCCCTTTGAGCCATGCCAAATATTTAGTTTAAACCACTCCCAATTTTCGCTGCATTTTTCTTCCCCTGCTATGTCACACCCACAAATGAATGCCCCGCCCCTCTAATTACAATAGACTCCGAATGTGTGCTCAGCCACAATGAACACTGTGGCATCTGCAAGCAGCAATGTTAATCAGTCATACTTCTTTAACTTCAGACACAGAAAACCAGGAAACATTTTCTTTCATGATGTCACTAAATCAGCCTCATTAGCTAAAACCAAAAATGCACAGTACATGAAAATGAATGTAAAACATGCTTAAATGTGCAAAAACTAACATTTAAAAATGCATGAAAATGGATAAATGTGAACAGGGCCTAAAAATGTATAGTCTCTTGTAAATGCAAGTCTGTGAAGATGTTAACTAGTGAGTTTCCTGGTTCCGGAATAATTTTTTTTATTCTTGCCTAAACCCATTGGCGCATGAGAAGAACCAAGCACAGAATCATGTGACAAGCGTCTGCCATCCTTCTCAGAAGCCAGACATACATGGATCGAAATTCAGCCAGTTCAGCAGGGACCAGCCAAATTTCAATCCATGTGTGGGCTAGCTGGTTGTACACAAGTTTATCAGTAGATCAACAACCAGCCCGACGGGTTTTTCCTGAACGATCAGTGCCACTGACTATAGCCAGGAACACTGATCACTGTATTCTTGCCAGTGGGGAAGGCTCTCTGCCAGCAGAATACTATAGCTCAGCAGGAATGGTTCAATGTGTGGATAAGGGAAAAGGGAATTGGTTAATTTTTCTTTTTTTTTTTTTCTCAACCCATTGGTTGGCCCAAAAAGGAAAAGAATCAAGCATGGCCTGCCTGAGAATTCATTCAAAATTATTATTTTACTTTGCGTTATGTAAAATCTAGCAGTTTGATATCTTTGCTTGGTTTTGTTATGTCTGCTGAGTCAAAGTACATGAAAATTCTAAAACAAAAGGTATTTTTTTTTGTTTCTTTTTTTTTTCATTCTTGGACTGAGTAGGAAATGGTTAAGAACCCTGTTTTTTTGCCATCTGTGTACCACGGGGAGATTTCCTTTTACATCATGTGAACATATGTAGACATATCAATTCATAAGAAAGTGAGAGGAAATTTCTGTGAAGGAAAATCCTTTTTTAGACAGTTGCTATTGAAAAAGGTGTCCTTTTTAGAAAGTTTCCCCTCTATCCCGGTCCTGGTGACAACTCAAAATGTCAAAATCTTAAAATAACAACAACTTAAAGTCAAAGGGTCCGTACTTATTAGATGCGTTTGCTTTTTGATGTCTCATTTTGAGGAAAAAGTACCATTTGATAAACTTTTGGTCATTGTGGGTAGGAAGCCTTTCTGAGACTTCTAATACCTATGTAGGGCTACCCAGAGCCGCTGGAAATTGCCCAGGTTCTTTTCCCAGTATATTTTCCCACAGCCAGGCACACATTCACAGGCACTCTTTTCCTCAGAAACCAGTATAGGGGTGTTTTTTTTGTTTTGTTTTTTGGAGTTACTGGGATAGGGTTGAGGGAATTAAGTGGGATACTCCAAGAAGATAATTTATGTACAAGTTCAGAACAATAAACTCCATTCTGAAAAGCTGAAGCAGAAGTCTTTGCACAAGCAAACTGTGGACTTGGTTTTGTATTAGAACCAGTTGAAATGGTAAAAAAAATCTTCTCTAGAGCAACAAGAGCAGAGTCCCTTCACAAAGAACTAGATAAGCATTTAGCAACTCCAGTCCAAGGCACCCAAACAGGTCATGTTTTCAGGATTTCCCTCAGATGAAACGGCTGTGGTAATTACTAGGGCAGTGAAACTGATCAAACTACCTGTGCAAAATAATAGAATGCCTGAAAACATGACCTGTTGGGGCGCCTTGAGGACAGGAGTTGACAAACACTGAACTAGATAGATGAGCTCTTCAGGACACCAGCCAATTTCCCCTGCACACAAATGACTCTCTAGCACGAGAGGGCTAGTAGCAGCCCAAAAGTCTAAGATCTTTGACTACAGTCTGTAGTAACAAATGTCCAGGAAAAGTTGGTTGGGTTCCAACATCCATTCAACACCTTTTGTCCTGTGATACCATACAAAGCCTTCAGATGACAGCCCCTCAGTGAGCTCTCTGTAGCTTCAGCATCCAAGCCTTTAGGTCAACCACCTGTGGCCATATGAACAGCAAGCACATGGCAGCGTTGCCCGGTAGGACAGCAAGCCCCCCAGGCTGTGTTCCTCTCCTGTAGGCAAAGACTCAGAAGTTCTGTGGTTTAGGGTATTTATACAGATGCCCAGGAGCCTTCAGGGCCATCCTCTCTGGCACTGACCGGGGCTGTATGAATATTCATGCTGTTATTTGCATTGCTCCACATCTACGTTCCAGAGGATTATTCTTCTCTCTGGAAAGCAGGGAAAGCAGCCAATCCAGCAGCAGCTGAAACATTGAACAGGCTTATCTAATCAAATGCCGCTTCACTGATTACAGTGGGCACAACTAAATTTACCTAACACAGCAATTACAGCCACACCGGTTACACTGAGACAAGCTAAATTTACCTAGCAACAAAAACACAGCTCCACTAAACACAGTGAGCTTGATCTAAATCTACCTAATCCTATCAACTATCTAGGAGGGTGCTACACATATTTCAATAAAAGGTTCCTTAACAGGCTTTGCAGAGCTTAGGCTAGCCCACCACTGCACATTTTGTAATAAGTTTGGCAATATATAATGTATTAGCTGTGCCACACATCTTGCTTTTCTAATACAAAGTATTTAGACACTTTGGGAAATCTCTTCTTTATCAGTTCAGTGTTAGCCCTTCAAAGGTAGTATTTCATTTATTGAGCAAAACATTACAATATATAAATTGAAGTAAGACTTTGATTTCATAAAGTTGGTTTGAACCAATTTTTTCTATATTGATGTGCTTCATATTGGATGAAAATATGTTTGCTCAAACTCAGGATTCTTCTCTCTTCTTTATATAGTATGACTATAATGGCTAAACATCATTATTGCAGTACAGTCATTTTAAAGTATGTTTAGTTTTACTAAATAATATAGTGCCTGCGTTTTGCATTTGTAATGCAGTAATAACTGTTGATCCTGCCAGAAAACCAGTGAGCTTGTATCTTCCTGCGCACTGAAATCTCAAGTAGTATTATCAGCCCTGCCTAGTTCATCTCAGTGGGCTTCAGATTACTTCCCAGGACAGCGTTGTTTCCCTAGGGTAGAAAGTGTGTTACTGACAGGATTGGCAAGTGAAAATAAAAGAGTTAAAGAACAAAAAAGAAAACTAATGCAGCCACCACGTGTACGGACTGGTAAGCTGTAGTATATAAGATTTATTTGTGGGTTTAGATACACTTTAACTCTAGGTGGTTGCAAAGTTATGTATTTATTTAAAAATATTATATAATTTTAAATATGGTTAGTGTAAGCACCTAAAGCCGTGTACACACGAGCGGACTTTTCGACCGGACTGGTCCGACGGACCGAGTCCGGCGGACAATCCGATGAAGCCCGTGTGTGGGCTTCATCGGACCTGCAACTGACTTTTTTGGTCGAAAATCTGACGATCTCTAGATTTGGAACATGCTTCAAATCTTTGCGACGGACTCGAGTCCGGTCGAAAAATCCGCTCGTCTGTATGCTAGTTTGACGGACAAAAACCGATGCTAGGGCAGCTATTGGCTACTGGCTATCAACTTCCTTATTTTAGTCCGGTCGTACGTCATCACGTACAAATCCGTTGGACTTTGGTTTAGTCTCTCTTCATGTCAGATTTCTGTAAACCTCTGTACAGAAGCATTCAGAGGAGGAGAGGGGGAGCAAGTGCTAGCAAGTGTACACGTCAGACCACATGTGCTGCCAAAGTCGGAGCGTATGTTGCACCAGTGTGAACCGGGCTTGAAACATAAAAATGCCCTATTCCTTTAACCACTTCAATACAGGGCACTTTCCCCCTTCCTGCCCAAGCCAATATTCAGCTTTCAGTGCTGTCGCTTTTTAAATGACAATTGCGCGGTCATGCTATACCGTGCCCAAACAACATTTTTATCATTTTGTTCACACAAATAGAGCTTTCTTTTGGTGGTATTTGATCACCAATGGGATTTTTATTTTCTGCTAAACAAATAAAAAAAGACCAAAAATTTTGAAAAAAATTTTTTTTTTTCGTTTCTGTTACAAAACTTTGTAAATAACTAAGTTTTCTTCTTCACTGATGGGCACTGATGAGGCTGCACCGATGGACACTGATAAGGTGGCAATTATGGGCACCGATGAGGTGGCACTAATGGGCGCTGGTGATGGGAACTAATATGCGGCACTGATAGGTGGCACTGATGGGCACTGATAGGCGACACTGATGGGCACTGATAGGCGGCACTAATGGGCACGGATGGGCACTGATAGGTGGCACTGATGGACACTGATGTATGGCACTGATGTACACTGATAGATGGCACTGATGGGCATCACTGATTGGCAGGCACTGCCAGGCATTAGTGATGGGCACTGATTGGCATCAATTGTGGGCAATGATTGGCATCCCTGGTGGCCATGGGTGGCATACCTGGTGGTCACAAGTGGTGGTCCTGGTGGCATCCCTGGTGGTCCTGGGTGGGCATCCTCAGGGAGGGGCTGCGCTGATAATCAATCAGCGTAGACCCCCCCCATCAGGGGAGCAGCTGATCGGCTCTCCTCTACTCGCGTCTGACAGACGTGAGTCAGGCAAAACCGATACACGGCTTTTCCTGTTTGTAAACAAAGCAGCTGGGGATTCCCTTTATCTATACCAGACCCTTGATGAGGTCCAGATGTGGACTCTAAAGAGGGTCTTTACTGTAAAAACAAAACATTTAAAGTCAGCAGCTACAAACACTGTAGTTGCTGACTTTTAATAAAAGGACACTTACCTGTCCAGGAATCCAGCACAGTTCTCACCCTGGCCAGTTGTTCACCGGCCTTTTGATCCCCGGCACTGACATGTTTACTGTGGGAAGTCAGCTGTGACTCCTTGCAGCTTCACACCCAACTTCCCACTGCGCATGTGTGATCCGCACTGCGCTTTGTGAATGGTCCCGTAGCCTTCTGGGACCTGTGATGTGTCCACTGATCCACTGCAGATCCTTATCAATCACAATGAGGGCCTACTGAAAGAAAAAGGTGACCGCATGCGAACCCTACATTGGTCTGAACTCAAACTTATTAGTATTCTGCTGCTCCTTCATTGTCCAATTAGTAGGCTTAGGCTAGGAACAGATTCTGGACCAAGCTCTGCTGCCACTTCAGTGGAAGTCCAAGATCTGGTTCTGCTGTGTAGCAGAGGTGCCCAGATTGACTCAATTGAATTAACAGAATTTAAAACCTTTTGGCAGATAAGACAATGTACATGTACAGTAAGTGCTTGCCATCTGGCTGTTGTATAAAAATGGTCAGGCTGCTGCTTCCTAAGAGCAATTTGTGTGCACAAACATGATCTGTGATCACTGTGTCCATTGGATATAGCAGATCACAAAACTAGGGTACAGAGCCAACTAAATTGACACTGTACCAAGTGATTGCTGTGACCATACACAACAATCACAAATGTAATACAAAGGCTGCATTTTGCAGCCAACACTCTGTTAATGCTAGCACACCGAACAGCTGTGAGGGAAAACTGTGAATGTTTCCTCAACGTGATCTCCTGAAACAAATTTTACAGTGTGCCAGAGCCAGCCACAGTCTCCCTGATTGTTAGCCACACCAGTCACAGTGTCACCGAACCAGTGTAAGCCAGCCACAATGTCCCTGAATGCTAGTCACACCAGTAAGTGCCACCAGAAGAGTGTAAGCCAGCTACAGTGTCCATTAATGATAACCACACCAGTCACAATTTTACCAGAGCAGTGTAGACCAGCAACAGTGTTCCTGAGTGCCACCACAACAGTTCCACTGTCACCAGACAAGTACACTCAGTAACAGCTTTCTTGATCTCTACCCCACCAGTCCCAGTGTCACCAGACCAGTGCAGCCAGCTACTGTGTTCATGATCTCTGCCACATTTTATATTTGTTTTTCACAGAAGAACTATTCAACTGTGGAGCAATGTAACCTGTATACCCAATAGTTTATTGGGAGTAATCCCTATTCCTTTTATGCCTTACCATTTTAGTGGGAGCCTATCACTGTTTATGAATTTAAAACCTTTCTCAACCTTAACCTAAACATTAAATACACAAAGAAAAAAATTTACTGTAGTCTAATTGGTCCACACACCCAATTAACCACTATTTTCTTCACATAAAAACAGACCAACAGAGCGGACTATCACGGTACCAAAATGAGGAGTATATGCATAATAATTTTACAATAATTTTATTTATACAAAATTAGATAGATAAAATATTTTCATAAAAACATGTAGATGTTCCCTTGTAGTTCATTAATACATAACACTCAAATTTCTGTCTGTAAAGATGGTTGACGCGTTTCACATAGTCGCTTCCTCAGAACCATTTACATATGACAGTATGATCAGGGAACCTTAAGTAGGAAGACATGGGAGAGAGTCATTAGAACCAGGAACATGCGCTATAACATGGACTGTACTTCATACTCCTCATGGTTCTCAACCTGTACAGGGTGAGGACATTGCACCGAGGAGGTAAAGCGGTTGCAGACCAAAGGTTTTAATAAGGAGACATGAAACACATTTGAGATACGCATATTAGAAGGAAGGTCTAATGCGTAAGCCACTGGGTTAATCCTGTGAAGAATACAGAAACGGCTCAATAAACCGAGGTGCGAACTTCAGAGGGGGAACACGAAATCGGAAGATGTGAGATGACAGCCAAACCCTGTCCCCAACCTGGTAGGAAAGAGCAGGCAGGTATCTGCGGTCAGCATGGAGTCTGTACCTATCATTGGCATGTCGCAAAGCCTGCAGGACTTGTGCACAAGTGGAACGAAGACCACAGAGATGCTCCTCTAACGCAGGAATACTCTGTGGAACAAATGAGTCAGGCAACATGAAATGTTGGAACCATAGTTCGCCATAAATGGGGACAATCGGGAAACAGAATTCAAGGCACTATTGTGAGCAAACTCTGCCCACTGTAATAAGTCTGACCAGTTGTTATGATGTTTAGAAATATAGCAAGGTAGGAATTGCTACAAGGACTGATTGGCTCGTTCTGAAGCCCCATTAGACTGGGGGTGATACGCAGAGGAGAAAGCAAGCTGAATTCCCAACTGTGCACAAAAGGCTCACCAGAACCGGGACACAAACTGACTACCCCTGTCCGAGACAATCACCTTGGGTAGCTCATGTAAGCGAAAGATCTCCCGAGCAAAAATGGAAGCCTGTTCCTTAGAAGTGGGCAACTTCTTAGGTGGAATACAATGAGACATTTTTGAGGTCCGGTCAACCACCATAAGGATAACTGTGTTGCCCTGGGAGTTGGGTAACTCCACAATGAAATCCATAGACAGGTGGGTCCAGGGCCTCTTTACATTGGGTATGGGTTGTAGGAGGCCCACTGTAAGGTGTCGTGGAGTCTTACTCTGAGCACACACGGAACAGGCAGCTATGAGCAGTTACATCAGCATGTAGACTTGGCCACCAGAATTGTTGGAAATGGCCCAATGGAGTTGATTCTTCCCAGGGTGGCCAGCAGCCTTGGGAGAACGGTAAGTCTGGAGCATGGCAGTACGGAGACTCTCTGGGACAAAGCAGCGGTCACAAGGTTTCTCAGGAGGAGCATGGACCTGAGCAGCAAGAATTTTGTCACCCAAAGGAGAAGTGAGACTAGTGTGAACTGTAGCCAGAATATGATCAGGAGGAATCACAGAAACCGGAACCGACTCCATCTTGAAAGTGGAGGAAAATTGTCGTGACAGAGCGTCAGCCCTTACATTCTTAGTACCGGGTAAGAATGAGACAATGTAATTGAAACTTGACAAGAAAAGAGCCTAACGCGCCCTTCTGGGAGTGAGGTGTTTACCCTCAGACAAGAATGTGAGATTCTTATGGTCAGTAAGAATGAAAATCCCGGCACAGTGGTACCTTCGAGGAGATGTCTCCATTCTTTCAGGGCTAAAATGATCGCTAACAGTTCTCTGTCACCAATCTCGCAATTGAACTCCGCAGGTGACAATTTCTTGGAAAAGTAGCCACAAGGATGCATAGCGCTCTCAGAGGTAGGACGTTGAGACAACAGGGAGCGCCCAAAACCAGTTTCAGAAGCATCAACCTCAAGGATAAAAGGTAACGTAGGATCAGGATGTGCCAACACAGGAGCAGAAACAAAGGCAGACTTGAGACTCTGAAAGGCCTTAATGGACTACGGACACCAGCTCTGTGGGTTACTGTCCTTTCTGGTCATATCAGTCAGGGGCTTGACCAGAGACCAGAAGTTACGAATAAGCTTCCGATTGATAGTTGGCAAAGCCCAGGACGTAAACCCATGGGTTGGGCCACTGTAGAACTTCTGAAAGTTTCTCTGGGTCAATGGAAAAACCAGCAGTGGAAATTACATAACCCAGGAATTTAACCTGTTCACAATGGAATTCACACTTCTCCAATTTACAATAGAGATAGTTCTCTCTTAGTTTCTGAAGCACACGACAGACAACTGTGTGCTGGCTCTCCAGGGACTTGGAAAATATGAGGGTATCGTTGAAATAAACCACCACACATAACTGCAACAAATCTCAGAGGATATTGTTAATAAATTCCTGGAAAACTGCCGGGGCATTACAAAGGCCAAAAGGCATTAGAAGGTACTCATAATGGCCTGCTCTGGTATTAAGCGCAGTTTTCCACTCGTCGCCCTCCTTAATCCTCACGAGATAGTATGCCCCTCTCAAATCAAGCTTCGTGAAAACCGTTGCTCCCTTGAGGCGGTCAAATAACTCCATAATCAATGGAATTGAATAGGCATTCTTAATCGTGAAACAATTGAGACCCCTATAATCAAATCAAGGTCTCAGTTCACCACTCTTCTTCTTCACAAAGAAGGAACCAGCACCAGCAGGAGACGAGTATTTGTGGATGAAACCTCTAGAAAGTGCATCTGCAACCTACTCCTCTATGGCCTTATCCTCCAAGACTGACAAAGGGTAAACCCGGGCATGAGGGGGTATGGCACCAGGTTGAAGGTCAATTGCACAATCATACTACCAGTGTGGAGGCAAACTACTGGTTCGACCTTTGTCAAAGACATCACTAAAGTCGCGGTACTCCTCTGGCAGGGAGGAGAGTGAAGAGGTGCACAGGACCTTGGCTACCTTCTGGAAACATGTCTTACTGCATTGTGGCGACCGGGAGAGAACCTCAGCACGGAGCCAATCAAAAGAGGGGTTGTACCTCGATAACCAAGGATAACCAATAATTAGCGAAAACTTAGGTGAGGGAATTTGGAATTAGATTATCTCATGGTGAAGAGCCCCTACGGCCATGGACAACATAACAGCCTCATGAGTCAGATGAGCAGGCTTTAGAGGTCTCCCGTCAAGATCCTCAATGGCAAGTGGAGTGTCATGCAGCTGCAGCGGAATCAAGTGCTTCGATACAAAGGCAGCATCAATGAACAGGCCTGCAGCTCCAGAGTCGATTAGTGCCTGTATCTCGACGGATGACTCAGCCCAAGAAAGGGTAACCAAAACCAGGGGCTTATTCTTCTGGATAACTGGGGATGAAACAACGCCACCTAAGGTCTCTCCGTGACAGGACCTCGTGGTTTGGGCAGAGAGTCTTTCTCTGAGTCTGGAGTCAATGAGGATGGCAAACGTGATCAACTTATCCAGCTCAGTGGGTATATCTCGGGCTGCTATCTCGCCCTAGATGGCATCCAAGAGACCATGAGAAAAAGCAGCCACGAGGGCCTCATTGTTCCAAGCAACCTCTGCTGCCAGAGTACGGAATTCAATGGCGTAGTCAGCAACAGTTTTCGTACTCTGATGGACATGAGGCACTTGGCAGCAGAAGCGGAGTGTGTGGGAACATCAAATACCCCTTTTAAAGGAGGCCACAAACTCAGGGTAACTCAAGACAACAGGTTTTTGCGTCTCCCATAGAATATTTGCCCAGGCCAAGGCTCTCTAAGAAAGCAAAGATATCATGAAACCTACTTTGCTTCTGTCCGTGGGAAATGCCTGGGGCAGCATCTCAAAGTATATCTCAACCTGTTTGAGAAACCTTCTGCATTGGACTGGATCTCCCCCAAATCGCTGCAGCACAGGTTGTACTGGAGCAACCACAGTGGAAGATTCCAGGTGAGCCTTGCGACTCAGGAGTGTTTGTATGCCATGGCAAACTGATCCATGCGGTGATCCTGCTCATCCAATCTGGAAAAAATATTAACAAGTGGATTGACTCTATCTTCTGAATTCATGGCCTTCGCCTACTGTCAGAAACCATGAAATCAGACCGAGACAGGAGTACAGTTAAATCACACTTGTTTAAGAATAAAAAAGTAAATAGAACAAACATAGTCAAAACATAGCCAAAGTTCGGTAACCAGAACGGATAGTCGGCCAAGCCAAAAATCAGTGTAGTGGAACAGCAAGCAGGATCTGGAGCCAGAAGGGATGTCAGCCAAGCAAGTATTTAAACAGGAACGCAGGAGATAGTCTCTATGATGTTCACCAAGGCGAGGGCAGAGATCCTCTGGGCTGGACGGCTTAAGTAGGCAGGACTGATGAGCAGGATATCAACAACAGGTGTGTAACTGTGGAGAGATAGGAGCCGGCAATTAGCCGACAGCAGAGTGGCCAGCTCAGAGAAGGAAGGGCTGAGCCCAGCCCTGACAGTAACGTACTAGATTGCGCGCCTTCCATTTCTGTTTTTCTTATTCTTTTGGATTATTTTCGGCAAAGAAATGTAGCAGTGTAAATTTTGGCCTACATTTTTGAAGAGATATTATTTATCTACGAAATGTTATAACACAAAGGATGAAAAACACATTTTTTTCAAAATTTTCTGTATTTTTGTTTATTTAGCAAAAAAAACCAAAAAAACAGCAGTGATTAAATACCATCAAAAGAAAGCTCTATTCGACCATTAGCCGAACACCTGAATTTTCAGGGTGTTCACCACCCCGAACACCCTGCAATGCACTGAGCACAGTGTAAGCTGATGGTTAACGAAAAAAAAAAGAAAAATGGCGTGATGCAAAAAAAAAAAAATGGAGTGAGGTCCCCCCAAAATCCATACCACACCCTTATCTAAGCATGCAGCCTGGCAGGTTAGCGCCGCCCCCCCGAACCATACCAGGCCATATGCTCTCAACACGGGGAGGGGGCTGGGTGCTTTGGGGCAACAAGGGGGCCCCCAGATCCTGACCCCCCATGTGAAGGAGTATCTGGTACATTGTACTCCTACCCATTTACCAAAAAGTGTACAAAAAAATAAAAACGGGAGACAAGTTTTTGACATCCTTTATTAAAAAAATTAAAAAAAAACCCTCAATGTTAATCCAACGTCAATCACGTCGTCCGCTGGACCCGAAATATCAAAACAAAAAAACAACGCTCTGCCTTCTGGGACAGCTACCCACCAAATGCCTCCTCTGCCCTTTGACAGTTCTTATATAGGTAAGGGTGGGGCCGCCTGGCAATGTCACTTAGTGGCCTGTCCCCCTTGTAAAGTCACAGACTGGATCATGCTGGACCGGTGACATTACAAGGGGGCGGGGCCACCAGCTGACCCCGCCCTTACCCATATGAGAACCATCAAAACACAGAGAAGGAATTCGGTGGCCAGCCGTCCCAGAAGGAGGAGCGTTGTTTTTGATTTTTCGGATCCGGCGGCCGTGTGATTGATGATGGATTTACATCGAGGGACACTATGTTTCTATTTTTTAATAAAGCATTTGTCAAAAACTTGTCTCCTGTTTTTTTTTTCTTTTGTACACTTGGTGAATGGGTAGGGGTACAATGTATCCGATACTCATTCACATAGGGGGGGGCCAGGATCTGGGGCCACCTTGTTAAACGGGGCTTCCAGATTCCTATAAGCACCCCATCTGCAAACCCCCACAACCGAAAACATGTGGACAAGGTGCCCCAAGGCACCCACCCCCCATGTTGAGGACATATGCCCCTTCCTGACCTGCCAAGCTGCATGCCCAGATAAAGGAGGAAAAACACTTTCTTTTTCAAAATTTTTTTTGTTTGTTGTTTTTCGAGTTTTTTTTGTTTAGCAAAAAATAAAAAAACCCAGCAGTGATTAAATACCATCAAAAGAAAAGCTCTAGTTATGTGAAAAAAATTATAAAAATTTCTTATGACAACGCAAAAAACTGAAAATTGGCCTGGGCAGTAGTGTTGGGTGAATGGTTCAGCCCGAGCATGAATTCAGGCCGAACATTTGCCTGTTCGGCCATTCACCGAACACCCAAATTTGCAGCGCAGTGTAAGCTGGTTGTTAAGGAGCGGTTTCCCCCGCTGACAGATGAATAATAAAAGTGGCAGTTAAAAAAATTAAAAATGGCGTGATGTCCCCCCCCCAGTTCATACCAGACCATTATCCAAGCATGCAGCCTGACAGGTCAGGAAATGGGGGACAAGCAAGCCCCCCCTTTGAACCATAACAGGCCACATGCTCTCAACTTTGGGGGGGTGCTTTGGGGCAGGGGAGGCACCTCCCTTCCACCCCAAAGCACCTTGTCCCCTTGTTGATAGGGACAAGGGCCTCATCCTCACAACAGTGGCCAGAGATTGTGGGGGTCTGCGGGGCGGGGGCTTATCGTAATCTGAAAGATCCCTTTAACAAGGTGTAAGGGTCAATTCTGCTCAGTTTCTGGACAATCAGTGGGAATTCTGTATCAGAGCTCTGGAAGCATTCAATGCACAAGACAAAATAGTTGTTTCAAAGAATGCTTAGTTTTAATGGTAAGGGTTGTATCTTTATACATAATAAAGACAAAGGAGATCGCACAACTTAAAGGAGGGAGGGAGGACAGAGATCATTGCATGAGACATAATTTAAACTAGTTCATAGGTCATGAAATGCTGACGGTTGACTTTGTCCGAAGACATAGGTTCACAACCAGTTCTTACCAGACCTTATCTATTCTGTGGTCATTGCGACAAACAAGGCCCTAAAAAGAAGATATTAGTCTGACAGCTATTAAATGTTTTTCAAATTTAACTGTTTAATAGTCTTGTTAACTCTTTCTCAACCTTCAATCCCCTCTTAAATCACAAAGTGATTTCACCATGATCACTTAATATTCTCTGTGTGGGATCCTTTCGTTGTGTTGTATGATTACAGATACATTTAATAAGCTTGTACTATATATATATATATATATATATAAAGGATAAAAACCAGACACATTAAAATTAACATTCCTGCCTGTAGGAACCAAGAGAAAATGGAACCAAAAAAATCACTGAACCGTCCTAGTCCCTTAAAGGTGTTCCAACCATCTTTGGCAATATCTCTGGCTTCAGCTTGGAGGTTTAACACCTCTTTTCGGTGTTATCAATTATATCATAATAATCAGGTATTTCAATACTGGTATTATGAATGCAGCACTCATAGTCCTCCGTTACTTCACAGAGTCCAGTCAGGGCAGAACTTATGGATTCAATGGATAATTCGTGCAAAGCTTTTGACCTTTATTTAAGGAATTTCCTAAGTTAAATTAGTAATCTGGAGAGTGGCTTCTACCAGTTATCGGTAAGGAAATTGTGTTATCCGCATATATGGCCAATATATTGGTTATAGTTAGAGGAGGAGTACCATTCAGAAATGGAGTTATGTTCACAGAGGAATTCGAAGTGTGCTTGGGTGCAATTTACTACTTACCCGGCATTTGTCATGACCTGACTTTTGAGCATAAGAATACTTATACTGAAGTAACAACATTTTATCAGTAGGGGGGTTTGAGTCCTTTGGGTCCACCACGTTGGATTCCCTCCTTTGTCTAGTTACTGTTTCATTAGAAGGGGGGCTGCATATGGCCTTTAGGGTGCCCAAGTCCTCAGGATGATAGATACAGTTAGTGATGATCCATGTGGGCAGAAACACCATCAGTGCCAGCATACAGAGTAGGCACAAGGCTTTCCCAGAAGTCTGTGGTGAGAGAAGTGAGGTCATCTTTTTCAAAGTCTTCATCACCTGTTTCACTTGCTCTTCGAGGATTTGCATCACCTGCTTCACCTCCTTTATCTGTGTCTTGCTTCTTGGTCCAGTTCAGCTGGCGAATTATGACCACATCTTCGGGTTGGAACTCATGTGTTGGTACCTATGAGGGTAATGGAAAAGAAGAGAATACTTTACCGTAGATAACATTCAACTTCATAATCAAGTTTCTACAATATTCTTCATGTTCCTGTATCAAACTTAGATCTCCCTGCTCTATTACCAAGGGTTTCTTAATCCAGGGCGTGGGAAAAGGTCGACCCATCAGGGTCTCAAAAGGGGAGAAGTGATTGGTCTTGGAAGTGGTAATTCTTATTTCTGCTAAACCGCAGGCAGCACAGTTTTCCATTTGTGCCACACGTAGCCTTCCTTATTTTATCTTTAATCGTTTGGTTCCTACTTTCCACTATGTCTGAACTCTGTGGGTGATATGGAATGTGGAATTTCCACTCTTTTGCAAAGTCCTTAATAGTTCCTGATATACCTTGGAGACAAAGGCTGGGCCGTTATCTGAATTTATTTGCAATGGACATCCCCACCTGGGTATTATTTCTTGTGTCAGGATTTTTACAACTGTCCTTGCATCTTCCCGGGTACATACAAAGATTTCTACCCACCTGGAGAACATGTCCACTATCTACTACTACTAACAAATATGCCTGTCTTTTGTCCAATTTTGACATGTGAGTGGAATCAATTTTTAGATGTGTAAAAGGAGAGTAAAAGGAGAGGTAGGTTATTTCTGATACATTCAATGCATCTGGGCACAAAAGATTTACATAGGGGTAATCAATGTAAAATGTGGAAGTCTTGTGTTAACATTTCAGCTGTAGTTTTCCATCCTTTATGACAACATCCACCAGCTCCATGATGTCATTACGGAGGAGTGGAAGAGGACTTCAGTGGCAACCTGTGAAGCAGTGGCAACCTGTGAAGCTCTGGTGAACTCCATGCCCAAGAGGGTTAAAGCAGTGCTGGAAAATAATGGTGGCCACACAAAATATTGACACTTTGGGCCCAATTTGGACATTTTTACTTAGGTTTAGACATTAATGGCTGTGTGTTGAGTTATTTTAAGGGGACAGCAAATTTACACTGTTATACAAGCTGTACACTCACTACTTTACATTGTAGCAAAGTGTAATTTCTTCGGTGTTGTCACATGAAAAAGATATAATAAAATATTTACAAAAATGTGAGGGGTGTACTCACTTTTGTGAGATACTGTATATACAGTATAGACACACAAACTCATATATTCTTGCCAGCTAGCTATATCACCCAGCAATAACTTTAATGTAAATGTAAAGATAATATCTGTTGGTGTTTTGAAATATATTTGACACAGTAATTGTATATTTGGTTGCATTCACATAAAATGTAAGACAGAATTTCCACAATATGATCTTAATACTGGATGTTTTTTGTGTTTAAAAACTGAAACCTGCAAATTTATAAAATTATGTGAAATAAGAACAGTTTCTATTAAAATCTTGGGGTGTTCTATCAAAAAACTGGTTCATTATTTCAGAGACAAGCTAAAAATATGCACCATGCAATTATATTGCAATGAACATCCACACCTGGGTATTATTTTATGTGTCAGAATCTTCCCAGGTACATACAAAGATTTCTACCCATCTGGAGAACATGTCCACTATCATTTACAAATATTCCTGTCTTTTGCCCAATTTTGACATGTGAGTGAAATCAATTTGTAGATGTGTAAAAGGAGAGGTAGGATACGGTAGATGTTCCTGTTTGGGCTTGTTTGGTGTGTTTGGGTTATATCTGATACATTCAATGCATCTGGGCACAAAAGATTTACATAGGGGTAATAAATGTAAAATGTGGAATATTGCCAACATATTGCCAACAGTATATTGCCAACAACCCCCAATCATCCTATGCCCGTCCGTTGGAGAGATCTGAATTTGGAGGTTTTCAAATTGTTTAAGGGCCTCACCCTAAACATGGGGCTTACAAAAAAAAGTGAAGGACATGCCTACTGGTCCACCAACCCCATTCACAACATGCCCATTTATTCTGCCGTAATGGCCAGGTCCCGATACGAAATGATAATGCACTTTCTTCATTTTAGTGACAACACCCAATGCCCTTCCTGCAATCATCCAAATTATGACAAATTATATAAACTTCACCCACTGGTAAATTTATTTTCCCAACAATTTGCAGAACTCTATGTCCCCGATCAGAATATATGTATCGATGAGTCCCTGGTACCCTTTTCAGGCCGGCTAGGAATAAAGCAATATATTCCTAGCAAAAGGGCCAGATACGGAGTAAAATTATACAAGCTCTGTGAGAGAGCCACGGGATATTTGTATGCGTTTCGCATATATGAAGGAAAAGACTCCCAGCTCCAGCCCCCTGAGTGCCCGGCCTACATGGGCACAACTGGAAAGATTGTATGGGACTTGGCATACCCACTTCTGAACAAAGGATATCACATATACCTTGACAATTTCTACACTGGCCTGCCCCTTTTCAAACATCTATACATTGCAAAAACCCTGGCCTGCAGAACCTCCAGAAAAAATAGGAAGGGCTTCCCACAATCTCTAGCAAACAAAAAGCTGCGAAGGGGGGGGGGGGGGGGGAGCAGCATTGAGATGCAACAAAGTGCTGGCCTTGAGGTGGAAGGATAAAAGGGACGGGCACATGATGTCCACTATCCATGACGACACTACAATTGAGGTTCAAAGAAGACAAGGTCCCATTGAAAAGCCAGTATGTGTCCAAGATTATAATCTCTACACGGGGGGGTGGGGGGTGGATTTCAATGATCAAATGATTCAGCTCTATTTGTTGATAAGGAGGTCCCGATTCTGGTACAAGAAGGTAGAAATTTATCTCATCCATTTGGCCGTTTATAATTCCTACGTAGTCTACACCAAATCCACAGAAAGCCCCACCCCCTTCCTACAATTCATAGAAGTTGTTACATCCCTCATTTATCACCAAAGACCCCCCCCCAGAAGACCTTCGCTCTGAGGCTGTTTGCCGACTTCTTGAGCGCCACTTCCCCTTCAACATTTCACCATCTGAAGCAGGCCAAAGACGGCAAAAAAAATGTGTGTGCACCAAAAGAGGATTTTGAAAAGATACCAGCTACCATTGTCCCCAGTGTTCCTCCCAAACTGGCCTTTGCTTCCAACTTTATCATACATCCCTAAAATATTAGCCCATATTTTTAACCATTTCCCTGTTTTCATCATCTGTGTTGACCAAATAACCATGCCTTCCACGTTAACTGACCCTGGCCTGTTTTTTGACTATACCTCTGCCTACCGTTTGGACTGCTTCCACATGAACTGACCTTGGCCCGTGTTGTGACTATGCCTCTGCCCACCGCTTGGACTACCTCCACGTGAACTGACCCTGGCCTGTTTTATCAACTAAGCTACTGCCCACTGCTTGGACTGCTTGCACGTGAACTGACCCTGGCCTGTTTTATGGACTATGCTTTTGCCTACCTCTTGGACTGATCTGTTGCCCTGCTACTGTAATACACAGGGGTCTCACATATGTGAGGGGCTCCAGAATTGTTTTTCCGGATGGAGAAAACAATTTTTTTTTGTTTTCTCCGGGTTTCAGAATTTCCGGATTAGGGTCTGTAGTCTTTATAGAGATTTGTGTGGGTCGAAGCCTCTACCCCTGTGCCCCTGTGCACAGGTCTTACCTGATTGCGGCCCTCAGCCTGCTGCTGACTGACTGCCATCATGCCTCTGCCTGCCGCATGAACGGATCACACCGATACCTGGACTATGCAAATAATTAGCTGTAGCAAGTGGCAATATGTTTATGAAGGGCTGGAGAGCGGTACAATGAGTGTCTGCAGGTAACAGTGTACCAGGACCAATATTATGGCTGTGCTGGCTGTCTCTGCCTGGACAATTTCTATGGACTGTGCTGTACTGACAATATCCTTGTGCTGACTATAGACAATATTCCTGCCTGCTGCCTAGATAATTACTATTGCTGTCACTAAGCACACCCCTGCCTGCTGCCTGGACCAGTGCTCTCCTCTGTGGATACTACTAAAAGCACAGGTAATGCTTTTTTTTACCCTTTCCGCAATAGAATTTATTTTGGATTGTAATTCTTGGTATGCACATGCTATGTGTTAGAAATATGAAGGGCCTTCAAAAATTATAGGTTGCCAGGAAATTATATATGTCATTTATGCTCCTAGAATGCCTGATGGTGCTACTTGGATGTTGGGCCTCTGTATGTGTCTGCTACCCCTCTCTGCCAATCCCTCCATTGGCTGCCACTCGCCCAGCAAATTAAATTCAAAATACTAACAATAAGTTACAAAGCCATCCACAACTCTGCCCCCAGCTACATCACTAGCCTAGTCTCAAAATACCAACCTAATCGCCCTCTCCGTTCCTCCCAAGACCTCCTGCTCTCTAGCTCCCTCATCACCTCCTCCCATATCCATCTCCAGGACTTCTCCCGAGCCCCGCCCATCCTCTTGAATTCCCTACCCCAATCTGTCAGACTGTCTCCAAATTTATCCACTTTTAGGCGATCCCTGAAAACTTTCCTCTTCAGAGAAGCCTATCCTGCCTCCATCTAACAGCTGCACTATTTTGTCCATTAGCTCATCCCCCACAGCTATTACCCTTTTGTATAACTTGACCCTCCCTCCTAGATTGTAAGCTCTAACGAGCAGCGCCCTCTGATTCCTCCTGTATTGAATTGTATTGTACTTGTACTGTCCTCCCTAATGTTGTAAAGCGCTGCATAAACTGTTGGCGCTATATAAATCCTGTATAATAATAATAATGTGGCCAGGCTGTGTAAAAGGCTCACGCATGTGGTATCACCATACTCAGGAGGAGTAGCAGAATGTATTTTGGGGTGTCATCTTTGCTATGTACATGCTATGTATTGGAAATATCTGATAAATGTTCAACTTTGTGTAAAAAAAAATGGGTTTTAATTTTTTTTCCACATTTTCCAAAAACTTCTGGAAAAAATGAACCGTTCAAAAGACTCATTATGCCTCATAGATTATACATTGGGGTGTTTGCTTTCCAAAATGGGGTCATTTTGGGGGCAATTCCATTGTCCTGGTGCTCCAGGGCCTTCAAAAGTGTAATAGATGGTTGAGAAATGAGATGTGTCATTTATGCTCGTAGACCGCCTGAAGATGCTACTTCAATGTTAGGCCTTTGTATGTGGCCAGGCTGTGTAAAAGTCTCACACATGTGGTATCGCCATACTCAGGAGGAGTAGCAGAATGTATTTTGGGGTGTCATCTTTGCTATGTACATGCCATGTGTTGGAAATATCTGATAAATGGACAACTTTGTGTAAAAAAAAAAAATGCGTTTTCATTTTTTCCCATATTTTCCAAAAACTTCTGAAAAAAAATGAACCGTTCAAAAGACGCATTATGCATCATAGATTATACAACGGGGTGTTTGCTTTCCCAAATGGGGTCATTTTGGGGGCAATTCCATTGTCCTGGTGCTCCAGGGCCTTCAAAAGTGTAATAGGTGGTTGAGAAATGAGATGTGTCATTTATGCTTGTAGAATGCCTGAAGATGCTACTTCATTGTGGGGCCTTTGTATGTGGCTAGGCTGTGTAAAAGTCTCACACATGTGGTATCGCCATACTCGGGAAAAGTAGCAAAATTTATTTTGGGGTGTAATTTGTTGTGTGCATATGCTCTGTGAGAGAAATAACCTGTTAATATGACAATTTTGTAAAAAAAAAAAAAAAAAATCTTAATTTTGCAAAGAATTGTGGGAAAAAAATTACAACTTAAAAAAACTCACCATGCTACTTACTTAATACCTTGGAATGTCTACTTTCTAAAAAGGGGTCATTTGAGGGGTATTTGTACTTTCCTGACTTGTTACTCCCCATTCACATGAGGCGAACTCCGTTTCAACGAAGCCCGTTGATCTCCGCTGAGCTGGCAGATGACAGGTCCCTTTCTGCTCACTGAGCAGGGAGGGGCTTGTCAGGTGCCGCTGCTGCCTATGGAGGGATCGGATGAAAACGGACAGCATGTCCGTTTTCATCAGATCTCACCCAATCCGATAGCGACAGATCTGGACGTAGGGCCATCCGTCTGCTTTTTGCGGATCGGACTGGGTTCGATGTCAGCGGACATGTCTCCTCTTACATCCATCGCTCCATAGGCTAACATGGAGCGCCTGTTCAGGTCCGCCATCAAAACTGACAGGCGGACCTGAATGGTCCGATCGTGTGAAAGGGGCCTTAGTGTCTCAAAAAATGACATAGGCCCTCAGTACATCAGGTGTGATCAGATGTGATCAATTTTCAGTGATTGGCACCATAGTTTGCAGACTCTATAACTTTCACAAAGACAAAATAATTTACACTTATTTGGGTTATTTTTACTGAAGATATGTAGCAGTATAAATTTTGGCCAAAATTTATGAAGAAAAATTACTAATTTGCAAAATATTATGACAGAAACAAAGAAAAGGGCATTTTTTTCACAAGATTTACGGACTTTTTTATTTATAGCACAAAAAATAAAAAACCCACTAGTGATTAAATACCACCAAAAGAAAGCTCTATTTGTGTGAAAAAAAGGACACAAATTTCATATGGGTACAGTGTTGCATGACTGAGTAATTGTCATTCAAAGTGTGAGAGCGCTGAAAGCTGAAAATTGGTCTGGGCAGGAAGGGGGTGTAAGTGCATTGTATTGAGGTGGTTAAAAGAACAGGAGGAAAATGACACAGTATCATCATATCAATGTAATTTAGCACAAAACCACCAAATGTTTAATAAAATAAAAAAAAAAAAAAAAAAAAAAACACACACAACACCTATTAGGAGGTTTATACATTTATTAAAAAAACAGCGTGATTTGACTTTTCTTATACAGTTCTGTGACATTGCAATGTCACCAATCAAATGGCTTCATGGCTTTACTATAATTTACAGTATCATCATCACATGTATACAAAAATATAAAACAAGTAGTAAACAACCACAGGTTACAGCTGCTTTGTGCTTAGTACTGCACTGTACAAAGAATACCTTTTTTTCTGTGCTTCCACTAATCTTGTGTCAATTTCATATTGTGCACAGACTTTTATAACCTTAGCAATCCTTATCCCCCCCCCAGCACTACACACATACAGCCACACTGGTTGAAATCAGCAGAAATAAAAATAAAAAAATCTTCACTTTGACATGCATGAAAAATGCATTATCTTCTACTAGCAGTTCCTACTGATAGATTTGTGTGGTGTATGATATGGGAACATTATCACCTTTCTGGGGAAGGATCTGAAAGAAAAGATATGTTACAAATTAGTTCACTGTATATGTCCCATTCTCTTTTTTTTATTACAACTCTTCTGCTCATACATGCTATTAAAGCGATAGTAAAAAAAATAACAAACATGTTATACTTACCTGCTCTGTGCAGTATTTTATCACAGAGCATCCCGGATCCTGCTCTTCTTGGGTCCCCCCCACTGGGGGCTCCTGGCTCCTCCCTGCTGCTGAGTGCCCCCACAGCAAGCAGCTTACTGTGGGGGCACCCAAGCAAGCATGCTCCCGAGCCACGGTTCTGAGTGTCCATTCACACACAGAGTCGCAGCTGGGCCCCGTCTCCTGATTAGCTCACTGGCTGTGATTGGCAGCAGCAGGAGTCAATGGCTCTTGCTGCTGCCAAAAGCCAATCAGGAGTGTGAGTCCCTGGAGAGGCAAGGCTCTTATGGACATCGCTGGATCGAGAGGGGGCTCAGGTAAGTTTGGGGGGGGCTGCTGCACACAGAAGGTTTACCTTCATGCATAGAATGCATGAAGGTAAAAAAACTTGTGCCTTTACAGCCACCTGAAGGAAAAATTAAAGTGTAAACTCAACATTTTCATGTCTGGCATTATCTTTCTGTATACAGTTTACACGGTTTATTTTTTGTGAATCTGTTGCAAAGTTTCTTATCTTGAGATCTGGCTAGAAACAACAGCTTACACTTCAGGTTGACAACGCTAAGCCATTTGTCTTGTTATAACCAGCAGCGTTGTCAGCCTTCCATCTCAAGTCCTTCAGTTGGACACTTTGCTGCCTATCAAGTCTACAAGTACCATGCTGCCTTGCAATCAGTAATGTGGTTGGCCTGCCTTGCACACTTCTTCATTTGACCACTGGGCTGTTATTCACAAACAATAACTTGCTTACAAAAACTGTATACAGTGGGATATGAAGATATGAATCATAATTAAAGATTTTAATTTTCTGACATTGGAATATATGTTTTTTTATATACAGAGATGCCAGTGTATACACATTACATTAGCAAATCTAAAAATTCATCAGACACACAATCGCACACATAAATCACTGAATGACTAAAATACAAAATCAAAACATACAATCTTATAATATTTTATTGTGCATGGACACCATGGCCTGTTTTTAATATCTCAGATACAGGAGATGAAAGCAATTTAGTCACATAGCATTATAATTTGTGGAAGTATGGCATGTTAATGGTCAGTTAGAGCCCCTTCTCCCCAAACACACACACCTTCCAGAATTATGTATGTATTTGATTTTTTTCAGATGAAGGAACAACTCATAAAAAAGTGTGAAATGTTTACGTTAAGTTACATGTTAATTATACATTCGTATAAATATTTCCCAAGGACATACTTGTCATAATCATATGTCCTTTTTATCTCATGTGATTATAGAAACTGATTCTATTGCTGTTCTGTGTTAAGCAGAAATATTTTTAGCAGATGTTGGAACAACATGAAAGACAGCTTCCATGTATTAGCAGCTAATGCACAGAACAGGAGTGGAATTAAAGTCAGTGGAGCAAATGGGATCAGTCAAACCAGAGGCACAGGAGGACCATAAATGTCATTACAGAGACATGCCTATCGTTCATGACCCAACTGCAGCATAGACCTATGTTATCTGAAAAAAGTAATGAGCTAGAGCTACACTCATTGCTCCCAGCAAGATGCACTTGAGTGAGGTCACAGTACAATTTCGCTATTACGTTGTAGGTGTTGGTAGGAGGAATTTGGTGTTGTTTTAATATTAGTTTTAGTTTTTTGCACAAGCTCACCTGTTTTATTTTTACATATCTGTTCACACTTCTGCCTGGTTTTGAAGCGATTATGGTTTCCTCCACATCCGCCGTAAACAAATGGTCGGCAATCATCAGCTTGTAAATGGTAATACCAAAGTAATATATAATCTGAGCAAAATCCTTCATTCATGGGTAGCTGACAGGGGTCTGTAAGGAAATAAAACATGAGCATATGCCTTTTTACTACATAAAATGTACAAATATGTTAAAACTAATTGACAGATTTTATGTCTGCTGGTATTTCCCATGTGTGAAAAAAATATTTTTTTTCTTCAAACTTTCATAAACTTGGTAAAGCGGCTGTCAACTTTGAGCAATGTCACAGGGAACTCCGATTTACTAAAAACAAGCATGATGCGCTTGAAACAATTCCAACCCAGTTCAGCAAGTTAAATTCTCATCCTCATATTAAGGACGACTTATTTCTAAGCACCATTCTCTTGGTTTTTTGGTCAGGATATTCACAATTAACATTTTTATAGTTGTAGCGGTGTAGTTGCCACTAGTAACGAACATCCACCAAATCACCCTGCTGCCAGAATCCCATATATCATTTGCAGAGACAATGAAAAGTCATTTGCTGTGCTTTTTTGTTTTGTTTATTGGGGAGTACAACTTGTTTGGGGAAAGGGGTATATGGGATGCCCATAGGATAGTTCACTTTGCCATCATATTTGTAGATTCTTTCAGATTAACACATAGTTTGAGCCTGAAGGAAGGATGTACATGTTTCAAAGCTACAGTCTTTTCCCTGCATCACCATGCAGACTATTGCTCCTCCTCTGCATCACCATGCAGACTATTGCTCCTCCCACATAGGTGCCAACAGTCTCGATTTTCCCGGGACAATCCCGATTTTGGGACCCTCGTCCCGATCGGAGGCTGTCCCGAATCGGGATTTTCGGGAAAATCGGGAATGTTTGGTTTTTATTTTTTATTCTGAGCAGCTGGCTCCAGCAAAATGGCCGCTGGCGCCGCCGCTAGATCTTCCCCCTAGTGTTCAGTGGAGAGAGGAATGGGGCGATCCGTGCAGCCAATGAATCGGCTTCTTTAGCTGCATGGATTGGCCCCTCCCCTCTCCACTGAACACACGGCGTCGGCGGCCAGACAAAGCACAAACACGGCCCGTCAAGAGAGAGGAAAAGTGAGAGAAAGTACAAGTTCCTCCCAGGGGCCGTAGTGCTGACAGTCAGTCCCACTGTCTGCTCTAATGGACATGTCACGTGCTGGGGGGCGTTAGGGGGGGTCTGCACTGCCACTGATGGAGGGGGGTCTGCACTGATGGATGGGGATCTGCACTGAGGGGGTCTGCACTGATGGAGGGGGATCTGCACTGAGGGGGTCTGCACTGATGGAGGGGGATCTGCACTGAGGGGGTCTGCACTGATGGAGGGGGATCTGCACTGAGGGGGTGTGCACTGATGGAGGGGGATCTGCACTGATGGAGGGGGGGTCTGCACTGATGGAGGGGGATCTACACTGAGGGGGTCTGCACTGATGGAGGGGGATCTGCACTGATGGAGGGGGATCTGCACTGAGGGGGTCTGCACTGATGGAGGGGGATCTGCACTGAGGGGGTCTGCACTGATGGAGGGGGGTCTGCACGGATGGAGGGGGGTCTGTACTGAAGGGGGACCATAGTTGGTGGAGGAGGGGTGACACCAATTTTTTTTTTCGCACCGGGTGACACCAGCTGTAGTGATGCCACTGGCTCTTGTCTCTGCAGCAATTTAACTTTAATGTACAGGGGGGGTAAATATATACAGGAGGGGGGAGGGTTAACTATGTACAGGAGAGGGGAGGGTTAACTATATACAGGAGGGGGTTAACTATTTACAGGAGGGGGTTAACTATTTACAGGAGGGGGTTAACTATTTACAGGAGGGGGGGTAACTATGCACAGGAGGGTAATTATATACAGGGGGGTAACTAGGGGGAGAGGGGAAACTATGTACAGGGGGAGGGAGTAACTATGTACGGGGGGGTAACTATGGCTCTGCCTGGGACACTGATTTAAGGACTGAGGCTGGGAACACCTGGTGTAAAGACTGACTCTGCTGGGGGCACCTGATGCAAGGAGGGACTCTGCCGGGGGCACCTGATATGAGGACAGACTCTGCTGGGGGCACCTGATGCAAGGAGGGACTCTGCTGGGGGCACCTGATACGAGGACAGACTCTGCTGGGGGGCACCTGATGCAAGGACAGACTCTGCTGGGGACCCCTGATGCAAGGAAGGACTTTGCTGGTGGCAGGCGACATGGCTAGTGACACGCTCAGGGATCCCACTGATTCGGCATTATGGTGAGTTGAATGATTTCATTTTATATTACAAAAGTAATAGTAGAAATAATGCGCTTCAATCATCCTGACACCATAACAATCATGGTGTCGGGATGATTGAAGAGCTAACACCAAGTGTTGGAGTATCTTTATCTGCTAATTGTTAAACTTTCTAGAATACACATATTTCTATTGTTGTGTAGGATCTAGGCCCTTCATTCCTCTCTCCCCCTTTCCCTCTCCATCCCTTATTCATCTCAGACTCTAACCACACCCCCTTTGAGCCATACCCATTTAAGCCACGCCCACTATTGCACGTAAACCACGCCCATTTTTCACTGAGCGTGCCACAGTTTTATTTTTTACTAAGCCACGCCTACAAACGCATGCCCCGCCCCCTAATTATTATACGGCTCCGCCTACAACCAAAAAAGTGTCCCACATTTTTTTTGCAATGTTAGCAACTATGCTCCCACAGACTATTGCTTCCAGGACTTCCTCACCCATGACTGTGTAAGGATGAGGAAATCACTTTTGACCATGTAAGGGTGATGTTCCCAGAAATCCTTTTTTCCTCCTGCACAAACTTATACTGTAGTAATTAGTGCAATGTCACATCCTCTTTAAGCAAAAAGGACCCACTCTGAATAGTTCCTATTGCAGGCTCTATTTGCTCAATGCTACTAGGCCAGAGGCCTGCAGTACCTCTCCCCGGAGGCCTAGTAGTTTAACTGGTTCCCTACTGACTCCTGTAGATATACGTCGGCAGAATGGCACGGCTGTGCAAAGTAACGTACCTGTACGTTACTTTGAATTTGCCGCCGTGTGCGCGCACGCGTCTGCCGCGATCTCCGTGAGTCGGGTCGCGGGTCCCGCGGACTCGATCGCCGTGGGCATACCCGCGATCGCCTCACGGAGAGGACGAACCATTGTAAACAGCATCTCCCCATTCTGCCTAGTGACAGTGTCACTGGATCTCTGCTCCCTGTCATCGGAGCAGAGATCAGTGACATCACATACACAGCCCATCCCCCCTACAGTTAGAATCACTCCCCTAGGGCATACTTAACCCCTCCCCGCCCCCTAGTGGTTAACCCCTTCACTGCCAGTGTCATTTACACAGGAATCAGTGCATTTTTATAGCACTGATTGCTGTATAAATGACAATGGTCCCAAAAATGTGTAAAAAATGTCCAACATGTCCGCCATAACGTCGCAGTCACAATAAAAATTGCTGATCGCCGCTATTACTACTAAAAATAAAAATTATTAATAAAAATGCCATAAAACTATCCCCTATTTTGTAAACGCTATAACTTTTGCGCAAACCAATCAATAAACGCTTATTGCGATTTTTTTTTACCAAAAATATGTAGAAGAATACGTATCGGCCTAAACTGAGGAAAAAAAATGTTTTTTTATATATTTTTTGGGGATATTTATTATAGCAAAAAGTAAAAAATTATGCGTTTTTTTCAAAATTGCCGCTCTTATTTTGTTTATAGCGCAAAAAATAAAAATCGCAGAGGTGATCAAATACCACCAAAAGAAAGTTCTATTTGTGGGAAAAAAAGGACATCAATTTTGTTTTGGAGCCACGTCGCACGACTGCGCAATTGTCAGTTAAAGCGAAACACAGTGCCGAATCGCAAAAAGCGCTTTAGTCAGGAAGGGGGTAAATTCTTCTGGGGCTGAAGTGGTTAAAAGCACATACTGTGCAGTGGACTACTGTTCCCAGCTAGCCCTGCTTGCAAATCCTGTGCCCTCAGGCAAAATCGATTTGACACAACTCCCCACAGTCTCTCCTCTGATCCAGGACTCCTCATCATTGACCATGTAATGACGAGGACTTCACTAATGACCGCGTAGAAGTGAAGTTCCCTCACAGATTTCCTGGCACATCCAGCCCTCCACTCTGGTACACTCACCGACCTTTCTCTGCCCCGAGCCCTTGATGTAGAATTTAACCGGACTGTACATTCTGACAGTTTCACCTGCCCCTCTGCTCCAGGAGCCCTCCTGCTGCTGTCTAGTACTCCATTTTCCACTTCACCCAGCCGAAAATTCCCCCAGTGGCATGTTACCTCAAATTATACAGGAGGCCCACCCCCTGCCAATACCAGTTGGGGATTGGTCAGGGCTCCCACATGAGCTGCCTGCCACTCCAGCTCCAGGCCCTGCCCCTCTTCCAGAACATTCTCCCTGGAAGCAGGGGAGGTGCCTCAAAAACTAGAGCACAGGTGGTCACATCCACTGCTACACTAACCACTCCCAGCCCCCAGATCAAAACAGACAGGCCTACCTTGCAGCATTGGCCTGCCTAAATTTACCTGTGCTGACAGTCTTTCTAGTAAAAATCCTATTACTAGCATCTACCTATTCTTAGAGGGTGCTACATAGTGCTTAAATGGATATTTTTTTTCCTAATTGCTGTCATTTTTTAAGCTTACAAAAGTGTCATTTTTTTCCTTTACGTTTATAAATTTAAAATATCACAAGGAATTGCTAGGACTTTTCAGGCACCACATGGATGCACCTAAAAATGAACAGTATATTCAGTTTAAAATCTTAAATTTTTTTAGAATAATGATGCATTTAAAAATTTAAAAGAAAAAAGTAGAACAGGTTTCCCTATGAGGCCTACTAGGGCCTTAGTACATCAGTAGATCTTGGTGTTCAATATCCCCCGATACACTTTCAGAATTTACCGTGGTCACCGCATTCCTTAGAGCTTCTCATATATCAGACTACCAATTAAGACTTGACACTAAGACCCCTTTCACACTGGGGCGCTTTTTAAAGGCGTTTTAGAGCTAAAAATAGCACCTGTAAAGTGACTTTCAAGCCACCCCAGTGTGAAAGCCAGAGTGCTTTCACACTGGGGCCGTGCGCTTGCAGGAAGGGAAAAAGAGTCCTGCAAGCAGCATCTTTGGGGCGGTGCGGGGGCGCTGTATACACTGCTTCCAAAACACCCTGCCCATTGAAATGAATGGGTAGCGCTGCCAAAGTGCCTTCAAAGTGCTTTGGCAGCGCCGCAACATGGGCTCTATTAACCCTTTCTTCGGCCGCTAGCGGGGGTTAAAAGCGTTATCATGTTGGAATACTGCCCTGTGGCCCAGTCTCCAAAGGGAGGGGATAATGTTCTGCTTCAGTATGTCACAGTACATGTTGGCATTCATTGTTCCCTCAATGAACTGTAGCTCCCCAGTGCCGGCAGCACTCATGCAGCCCCAGACCATGACACTCCCACCACCATGCTTGACTGTAGGCAAGACACACTTGTCTTTGTACTCCTCACCTGGTTGCCGGCCACACACACTTGACACCATCTGAACCAAATAAGTTTATCTTGGTCTCATCAGACCACAGGATATGGTTCCAGTAATTCATGTCCTTAGTCTGCTTGTCTTCAGCAAACTATTTGCGGGCTTTCTTCTGCATCATCTTTAGAAGAGGCTTCCTTCTGGGATGACAGCCATGCAGACCAATTTGATGCAGTGTGTGGCGTATGTTCTGAGCACTGACAGGCTGACCCCCCACCCCTTCAACTTCTGCAGCAATGCTGGCAGCACTCATATGTCTATTTTCCAAAGACAACCTCTGGATATGATGCTAAGCACGTGCACGCTAAATGGAACCTGCCCTGTTAAACCGCTGTATGGCCTTGGCCACCGTGCTGCAGTTCAGTTTCAGGGTCTTGGCAATATTCTTATAGCCTAGGCCATTTTTATGTAGAGCAACAATTCTTTTTTTTCAGATCCTCAGAGAGTTTTTTGCCATGAGGTGCCATGTTGAACTTCCAGTGACCAGTATTAGAGAGTGAGAGCGATAACACCAAATTTAACACACCTGCTTGCCATTCATACCTGAGACCTTTTAATGCTAATGAGTCAAATGACATCGGGGAGGGAAATTGGCTAACTGGGCCCAATTTGGAGATTTTCACTTAGGGGTGTACTCACTTTTGTTGCCAGTGGTTTAGACATTAATGGCTGTGTGTTGAGTTATTTTGAGGGGACAGCAAATTTACACTGTTATACAAGCTGTACACTCACTACTTTTCATTGTAGCAAAGTGTAATTTCTTCAGTGTTGTCACATGAAAAGATATAATAAAATATTTACAAAAATGTTAGGGGTGTACTCACTTTTGTGAGATACTGTATGTCTGTTGATTGCTTGTTACTTCATAGCCTATTCCATCACTGTGTGAGGGTATATCTACTAGATAGCTTTACGTTTCTGTCAGTCTCAGGCTTAAAGCGGAACTGAAGTTCCACTGTAGGAAACAGTGAGCAGCATGCACACGAGTGACGTCATGCCCCAGCAGCCAGTGAAGAAGCCTAAAGACCGGCAGAAGAAGATTCCAGTGCAGAACTATTGAACAGGTGAGTATTAAGCGATTAGTTTCTCTTTAAGCCCTACAGCTGAAATCGCATGATTTCATTACCACATGTCAGTCCCGATTTCAGGGGTGATTTCTGCACAGATTTCTGCGGGTTTCTGCACAGATGTCAATGGAAATTGCACCCCGAAAGCGACAAAAATAGTACACAAACTACTTTTGGGAATCGGTGAAGCAGCGGCGCAAATGTGGCGTCACACCAATTCGGACGCTGCCATTGCTGGCAATTGCCACCGATTTGGCATGCGATTTGATATGTCAAATCACATGCCAAATCGCATCAATGTGAACCAGGGCTAAGGTGTTGAGATCAGGCAGCTGTCATTCAATTCAGTAAAATAAAACAGTTTCATTGATTTTATTGTTTGTAAGTGTCCCATATCACACTTTAGACCACATTTGCACCAGAGCATTTTGGAGCTCAAAGCTCCAAAATGCTCAGCATCCAAAATCCCACAGTTTTTAATTGTGCCTGTTTATATTTGAGCATAGTTTTTCTTGACACTTGAAGCCTGTAGTTTGGAAAAGTACATGAGCTTCTTTTAAAGCTACAAGCTGCAAGTGTTTTTGGTCCCAATAGACTTGAAAAAATGCACGAAAATGCAAGTATTTTCCCCTTGTAACTACCTTTCCATTGTCTAATAGTAATGCAAAAAAAGTCAAGGAAAAAATGTCAAAAATGCCTTTAGAAACACACAAAAAACAAAACAAAACAGTAAACAAAAGAGTTTTTGTGGAGTTTATTCCTATTTTTTTTTTACTTTTACTTTAATATTCCGCAAATGTTTACATCTTATGTGTTCACGTTTTTTTTTTTGGATCTCTAAAATGTATTCTGGTTGAGCTAGTGTTTAAAGCCCGTAGTAAACACTGCTGGGACACTTGTACCTGCAGGTAGGATTTATTAAAGCTTACCTGTAGGTACAACACATATCTCCTAAACGTGCACCGTTTAGGAGATTTTCACTGTCTCTGTAGGCAATGACATCACTGGGGATGGCATACTCATGCCATCCCTTCAAAGCTGTTTGCCGCGGCCATGACTCCTGCTTGCATGTGGGAGTGACTTCATAGCGGCTCAGCAATGCAAACGGCATGTATGCAATCCATACAGTATGTGATGCATACTAGCACATTATGATATTACTTTGCAGGGGCCCAGCATTTTATATTTCTTTTTCTGCATTTACTACCGCTTTAAAGAGACACTTTCACTTTCAGGAGGGCAAACTACTGCAGGTATCAAGTATACCTACAGGTGCCTGTGCATAACTACAGGATGCCTGTGCATAGCTACAGCAGCCTTCCAAACCAAAAGTGGGCGAGGTTGCTCATATTAGTGAAGTCCTGGTGAGCGTGCGTATCTGACAGTACCTGGATGGTGTTGAGGTTTGCTTGTCAGAATAGCCCAGGATTAAGCTATAAAAACAGGTTATTAGAGACTGATGCAGACATGTGCTCTAGGGATGGGCGAATGGTTCGGCCCGAGCATAAGTTCGTGCCAAACTTTTGTTGTTCAGTAGTTCAGTGAACATCCGAACAAACAGGTTGTTCCACCGTTCGTCCGGCCCCCTGAACCGACCACAATGTTTTGCGGCGCTGAACAGAGCATTGCAAGCCCTGATTGGCTGAAGCAGTGAAAGCTTCAGCCAGCCAGCCAATCAGGGCACAGAGCATTATCAGAGTCATGCTTGGACACTGTCATCATGACTTTAACCAATCAAGGCTCATTCCCACCGCACAGTAAAAAAAAAATTCTTTCAATGGCAGCCATTTTCAGTGTAATTTCGGCGTGGAGAGAGATAGAACAGGGCTCTGTTCAGTGCTATGAGTTAGTTAGTGTGCTATACTGTGCTATTTTGCTTCCATTGTCAGTGTAGAATATTAGTTTAATATAAGTCTAGGGATAGTCATTCAGCTTTGCATAGGGTGTAGCTAGAGTAGGGACAGCTCAGATAGTTTCACTGTAGTATAGTGAGTCCGTGTCAGTAATCTTTACATTAGTGTATAACTAGAGTAGGGACAGTTCAGATAGCTTCAGTGTAGTGATGGTTGAACACTGTCTATTTGATTGCGTTACTGCCAGTTTAATGCCATTTACTTCTGTGTGAGTTACTGTATGTTTTGCGCATTATATTGCAGTATATTATAATGTATCCATGGAGTGTGTCTGTGTAGTATGAGTACTCAAATTAAAGTGCACCAAACACCACTTTACATTGATTAAAGTGCATCTACGTACAGATTTCCACTTCTTTACATTTGCTTAAAAGCACCGCCCTCTCCCTTCCAATAATGTCTGGGAGGACAAGGTGAGGCAGACATTCCCTTGGCACTGTAAGCGGGCCAGCAACAAATGCGTCCACAGGCAAAGGTGGACGTGGTGGTCAGTCCTCAGGCAGGGCATCATTTCCTCCATTTAGGGAGTTTGCCCATGCTATCCAGCCACAGCATGCAGAGGAGGTGGTGGACTGGCTTACTAAACCTTCCTCATCCTCTGTCACGCAAGCAGAGACAAGTGTGCAGTCCCCTGCAGTTGCCAAAGTGGATAAACCTGCCTCCTTGTCCACATCTATTTCTGCCATAGCCCCAACATCAGCCATGGAGGAGTTATTTGACCACAGCATCAGTCACTTGCTCCTTGATGATGCCCAGCCATTACTGGATTCAGATGTTGGTTCTGAGGTTGAGGATGACAGGAACATGAGCCTAGAGGGAGGGGAGAACGATGATGATTGATGATTGATGATTGATGGATGATGGATGATGGATGATGATGGATGAATGATGAAGATGATTGATGAATATGAATGATGATGAAGATGAAGATGATGATGATACCTGGGTGCCAGATAGAGCAAAGGAGGAAACTGAAGGTGAGGCCTACTCCCCAAAGCTCAGCTGTCTGGGCCTTTTTCAGCACATCTGCAGTAGATCGCACTGTTGCTATCTGCAAACTGTGTCTCAGGCACATCAAATGTGGCAAAAACATCAGCCATTTGGATACCACATGCTAAACAAGGCATTTAACGTCCAACCACTCAGCTCGTTGGCAAGAGCCCCTAAAAGCCACACAAAAGGGGCACAAATCTGTCCCTCCTCCTCCTCCTTACCCACTTCAGTCTGCCCCTGCTATACTGAGTCATTACCTCTCATCAGCCTCCACTGACAGGGTTAATGGTATAGCACAGGGTGTCCCAGGTCCTAGCAACACACCATCAGCTGTAGACTGTAGGCGGCAAATCTCTCTGCCCCATCTGCTGCAGGGCAAAAAAATACAGTCCCTGCCACCCACATGCCCAGCGTCTAAATGCAAGCTTGTCAAAGCTGTTGGCTCTCCAACGTCTGCCTTTCAGCCTGGTGGATTCTGCCCCCTTCTGTGAATTTGCACAATGTGCTGTACCACAATGGCAGGTTCCCAGTCGCTACTACTTTTCACCTAAGGCCGTTCCATCCCTCTACCATCATGTGGAAAGAAATGTTCTGGCATCGTTGGGCAAGGCAGTCAGCCGTAAAATCCACCTTACTGCTGACACGTGGTCCAGCAAGCATGGGCAGGGACCATATATTTAGTTCACAGCACACTGGATAACACTTGCAACTCGAAAGGATACAGGACAGGGCTCAATGCTGCAGCCTGTTGTTCCCCCACGTCTCCCGATAGAGCTGGTGGTGATGATGCCAGACCTGTGAGCTCTACCCCCTCCACCACCTCCATGCCGCTGGTGTGTTTAGGGGACAGGAACAACACCGAAGCAGAGATTCTTGAGGCTCTGCAGGGACAGGCCCAGAGGTGGTTCACACCATGCCAGTTGGAGCCAGGAATGGTGGTGTGCGATAATGGCTCAAACCATCTGTCTGCCCTTAGACAGGGAAAGTTGACACACGTGCCATGCCTGGCACATGTCCTCAATTTGGTGGTGCAGCGTTTCCTAAATACGTACCCAGGGTTGCGAGATGTGCTAAAGCTGCCCAGAAAAGTCTGTAACCATTTCAGGCAGTTATACACAGCCAGTGCTCGGTTGGCTGAAATTCAGTGGGAACTCGACTTTGGCAATGCTGCAGCGGCTATACATGCAGCAGAGGGCCGTCAATGAGTACCTGTGCGAGTACGGAACAACGACAGGCTCAATCCGCCTCTATTTTTTTTCCCTACGCCAATGGCTGATCATTAAGGATGCATGCACTGTATTGTCACCATTTGAGGAGGCCACAAGGATGGTGAGCCTTGACAGTGCATGCATCAGTGACACAATCCCTGTTGTGTTCCTGCTGGAGCAGACTCTGCATGGCATTATGGAAGGGCACTGGAGGCAGAGCAGCAGGAGGAAGAGGAGGACTTCCTTTCCTCTCAAGGCCCACTTTATCCAGACAACATCATTGCTAGGTCACAGAACACAGAGGAGGAGAGAGGGGAGGAGGATGAGGAGAAGGATTCTGGCACTTCCATAGGCTTCGAAGAAGAGGAAGACATGCATCAATCTGTAAGCGATGGTTTTTCAACCCCAGGACCCTTGGGAGTAGTACATGGCTGGGAGGTGGAAGTTCCAAATGCTGTCAACCTTAGTGACCCAGAGGAGTCTGCTTCTCAAGCCTCATAAAATTTGGGGTGCATGGGCAACCTCATGCTTCAAAGCCTGTGAGAGGACCCAAGAATACGTGGCATAAAGGAGAAGGATGATTACTGGTTGGCAACCCTCCTTGACCACCGTTATAAGGGGAAGGTCTCAGAACTCATCCTGTCCCCACAGAGGGTGCAGAAGATAAAATCTCTTTAGGACACGTTAAAGAGGATTTTGTTGAGCATTTTTCCTGACTCCAGTAGGTTACACTCTCATGGAAAACGTTGTTTTGAGTCGCCTGTTGGTCAGAAGAGGAGCGTTGAAGAAAGTGTCTGCCTAAGTGAGGCATTTTGGATTTTTTTTAGTTCTCGCCGCTCAAAACAGAGATGGAGAGCTTTCCAGCTGACATTCCACTGACTTACTGGGTCATGAGAATAGACCACTAGCCAGAACTTGCCCAGTATGCTATTGAGTTGTTGGGCTGCCCTGCATCCAGCGTGCTTTCAGAACAGGCACTCGGTGCTGCAGGAGGTTTCGTTACTGATCATAGAACGTATCTGTCCACAAACTCAGTGGACCGTTTGACTTTTATAAAAATGAATCAATCCTGGATTACCAGCTATGATGCCCCTGATGCTGATGTCACTGATGAAGTCTTTTTGGTATGTGGAATCTCTGCAAGACTTCGAGGCTGCCTAGCTTTAAGGGTGTTCAATCATCAATTCATCTGGAAGAATGTTTTTGGTATAGGTTTCATGGGCACAATTAACAAAGACCAATTTTTCAGCACCTGTTTGATATGCATATCATTGCAATTTTTTTGCCTTCATCAATAGTACCTCTATAGGGTTACGGTGGGAAGGCTCCACGACACCCAAAGACCAATTTTTCTGCACCCGTTACTTCTATCCAAAGTCAAAGTGACACCAGAATGTATCCAAAAAATCTCTAATCTTGTTCCCAGTGCACTACATTGTGGCCTCATCATACACATTGGCTCCCCAGCTGTTGCAGAGCAAAATAACCAAAATAAAGGCAGCTTGCAGGGAAAATGCCATTTTTTTTTGTACAGATCTGCCACTATACAGGTAGACTAAGGAGACCCCTCTGGCACTATATTGGAAGGATTTTTTCATTTTTATGTGTTCACATTAAAATTCAGAAAAATCGCTGCTCATTTAAAAATGAAGGTTTTCACAAACTTTTTTTTTATTGATACATGTCCCCCAGGGCAGGACCCAGACCCCTATAACCATTGCATGCCCAATTACTTGCATATAAGCTTTCAAAATGGGCACTTTTGACGTTAGGGTTCGTTATCCGGGTCCGAACTTTCACGGTGTTCAAAAGTTCTGGTGTGAACTGAACATGGGTCCATTCGGCCCATCCCTAATGTGCACCTTTACGTGCTGACACTTTATACATGAAGCAGTTTGCTCAGATGAGCATGGTAGTGTTTACCCTTGTGACTACACAGGGAAAGAAGTGTGTAAGCAAGTTTGATTTCGCTAGCATGGGAGAGTAAACCTTTTATTGTTTATTGCAAATTAAATGTGTCCTTTGTAAATCAGGACCTGCTATTTTGATTTACAAGTTTATCATTCATGTTTATGAGCATTCAAATTAACTTTTAGATTAGGCACCCTCAACATACTATGTTTTGCATACTTACTGCCAATATTCAGTTAACTGTCATATAACACATAATGACCTCTACTATAAAATATTAAATTAAATGTTCTGTGCATATTATATTCCTTATTATGGGCAAAATTGAAAATGAAAATTTTACATTGTTTTCTTTAAAAAAAAAAAAAAACCATGGCATATACAGTCCCCACAAGTAGAGCATTAAACTTCTTGTTGCCTGGTTTCCTTTGTTTTACTAGTGCCATTAGCGGAAAAATAAGCCTACTGTATACAGCGTTCAATAGCTAAATCTAAAATGTACACAATCAAGTAAATGAGCCTGAGGAAATATTTATCCAGCTAGGTTAGAAAATTATTTGTCATTTATTAGGCTTCATGTACACTGCTGCTGGTAAACGGATGTTTAGGAGCAGTTGGGTAATTTTTTCAGCTGCCCCTGAACTTTCCTCAATGTTATCTTATTGGTACATGTACACAGGGTCGTTTCTAGGCAAACGCGGCTAAACGCGGCATGTAAACACGGCAAAACAGACGTTTTTAAATGACGGTTACTGTCTGTCAAGTTACATCGTTCAGGAGAGGTTGTAAAACGTCCAGTGTACATTAAGCCTTATTGGTAACAAGCAATGTTACAAGGCAATCTGCTGCCCACGGAATACACGCATCATCAGGGATTATGATATTTTTGCAATTGTCTAAACAGGTGATTGTGCCACTTAGGTGTTAGTAATGAAGTAAAAATTATTTAACTCTTGAAAATGGATGTACAATAGAACCAAGCTAGATTATTTCTAGATAGGGAGGTCATCATGCTTTATAAAAAAAGAAATAAAATGTTTTGTGTATGGTTTATGATATCATTGCTCTGTTGCAGATCCCTGTCAATAAACATACCACCAACATGCCGCTTCCTTCTGCGCAACTGTCCCATTAGCTCCTTATCACTTCCGTCTGGAGAGAAATAAAGTGCAGGAACTGTTATCGGTAAATTAACAACACATTGAATATTGATCATTATATTTGCAATGAGTGCCCTTGAACACCTGCTTCCTTTATATGTATAAGAAATGATAGACATCGTTATAAAATTTAAATGGATCCAAGCTTCAGGAACAGAAAGGTTAGTCATTAGTCAAAAGAAAAACACTTGTGCACAGTATCAGTGGCGTGTGATGAAGATGTAAGGAAAAAAATCAATGCAGTGTGCTTCTGTTTCCGTTGTAGATGCTTTTCAGTGAAGTTTGCCATTGTTACTAGTCATTTAGAATATTGTGGTCTTTTCCTTTCGGGGAGAGCCTCGCTTTCCAGCGAAACCTTATCGCCTCATGTTCACAGACCCCAAGGAACTAATTTGCTAAAGAAGCATTTTTCACCTCAGTTTTGTTCTGCTAAAAACCCTGTCAGGGAGTGGTTGACAGAGCCACCCAGTGCAAGAACCCCCAACTACTGGCCATGTAAAACGTTTTAACTGTGCATCAATTGACAGCTAGATAGAAATAAGCCAGGTCTGCAATGAGAAGAGTTCCAACACCCATTAGGCCCATTTCGTATAAATATGCCTCTCATATATAGGGATTGATTTTGCTAAAACTGGAGAGTGAAAAATCTGGTGGATCTGTGAATGTTAGCCAATCAGCTTCTAACTTCATGATTGTTCAATTAAGCTTTGACAATAAAACCTGGAAGCTCATTGGTTTCTATGCAGAGCTGCACCAGATTTTGCACTCCCCAGTTTTAGTAAATCAACCCCACTAGCTGAAATATTGGTGCTTTAGTATTTTAGCTGGTAACGATTGCACTGTTCGGATAGCTTTGCGGTTGATGGGGAAATTTGCAAACCCATGTAAATATTTTGCTACCTTTGTATTTCAGCTCTGAGGTGGTACTTGGATATTCTGTGGTAGCTGCTGTCTCATTACGGTAAATATCTTCCTCTGTATTTCCAGCTGCAGTATATACAGGAACCATGGTCACCTCTTCTTCTATTGAATCAGAGTCTTCATATTCTTCATCAGGGTCTACGGAATTCACAATCAGCTGGAATTCTTTTCCTGTTAATGTGGAGGAAGTAGCAAAACTTGTTTTGCATAAACAATCACATCATTTTGTATCAATGCAAAAAATACGATTTTTTTACTTACTGTAAAATCTTTTCTTGAAGTCCATTGAGGGACACAGTAATTTAGTGATTCTTAGACATTTGGGTTATAATGCTACCTACAGAAAGGCTTGGACACTGATAAACAAAAAACATTAACCAGCCCCCATAAAATTGCAACTGTCATGCCTCAGTTTTGTGAGCAAGCAGTACATAACAAAGAGGTGAAGGGCCTGTGTTCCTCAAAGGACTTCAAGAAAAAGATTTTACGGTAAGTACAAAAATTATATATTTTTTTTATCGTCCATAGAGGGGACACAAGATTGTAGCAATTCTTGGATATCTGTGTGGAGTAGAACAGTGGGGGATCGCCAGAGTAACATTGCTTAGTTAATACGGCAACCTCTCAGTTTTGTTCATTCAGCTCCCTGTGTGTACCTAGCATAAGTGTAATTTCTGCCTGATGCCTCAAACCTCTGATATCTGCACGAGTCACTTCTAACAAGTTTTCCTCACACCAGGAGGTTAATAGACGATGGGAAGGGAGCTCCAGTACACCATTTGTGACTGACAACCTCAGCTCTGGTACTGTGTGTTGTGTGAGAAGGATATGTCCCTTGCCTCCAATGAGCTTTTGGCTCTCCTCGTTGATCTCTGCAAAGTGTAGCTTCAGCTCCCCAACCTCTGCTTCCAGAAAGCTCAGACAAGCTGTAAAAATTATGCACTTTGAACAAATATAGAGAAGAGATCGCTGCAGATAAACAGGTACAACTTATGCAGGGTGATTTGTTTCACCTTCGCATATCACCTGAGGCCAGTCACTTCACTGGGCATATGTAATAGTTTACAATGGCTTTAACTGTTACAGTGATAAGATGGCAGTTACAGGAAAATTTAAATGGTACCCAACAGTACAAAGTCCACACCCCACACTATATAAGGCTGCTTACACGACAGTACATTGTACCCTTACCCATTCACCAAAAAAAAAAAAAAAAAACAGACAGTGACGTAACCGAGTGACCCCATCCCTTCTGACGTCATGTGACATCAGATGGGGTAGGGTCATCTGGTTACATCAGCGGGTGGCCCCGCCCTTGCCTTTATTAGAGCTGGCAAAGGGAAAAGACAGCAGTAGCTGGAAAGGCTTCCCATGGAGGCAGAGTTTTTCCATTTTTTTTTCTTCTATTTTTCGGGTCCGTCTGGTGGCGTGATTGAAGATAGATGGACATCGTGGGAACTTTTTCTTTTTTAACCACTTCAATACCAAGCGCTTTCCCCCCTTCCTGCCCTGGACAATTTTCATGTTTTTATTGCTCTCGCACTTTGAATGACAATTGCGCGGTCATACAACACTGTACCCAAACTACATTTTTATCATTTTCTTCCCACAAATAGAGCTTTCTTTTGGTGATATTTGATCACCTCTGGGGTTTTTTATTTTTTGCTAAACAAACTAAAAAAGAATGACATTTTTGAAAAAAATAAAAGTTTTTGTCATAAAATTTTGATTTTTTGATCTGATGGGCACTGATGGGGCAGCACTGATGGGCACTGATGGGCACTGATGAGGCGGGATTGATGATTTGGCACTGATAAGGTGGCATTGATATGTAGAACTTATGGGCACTGATAGGCAGCACTGATATGCAGCACTGATAGGTGGCACTGATAGGCGGCACTGATGATGAGGTAATGACAGGTGTTACTGCTGGGTATTGATTGGCACTGTGATGGGCACTAACAGCCGTTATTGATGGGGCACTGATTGGCAGCTGATGGGCACATCTGATGGGGGCTGTGCTGATAATCAATTTGCTGATTATCAGCACAGACCCCCCCTTCCACAGGGAGAGCTGCCGATTGGCTCTCCCTGGCAGCAAGAACCGAGGAATGCCGTTTAATTGTACTTCCTGGTTCGATGATCAGCTGTGATTGGTCACAGCTGATCACGTGGTAAGAAGCCTCTGTCAGAGGCTCCATACCATGCAGTGTGTCAGGCTTGTTATCCTGCTGGATGTCATATGACGCCCAGTCAGGATAACAGAACCACCGCCCAGCTGTCAATCTGCTATAGGCCAGGTGGGAAGTGGTTAATAAAGGAATTGTCAAAAACTGTCTATTGTGGTTTTTACTTTTTGACACTTTTTTGGTGTGTCAAATGTACCCGATACCCATTCACATGGGGGGGCGGGATTCTGATAACCCCCCAGCCCGCAGACCTCGACAACCAATGGCCAGGGTTGTTGGGAAGAGGCTCTTGGCCCCATCAACATGGGGACAAGGTGCTTTGGGGGGGCACCCCAAAGCACCATCCCCATGTTGAGGACATGTGGCCTGTTATGGTTCAGGAGGGGGGCACTCGCTCGTCCCCCCCATCCTGACCTCCAGGCTGCCTAGTCGGATAAGGGTCTGGTATGGATTTTGGAGGGGCACCATGCCAATTTTCTAAAAAATGTTACCGTGGAGTTCCCCTTAAAATCCATACCAGACCCGAAGGGCCTGGTAAGGATGGGGGGGAGGCGCACGCCGTTATTTTCCTTGATTTTTTTAATCTATATTGCCGGGAGCCGGCAATACATTACAGCCGCAAGCAAGTTGAGATAAAAATGTTTCCTTTAAAAATGTCATTTTGCTGCGGCACTGTTCTACACATCACACAGATGCACCACTTTACAGGCATACTAAGGGGCCCCCTGGGGCACAATATGTAAATAATATTTCATTTTTATTGTTTCACTTTAAGCATTATTAAAATCGCTGCTCTATGTCCTCAATGGACAATAATAAAGAAGATTCAATTTATGTCAATTCACCTGTAAACAATACTTATTGAAAACTTTATTAGAAGTTGCTCAATATAAACATTTCTATGATTTACAGATGTTTGCACATCTCTATTGCTAATACTGATTTACCAGTTTGCCAATTTATTCTTCTCTACAGCACACAGAGTACATGAGTGTTAAAAAAAAAAAGGAAAAAAAATACTAAAGAAAAAAAGATAAGAAGAAGTAAAAGACAATAAGTAGTAAGACTGAATTCCATATATACAGTACATACAGTATATATGAACAAAAGAAGACCCAAAGAGAAGGATTGTGTTTCAAAACCTAACCGGTTACATTTAGCTAAATATTAGTAAAGAAAAAATATGGTAAAATGATACAACTAATAAAAAAAGGCCATGGCTATTCATTTCCCTAAAAAAAAGTCTGTGAAATTAAATTTCCCCTCACGGTCTTGAATGTGTTATTGTACTTACTAGTAAAGATGTAAATGCTAAGGCTAGACATTGTGTCTCCTGTGTAATCAGTGTACTTGAAGCAATATTAAACAGCAGTTTACCAATCCTTAAATTAGGTGGCTGCATTCCTTTTTTTATTTTAGGCATTTCTTTATTTTCACCTGATCTGGCCAGTAAGACATGTCCTGACTTAGGGTGTCTGCAGTCTGGGGGGGGGGGAGAACAACAGAGCCATCTTTGGACAGCAGCATTGTCAAAATAGGCAGAGGGTAGTGTTATGCCGCATACACACGGTCGGACTTTTTGACAGCAAAGGTCCAACGGTCTTTCCGACGGACTTTCGACGGAGTTACAACGGACTTTCTAACGACCGAACTTGCCTACACACGATCACACCAAAGCCTGACGGATTCGTACGTGATGACGTACGACCGGACTAAAATAAGGAAGTTGATAGCCAGTAGCCAATAGCTGCCCTATCGTCGGTTTTTGTCCATCGGACTAGCATACAGACGAGTGGATTTTTTGGACCGGACTCGAGTCTGTCGCAAAGATTTGAAGCATGTTCCACATCTAAAGTCCGCCAGATCTTCGACCGAAAAAGTCCGCTGCAGGTCCGATGAAGCCCACACACGGTCGAATTGTCAGTCCAATCGAAAAGTCCACTCATGTGTACGTGGCTTCAGATGCACTAGCAGATTTAGATGGACTTGACAAGGTTTTTTTTCCTTATAGGATAAACGGTGTATGTAAATTAATAGGAGCTGACCATTGTAAGAACCCCGGTCAGTAGTCCCAACCCTCTGTTAAAGGAAGCTGAAAAATAACAGACTTACGTGCCAGATTAACAGATGATAATAAAGGAAAAAAGCCTAAAAAAAAAAAAAACACTTCCAAAAAAACTAGTAAGCTGCAATATAATACATTTTTGTTTTTGGGTTTAATACAGCTATAACTCGACTACAACCTCCAATTGGCTCTGTTCCCCTCTTAGCTCAAGTGAAGCACGCAAAAGCCTCCGTTCGACTGGTCAAAAGAAAAGCCAAAATTTTTAAAGGGGAAGCTCTGTTTGTCTGCCTCCTCCCCCTTCCGCTGCCACATTTAGCACCTCACTGGGGGAACGGTACCTGGTTTTGACAGGTACCTACTCCCACATCTGGGTGAGTTCACCGTGGCAAATTCAGCCGGAAGTTTCCCCCCCCCCCGTCGGGACATTCACAAAGCGCAGCGCGCTACATTGTCATGCTAAGGATGTACACTGTTTGATTGCTAGATTCAAACATCCAAAGACTTGTGTTGTCTGAAAGTGTTAATCCATGAATGGCTGTCTATACTGTAGTTCTTACCATCATATGAAGATTGCATGACAGGTGAATACCTGATACATGTACTTATGGGGGGGCTCACATTCTTGTAGTGCTAAATGTGTTATGAATGTAAGTTCAGCATTGTAAGAAGTAATCATAGTTAGGACTTGATGGGCATTCTTTTCAAAGGCTGCATTTGCTATTCATGGATGTGTCTGAATAGAATATACTTGTGACAAGAAAAAAATTGTGTTTGACCTGTTTTGAGTGCAGTTTGAATGTACCTCAACAGGACACGCTGCAATCAAAGAAACATTGCAATACAATGCAGATCAAATGCAGCTTCTGAACTGCCAAGTGTACTGCTTAATTAAATGCGATATTGCTGACCTGCATTATAGCAGGAAATCACCTGTCAACATTTACCCTTACCATGAACCCCTATTGCCACTTGCATTCACCAGAGAAAACTACTGCTTATGTTTAGGATAGATTTACAGTATGTCTCGCTCCTAGGAATCTTGAAGATGGAAGCCATCGCCTAGCCATGGGTGCTGCAGGATAGGTTGTTAATACTGGCCCTTGACTTTTCTTAATGGTTAATTCAAGGGTTTGAGACCATCTATTTACACTCATTCATTAATATTGTAAAAAGAAATTGAAGAAAATACAAAGCACACCATATTGTGAACTGGTAAATAGACATGATAATGGTATATTTGGTTAGGACTCACCAGGTTGGATGTGATCACTTATTCTGTGTTGGGATGCTGGTGTTGTTTGCAAAACAGCTATAGATGTGTAGAGATGAAAGTGAAAAGAAGAAAGCATGGTAAAAAGGCTAGTGATCAAGATATATAAATTGTACTATCATTTTTCTTTGCATAGGCAAAATGACTAGATGTCATTAATTGTTTATATATGTCATCTAAAGGAGTTAGATGCTTGATGTTACTGAAGCACCATATTTAATTTTCTGACATTTTCTAAATCTTCGCTCTTAAGCCTGAAAGTTGTTAAAGAAAAAAAAAAAAAAAATTGTAAACGTGAGTGCATTTGTCACATGGCAGACAGCAGTGTGGTGTTAAAATTGTCTGGGAGTTCCAAGCAAATTAGGTAAAGAAGTGGACTCATTCAAAGGCCATGCATGTGCTAAGTAGGTGTTACTGGTGTACTGAGCACTGATACACAGCAAAAACAATGTTTTGTATGTTTGCAAAACACTGTCTACACAGAAGCATGCATTCATACAACACAATAAAAATTAGGCTCTGTTCACACCTGAGCGTAGTACAGCGACAGCTGCTGCACCACATTTTTTTTTTTTAGCTTTTTCTATGTTTTTATGTAGAGCATTTTTGGAGCTGCACCATTCATTTGAATGGGCCTCCCTTCACTACAAAGAAGCACCTGTAGCAAATCTTGACACAAATCCAGGAGCACTTGGCGTTGCGATTTTTGCTGCAATTTTAGCACATTTTGCTCAACCACCACTGCAAAATCGCACCGCATTTGGGGTGCCATTAGGAATTAATAGCATCGCAAGCGTCCAATGTTTTGCCGCAATTCTGGAATCGTGGGCAGAATCGTGCGATTCCTCCCACAATTCCAGTATGCTCTGGAGTGAATGGAGCCTTAGGCTTTATGGTTTTTGCCCACTTCTCAATGTCCTAGCTAGTATTGCCCCATCCCTTTGCTGTGGAAAATAAATAGAAACTCGATTTTAATGCATTTTACCAAAGATTCCAGAAAAGGCATTGAAAATGACCGTACAGAAGCCATGTGAGTGCTTTGAAGTCAAATACACAAATTACAATCAATCGCAAAAAAAAGGGGGTTTTTTAAAAATAAAACTGTTCAATAAAAAGCTAATTAGTAGCCATCCATTAAAATAGATTAATTATTGGCATCACACTTCCTTTATTTAGATATTAAAGAATACATTCATGTTTCTTTTTAAAGTGACTAGTAAAACGGATGGGGGAAGAGAGAACTTGCAGGAGAAAGCAATCCAAGCAACAGTAAAGCAAAGATTAGTCAGTTGTGCCTAACATGCAAGCACCAAGTGCTAGAATGGAGAAAATGAGAGAGGCATGAATAGTTTGTATAATCAGGTATACATTTAAATGTAGGTGGAGGACATTCTAAAAAACTGCTCAAAGCTGCAATAAATAGGCTATGTTGTGTTGATCTCCTTATGGAAGCACACAGTTTACCACTACAAGTACTAAACCAGTCTTTGAAGAGATGTACACAGTGAACTCTTCAGGAAATCTTAAGGGCAGGTTTGAGAGCATGCATAATGTGGGAATCCTAAGTAATACTATGCAAATGGGTTTGAACAGTCTTGTGACACACACAAAACTGAATTCAAAAGCAATTCCTACATTTTTGGGTGAATATAAGTGGTTTAATCTAAAATTAGCTTCTCATATCCTTTAGGCTTCCAGTGGCAAGATGGTTTATCCTGGTGTTCCTCTGACACATAAGAGGCAAAAGGCTGATTTAACTTACTAATATCAAATCATAGCAGAGATGTCAATTTTGGGTGGACTTGACCTTTAAGTAACACTTAAAGAGACACTGTCACATAAGAAAAAAGTTTTAGGAGAACGCATACATGTAAATAAGATATACCTTTCTATTCTCTATCCTATTACTGAGAAATGGTCCGCAGAAGTCTGCTGGAAAAGCAACACTTTCAGGAGTGCCAAGCTTTGCTGTAACCTGGAGCTCTCATGGATTCCTCCTTTAAACCTCTACATCAGTGTTTCTCAACTCCAGTCCTCAAGGCGCCCCAGCAGGTCATGTTTTCAGGCCTACCATTATTTTGCACAGGTGATTTGATCAGTTTCACTGCCTTAGTGATTACCACAGCCGTTTCATCTGAGGGAAATCCTGAAAACATGACCTGTTGGGGCGCCTTGAGGACTGGATTTGGGAAACACTGCTCTACATCAATGTTGAGAAGCGTAATGATATGGGGATCAACTGCAGGGTCCCTGGAAGTCAACATGCCTATAAACATCAGTTTCCCAGTGAACTTTTGGGTTCCATATCTCAGGAACATTTTCTTATATTACATGGTCTTTTTAACACTACAGATACCCTGCCAAAGGTATATTTCCCCCAGAGGATACTTTAGTCATGTTCAGAAGGTTTATCCACTTGAGAAAGTACAATAAAAATAACAGTTTATTATTATAACAAATTAAAACCAAATGTGTTTTCAGAAATTAACATTAGTAGTTTGGAAAATGTATATATGCAATAAGGAGGTAATAATTGCAAGGCATATTTGCGATAAGGGAACATACAGTAGGGAAATTAGACCTTTTACAAAAAGGGTACATAATTTATTAGAAATGCTGTTTAAATCTTTGACCTTCTTCTACAATAAACTTTTTAAATATGTTAGCATGCTGCTACCGACATAAGTGCAACAACCATTCTCAAATTGTATAATTCTCAAATTGTATAATAGTGTGTTATTGTATAATGAAATGTTCTTCTTAGTGGAAATACATGGTGATATTGTAATTTTCTGTCTTTGTGTTCCTGTTGTTTTCCAATAAGCCATGTGTCCACCACCATCTGACTGGTAAGTGTCACATCTGCAACAGCTTTCCAACAGATTAACAATTTATCAATCATTTGATAACCTTTTTTTTCAGCAGCTTTATCTGTTCTACATAAATATGTTTGTAGTTTTTTTTTCCTAATAGGGTGTTAGCTAACACTGCCACAGTATTAGTTTCAGTGACCAATGTGTGCATTTTCTTGTATGTTAATACAATGAGGCAACAGTGTAATTGAGATATTAAGTGCTTTTTAGTGTGTTTTTGTAGTGAGTTTTTATGTGTTTTTTATTGCATTTTCATGCTTCATGTGCTTTTTGGAGGAACAGGAGACTGGTTGTTGAATACAAAACTCTACCATAAATGTACCATAAATGTACCATAAATGCATGTGTTTTTCATGCGCTCTCATTGAAGTCTGTGAGGCCAAAAGCACATCAAAAGAATGTTCACCTTTTCATAAATTGCACTGTACCATGTTGCATTGATGTGAACAGGCACAATACAGAATAATGTGATTTCCATTATTGCACACTGCAGCACAATGGCAGATGCTAAATAAATTGCTGTAGTGTGAACTGAGCCTGAAAGTCACCAGTTTATTTTCTTGGGTGTAATTTTGTTTTACCTTCTCTGTCCTTGATTTCAACTCACCTGTGCACGCTGTGAAAAGATAGAGAAGAGTTGAGTTAATAGTGTGACAGTGACGAAAATTATCCTTCATATAATCACTTTTCAAATATACGGAGTGTATGGTTATTTTTCAGAAAATGTGTCAAAAAGATCTTGCTTTATGTAAAAAATTGCTACCAATGTGTGCTAATTTTATAGAAAAAAATTGTGTGTAATATGTGCTCATTACATCTGAAGACTGCTGGTCATTGCTGGGTTGGATTTTTAGGTTTTTTGGGGCTTTTCCTTCTAGCTTTTTTCTGTCACTTTTTAAACAGCTTTTTTTTTCTTTGCTTCCTTCAGCCTATTAATTAAGGGGAGTGGTTAATGGGTCACAGGTGTTTGAGGCCTATATAACCTTCTGTAGAACTCATTGTGAGCCTGCTCATCTTTGAGCTTGCTGGAACTTAAGCCTCGTACATACGATTGGATTTTCCGATGGGAACTGTGTGATGACATGCTGTTGGCGGAAAATCCGACCATTTGTACGCTCCATCGGACAATTGTTGTCAGATTTTCCATGGACAAATGTTGGATGGCAGGCTTTAAGATTTTCCGCGGACAAATGTCTGTTGTCGGATTTTCCGAGCGTGTGTACACAAGTCCGTCAGACAAAAGTCCAAAGTACAAACACGCATGCTCGGAAGCAAGGACGAGCCAGAAGCAGTTGGTCTTGTAAACTAGCATTCGTAATGGGGAATTAACATATGTTACGCGGCAAATTATGAAATCTCGAAATGCAGCGCACATTCTCTTCTTCTTTAATGGGATAATAATGAAGCTGCTTTGCTGGTGATACTGATGGAGTTATTGCAAACTAATTTTCAAAGGCTTTTTTTTCTAGTGATATCAAGAATAATAATATTATGCTTGTTATTTTTTTTTTTTTTTTGGTGCAAGTTACCACAACACCATTATCCCGTGGTTTTTAAGATCAAAGATACAACTATGTTGGTGTCCCTTGTTAATTTTACATTGTATTTTTTAAAATGTAACTGCCTACTCCCAAACTGTCATTTGAAGTAAAACACATAGCCAAGTATTATTCTCCACAATTTTTTTATTGTGCATTAAAAAAAGAAAACAAATAAAATTAGACATGCTATCTGCCAATAGAATTTAACCAAAAAGTGCATTCTGTGCATCCAAAAATATAGAAAATATACCAAATCAAATCATTATTCATCCAAAAAATTAAATAAAATCATGCATGTGTCCTGCTTCTTAATATGCTTCTTAATATAGGGGGACAACAATGCCAAGAGTTAGTGAAAGCAGGGGTTCGTCATCCGGAGATAATCCCGAAAATCATCTGGATTATTTTCCTGGAGCTCCTGCAGCAAAGGCATATGACATAATTGGTTAGACTAATGAAGCAACCAATTTTTGGTCCAAGAAATCCTCCTCCTCCTGTTCCTGGACTGGACTTGGGTTAAAGCAATAACTCCAAGGCCAATAATAAATAACGCGTTATCTCCTCCGATTCCACAACATGGCTGTTTGACGAACGGCCATTCAGAAATGAACTAAAAGGCGCTAACTGAAATGCACGAACTGAAAAGTGCGAATCAACACTCACCAAACTTCTACTAACACGAAATTGACAGAAGGGGCCCAAAGGGTGGCGCTAAAGAGCTGAAAAACCACGTAGTACGTCACTACGTTCGTGTTTGTTGGCCGACGATTCCTTGCCATTTGTACGCAAGACAAGTTTCTGGCCAACACCCTTCGGACAAAGGTCCGAGGTTTTGTCTGCGGAAATTCTGATCATGTGTACGAGGCTTTAGACCCAGTGGAACTGGACTAAGTGGTGAGTTAAAAAACCAGAGTTGAAAACAAGCGGTTGCAACAGGGGTCAAATACCTGTGTAGGGTGAGGGTGTACCTGTGTATTGAGTACTGCTAGTGCACGTGGGCTGTATTGAGTATTAGTGTCAGGTAGTACCTGTGTATTGTGAGTACCTGGGTGTTGTCTGAGTAGTGTGTGTGGATCATTAGTACTCGTGTATGTGGGTCTGCGAGTGCACTTGGATCAGCGAGTGCACGTGGGTCAGCGAGTGCACGTGGGTCAGCGGGTGCACGTTGGTCAGAGGGTGCACGTTGGTCAGAGGGTGCACGTTGGTCAGAGGGTGCACGTTGGTCAGAGGGTGCACGTTGGTCAGAGGGTGCAGGTTGGTCTGCGAGTGCACATTGGTCGGGGAGTACCTGTGTATTGTCTTGTTGAGTACCTGCGTATTGTCTTGTTGAGTATAAGTGTCAGGAAGCTAGTTGTTAGGTAATTTGGACAGGGTATAATCCCCAATCCTCATTAAATTAGTAGGTACGATGCCCGGTGGGTGTGGAGATGCTTTCGGTGTACATCTTGCAGCATGTATGCGTTCCTTGATCATATGATAGAAGGTGAATACTGCTGTGCAAAATGTAAGCACATTGTTTCCCTGGAAGCCCAGGTTCTGAATCTGGGGAAGCAACTGTCAGCACTGAGAAGTCCCTCCATACTAAAGGAGAGCCAGGAATGTACACGGCAGGGTGAGGTGGGTGAAGACAGAGGTGCAGGCTCTAGGAAAGAGTAGATGGGTGACAGTCAGGAAGGGTAGAGGGTGAAGTGCCAAGGAGGCCGATCCAGGGCTGGAGCATCCCAGTAAGCACGGTCCATTGAGTGACATTGGTGAAACCATTCAGGGACCAGCACTGCTGGAGCTGAGGGACTCTCCTAGCTGCCAGGGGGAGAACTCCTCCAGTGAGAGTGGGGGGGAAGCGAAGGGAAAGGAAAGATAGATTCTGGTGGGAGGGGACTTAATTCTTACAAGGACAGAGAGGGCAATCTGTAACAAAGACCTGAAGTCCTGAACTGTATGTTGTTCGGCACATCACGGATCTGGTGAAAAAATTACTGGGAGGGGCTGGGGAAGACACAGCTGTCATGGTGCACGCTGGCACCAATGACAAGGTCAGAGGCAGATGGAGTGTCCTAAAAAACGATTTTAGGGACTTTGGAGGAAAGGGACCTCCAAGGTAGTATTCTCAGGAATACTACCGGTAATTTGAGCCACACCACACCACTCCGGAGCACTCCGGAGCAGAGGCTCGTCGCCACCCTGCGGTACTTGGCGACGGGGAGAAGTCTGCAGGACTTGAAGTTCTCGACAGGCATCTCCCCCCAGGCTCTGGGGATCATTAGCCAAAAGAGCTGTTCTGCCATCATCCAGGTCCTGCAGAAGGAGTATCTGAAGGTAAGATTTTTATCCTTTAATATCACATTTTATTGTATATAATGTTTGCTAATGTATTGTATTTCTTTCCTCATTCCCTAATTACCATGATTGTAATATGCTGTGAATGTCCCCTTTGTCCTCATGCATGCTGGAATTTTATGTTTTGTTTTTTTGTCCTTCATACATATTTGCCTTCACTTACCTCCCCAGCATGGTCTCCTGCCCTATATTCACATCATGTAGTCACTTAACAATGTATTTTATCAGCTCCATAGTAGTGCTTTACCCCAAACAATCGCTAAAATGTTTAGAAATGTGGTTTGTGCGTTAAATATAGGCAGAGTGCCAGAGGTTTTTTTTGTGGTGTCCCCAAATCATTTTTAAGCCTCCCTCCCCCCAACTGCTAAGTCAGCTGATCCCAATTCTCTATCTATCCTCAATCATCTATCTGCTGACTTTGCCAAACCCATACACACTATACCCACCTCTTTTGTGGTCAGATTTATTGATGAATTCCCCAAAGCATGTAGTGCAAGGGCCTGCCTGTATACTTTCAAATGGTACTGTTTAAAGTTTTTGTATTCTATTATTATCTTGATAGGTAATAGCAGAATGTCCAAATGTGCTCAAATGTGTACAGTGTGTATTTATATCTTTGTATTATGACACTTCTTACCTGTCCAGTAGTCTACCAATAGTGTAACTAAGGAGGGGCTGTTCCAAGTAATACCCATTATTTAGGCATTCATCTCTCAATGAAGTGGAGGGGGTTACCTGTCCAAGATCCCCCCCCATAATGTTAGAAATGGCCCATGAGAGGGGGGAGGGGGAATATGATAGGTGTACCTTATACTTTGGTGTTGTAAAATTCCCCTTAATAAATGTTATCTGGATGTTGGCCAAGAATGTTTGTGTCTAATCTGCTTTCCATGTTTGTGCAAAAATACTAACTTATTTTTGTTTTCCTCAACAGTTTCCTTCCACGCCACAGGAATGGCAGACTGTGACCTCCAACTTTGCCCAGCGGTGGGACTTTCCTAACTGCGGAGGGGCAACTGATGGGAAACACGTCCACATCGTCCCACCACCCAACTCGGGGTCGTACTATTATAATTACAAGGGGTTCAATAGTATTGTGATGTTGGCGGTGGTGTCGGCTAATTACGAGTCCTGTATGTGGACGTGAGGAAGAATGGACGGATCTCCGATGGTGGAGTCATCACCCAGACGGAGTTTTACAGGCGTCTCCAGAATGGCAGCTTGGACTTGCCACCTCCAGAAGAGAATGTGGAAGGACTCCCATTTGTCTTCGTTGCGGATGAAGCATTTGCGCTGGGGGATCATCTTATGCGGCCATTCCCGATGAGGACCCTCACCACGGAACAGAGGGTTTTTAATTACCGGCTGGCCAGAGCCAGAAGAGTGGTGGAGAACACATTTGGAATCATGGCCAGCCGGTTCCGCCTATTTCTTACACCCATCCATATGGCGGAGTATAAACTGAATCATATAATCCTGGCGTGCTGTGCTCTACATAACTTTTTACGGCAACATTCTGCCAACTATGCTGGCTCAGTTGGGCCTGAGGTCGGAATTATAAATGAAACAACCCTGACGGCGCTTGAAAGTGGCCGTCCTGCCTTGCCCTCCCTGAGTGCCCGTGATGTCCGGCTAAGATACCTTGAGTTCTTTGCGGGTAGGGGGGCCATTAATATGCCAGACAATTTGTGAAACCTTGATCAAATTAAAAAAAAATTAAGCAAATCTTTGGTGACATTTACTGCTTGTGTTTGTTTTAGCTGACCCTGACCGAAATGTGGCGAGCCCTGAAAATGGCGTGATTGTGTAACCTTATACAAAGCACTGTTGGGTGTTATTTACTAAAGGCAAATACACTTTGCACTACAAGTGCACTTGAAAATGCACTGAAACTGCACTTGTAGTGCAAAGTGGATTTGCCCTTAGGAAATAACACCCATTGTCACAAAAAGCAGCAATTACATCACCACAAAAGTGTTGTAGCGTTGAGACAATAATCCACAAATTCTTGATTAACAATCTTTTTAATACCTGCACAATAACATGTGCATTTAGAAAAGGTTTTTAAAACAAACCAACATGTTTGTTGTATAACAATTTTTGGGGTGGCATTATCAAAAATAGAAATGTCCATTTAAGATAAAATAGGCATGTTTCAAAACAACAAGAAAGACACAAATCTTGAACTTACAAAGTTCACATATGGTAAAACTTGAAGGCAATATCAGACATGAGTATTTAGGAACTGTGTTTGATATTGCGTTCAAATGGGGTGAAGTCACCCCGGGAAAAGCCAAATTGTGAAGATGCACACCAATTTACGAATGTCAACATGTGCTAGCTGCCATCACGGGGGATCAAGGGACGTGTTTTGGGGGAGCAACCCCTTCCTCTCAGCTACTTTATTATTGAGGAAGGGGTTGCACCCCCAAAACGCGTCCATTGATCTCCCATGATGGCAGATAGCACATGTTGGCACACTGTGTGCATCCTCAAAATTTGGCTTTTCTAAAAATAGCTAAAACATTTTTAACATTGTAGCACACAAAAAAACAAAGGGATTAGGAGGGGTTTTAAACTCTCCCCAAAACATCAATGATGTTATTATTTTTTTGAATAACATCATTGATGTTTTTCTTTATGTTTTCCAAAGCTAAATTACACCCCATGATCTCCCCAATCAGGATCTGTGCACTTTCCGAGGTGAAATGCCCTGGATCCACAACATCACAATCACCTAAAAAGAGAGAAAACCCCCAAAAAACAGGTATTATAAATATGCTGGCATCCATCTCTTACCTGAGCCTGTGGTCGCAGACACTCACCTGTTGTGGTGACTAGTTCCACCACGTCTTCTTCCTCCTCCTGCTCTTCTTGGGTTGGGGGTATTTCCCCTTCTTCCCGAGGTGGGGGGTCTGTGGTCTCCTCGGATGAGGGGTGTCCTCCGAGTCTTTTCTCCCCTATGTAAAACAAAAATGGTATAATTAGCACACAGATAATTGATGGCCGAAATATAAAGATGAAACATTGCTTGGAAGTGGGGTACAATTGTCTATTTTTGCAGAGTTCCAAAATGTAGAATTTTTATTGTCCGTTGTCAAGCTTCAAGACTTTACCTGTTTTGTACAAGCTTCACAGATGGAGATCCCCCTATAGTATCCACTGGAGCACCTGTGTGGGCCCCCTAATAAAAAGGGTGTTCTTGTGTCCCACACTAGTGCTCCAGCGTCCAGATGCGAAAACAGCTGCTGAGTGTCCTCTCCTTACACAGAATCTAGTTTGCATTTCATTCTAGTAACAAACCCATCTACACAACCAAATATTTTTCATACAAGTAGGCCCTAAAAAATGTGGGCAAATGCATATGTCCTAAACAATGGTGTTTTATAGGCCAAAAGAAAAATGTTTGATACGAACGAATAATGTGCCCATGAACATGAAAGTTGCCATTTTAAACTGTACTACACTTAAGAAAAGCACATGGAGCAGCACGAATGTAATAAAGACAAAAAGAATAGGAACACAGCACAACTACTTACTTTTTTGCAGCACTCTCCGGATCTTTCTGTACTGCTCAGGCTCTCTTAATTTCAGGTCCGACCACCTCTTCCTGAGCTGATCTTTCAATCGTCATACCCCGAAATTCCGGTGCAGACTTTTGACCACTTTCGCCATGATCTTGGCCTTTCTGATATTGGGGTTGGGGTAAGGTCCATACTTTCCATCATAGTCGGCCTTCTTCAGGATGTCGACCATCTCCAACATCTCACCAAAGGACATATTTGAGGCCTTAAATCGTCTCCTTCTGGATCGGGACGTTTCCGGATCCGGGCTTTCCTCCTCCTCGTTGCTATAATTAGCACGCACCTGCTCTGACTCCGCCATGTGCTCTTCACCCACTGCTCCGAATGAAAAGGGGCAGGGAATAGACTATAAAGAACGTCAGGGGCGGGCGGAGTTACACGCATGCGCAGTGTGTATAAAGCGTAACACGCGTGCGTAGTACGTACGATCTGTGAGCGGAGGAAGGACTATCGGAGGTGCCGATCGTGATAACGAAGGTAAGAGCCAAACTTGGGCCTATACTGCTTCTAGATTGAGGCCTATATTGTAACTAGATTAGGAGAGTTTTGCCTGACATTAGGGTTTGTCTTGTGTTGTGTCTTGCAGTGAAAATGGATATCTTGAAAGATACCGACTTTATGGTAATCTTCATAGATATGTTCAGGGAGCTGCCTTGACTTTGGGAGATAAACCACCCACATTATAAGAACCAAACAAAGAGGAAGGCAGCGCTGGATCAATTGCTGGAAATTGTGAAGCAGGTGATCCCCACGGCAGACATGACCTATTTGAAGATCCTAATTGATGGCCTGAGGAGCACTTATCTAAGGGAGCACAAGAAGGTCCAGGATTCCCAGAGATCCGGAGCAGCAGACGAAATCTATGTCCCCAGGATGTGATACTATGACAGGCTGCATTTTCTGGCAGGCCAGACTGAACCCAGGTCATCACTCTCCAGTCTTCCTTCCACGCTTCCTTCCCCCCCAGCTGAGGCTTCTGACGCCCAGCCTGGGCCTTCCAGGCAGCAACATGTGGAGGAGCCCAGCTTGAGCCAGGTATAGCATTCCTCTAAATAGTTCAGGTTGTCCAATCAATGATGTTAACTAGATGTTAGTTTGGAGTACTAATTTATGTTTGGGATTGATGATGCAGAAACTAAAACCATGTCCCTTTTTCATACACAGGGAAGTCTCAGCCAGGAGGTGGCCGGGCCGAGCAGGCTGCCTGATATCCAGGTCCCTCCCCTACACCCGCAAAGAGAAAGTGGCAGGAAGGAGGCTGCCAAAGGCCTCTTTTGGAAGGCTACAGAGGCCCTGACAGCCCCCCACACTGTGGAGGAGGACTTTGCTGGCATAATTGCCTGTAAAATGCAGCGGATGGAGGAGGGCCAACAACTCATGTGTGAGTCATTAATTTTGGAAGCTCTCAATAAGGGGTTGAGGGGCCAAATAACATCTGCTACCCACATTTGTGACCTTACACATGGTCCTCCTCCAGGTCCTTCTACTTCTCCTCCTCCTCCTCCTCCTCCTCCTCCAGGTCCTACTAGTCCTCCTCCTCCTCCAGGTCCTACTCCTCCTCCTGCCACATCTCCAACAGCAGAGCCACAGCCGGGAAGGAAGCATGGAAAGAAGACCAGAAAGTGATGACCCTGGGTTCAGTCTGGTCTGGCAAAAGATGCAGCCTCTTGTGGTACCACAGCCTGGGGACACAGATGTCATCTGCTGCTTTCCGGATCTCTGGGACTTCTGGACCAGACTGCACTCCCTTAGATATGGACTCCTCAGGCCACCAATTTTGATGTTAAAGAATTGATGTCTGCCCTGGGGGTCCAAGGCTTCGCTAATTTCTGCTGTTTCTCCAGCATTGCCTCCCTCTTTGTTTGTTTCTGAGCCCTTAATAAAGGATTTTTGGTTTTAAATTATACTCTCCTATGTGTGTTTTCCTTCAAAAAGGACAGTTTGTTTGTGAGGATTCAGGTACATTTCTAAAGTACAATGTGAAATTAACAAGGGACACCAACACCAAACAATCTCCTTGAGATTAAATAATATAAGATATCAATGGTGTTGTGGTAACTTGACACACAAAACACACACAAAAATATTCTGGAGTAAAACTAAAAATACAATAAAACAAAGATCAGCCTTGGAAAAAATACAAAAAAAAAAAATCTGCCTTAATTTGGCATCTGATCATCAGATGTGACAAATCAAAATATATTAAGGGAATCCCGATAAATAATAAAGAAAGAAGTTTGTGAGAAGTCTGTGTGAATATGAGCAGCAAAACTACTTCATTCTTCTCACATTATAAAGAAGAAGAGAGTGCTCTGTATTAAACCATTTTTAACATTGCACCGTGACGAAAGTGTTGTATCCATTGCGAACGCTAAGTTTACCAGACTGAGCTGTTCCGTCGCGGAATTTCTTCTGAGCATGCGTGGCACTTTGTGCGTCGCCACACATGGTCGGAATTGACGCAATCCGATTTTGTTGTCGGAAAATTTTATAGCCTGCTCTCAAACTTTGTGTGTCGGAAAATCCGATGGAAAATGTCCGATGGAGCCCACACACAGTCGGAATTTCCGACAACATGCTCCGGTCGGACATTTTCCATCGGAAAATCCGACCGTGTGTACGGGGCATAAGGGTGCAATTAGGGCGGCTAAGATAGAACACGAAAAGACACATAGCGAAGGAGAGCAAAAAAAATCCCAAGAAATACTTTACGGTAACTACGTAAACAGTAAAAAAGGGAGGACAGACCATATTGGCCCCATAAAAAATGAGGAGGGACATCTGGTTACAAAGGATGGGGAGATGGCGAAGGTATTGAATTTATTCTTCTCTTCAGTCTTCACAAGGGAATCGGGGGGCTTCAGTAACCAAAACTGCAGTGTTTATCCTTATGACACATCACAGGTAGCAACTCCATGGTTAACAGAGGACAGAATTAAAATTAGACTTGGGAAACTTAACATTAATAAATGACTGGGACCAGGTGGCTTGCATCCGAGGGTACTTGGGGAACTCAGTGAAGTAATTGCCAGACCATTGTTCCTAATTTTTACTGACAGTCTACTGACTGGAATGGTACCAGGTGATTGGAGAAAAGCCAATGTAGCACCAATATTTAAAAAGGGCCCAAAATACATCCCTGGGAATTACAGACCAGTTAGCCTAACATCAATAGTATGCAAGCTCTTGGAGGGGATGATAATGGACTATATAGAAGATTTTAGTAACGAGAACGGTATAATTAGCAGTAATCAGCATGGATTCATGAAGAATCGTTCTTGCCAAACCAATCTATTAACCCTCTATGAGGAGGTGAGTTGCCATCTAGATAAAGGAAGGCCCGTAAACGGGGTGTATTTGGATTTTGCAAAAGCATTTGACAAAGTTCCCCATGAACGTTTAATGTACAAAATAAGGTCCATTGGCATGGACCATAGGGTGAGTACATGGATTGAAAACTGGCTACAAGGGCGAGTTCAGAGGGTGGTAATAAATGGGGAGTACTGGGAATGGTCAGGAGGTGAGTAGTGGGGTCCCCCAGGGTTCTGTGCTGGAACCAATCCTACAGTCAGGTCCATAAATATTGGGACATCGACACAATTCTATCTTTTTGGCTCTATACACCACCACAATGGATTTGAAATGAAACAAGATGTGCTTTAACTGCAGACTTTCAGCTTTAATTCAAGGGTATTTACAACCAAATCAGGTGAATGGTGTAGGAATTACAACAGTTTGTATATGTGCCTCACACTTTTTAAGGGACCAAAAGTAATGGGACAGATTAACAATCATCCATCAAACTTTGACTTTTTAATACTTGGTTGCAAATCTGGAATGCATAGACATCACCAGACGTTGGGTTTCATCCGTGGTGGTGCTCTGCCAAGCCTCTACTGCAACTGTCTTCAGTTCCTGCTTGTTCTTAGGGCATTTTCCCTTCAGTTTTGTCTTCAGCAAGTGAAATGCATGCTCAATCGGATTCAGGTCAGGTGATTGACTTGGCCATTGCATAACATTCCACTTCTTCCCTTTAAAAAACTCTTTGGTTGCTTTCACAGTATGCTTCGGGTCATTGTCCATCTGCACTGTGAAGCGCTGTCCAATGAGTTCTGAAGCATTTTGCTGAATATGAGCAGATAATATTGCTCGAAACACTTCAGAATTCATCCTGCTGCTTTTGTCAGCAGTCACATGATCAATAAATACAAGAGAACCAGTTCCATTAGCAGCCATACATGCCTACGCCATGACACTACCGCCACCATGCTTCACTGATGAGGTGGTATGCTTTGGATCAAGAGCAGTTCCTTTCTTTCTCCATACTCTTCTCTTCCCATCACTCTGGTACAACTTGATCTTGGTCTCATCTGTCCATAGGATGTTGTTCCAGAACTGTGAAGGCTTTTTTAGCTGTTGTTTGGCAAACTCTAATCTGGCCTTCAGGTTTTTGAGGCTCACCAATGGTTTACATCTTGTGGTGTACCCTCTGTATTCACTCTGGTGAAGTCTTCTCTTGATTGTTGACTTTGACACACATACACCTACCTCCTGGAGAGTGTTCTTGATCTGGCCAACTGTTGGGCTTTCTTCACCAGGGAAAGAATTCTTCGGTCATCCACCACAGTTGTTTTTCCCGTGGTCTTCCGGGTCTTTTGGTGTTGCTGAGCTCACCAGTGCGTTCGTTCTTTTTAAGAATGTTCCAAACAGTTGATTTGGCCACACCTAATGTTTTTGCTATCTCTCTGACGGGTTTGTTTTGTTTTTTCAGCCAATGATGGCTTGTTTCACTGATAGTGACAGCTCTTTGGATCTCATATTGAGAGCTGACAGCAACAAATTCCAAATGCAAATAGCACACAGCTCCCTTAAAAAGTGAGAGGCACATATACAAACTGTTGTAATTCCTACACCGCTCACCTGATTTGGATGTAAATACCCTCAAATTAAAGCTGAAAGTCTGCAGTTAAAGCACATTTTGTTTGTTTCATTTCAAATCCATTGTGGTGGTGTATAGAACCAAGAAGATTAGAGTTGTGTAGATGTCCCAATATTTATGGACCTGACTGTATTTATTTTGTTCTTAAACGACCTGGAGGGTGGGGTAAACAGTTTAATCTCTGTATTTGTGATCGATACTAAGCTAAGCATGGCAATAACTTCTCCGCAGGATGTGGAAACCTTGCAAAAAGACCTGAACAAATTAATGGGGTGGGCAACTACATGGCAAATGAGGTTTAATGTAGAAAAATTTAAAATAATGCATTTGGGTGGCAAAAATACGAATGCAATCTATACACTGGGGGGAGAACCTCTGGGGGAATCTAGGATGGAAAAGGACCTGGGGGTCCTAGTAGATGATAGGCTCAGCAATGGCATGTAATGCCAAGCTGCTGCTAACAAAGCAAACAGAATATTGGCATGCATTAAAAAGAGATAAAACGATAATTCTCCCGATCTACAAGACTCTGGTCTGGCCGCACCTAGAGTATGCTGTCCAGTTCTGGGTACCAGTCCTCAGGAAGGATGTACTGGAAATGAAGCGAGCACAAAGAAGGGCAACTAAGGTAATAAAGAGTCTGGAGGATATTAGTTACGAGGAAAGATTGCGAGCACTGAACTTATTCTCTCTGGAGAAGAGACGCTTAAGAGGGGATATGATTTAAATTTACAAATAAGGTACCGGTGACCCCACAATAGGGATAAAACTTTTTCTCGGAAGGGAGTTTAACAAGATACGTGGCCACTCATTTAAAATTAGAAAAAAAGAGGTTTAACCTTAAACTACGTAGAGGGTTCTTTACTGTAAGAGCGGCAAGGATGTGGAATTCCCTTCCACAGGTGGTGGTCTCAGCAGGGAGCATCGATAGTTTAAAAAAACTATTAGATAAGCACCTGAACGACCGCAACATACAGGGATATACAATGTAATAATGACATATAATCACACACATAGGTTGGATTTGATGGACTTGTGTCTTTTTTCAACCTCACTAACTATGTAACTATGTGACTCTGCTTCCTGATTAGCAGTACTTTATAATGGTTGTGTCTTATTGCTAGGATATCTCATTTCTACCAACACTGTGATTTAACTGCATAGCTTACAGTGCATCCGGGAAGTATTCACAGCGCTTCACTTTTTCCACATTTTGTTATGTTACAGCCTTATTCCAAAATAGATTAAATGAATTATTTTCATCAAACTTCTACAAACAATACCCCATAATGACAAGGTGAAAGAAAATTGTTTGAAATCTTTGCAAATTTATTAAAAATAAAAAATGAAAATAAATCACATGTACATAAGTATTCACAGCCTTTGCCATGACACTCAAAATTGAGCTCAGGTACATCCTGTTTCCACCGATCATCCTTCTACAACTTGATTGTAGTCCACCTGTGGTAAATTCAGTCAACTGGATGTGATTTGGAAAGGCACACACCTGTCTATGTAAGGTCTCACAGTTAATAGTGCATATCAGAGCACAAACCAAGCCATGAAGTCCAAGGAATTGTCTGTAGACCTCCGATACAAGATTGTATTGAGGCACAGATCTGGGGAAGGGTACAGAAACATTTCCGCAGTGCTGAAGGTCCCAATGAGCACAGTGGCCTCCATCACCTGTAAATGGAAGAAGTTTGGAACCATCAGGACTCTTCCTAGACCCAAACTGAGCAATCGGGGGAAAAGGGCCTTAGTTAGGGAGGTGACCAAGAACCCGATGATCATTAACAAAACTCAAGTGTTTCTCTGTGGAGAGAGGAGAACCTTCCAGAAGAACAACCATCTTTGCAGCACTCCATTAATCAGGCCTCTATGGTGGAGTGGCCAGATGGAAGCCACTCCTCAGTAAAAGGCACATGACAGCCCGCTTGGAGTTTGTCAAAAGGCACCTGAAGGACTCAGCCCAGGACAAATAAAATTCTCTGGTCTTATGAAACAAAGATTGAACTCTTTGGCCAGAATGGCAAGTGTCATGTCTGGAGGAAACCAGCCAACCAACCAGCCACCCCTCATCATCTGGCCAATACCATTTAGCGACAGGAAGTGGGATAGTAGTCAGGATCCAGGGAAAGATGAATGCAGCAATGCACAGAGATATCCTTGATGAAAACCTGCTCTAGAGCGCGCTGGACCTCAGACTGGGGCAGTGGTTCATCTTCCAACAGGACAACAACCCTATGCACACAGCCAAGATAACAAAGGAGTGGCTACAGGACAACTCTGTGAATGTCCTTGAGTGGCCCAGCCAGAGCCCAGACTTGAACCCGATTGAACATCTCTGGAGAGATCTGAAAATGGCTGTGCACCGACGTTCCCCATCCAACCCGATGGAACTTGAGGGTTTCTCCAAAGAAGAATGGGAGAAACTGTTCAAAAATAGATGTGCCAAGCTTGTAGCATCATACTCAAAAAGAATTGAGGCTGTAATTGGTGCCAAAGGTGTTTCAAAAAAGTAAAGGCTGTGAATACTTACAGTATCTCACAAAAGTGAGTACACCCCTCACATTTTTGTAAATATTTTATTATATTTTTTCATGTGACTACACTGAGGAAATTACACTTTGCTACAATGTAAAGTAACAATTGTACAACTTGTATAACAGTGTAAATTTGCTGCCCCCTCAAAATAACTCAACACACAGCCATTAATGTCTAAATCGCTGGCAACAAAAGTGAGTACTTTTGTGAGATACTGTATGTACATGTGATTTTTTTCATTTTTTATTTTAATAAATTTGTAAAGATTTCAAATAAAATTCTTTCACATTGTCATTATGGAGTATTATTTGTAGAATTTTGAGGAAAATAATAAATCCATTTTGCAATAAGGCTGTAACATAACAAAATGTGGAAAAAGTGAAGCGCTGTGAATACTTTCCAGATGCACTTTAGAATATTTTGTTTGTAGTCTGTAGCAAGCTGTTTCTGGGGATTAGGTAGACCCACAACATTTTATAATACCCTATACAGAGGGCATTTAGCTTGCTATTTAAAACTGAACTGTGGGTTATGTAAAAAAATAATTTCTGAAGTGGTACTTCTATGCATTGCAAGGGCTAAAGGCTTGTTATGGCTACAGGTAGATGAATAGGTATCTTATTTCTCGCTCCCGCTGTGCTGTTGTATGACCAGTCCCCCTAAGCCTCTTCTCTACACCGCTCCATTAGTCAGAGGCATTCTGAAGGCATCATGTACAATGCAGGATAAGCAGTCCTAAACTGTATGTGTGGACACTGGGGGTCTGCTCAAATATAGTAGCATCAGAAAACAGGCTACCAGGGGAGCGAGAAATAAGGTAAGTAAAGCTGCTATTTCCTCTAGCCCTAGACAAAATGCGTAAGGATGAGCTTCAGGTTGATTATAAGCTCGGCCTGAACCCAGGCTGTTTGCAGTTCGGCGAACAGGTGAACAACTAGCCATTTTGGCTAGTTCACCTGCTTGAACCTCTGGCTAATGTGTATAAACCAACGTTAACAGGAAGTCTGTCATTTTGTGGTGGTATACCACTGGTGCTTGTAAACAGACCAGATGGAGAATCCTGGGTGATGTTATTGACCAAATGTTACCCAGCATCCCTGGATGGTTTGTTGACATACAGCAGCAGGGTTTGCCATTTGTGACCGGAGCAGCAGCAGGTTAACATCATTGGCGCAACAGGACGCTCTATTGGCAGGTCATCTTTATTAATGTGGATCTACATTGCTGGACAATGTGGTTGATGCTGATCTACATCAGGGGACACTGTTTACTGTTTTTTCCTAATATCTAGTTGCAGAAGTTGGGCATTCTACACACGCCCCCAAAAAGTCATCATTGTACACAGGACGTGTGTAGAATATCCAGTCCTTCTGTTCTGTTTTCGGGACCCTCCCTGTCCCAGTACACGGCAAGTCAGCTCTGATTATTTACAGCTGCATTGCCGAGTACACAGAGAAGGAGTCACCACTTGGAGCTGTCAAAAAAAAAAGCAGTCTGGCAATGTTTATCAACAACATTGCTCAGCCCCGAATACAAAAAGTTACAAAGAAACATTGCTTCATTTTATATCTCTCTGTTCATTCAGCTACAAATCAAAGGGAGAAACTACGATCTGCAGATGAAGTCAGTTAAAGTGATTGTAAACAATCACCTTGTAAAATAACCCATTCAGTTTAAAATAGAAATTAACGGCAAAACATGTTTGTATAGATACATAAAAAAAATATATAAATAAAAATAAGAACAAATACCTTTTTTCCCTTTTTTATAAATGAACACATTCCCTCTTTTCTCCGCTGCATAAGAGCTGGGGGAGGAGAAGCAGCAGGACACTGAGCTTGCCAGTGAATGGCTGTTCAGTGGGGGCATGGCAGGGCAAGTCTGATCATTGAAGGAGAATACACTGAGTTCCCAGCAAAGCTAGAGAACAGTTTTTAATAGGAAAGCAAGGGGACTAGCAGGAACACCAGGCATCTCACAAAAAGGGACCAATACAAAGATAACAGGTACATGGTATAGCAGGCACATATCAGGAATATGAAGTGTTGGGGTAACAAATGCTTTAAAGCAAACCTGAAAAGTAAACTTTTTAAATTTTTTTTATTAAATGTTCCTCTGTCTAACCCCTTATTAAGCCTTATGCCGCATACACACGATCGGAGTTTCTGGCATACTTGGTCCGGCAGACTTTCCGAGGACTTTGTCTGCCAGATGCGCCGGACTTAAAAACGGACGGACTTGCCCATACACGACCAGACTTTCCGGCGGGCTAGGTCCGCCTGTCTTTCCGATGGACTTTTGCCGGGGTTACGGCGGACTTTCAGAATGAACGGACTTGCCCACACACGGACAAGTCCATTCATTTTGAACGTGACTCAGGTATGACGGGACTAGAAAAGGAAGTCAATTTTGCTGCTTTTATAGGCGAGATTGACACCTTGTCCCGTTGTGGGTCATACCAGGCCCTTAGGTCTGGTATGGATTTTAAAGGGAAGCCCCTACACTGAAAAAACGGCGTGGGGTCCCCCCTAAAATCCATACCAGACCCCGTTCAGAGCACGCAGCCCGGCCGGTCAGGAAAGGGGGTGGGGACGAGCGAGCGCCCCCCCCTCCTGAACCGTACCAGTCCGCATGCCTTCAACATGGGGGGTGAGTGCTTTGGGGGAGGGGGCGTCCTGCGGGGCCCCCCCACCCCAAAGCATTTTGTCCCCATGTTGATGAGGACAAGGGCCTCTTCCTGACAACCCTGGCCATTGGTTGTCGGGGTCTGCGGGCGGGGGGCTTATCGGAATCCGGGAGCCCCCTATAATAAGAGGGCCCCCAGATCCCGGCCCTCCACCCTATGTGAATGAGTATAGGGTACATGGTACCTCTACTCATTCACCTAGGGAAAAAGTGTCAATAATAAAACACACTACACAGATTTTTAAAATAATTTATTAAACAGCTCCGGGGGGTCTTCCTCCGGCTTCGGGGGTCTTCTTCCGGCTTCGGGGGTCCCTCCGGTTCCTCTTCTTCCGGTGTCCGGTTGGTTCTTCTCCGCGCTCTCCGGCCTCTTCTCCCGGGTGTTCCAGTTCTTCGGCCGGCTCCTCCGCTGTCTTCAGGCCGTTCTTTTGCCAGCGGAGGTCCGGACTTCTGGGCTTCTTGTCTTCTTGTCTTCTTCCCTCTTCTCTTCTCCAGATGTTGACATGACGCTCTCTCCAGCTGGACTGCTCTCTGAGCGCTCCGTTGTGACTTATATAGGCGGAGACCCCGCCCCCTTATGATGTCACAGTCCCTGGGGATGCTGGGACTGTGACATTTTAGGGGGCGTGGTCAACATCACCCGGTGACCACACCCCCTAAAACGTCACAGTCCCAGCATGCCCAGGGACTGTGACATCATAAGGGGGCGGGGTCTCCACCTATATAAGTCACAATGGAACGCTCAGAGAGCAGTCCAGCCAGAGAGAGCGTCGTGTCAACATCTGGAGAAGAGAAGAGGGAAGAAGACAAGAAGACAAGAAGCCCAGAAGTCCGGACCTCCACTGGCAAAAGAGCGGCCTGAAGACAGCGGAGGAGCCGGCTGAAGAACTGGAACACCGGGAGAAGAGGCCGGAGAGAGCGTGGAGAAGAACCAACCGGACGCCAGGAGAAGAGGAACCGGAGGGACCCCCGAAGCCGGAAGAAGACCCCCGAAGCCGGAGGAAGAACCCCGGAGCTGTTTAATAAATTATTTTAAAAACCTGTGTAGTGTGTTTTATTATTGACACTTTTTCCCTAGGTGAATGGGTAGGGGTACCATGCACCCCAAACTCATTCACATAGGGTGGGGGGCCGGGATCTGGGGGCCCTCTTATTATAGGGGGCTCCTGGATTCCGATAAGCCCCCCGCCCGCAGACCCCGACAACCAACGGCCAGGGGTGTCGGGAAGAGGCCCTTGTCCTCATCAACATGGGGACAGGGTGCTTTGGGGGGCCCCCCTCCCCCAAAGCACCCACCCCCCATGTTGAGGGCATGCGGCCTGGTACGGTTCAGGAGGTTGGGGCACTCGCTCGTCCCCACCCCCTTTCCTGACCGGCCGGGCTGCGTGCTTGGATCGGGTCTGGTATGGATTTTAGGGGGGACCCCACGCTGTTTTTTCGGTGTAGGGGCTTCCCTTTAAAATCCATACAAGACCTAAGGGCCTGGTATGCCCCGCGCTCGCCACAATAGGAAAATTTGTTTTTCCTATTGCAGCGAGCGCGAAATGCAATACCCTGCCCTTGCGTCGTATCTGGTCCTTTGGACCAGCATACAGACGAGCGGGCTTTCCGTCGGACCAGCACACAGACGAGCGGACTTTCCATCAGAAACTGAGTCCGACAGAAAGATTTAAAACATGTTTCAAATCTAGGTCCGGCAGACTTTTGGGAAAAAGTCCGCCAGGAGCCTACACATGGTCGGACTGTCCGGCGGACTCTGGTCTGCTGGACCAAGTATGCCGGAAAGTCCGCTCGTGTGTACGCGGCATTAGTTTACTCTAATCACCCCTAATTAACTTCTTATTCTCCTTCTACATTCATACAAACTTTTTTTGTTTTCGTTTGCTTTGTTCATTATTATTCTTATACTTTTAACATACTTATACGTAACACTTTAAAAAAAAAGTGCAAAATTGAAAAAACCCAGTTTACTTCACTTTGGAATGCTCTGTACCAGAATCATAATTTTAGAGTCTCATTTTAAACTGGACAAAATACAGAATAAAATGCACACTTGTTATGTGCAGTAAGACTATTTCATTTTAAACTAACACTGCTCAAAAAAAGAAAAAGCGCATTTTGTTGTGTTACGTTTGAGTTTCCAAGGATTGCGGACAAAATAATTGTTGCAAGACAATATTCATGAAAAGAAAGCATTGTTTGTTTAAAAGAACAATATATGTATTACATTATTATCTTAAGTAATGACAAAGTTATCTTTGAGTAAACAGGTCCATATCAGAAATGTAGAAATTGTTCTGGTCCATAAGGGGTGAACAGATGTGAGAGGCAAAGTGGATACGTTTTTTGTTTTTTTTTTGTTTTTTTAGTGTGGGTGTTTTTCGTTTATGTTTTCACTTTTCTTGCTGAATGAGTAACAAGAGGTATGCAAACCACGTATCCACCTACCTACATGACAACCTGGTGCTCAACAATCTTAACCAGACTCTACTTCAGTTGCAACTGACAGATCCCCATCTAGCTTCTGTATGTAAACATACAGGTAGGGAATGCTGGATGACGACGTTGATCAGATATGGTCATGAACATATTTGGTCAAAGTCACCACCCAGGATCTGGTATGTTTACAAACAGAAGTTAGCTAGCAATCTGTCATTTAGCACTGAAAGTGCTACTGCCACTAAATGACAGATCCCTGGCCACTGTTTGTAAACAGTCTCACTTTTAAAGGACTACATCTACTGCATATGAAACTTCATGTGCAGGTTAAAGGCATGCCCTGATCTGGTTTTTTAAAGTATTTATGTATTTTTAATGTTGAAAAAAGAAGCTCTCCCCGTTTGAACGCCATTTTTAAAAATATGTTTTTGCATTAGTACATTTCCACGGAGGCAGTGACCAGCTATGCACACTTTTTTTAAGACAAGCTTGCAAATTTGTTTTTTAAAAAGGCCAGAACAAATTCAACAATTTGTTGTCTGAAAACTTCCAGGCAGGTTCAGCGAATGTACTGTTAACCAAACTTTGCAGTTAGCTCATTACTAAAAAGGAGGATTTAACCTTTGCACTGTGAGGGTAATTTTGCACTTAAAGTACCTAAAGGGAAAAATTTGTTTAGTTTTGGGTAGAGTAGAGAGGGATTAGAACTCTGGTCAGTTTTTATTGCTGTATGTGTTCCTGTTAGGGAAATTCACCCTCTTTTTTGTTGATCCTCGTAAGTTAAAGAAAATTCCAAATTTTGGGTTGTCACTGGAATAGAAATAGAGGAGAAACCTTCCAATAGGAATGCTAGTTCTGGTTATCAAATTTTGACAAATTTTGACAAGTTTTGGCTATGGGACAGGAAGTGAAGGGAAATCTCCTCAAAAGGAAACAGATGGCACAAAAACACGCAACAGAGGTTATAATCCTTCCTTGCGCTATCCACAATGAAAAAAAAAATGTCTTTAGTTCTTCTTTAACCCAGAGTTCAGCATGCTAAGTGAATTTGAAGGAGCATACAACGCTGGCATGCTCAGAATGCTAATTGCCTGCCAATAATATCTATCCTCTGGTAAAAGCATATTGCAAATTAAACCAGTGTGTAGTCCAGATAACTGGTATTTCAGGTAGGACAGAACAGCTAGCCTACAGGTAGTACAGTTGACCATTAAACTTTTTGATTATCTCCATATTTAAATATTTATGAGGCTAATTCATAATTGTATGTGCAAAGGTATAAACTTCTGTGAGCCCTGGCAAAAAATCATACTTCAGTATATATTATCCTGACACTGATCATAATAATCAATATCGTGGGCATATTGGATTGAATCAGTAAATATATATCTAAGTTAGATATGTGGGTTAGTAGTGTAGAAAAAGATTGCTTGTGATTAAGGAAATTATTTTTCAGATTTAATTTTAAAACATAGAAACACCTAGACATAGAAAATTAACGGCAGAAAAAGACCAAGTAGTCCATCGAGTCTGCCCATTTTTTAGTTTTTTTTTTTTTTTTTTTTTATACAACTGTTTATATTCAAGGGTAATGTTTTTTAGTTTTAAAAAAATACATGTTGGACTATATGATTATGATGCTTTATGTAAGAAATCCTAAGGCACCCACGGAGATGCTTACATCTGGTGCACTACATTTAATATTAGTCTATCTAGGGCTATCAGTAATGGTCACGTCAGCGATAAGCCTGAAAGAAAATATACTCTATATTAGTGCACTTTACTGCCTGAGCTTAATGTTCTTAGAGGTTTAATAAACTAGTAAAATAAGCTGACCCATGATTCAGTAAACAATGTTTAACAGTGTTTGTGTACTCTGCCTCTGGGTGGCTTCAGACAGACACCAAATTACAGATAAATACAGGAAGATAGTAAAAACTGGTTCACTCAGTAATAACACATTTACCTTCCTCTGACAGCCTGTATACATTTCTATTGGCTCAGAGTGATGTATGCAGTTGAGTGGTGTATGCAGTTTTAAACATCTTTGTAGCAGTTTCAAGTTCTTCCTTTTTTTTTTTTTTACACAGATTAAAGTAGAAAAAAAAGCCCAACTAACACTAACTACTGTATATATACAGGGTCAAAGCAGCTCCTCTGCACAGGATCACATACCTGTAGGTGACCCTGCCCTTCCGGGTCTGGGGCACGCACGTGTGCCACCGGCGACCCATTCCTGCTGTGATTGGACACAGTGGGAGCCAACCCGACGGTCATTCCGGAGAGAAACAGAATGGCGGTCTGCCTATGTAAACAAGGCAGATCACTGTTTTGTGAAAAGGGGAGGAAGTGATCCTGTGTTTCTGCTAAGCAGGAACACTGTGAAATTCGGTATGAAGTGACATAATTTTTATAAAAAGCACATACAGTAGAGTGGGGCACATCATCTATTGTAATACAGCATTTATTAAAATAAAGTAATTTTAACAACAGTAAGTAGACAGTAGAGTACAAATGTGTACTCTACTTACACCTCTCGCTCCGTGCTGACAGGTCCCTGGCTATCCTGTTCACATTCCACTGTTAACTCCTAGTGTGCTGGAAAGTGCAAACAGGAATGCCAAGGAACTGTCAGCACCAGTGGTGGCCCGTGCATTGTGTGTGAGTGTGTGTGTGTGGGGGGGTTAGTGAAGTGATGGCTGCATTTAATGGGCACAAGTGGCTGCGTTTGACAGACACAGGTGGCTGCCTTTGACGGGCACAGGTGGCTGCGTTTGAAGGGCACAGGTGGCTGCGTTTGACGGGCACAAGTGGCTGTGTTTGATGGGCACAAGTGGCTGCATTTGAAGGGCACATGTGGCTATGTTTGATGGGCACAAGTGGCTGCGTTTGACGGGATCTTTGCCTTCCCACAGTACAAGCACCCCCGACCCCACACAATTAGCAAGCACTTTCTAGAAACACATTTAACCCTTTGATTGCCCCTGATGTTAACCCTTTCCCAGACAGTGCATATTTTTAGCACTGATCACTGTATTAGTGTCATAGATCCCCAAAAATGTCACTCAGTGTCCGATTTGTCTGCCGCAATGTCACAGTCCTGCTATAAGTTGCTGATTGCGGCCATTACTAGTAAAAAAAAAAAAAAAATTCCATAAATATATCTCATATTTTGTAGATGCTACAACTTTTGCACAAACCAATCAATATATGCTTATTGAGATTGAAAAAAAAAATGTAGCAGAATACATACTGGCCTAAGCTGAAATTCAATTTTTTTCCATTTTTTTATTGGATATGTGTTACAGCAGAAAGTAGGAAATATTGTTTTTTTTCAAAATTGTCGGCCTTTTTGTGTTCATAGCGCAAAAAATAAAGACTGCAGAGGTGCTCAATTACCACCAAAAGAAAGCTGTGTTTAGGAGAAAAAAATGACATACATTTTATTTGGATACAGCGTCGCATGACCGTGCAGTTAAAATAACCCAGTGCCGTATTGCAAAAAATGGCCTGGTCATAAAAGAGGGTAAACCTTCTGAAGGGCAAATGGTTAATAAGGATGTATGTACTTGCCTATTTTAATCTGCTCTGGTTACATGATTCTGCAGATCCGGCTCCCCTGTGCCAATGAGTGGCTACTGCAGGGGAGAGGAGAGAGCACATTCAACAGGTGGGCCTTGGGAGCCCATAAGGTGATGTCACGGCTCCTGGTTTTCAGAGCTGTCAAGCGCTCCCCTTATGTAAGGGAGCCAGAGCTGCAGGATCACATGGCCAGTGGTAAATATACAAACCCTTTTTATATAGTGTATGCAGAATAGGTAGGAGGAGGGGGGGGGGGGAACATTGTTAAAAATAGTTAATGTTAGGCTTTACTACCACTTTACTACACTGAGAAAGGCATGCTGAATTTCAGTGAATTTATAAGGTATGTAAACTTAAAGTCCACTAACAAGCACCTTGCAGGACTGAAAGCACTGCCCCTTATACAGAGTAGTGCATCTAATTTTCATACATTTACCTGTACTAAGGGAAATATATAAAGTACTATACAACAATATTATTCCACAAAGATATAAACAGGTCACGGTAAACAACAAATATATACAGTTGTGTTCATAAGTTTACATACCCTGGCAGAATTGATGATTTCTTGGCCATTTTTCAGAGAATATGAATGATAACACAAAAACTTTTCTTTCACTCATGGTCGGTGTTTGGTTGAAGCCATTTGTTATCAATCAACTGAGTTTACTCTTTTTAAATTGAAATGACAACAGAAACTACCCAAATGACCCTGATCAAAAGTTTACACACCCCAGTTCTTAATACCGTGTATTGCCCCCTTTAACATCAATGACAGCTTGAAGTATTTTGTGGTATATGTGGATGAGGCTCTTTATCTTTTCAGATGGTAAAGCTGCTCATTCCTCTTGGCAAAAAGCCTCCAGTTCCTGTAAATTCTTGGGCTGTCTTGCATAAACTGCACATTTGAGATCTCCCCAGAGTGGCTCAACGATATTGCGGTCAGGAGACTGAGATGGCCACTCCAGAACCTTCACTTTATTCTGCTGTAGCCAATGACAGGTCGACTTGGCCTTGTGTTTTGGATCATTGCCATGTTGGAATGTACAAGTACGTCTCATGCGCAGCTTCCTGGCTGAAGAATGCAAATGTTCCTCCAGTATTTTTTGATAACATACTGCATTCATCTTGCCAACAATTTTGACCAAATTTCCTGTGCCTTTGTAGCTTCTCTCCAAATGTAGCATTTATGGTTGTGGCAAAAAAGCTAAATTTTGGTCTTATCATGCCAAATGACTTTGTGCCAGAAGGTTTGAGGCTTGTCTATGTGCTGTTTGGCATATTGTAAGCGGGATGCTTTGTGGCATTTGCGTAGTAATGGCTTTTTTCTGGCGACTCGACCATGTAGCCCATCTTTCTTCAAGCGCCTCCTTATTGTGCATCTTGAAACAGTGTCAGGGCTGGGCCCAGCCCTTCTTTCTCTGAGCTGGCCTCTCAGCTGTCGGCTAATTGCCAGCTCCTATCTCTCCACAGCGACTCACCTGTTGATCCTGCTCGTCGGTCCTGCCTACTTAAGCCGTCCAGTCCAGATGATCTCTGCCTTCGCCTTGGTCATATCTCTAGAGACGCTCTCCTGTGTTCCTGTTAAAGACTTGCTTGGCTGACATTCCTTCTGGCTCCTTGACGTTTTGAATTGTCTGACTATCCATTACGGTTCCCGAACTCTGGCTATGTTTGGACTACGTTTACTCTGTTTACCTTATTTTATTATTATTAACCAACTGTGATTTAACTGTACTTCTGTCTCAGTCTGATTCATGGTTTCTGACAGTAGGCACTGGCCATGAATTTAGAAGATACAGTCAATCCACTTGTTGGTAATATTTTTTCCAGATTGAATGAGCAGGATCCCCACATGGATCAGTTTGCCATGGTGTTACAAACACTCCTGAGTCACCTGGAATCTCCCACTGTAGCTGCTCCGGTACAACCTGTGTTGCAGGCCATCCCTGCTGCTGCTCCAGTCTCTGTGCAGGCACCCGCCTCAAGTATTTCCACGATTTGGGGGCGATCCAGTCCAATGCAAAGGGTTTTTCAACCTGGTTGAGATATACTTTGAGATGCTGCCCCAGGCATTTCCCACAGACATAAGCAAAAGTAGGTTTTGTGATATCTTTGCTTTCTGAGAGAGCCTCGGCCTGGGTAGACCCTCTATGGGAGTCGCAAAAACCTGTTGTCTTGAGTTACCCTGAATTTGGGGCTTCTTTTAAAAGGGTATTTATGTCCATCAAACAGAGTTCGAGAACTGCTGCAGATTACGCCATTGAATTCCGTACTCTGGCAGCAGAGGTTGCTTGACACAATGAGGCCCTCGTAGTTGCTTTTTCTCATGGTATCTCGGATACCATCAAGGATGAGATAGCAGCCCGAGATATACACACTGAGCTGGAGAAGTTGATCACGTTTTCCATCCACATTGACTCCAGACTCAGAGAAAGACTCTCTTTTAAGGAGCGCTTGCGGAAGCCTCCTGTACATTTGTCTCCAAGCTTTGCAGTCCCACCCTTGCCTCCCTCACCTCCCATGCCCCCTGGTACCAAGTCGGTCAGGGAAGATGAACCCATGCACTTGGGTTTCACGCGTCTCTCTGCAGATGAACCTTTAGGAGGAGGGAGAGATTGTGCCTTTATTGTGGCCAGGCAGGTCACTTTTTGAAGTCTTGTCCTACCAATCCAGGGAACGCCAGAACTTTGAGGTCCTGTCACGGACAGACCTAAGGTGTCGTTGTTTCATCCCCGGTTATCCAGAAGGATAAGCCCCTGGTTTCAGTTACCCTTTCTTGGGCTGTGTCGTCCGTCGAGATACAGGCTCTAATCGACTCTGGGGCAGCAGGCCTGTTTATTGAGTCTGCTTTTGTATCAAAGCACTCGATTCTAATACAGCTGCGTGACACTCCATTTGCCATTGAGGCTCTTGACGGGAGACCTCTACAGCCTGTCCTTGTGACTCATGAGACTGTTCCGTTGTCCATGGCCGTAGGGGCTCTTCACCATGAGATAATCCAATTCCAAGTTATTTCCTCACCTAAGTTTCCGCTGGTTATTGGTTATTCTTGGTTACAGAGGCACAACCCCTCTTTTGATTGGCTCTGTGCTGAGGTTCTCTCCTGGTCACCAAAATGCAGTAAGACATGCTTCCAGAAGGTAGCCAAGGTCCTGTGCACCTCTTCACTCTCCTCCCTGCCAGGGGAGTACCGCTTGATGGTTGATGCTTCTGAGACTGGAGTTGGTGCCCTTCTGTCTCAACATCCTACCTCTGAGAGCGCTATGCATGCTTGTGGCTACTTTTCCAAGAAATTGTCACCTGCGGAGTACAATTACGAGATTGGTGACAGAGAGCTGTTAGCAATCATTTTAGCCCTGAAAGAATGGGGACATCCATCCGAAGGTACCACTGTGCCGGTTCTCATTCTTACTGAACATAATAATCTCACATTCTTGTCTGAGGCTAAACGCCTCTCTCCCAGAAGGGCGCAATGGGCTCTTTTCTTGTCAAGTTTCAATTACATTGTCTCATTTTTACCCGGTACTAAGAATGTAAGGGCTGACGCTTTGTCACAACAATTTTCCTCCACTTCCAAGATGGAATCGGTTCCAGTTCCTGCGATTCCTCCTGATTGTATTCTGACTACGGTTCACACCAGTCTCACTTCTCCTTTGGGTGACAAAAGTCTTGCTGCTCAGGTACATGCTCCTCCTGATAAACCTTGCGACCGTGGCTTTATCCCAGAGAGTCTCTGTACTGCCATGCTCCAGACCTACCATTTTCCCAAGGCTGCTGGCCACCCTGGGAAGAATCAACTCTTTTGGGCCATTTCCCAACAATTATGGTGGCCTAGTCTATGTGCTGATGTAACCGCCTTCATAGCTGCCTGTTCCATGTGTGCTCCAAGACTGCACGACACCTTCCAGTGGGTCTCCTACAACCTATACCCAATGGAGAGAGGCCCTGGACTCACCTGTCTATGGATTTCATTGTGGAGTTACCCAACTCCCAGGGCAACACAGTTATCCTTATGGTGGTTGACCGGTTCTCGAAAATGTCTCATTGTATTCCACTTAAGAAGTTGCCCACTTCTAAGGAACTGGCTTCCATTTTTGCTTGGGAGATCTTTCGCTTACATGGGCTACTCAAGGTGATTGTCTCGGACAGGGGTAGTCAGTTTGTGTCCCGGTTCTGGTGAGTCTTTTGTGCACAGTCGGGAATTCAGCTTGCTTTCACCTCTGTGTATCACCCGCAGTCTAATGGGGGCCGCAGACTGAGACAATCAGTCCTTGGAGCAATTCCTACATTGCTATAATTCTGACCGTCATAACAACTGGTCAGACCTCTTACCGTAAGCAGAGTTTGTTCACTATAGTGCCTTGAATTCTACTTCCTGATTTCCCCAGTTTATGGCAAATTATGGTTTCCAACCTTCCATGTTGCCTGACTCTTTTGTTCAGAGTATTCCTGCATTAGAGGAGCATCTCTGTGGTCTTCATTCCACTTGGGCACAAGTTCAGGTGGCTTTGCGACATGCTAATGATAGGTACAGACTTCGTGCTTACCACAGACAGCTGCCTGCGCCTTCCTACTAGGTCGGAGACAGGGTCTGGCTGTCATCTTGCAACCTCCGACTTCGTGTTCCCTCTTTGAAGTTCGCACCTCCGTTTGTTTCCGTATTCTTCGCAGGATTAACCCAGCGGCTTATACATATCTCAAATGTATTTCATGTCTCCTTATCAAAACCTTTGGTCTGCAACCGCTTTACCACCTCTGTGCCACATCCTCACCCTGTTCTGGTTGACAACCAAGAGAAGTATGCGAGGAAGGGTGGGGGTAAAAGTGAAATGATTATAACTCACACAGAGGCACCATCTCTAATAGAAATTAAATTTGAAAGAAAGAACATGGGGTGGGACTTTGCATGTGCCTTGGTGGAGTGTGAATAATAATTAATAACACAATGTTTTTTGTGTAAAAGAGATATATAAATACCTTATTTACCATCCTTAGATGGGAACATTTAAAACATTACAATCTGAGTAAAGATACAATTTACTGTTAGGTTGACCCAGGTTGTGCAAATCCTGGTATAGAAAATCGAGGATGTGGCCTTCACATTTTGAGGGAACCCCGCTTCGTCAGGGCACAAGCAGCATGTAAGTATTAAAGATGTCCTAAAGATACAAAGTTGCGAAATTGGCTGTATCATAAAATAATATTAGATAAAATATTAATGATGTATATATAAAAAAACATAGAAAGCTCCTACACCATTGTAGGGAATTGTTTAAATAATTACCCATTGGTACCAAATACTAATATAACAACCTGAAAGTATTCTTTTTTGACAAAAATGCAGTTGCACACAGTGTTCATTTATGTCCAGCGGTGTATATATAGAGTGTATATATATATATATATATATAGAGGGGTCCACCCTGTGTTTCTCTCGGCGGGGCTTGGTGAGGCATCTCCACGGGCTCCCCAGGCTCTTCATCCCTCCCGGACCGACGCACCGTACACACAACCTGAAGGTTAGTTACAAGCGGTTATATTCAGTATTAACAACGCTTAGTGCTTGGATTTAGAATTTGAACATCCATTATGTTTTTTTTTTTTCTTTTCTTGGTTCTATATGAAATATTGCTGTGTTTACAGGACACTGCTGGACATAAATGAACACTATGTGCAACTGCATTTTTGTCAAAAAATAATACTTTCAGGTTGTTATATTAGTATTTGGTACCAATGGGTAATTATTTAAACAATTCCCTACAATGGTGTAGGAGCTTTCTATGTTTTTTTATACATACATCAATAATATTTTATCCAATATTATTTTATGATACAGCCAATTTCACAACTTTGTATCTTTAGGACATCTTTAATACTTACATGCTGCTTGTGCTGTTCTAAAAGGCCCTGACGAAGCGGGGTTCCCTCGAAATGTGTAGGCCACATCCTCGATTTTCTATACCAGGATTTGCACAACCTGGGTCAACCTAACAGTAAATTGTATCTTTACTCAGATTGTAATGTTTTAAATGTTCCCATCTAAGGATGGTAAATAAGGTATTTATATATCTCTTTTATACAAAAAACATTGTGTTATAAATTATTATTCACAATCCACCGAGGCACATGCAAAGTCCCACCCCATGTTCTTTCAAATTTCATGAGGAGTATGAAGTACACACCATTGTTGACTCCCATAGGTTCCATGGGCGCATACAGTACCTGGTGCATTGGAAAGGGTACAGTCCGGAGGAACGCTCTTGGGTCCCATCCTCGGACGTACATGCCCCTGTCCTCCTCAGTGATTTCCATAGATGTTTTCCCCTCAAGCCTGGTTGTCCTCCGAGGGGGAGGGGTCGTTGAGCTGGGGGTACTGTCAGGGCTGGACCCAGCCCTTCCTTCTCTGAGCTGGCTGCTCAGCTGTCGGCTAATTGCCAGCTCCCATCTCTCCACAGTGACTCACCTCATCAGATCCTGCTCATCGGTCCTGCCTACTTAAGCCATCCAGTACAGATGTTCTCTGCTTTCGCCTTGCTCACATCTCTAGAGATGCTGTCCTGTGTTCCTGTTAAAGACTTGCTTGGCTGACATTCCTTCTGGCTCCCTGACGTTTTGGCTTTGACTATCCGTTCCAGTTCCTGAACTCTGGCTATGTTTTGACTAAGTTTACTCTGTTTACCTTTTTTTATTATTATTAAACAAGTGTGATCTAACTGTACTTCTGTCTCAGTCTGATTCATGGTTTCTGACAAACAGCCATGCCACATGTTTTTAGAGAGTCCTGTATTTCACCTGAAGTTATTTGTGGGTTTTTCTTTGCATCCCAAACAATTTTCCTGGCAGTTGTGGCTGAAATTTTAGTTGGTTTACCTGACCATGGTTTGGTTTCAACAGAACCCCTCATTTTCCACTTCTTGATTAGAGTTTGAACACTACTGATTGGCATTCTCATTTCCTTGGATATCTTTTTATAACCCTTTCCTGTTGTATACAGTTCAACTACCTTTTCCCGCAGATCCTTTGACAATTCTTTTGCTTTCCTCATGACTCAGAATCCAGAAACGTCAGCGCAGCACTGGATGGAAGATGCAAGGGTCTGTCAGGAGTCCAGAAACGCATTGACTTTACACACACACACACATAAACACACACACAAACACACACACACACTAATTACAAGCAAACAGATCACAGGTAAGGATGGTTACCTTTAATAGCCATTCAAACCACTTTGTGTCAACTTGTGTGCATCCCCAGGGTATGTAAACCTTTGATCAGGGGTAGTTTCTGTTGCCATTATGATTTAAAAAGAGTAAACACAATTGGTTGATAATAAAATGGCTTCAGTCAAACACTAACCATAGGTGAAAGAAAAGTTTTTGTGTTATCATTCATATTCTCTGAAAAAATGGCCCAGTAATCATAAATTCTGCCAGGGCATGTAAACTTATGAGCACATCTGTATGTTTGGAAAGTGCATAATAGTGGCCTATTATACCCTTTTATAATTAGGGCGTGATGCTTCTACAGATTTTTCCTCATCTCTTTAAATAACTATAAAAATGTGAATTTTCCCAAACCATGTGTTCTGGTGATAGGTATATTGACATATATCCTAAAATCCAAATGTTAAATATAACACTGTAAATGCATTACAATATACAAATAAATGATTTTACACTAAAGTGATAAAAAATATTCATGTAACACTCCTTTCACTTAGTACCCAAACAATGAATAATAAAGATATCATTATAAGTTACAAAATAATTAATGCAGTAAACATATATATCAAACAAACTATGATCAATTTAGGTTCATTCCAAAACCTTCATTAGTGCTACTGTTCAATAAATTAAAATTTATATAATAGTAAAAAGACACTTTCAAAAGTCCCGTATCAATTCTTAACGCCTCTCAGTGGCTTTCCAATTTCCTTAGCACACAACAATTCAGAACTTTACAATGTTGCTATTTTTTCACACATGGAAATTCCACCTCCTCCTAAGTTGCGGTTCACACAGGGGCGGTTTAAAATCACCCCACTCCTGTCCGACTCTGAAGCCGTCCCCTACAGCGTGACTTCAGCATGGCTTGCAAAACGACTTCTGTATAGAAGTCAATACAAGCTGCTCTGAATTCACCTCAAGTAGTACAGGCACCCTTTTCTAAGCTGGAGCGACTTGAGTCGCTATTAGAATGGTTCCATTGTACTGCATGGAGCGCGACTTGTCAGGCTGACAAGTCGCCTGACAGGTCGCCCCTATGTGAACTGGTACTAAAACACCACTACTCATTAATACATGGATGTGTACTCATCCTTATTAATTGCCCTATAAACTATAGGAGGTCAAAAGACTTCTGTAGAATATTACTGACTCCATTAATGGTTGACACATAGAACATAATCCCTGGAATTCTTAAAGACTGACGCTGGCATATTTTGCAAAAGTGTCTCTCATGCATTTGTAGCACTCTACTAGCTTGCTAGTAGGCAGAGGAGCAGGGCTTAATTGTGTTTAGGAGACTGTGCTGCAATGCTTCACCCAAAAGTGATGCAAATGCTTTATGAATTTGGTGCAATACATTAACAAAATGGACTAACACCAGAATAATAGCACAGCAGCTTTACTGAATTCCCCCAATGTCTTTCCTTAAGGTTTGTACATTCTGCCGGGACTGCTGTGGCCATGATTACTGCATAAAATAATTTATATGGATATATTTGTAGCCCGGAGCAGACTACGGTTATCAGATTTATACAGACTTGCCTCTTATTATTCCAGCTTGCTCCTATGTCCCCCTAGTGCTGGACTCGAATCACTGACATCACGTTCTGAGCACAGAGAAAGGCATTATGGCTGCAGTAGTCTTCTGGATAGACATTGCTGATTTGCAGAACTGACTATGGACTACATCTCCCAGCAGAACATTTACTCCACAGAAGAATTGTGGGAGAGACTATAAAGGGATCTGCTGACCAGAGGTGGGGGACTCGAGTCACATGACTTGACTTGAGTGAGACTTGAGTCACCTGTTTGAGGACTTGCGACTTGCTTGACAAAAATAAATAAATGACTCGACTTGACTTTAACTTGTCACTAATGACTTGCGACTTGACTTTGACTTGGGCTATTTGACTTGCAATGACTTGGCACCACCCCCCCGAAAATATTACCCACACACTCCGCTCACCACCGCCTCTGAGCCAATCAGCATTTGCCAAATGCCATTGGAGCTGTTCAGGGTAGTGGTAAGAGTTATGTCAGTCCCTGCATCAAGCGCACCTGTTGAACATGTGTTCAGCCATGGTGGGGTGATAATGCGAGCCCATCGCTCACAACTGAGCGAGAAAGTACTTTCCAATTTAATTTTTTGCAAATGCAATGCATTTTAAGTGGCTATTCTCATCATCATCAGATGTTGGCATTGTGTCAAGTTCAAACTTTGAGCTTAGTTATTTTCCCCCTCAGCAAGGACTACATTTTTTCAGGCTTGTTGGCCATTTAATTGCTGAGTGTTCTGCTCCTTGTCTGCTGTTTGGGCATTCAAAGTGTTTCTTTAATACGCCAAGAAAAAAAGCACTAAGCAGTTTTGTTAATGTTGAAAATAAAACAAAACCTTTCCTGAAAACGGACTTTTAACTCATTTAAAGGTGGAAATGGGGTAGATCAGTATTTTTACTTAATTTGTGACTTGACCAAAATAAATTACTTGACTTGACTTGCTTGACTTCTAGCAGGGACTCGACTTGACTTGCTTGCTTTTTCGCCACAGTAACTTGGGACTTGCTTGTGACTTGAAGGTTAAGACTTGAGACTTGCTTGTGACTTGCACATGTGTGACTTATGCCGCGCACACACGGTCGGACTTTTCGTCTACAAAAGTCCGACGGACGCCGACGGACAAAATACGGCTGACAATCCGATCGTGTGTGGGCTTCCCCGGACTTTCAGCGGACTTTTCCAGCCGCAAATCTGACGGACTTTAGATTTGAAACATGCTTCAAATCTTTACGTTGTAACTATGCCGGACCCAGAAATACGCTCGTCTGTATGCTAGTCCGACGGACAAAAACCCATGCTAGGGCAGCTATTGGCTACTGGCTATCAACTTCCTTATTTTAGTCCGGTGTACGTCATCACGTACGAATCCGTCTGACTTTTGTGTGATCGTATGTAGGCAAGTCCGTTCTTTAGAAAGTCTGCCGCAAGTCCGCCAAAAGTCCGCCAAAAGTCTGTCGGACAGGCTGTCGGATTTTTGTACACGAAAAGTCCGACCGTGTGTACGCGGCATTACTCCCATGTGTCTGCTGACCAGGCCCATGCTCTCTTCCTGGATCCCATTGTGTGAGCACAACCATGTCGCTGTGTGAGGAGATTGCGGCCTATCACGCGGCACACAGCCTACAGCTCCAGTCCAAGCGAGTCCAGCTGTTAGCTGCTTGCAGAAGGATGCCCTGCAGCAGTGCTGAACACCGCGGTAGTGTATGTTTGAGCTTTGGGGTGCACACCCTGATGCAATAGGCTGCGCACACCTATGGTGCTCTGATAGGCAAAAGAGCAAGAAGACATGCCCATCAGCTGCCCTAGCTGTATGAATGGAGAGGCATTGCTGTTATGTGACTGCAACGCATTATAATGGCAAAAAAGATACAAACACATAGATTTTAAAAATTGTACATACAGTATAACGATGGACTTGTGTTGTTTAACTGATTGTGGAGAGTTGATTGAACACAAGCATTTTTTTCCTCTTTAATATATATCCATTTTATTGCTGCTTGATTTTACATTTATCTAATAAATGTGATTCATTATGTGTTGGCATCATGCAGGTAGCAATGTTGAATGAAGAAAACATATTGGCTTACATTAGTCACAAATATCCATGTGCTGAAAGTTTTGGAGTAATACTTAGTGTGCACTGTAAAAATACTGTACGCTGCATATTACCAAAAAAATAGAGCCTGTGACTATAAGCCAGTGCTGGTCATTTACTTTCCACCTTTTATTAGGAACCTTCTAATGAAGCGCTATTTTTTCATTAACATGTAGTTTGTGCTGGAATTGAAATTGCTTCAATATAGTAGAGCGTAAAGGAATCCAGCAAGTAACAGATGGAGCTTGCTCTAATTACTGCAACTTACCACACTTGTCAATCAACTCGTTTTTGACCAAGTCTTTCACATCTTCCTCCTGAAAATCAGCAAGGGCAGGTATTAGCTAAAAAGGTATGCTGAGAATTTGCTTCTACCATAGAAACAGCATGCTTTGTCTTGTGACGTTTCTCTGTAGCCTGGAGCTCTAACTGTCAGTATAGGTCAGAAATTGCTTTTTTATATTACTTAGCCTAAAAGGTTATTAAAATGAAAAGCTACAATGTATATTTTGATTAGTGCAGTAGAAAAGTACTAACAATGGTATTAATTTTTTTTTTATAATTTTCTGCTGGTCTCGATTTATGATGATGTTCAAAGTCTATAACCAACAACTGTAGCTGTTTAATATAGTCAGATCAGTTAACTGTTTTTTCTGATTGTTATGAGTTACTGCACATTTATCAGTAACAAAAATTAAATTTCGGCAGACTTTATCGGGAGGAAGAGATTGATTCAATCAGGTGTTCCGTGAAGGCAATGCTACACAGCATGATGGCAAAACACGCGTTATGGTGGAAACCGTGGGCAGCAGACATCGCATCTAAACAGAACTGGTGCAAAACTCCATTTGACGGGAAGGCCTTGTTTGGAGAGAAGTTAGACAAGGCCATCTCCCATGTCACAGGTGGTAAATCCGGCTTGCTCCCCACAGGATAGAAGAACCAGACACTCTAGAACTATCACTTCCAGGTTTCAACATTTCAACAGGAACAGAGATTTGAGGCAGTCTAGGCAAGGAAGGGGCTTGAGACAAAATTGGAAAGGCACACAATCCACTCTTATGACGTCTCGCAGACAAGAGGTTACACCTATCCCGCAGGATTCCACAAAATCCTTTTGACGCCAAGTTAACCCAGGTGATCCCAGTGGGAGCTAGACTCACTTTTCCAAGGTTTGGGTCAAAAGATGCCAGGATCCCTGGGTGGTCTCGACAACCCAGTATGGTCATTTTTGAACATTGTCAAGCCAACCACCCAAGGATTTCTTCACCCCTTCAAGAGTACTGGGGTCCCCATAGAAAGCAGAGGCTCTCTATCAGTTCCTTAATTCTCTACAGGAACAGCAAGCAGCCATGCCAGTACCTCCGTCCCAGAGATTCTGAGGTTTCTACTCCTCCCTTTTTCTGGTACCCAAAAAGACTGGAGGCTGGAGATCCGTAATAGATCTCAAAAGATTAAACTACCACATAATTCAGGAGAAGTTCAAAATGGAGTCATTACAGACCATAATCCATGCAGTCCAACCAGGGGCCTGGATGATATCAGTAGACCTACAGGATCCATATCTGCACATTCCCATGCTTCCATCATTTCAGAAGTACCTCAGATTTGCAGTAGGAAAAATTCACCTGCAGTTCCAGAGCCTCCCCTTCGGTCTCTGTACATCACCCAGAGTTTTTATGAATGTGTTGATTTCCATCCTGGCCCCTCTTCAAGAAAGAGGTCTCAGAGTGTACCACTACTTAGTCGAAATTCTATTTTTAGCGGGAGATCCAGCTCAGTTAACGGAACACAGGACACACCTTCTGTCAACCCTGGCCGAATTCGGCTGTGTGGTAAATCAAGCAAAAATTCACCTCACTCCTACCCAGGGGATGATCTATCTGGGCACCCACTTCGGTACCGTCAAGGGGACAATATCCTTACCTCTGCAGAAAGTGTCAGCCATCACTCAGAAAATGAAGAAAGTCAGACTGCAGCCCTATCTGTCTGCGTCGAATTGTCTGATCCTACTGGGGGCGATGTCATACTGCATTCCAATGGTCCCATGGGCCCATTGGCACCTGAGGTGCTTTCAAACGGGATTCCTGAACTAATGGAGCAGATCCTATCTCTCCCAACGTATACACATAACAAACTCAATGCACAGGGGTCTACATTGGTGGACGAAGAGGGATATGCTGGTAAAATCATGCCCTTTGAGTCCCATCTCTTGGACCCCGCTTACCATCGACGCCAATGCAGTAGGCTGGGGGGCTCACTGCAACCATATTGCAATACAAGGAAGATGGGCCTTCAATACAGCAGGAGTAGTGTCCAACATCCTAGAAGTCTGTGCAGCATACCTTGCTCTGATTGCTGTGACTCAACAGATCAGAAGGAAAGCAATATTGCTTTGGATGGACAACAGGGCTGCAGTGTCATATATTTATCGCCCAGGAGGAACTCACAGCAGCTCCCTCTTAAGAGAGGTAGAGCCCATGATCCTGTGAGCAGAAAGGAATCTGTTCGATCTGAGAGCGGTTTATCTCCCAGGTCATCTAAACTTGGAAGCCGACCTCTTGTCACGAAAGTTTGTAGATCTCAACGAATGGTCACTGCATCTGAGAGCCTTCGATTGGCTAGTAGACCTCTGGGGTCTTCCTGAATTGGACCTCTTTGTCGCAGTGAGCAATGCAAAGTTACCGAGATTCATCACACATATTCCACACCCTCTGGCTGAGACAGTGGGTACCCTCTCCAGCCCATGGGCATGCAATCTAGCCTATGCGTCCCCCCCCCCGGCCACTTATCTTCAGGTTTCTTGTGAGGCTTACGATAGAGGACACAATGGTAATAGCAGTCCTTCCATACTGGCTAAAGCGTCCTTAGCTTCCAACTGCAATGTCCCTGAGTACCCAACCTCCGGTCAAAATACCAAGGCTACCTCGACCTTCTTTCGCAGGCTCTTCACATCCACCCGAACCCACTCAGACTGAACCTTCACATCTGGATGCTGAAAGGCAGAGGTTCCAGGCGTTAGGATGCTCATCTAGTGCCATCTCAACCTTGCTCAGAGCCAGAAAGCCATCAACAAACGGCATGTATCATAGAGTGTGGAAAAAGTTTAAATCCTTTGCGGTTGGTAAAAACTTTGATCCAACCCTGCCTGCTCCCTTTCAGATACTCAATTTTCTACAAACAGGCCTAGACTTAGGCCTGGGGTTAAGTACACTCAAGGTGCAAGTAGCAGCCATCTCGGCGGCCACCAAGAGAAGATGGGCTGAAGAACCTATGGTAATTCAGTTTTTCAAGGCCGTTAAGAAAATACGTCCACTTATAAGACAAAATGTTCCCACATGGGACCTATCTGTTGTCCTGGAATCCTTAACCAACCAGCCGTTTGTTCCAAATGAATCAACATCTCTATGGAATCTAACTCTAAAATGATCCTTTCTGATTGATGTGGCGTCAGGTAGAGAGTGTCAGAGCTGCAGGCCTTGGGTGCAGACCATGATCATAGTAAGTATTTTCTGGACTGAACAGTTTTCAACATTCTCAGATCCTGAATCTGGCTCTCTTCATGATTTGGATATCGCTTCAATATTAACATGCTGTATGCAGGCCACGGCCCCCTTCAGGAAGTCTTCCAGACTGTTCGTTATACCCTGGGGCAAAAATAAGGGTAAGGAGGCAACTTCTAGGATGATAGCCTCCTGGATAGTGACGCTAATTCAAAAGGCGTACAGGGCAAGGGGCCTCGAACGGTCTTCAGCGGTCAAGGCTCATTCCACCAGGTCTGTCTCTGCCTCCTGAGCGGCGAGAGCAAATGTATCGATCGAAACCATATGCAGGGCAGCAACCTGGTCTTCTCAACATACGTTTTTGTCATAGGTACTCTACCATGGAGGCACCAGGAAAACATAAAATTGTGCCATACTTACTGTAATTTTCTTTTCCTGGTGTCTATCCATGGAAGCATACAAACCCACTCTTGGTATTCCATATTACGGAAAATGCTGGGGGTGCTCTAATCCTAATCTTTTAATAATAATATAATATTCACTGATCCTGAGGGAGGAGCCAAGGCAGAGCTTGTCATAGGTATGCTGCCATAAATAGGCACCAGGAAAAGAAAATACAGTAAGTATGGCACGTTTTTCTATTTTTTTTCAATTTTGGATAGAGCAGGGAGAAATGATAACCACTGTCAGAATTTTTATTGCCACCTGTGTCCTGTTGCAGAGATTTTGCTTTACTTCCTGTTCCATAGCCAAACGGGAAGTGGGAGAAAATCCCTGCAAATTAAGGGAATCCCTTGGGGACCCCTAGGTCACCAAAACTGGAAAATTTCCCCTCTATTACTTTTCTGGGAACAGCACAACATTTTTTATTTTCTTTTACATTCCCTTTCAATGATAATGGTAAACAAGACAAATAGAGAGGATAAATCTCTTTAACAGGGGCACAGGCAGCAATAAAATCTTCCAGGGGTTCTAATCCCTCTCCACTCTATCCAAAACTAAAAAAAAAATGATTTGCCCTTAGTTATACTTTAACGAGTTCATCTCTTTGGTCGTACTACGTACACCCAAAGAGTGCAAGGTTGAGCACAAATATTGTGCAACATAAAAACATTGCAACAACTATCTTTTTATTCTAAAAGGTCATCTGCTTTCAGAAAATATATATTGTTCTGGAAGTTTAAGTTTTTTGGGCCGATTTTTACATTTGTGCAAAAAATTTCTCCAAAACAGTTACTTACAAGGCAGGCCATGAATGATAACTGTCACATTTGTTTGCGCTCTTAACTAAAACTGTCAAGCAATCAGATGACTGGTATCATAGCTGGTTACAAGTGCAAAACCATGGCAAATACACATGAAAGAGAGTCTAAGATGGTAGTTTCCTTGGCTGTAAAGGAAAGGAGGGTTTAGTTCCGCTTTAAGTATACATATGGAATTTGTAGATTATGTGTTTGCTTGGGCTTCCTATTGGGAGTATATTGTCATAGCACAGTAATATAAAAGCTGTGTTAAAAATATACTTCATCTTTAAAATACCACAACAAGCGTAAAGGCATAAAGAAAAAAAAATGTGAACTTACTGAGAGTCCAGGATCCCCCTTTTCACCTTTGAAGCCCTCAAGCCCATCTTGTCCCTGTAATGAGTAATACAGACTATGAGATATATACAAAACCTATAACAGCAAAGAGATATATCGTAACTGCTTAGGCAATGTGTCCTTTGCATTACCACTCTCTCTGACATCAGGCTATTGCACTTGAACCTTTATGAATAAATCTGAAATTTATGTTCAGAATCATAGTGTATGTCTAGTGGGCTAAAAAAACTTCTGCAAGGTTGTAAACCACCATCATTGTTATAGAGTGACAGCACAAATACTACACGTAACCCCTTTCAAGTGTGTTCATTTCTGTAAATTTTAATTCTAGGACTGAACAGAAGGAGCAAAAACAAAGAGAAAGGTTACATAGTTACATGGTTAGTAAGGTTGAATAAAGACACCAGTCCATCCAGTTCAACCTGAGAGAGTGTGGGTGCGTGTCTACCATTATCCCTATTTTTTTATTTAAGGTACTCATATAGCGCCATCAATTTACGCAGTACTCCACACGTACATTGCACACTCACATTGGTCCCTACCCTCAAGGACCCACAATCCAAGGTCCCCAACTCACACTAGAGCCAATTTTGGACAGAAGCCAATTGGCCTACCAGCATGTCTTTGGAGTGTGGGAAGAAACCGGAGTACCCGGAGGAAACCCGCAAGGCACAGGGAGAACATGCAAACGCCAGGCAGGTAGTGTCAGGATTCGAACCAGCGACCCTTTTTACTGCTAGGTGAGAGTGCTACCCACTACACCACTGTGCTGCCCAGGTTCTGAAGAAACCAGCGTCCATTGGCTGGTGAAACGCGTCAGTGGTGTGACGTCAGCACGTCACTGGGAACCGCGCGCTGTACGATCCGGTGTGTCTATACACAGAACCAACAGCTGACAGCTGCTTTTCCCTTCAGCCACGCACAACTCGGAGGCAGTGGCTTTACAGTGAGGGACGATTCCCTATCTGACTCTATCCACTGGCCAGTACGAAGTGGTATCTACGGACACAGCAATTCAGGGATCAAGGCATGCTACAACTTGATGACGGACCTTGTGCGGTTGGTGAGAACTTTATGCCCCACTCAGCACTTGTAGTACATGTCAATACTATTTATAGCATCCCCCTCCTGTTGCCTGTACGGGATTACATCTCGCTGCCTCTGCACCTTATCTCCATCCACCTTTGCTGATAACGGAACCTCCCTGTAATGCTGTCTGGTTCATAAGCTGTAATCTCTGATCATTCATCTATGCTTACGGTTTGCACCTCCATCTGAATGACCTACTTGCATTGATTACTACCATAATAGACTTAATCGCCAGAACATCCACCCACGTAACCAGCATTTACATTGTTGTTGTATGATCGTTCCATCCATGCTGGGAGTCTCTCTGTAGGAATAATCACTTATCTACGAATCTCTACCCTGGTTTGGACTTACCAACAACATACTAGTATATCATAATATGAGTGGATGGCGATTATCTGGTGTGAATGTGTGGGTGTGTAGCCGCGGCTCCCATTGTTTTTGTTATCCCCGTGACAAGGTTGTCCAATTTTGTCCAATTAGGCCTGTGTCAGCCGTTTATCTAAATTGCGTCTTTCATCTTTTGTATTTAGAATTTTGGTATATTTTGGATGTTAATAAAGCTGGTTTGTATCTATCCTTGTATTCTCTGTTGACCTTCTTAAGAGAACCTCTTTGTTTTTTCTTATATGCAATTAGGGCAATCAGAACTGCATCCAGACCTTAGAGGTCTGAATGATTGATTTATACTCACTTGCTATTATGACCAATTATTAATTAATCAATCTGGTTGATCCTGGCAAAATCTTTTTATTTTCTGAACAGAAGGAGCAGTAGAAAGCGTTGTCTGTGCTAGCAATGATAGATTGCCACTTTAAGCTTATTCGCATAGTATTTACAGAAAACTTTGTTGTATTATATTAGCTTCCTGCTATGCTAAAAATGTTTGATAGTGATATTTTGTAATGCAGGGCATAGTTAAAGGTTCACTTAGCTGCCCCATCCAAAGATGTATGTGGGGGGGGGGGGTAGTAAGTTGTATAGCAGGTTATATAGGTTATATTTACAGAGTATAGTATAATATAGTATAGTATAGTATAGTATAATAACAGCTTTTCTTTATTTACTAACCATTTCTCCTTTTGTTCCAGGTGATCCTGGCTCTGCCCTGGGACAAGGCAAAGACTTTCCTCTCTTCCCTTTTTCACCCTGTTAACAAGACATGGAGTGTGCATTTTAACACAAAAAACCCACACTACGCGCAGTACAGGTGTAATAATAGGATTTTTAAATACAGCTTACCTGTAAAATCCTTTTCTTGAGAGTACATCACGGGACACAGAGTATTCATTACATAGTGGGTTAGATAGGCACCATCGGTGATTGGACACTGGTTAACCCCAATTAAGGAGAATTCCTCCCCTATATAACCCCTCCCATATGGGGAGAACTTCAGTTTTGTAGCAAAGCAATAGGTAACCATGTAAAACCCATAGAAGGGCGAGAGCTCTGTGTCCTGTGATGTACTCTCAAGAAACAGATTTTACAGGTAAGCTGTATTTAAAAATCCTATTTTCTTGATCATACATCACGGGACACAGAGTATTCATTACATAGTGGGATGTCCCAAAGCAATGCTCATTTGAGGAGAGGGAGACACAGATCAGAAAATATAGACCACAAACGGACCAGAGGAACTAAACTGCAGCCTGCAGTACACTGCGCCCAAAGGCGGTATCCTCTTGCCCTCTTACATCCACCTGATAGAATCTGGTGAATGTATGGACTGAAGACCAAGTCGCAGCCTTACAGATCTGAGCCACGGAGGCCTGGTGATGCACTGCCCAAGAAGCACTAACAGCCCTAGTTGAGTGCGCTTTCACATGAAAAGGAGGAGTCTTCCTCTTTAAATCATAAGCCTGAAAAATAACCTGTTTAATCCATCTAGAAAGAGTGGATTTCGACGCTGCTTGGCCTTTCTTATGGCCATGTGGCAGAATAAACAAACAATCAGTTTTCTGTATCTGAGCAGTTGCCTGCAGATAGACACTGATTGCTCTAACCACATCAAGAGTGTGCAAAGATTCTTCCTCCGCGGACTGCGGATCTGGAAAAAAGGATGGTAGGATTACATCTTGATTCAAATGGAATCCTGAAACCACCTTAGGTAAGAAGGAACGATTAGGACGCATAACAATCCTGTCCTTGTGAATAATTAAATATGGCTCTTTACAAGAAAAAGCTGCCAATTCTGATACTTTCCTAGCAGATGATATGGCTATCAAGAAGACTCATTTTTTTAGTCAAAAGCGCTAAAGGAGCCAGGTGCAGTGGCTCAAAGGGTTGTCCCTGTAAAGCCGACAACACCAAATTCAAATCCCATGGGCATACTGGAGGTTTGACTGGCGGATTCAACCGCAGTACCCCCTGAACAAAGGCCCGGACAAGGGAATGTGAAGTAATTGGCTTCTGAAAAAATACAGACAAAGCCGAAATTTGGACTTTGATAGTGCTCAAAGCCAATCTCCTTTCTAGGCCTGACTGAAGAAAGGTCAGGATTCTGCTAATCATATACCTTCTAGGATGCCATCCCCTGGGTTCACACCAGGAAACATATACCTTCCAGATTTTGTAGTAAATAAGCTTGGAGGCCGGCTTTCTGGCATTGACCAGAGTGGAAAGGACTGACTCTGAGAGCCCACAGTCTTTTAAAATGTGGGTTTCAGCAGCCAAGCCCTCAAATTTTAGACTTCGTAAAGCAGGGTGGCAAATCGGACCCTGTGTGAGCAGATCTGACCGGAATGGGAGGACCCAAGGCCTGCCCACTGCCATCTTTACGATCTCTGCATACCAAGGTCATCTGGGCCAAGCCGGGGCTACTAAAAGGACCGACTTTGCTTCCCTTTTGACCCTTCCCAGGAACCGCGGAAGAAGTGGGTTCGGAGGGAAGGCATACGTTAGATTGTACTGATCCCATGGGATTGTCAGAGCATCTGACCCCTGAGCAGGTACATCCCTTGTTCTGGACACAAATTTGTCCAGCGTCCTGTTGAATCTGGACACAAATAGATCCACATCTGGTGTTCCCCACCTTTGACATATGGTTTGGAATATATCGGGGTGTAGGGACCATTCTCCTGGGCATAATTGCCGGCGGCTTAAGAAATCCACTTGCCAATTTTCCACTCCTGGGATGAATACTGCAGACAGGCAGGGAACATGGCTTTCTGCCCATGCAAGAATGCGATTCACCTCCCTTTGGGCATCCAGACTTCTGGTGCCTCCTTGGTGATTGATGTAAGCCACAGCCGTGGCATTGTTGGATTGTATCTATATAGGATGACCCTGTAGCCTGTAAGACCAGTCCATGAGGGCCAAGTAAATTGCCTGAATTTCTAGAATATTGATGGGCAAGCGTCTCTCGGTTGCAGACCATCTTACCTGCGTGCATGTTTCTTCCAGAACTGCTCCCCAGCCTGTCAGACTGGCATCTGTGGTTACGATCATCCATGGTAGTGGAAAAAAGGCTTTGCCTTTCAAAAGATTTTTGGTTCGTAACCATCAATTGAGGCTTTTGCGTATCCTTGAGGATAGGCACATCGGAAGATCCAAGGCATGAGTCTTTTTGTTCCAAGCTGGGAGAATGCTTCTCTGCAGGGGCCTTGAGTGAAACTGGGCAAATGGAACAGCCTCGAAAGTGGCAACCATCTTTCCTAACAGTCTCATACATAGCCGAATGGATGGACTCTTTTTGCTTAATACTAAGCAGACTAGAGCTCTTACGGCCTTGACCTTTGGCTCTGGTAGAAACACCCTGCCTTGAGTGGTGTCTATGATCATGCCTAGATACGCCAACCTTGTTGAAGGTTGCAAAGAAGACTTTTCTAGGTTGATTATCCAGCCTAGTCTTTCCAAATGTCTTACTGTCTTGAAGACAGCGCGGTTCAGGTGTGCCACCGATTGCTCTATGAGTAGCAAATCGTCTAGATAAGCTACCACAGTTATGCCCTGAGCTCTTAGATTTGCTAAGAGAGGGTCTAGAATTTTTGTAAAAATTGGAGGAGCTGTAGCGAGACCGAAAGGAAGGGCCACAAACTGGAAATGGCGATGGTCTACCGCGAACCTTAGATATCTTTGGTGAGCGGGAAAAATCGGTAAATGAAGATATGCATCCTTGATATCTATTGATGCCATAAATTCTCCCCCCTGCAGGGTGGAGACCACCGAACGAATTGACTGCATTCGAAAGGATCGAATGTGTAGAAACTGATTCAGATCCTTTAGATCTAGGATGGGTCTGACATCTCCATTTGGCTTTGGAACGGTGAAGAGATTTGAGTAGAACACTGAACCCTGATCTTTTGGGTTCATTTCTACTATCACTCCCTGGGATAGTAAGCGATCTAAGGCCAGTAGCAGCAGTTCTCACTTTACTGGATCTTTGGGAACTCTTGACCTTAGGAAACGAGCTGGTGGAAGCTCTAAGAACTCTATTTTGTAACCTAGAGATACTGAAGAGACCACCCACTTGTCTTGAACCTCTTCCCGCCAGGCTCCTGAAAACTGTAGGAGCCTTCCCCCCACACGGCCGAGTGGGGGCGCCCCTTCACAGGGATGTTATGTGGCTCTGCTTGGCAGGCTTTCGTCCCCAAGCCTTTTTCTGCCCTTGGGTGTGACCCTGGGCCCTTCCACTGAAAGTGGATTGGGAAGGCCGTCGCCACTGCTTAGAGCCTGATGTTCCAGGGGAAGGGGAAAGAGACCGTTTGAATGGTGGACATTTACTCCTCTTAACTGGTAGGAGTGTAGATTTACCATCTGTAATTTTTTGTATAAAATTATCTAGGTCATCCCCAAATAGGCATTCCCCTTTGAATGGGAAACCAGCTAAATATCTTTTGCATGAAAGCTCTGCTGCCCAACTTTTAAGCCAAAGGGACCTGCTCATGTGTACCAACAGGAAAGACAAACGAGATGCTTGCTGGGCAGAATCCAGAATGGCATCAATCATAAAACACAGCACCTGTGGAAGGTCTGCATAGTTCTCCACTTCCTCACCAGGAAGGAGGCCAAGCATCTGCTTAACCTGTTCCTTGAGCAATTGACACAAACCCACAGTTGCAACTGTAGGTTGGACTACAGTGCCAGCCATGGAGAAGGAGGCTTTTAATAAAGTTTCCAGCTTTTTATCAGTTGGATCTTTAAACACCTGAGCATTGTCCAAGGGACAGGTCAGGTTTTTATTCACACAAGAGACAGCCTCATCCACGGATGGGACCTTCCACTTCTTGGTGATGCTTTCCTCCAGAGTATAAAGCATAGAAAACCTTTTAGGAGGAGTAAACAGTTTATCGGGATGTCCCCAGTCCTCATACAACAATTTATCCATTAAAAGATGAATTGGAAAGGAAAAGGCAGTCTGTGGGATCCTTCTAACCCCCAGGGAAGAAACAGAGGATGTGGCGGCCTCAGCAGAGGGCATTTTAAATGTGGAATGCACTAGTTCAGTATAATACTGGACCTGCTTCTTGAGTGCCTGAGAAGAAGAAGCTCTCTCCTCTTCCTCTGAATCCTCAGACTGCTCTTGATCCCTATCTCTGGATAGGGATCTCTCCTCATTGTCAGAAGATTCATCTTAAAGAGAAAGTGCAGAGGGAGGGGATCTACCCCTTTTTCTGCTATCTTTTAAGGAAGCTGAAATAAAATTCATAATTCTTCCCTTAAAACCCTCCAATGTAGCCCTAAGGGAATCCTCTGTGACATACGCTGGGGCTGTAACATTAGGAGAGGCTGCAAAACCTGACAGGGGCACTGACTCATCCTGTGAGGCTGGCTCCAGTCTTGCAGGGAGGATGGTATTCTGCAGGCATCTTTAGGACCCATAGACACAGGCGGTGACTTTCTTGTGCCTTTGTTACCTCCCCCCAAGACCCTCTTACGAGGAGACATAGTCCCAAGCTACAAAGCAGAGGTACTAGTACATATGCAATCACTGTTGTGCTAAAAGTCTCACAATATACATATATGCTTAATACTGCACAACCTGATGCCGAGTTGGTGTCTTAGGTTAGCCTGGATCTGACCACTTAGGATGCTCACTGCCCACACTCTGTGTTTATCTGTTTACAGAGCTCTGAATGCTCTGGGCTTTTAAATTAGCCACCTAGCGTCTGCACACCTGCAGTGGAGGAAGTGAGCGGATTGGACACCAGCTTCACTAAGTGTGTATCTGAAAAGCACGCAAGTTTGCTCCTTACTCACTCTAGTGGTGGAAATCAGGTAAGACATGCAACTACTCATTGAAGAAAATCCATTTGTAACATAAATATATATATAGCATTAGCTTCTCTTACCTGTCCCCGCCACAGGAACTGCTGAGAACAGACAGTTTCCAGCCTTCACCCATCACGGCGGGTAGCGTTGTGCCAACCTTCAGGGTTTTTTGGGTTATTACTCAGAGAAACCTCTTACCTGGACCTGTAAAAGACTCTGCCAGAAACTTTTGTGCCACTGTTTTAATAGTACACCAAGCCTGGTTTTCTCAGAGCCCAGTCCTCCAAAGAGAGACTTACAGGCAAAACCTTGCTTCTTCGGATGACGAGGCCCGGGTACCATACCATCTTGGGAGTCAAAATATCGGCCTGAGATATGGATGCCGTCAGCATAGCCCTTTAAGCCCCTGCAGGGACCAAACTGGAGCTTTCTTCACAGCACATATTTTACGTGACCAACTACCTTAGACACTGGTGAAAAAACTGAGGTCCTCCCCGTATGGGAGGGGTTATATAGGGGAGGAATTCTCCTTAATTGGGGTTAACCAGTGTCAAATCACCGAGGGTGCCTATTTAACCCACTATGTAATGAATACTCTGTGTCCTGTGATGTATGATCAAGAAATCCCTTTACACTAAACAAAACAAAATAAATAACAGCACTGTCCTGATCCCTATATACAGTACTTAAATACACCAAATGAAAGAAATATATACCAATGGGTGACATAAAACAATTAACAACAGAGTATATTAAACCCTTAGCGGATCTTCTCCTTGCGCTTAGCCCCTACTTACAAATAAAAAAACATGCATTTCAATATAACACTACTGGAAAATTATATGATATAAAAAAAGTTCATAACATGTAGCAGATGCCATGTTACATATTTATGGGAATTTCCATGCGGGCTCCAGTATGTGGGATGCACCACTAGAGAGTTAAAGTGTTTACTACCAGAGCATTTCAAATTCCTGGTATGTGTCTGCTGTACCATGTACTTGTATAAAATGTATCCTGTTCTTTTTTTGTGTAAAATCCCTGGTGTTCCTGCCAGTCCCTCTGCTTTCCTGTTAAAAACTGATCACACAAGGGGGCGTGGCCGGCATGCAAAGAGTATAGCCACTTAGACCGAGAGCTCTGCAGAGGAGATGATTGCTGGGGCAAACTACAGCATCCCTGAGCACTGAAGAATGGCGATTTCAGGCGCCAGAGCAGCAAGCAGGGAACAAGTCCAAGTGACAAAAAGAGCAGGGGAAACTGGGTCGGATGCCGGACTTCTTCTCCCCATTGGCCTGGCCACCAAAGTAAATCCAGGGCCACTTACACCTCCATAAGCCCTGCCAAATCTAAGGCCAAGATGTCATACATGCCTGACACCCCACCAGATCTACAGATTTCTACCCTATCTATGGATGACACAAGAGAATTGCATGACTCTATTCTGGCCTTCCCAACAAATGACCAGGCAGTTCTAGACACCACCCTAAAAGACATGCTGGAATCATTGAGACACACGATCCATACATATATCATGTCTTTAATGCAATAGGAGGTCAGTGACAGAGTCCTACATATTGAAAACAAGATGGGAGATTTTGCCACCACATTCAGTGGGTTGGTAGATGCTCATAATGAAAGGGAAGAGGATTTTGACTGGATTAAATCTAAATTGGCAGACTTAGAGAACAGATCCAGATGTAATAACGTCAAAATCAGGGGAATCTCCAAGCTTTTTTCACTAAAATACTCCAGGAGGCTCTTCTCGAAGAACTTGCTATAGACAGAATCCATAGACTCCCTAAGCCAAAGCACTTACCCGAACGTTTACCTAGAGACACTATAGCACGAATACACTTTTTCAGGGCTAAGGAAAAGCTGATGGCTTTTACAAGAAAATCTGATAACTGGTCGGAGTGCATGCAAGGTCACTCTTTTTTCGCTGACCTCACACAGTATACACTCCAACGCAGGAGAAACCTAGCAACCGTTACAATAGTGCTAAGAAACCACAACATAGTGTATAGGTGGAACTATCCTGCTAAACTACAGATCACTAAGTGAAATGACTCCTTCATTATCTCCACTATGGATGAAGGCCTTCGCCTACTAAGAGAATGGGAAATTATCACTCCCTTAACCTTGACATCCAATGACTTCCCACAACATGAAGTGCACCCAGATACAGAAGAAGGATGAGGCGCCCAGCAAAATGTCCTAACAACTATTCCAGGACCCCGGAAGGCCCCTTTGCTGTTGAATTGAGTTGTTAACCAGTTCTATATACCCTCAAGATTTAGCAGATCAATCTCTGTTCAGATTCTGTCTGTAATCGTTTGTTTTTACATCAAGTGAATAAGTCACTGGTTTTGGTGTTGGTGATATCCACTTTCATCTTCTTTATATTTGTTTTTTTTTCCTTCTTTTTCTACTATTCGAACGTTGAACTTTAGTAGCGCAAACTGACTGTTTCTATTTTTTTAGAAGTGCACAGGAAATCTGGACTCTAATCAATTTTGTTACTGGATCTCAAACCCTTTTCTTGATAGGTCATCCGTTGGACTTTTCTACCATAAGGTAGAATTCTTGATCCTGAACAGATATCTGAAAGCAGACTCGACATACAGCCGCATATCCTTCTGACAGCAGGTACCATCATTTTCAATCCACACATAATAATGCAGTTCAAGGTATTCTCTCTAAATGTCAAGGGCCCCAATAGCCTAGCGAAAAGAAATACGGTATGGAAAGAAGCTAAACGATTACTATGTGATATCCTGCATCTGCAGGAGACACATTTCTGCTCCAAAAAATCCATCATTTTCCAACAACCAATTATTTTCCATTCTAAAGCTCCCACATAAAAAGGGGAGTACTTATTGCAATCAAGGATACAATTTCCTTTAAGCAGGGTCATTACCTGGCGCTCATATGCAAGATTAACAACACCGTCTACATCTTGATCAATGTGTATCTGCTTAATGTACGTCCCCTGACATACCTCAAAAAACTCTGGTTAAAGATATCTAAATCCTGCCAAGGACACAATATAATGTGCGGAGACTTTAATAGTATTAGGGATTGTGATATGGATGTGTCCTCATTAGGCATGTGCAAAATGAAAAAATTTGTTTTGTTTCGTTTTAATTCGTTATTAAATTAATTTAGTTTAGTTAGATTCGTTAAATTCATTAAATTCGTTTTCAAATCAGTTTCGTTTTCGACCGAATTCGAAAATCGGTCGAATTCGAAAATATTTCAACCGGATTCGATATTATTTCAACCGCATTCGAAAATATTTTAACAGCATTCGAAATTATTTCAACTGTATTAGAAATTATTTCAATCGTATTCGATAATATTTCAATCGCATTCGAAAATATTTCTACCGAATTTGATAATATTTCAACCGCATTCAAAATTATTCCAACTGTATTCAAAATTATTTCAATCGGATTCGATAATATTTCAACCGCATTCGAAAATATTTCAACAGCATTCAAAATTATTTCAACTGTATTAGAAATTATTTCAATCGTATTCGATAATATTTCAATCGCATTCGAAAATATTTCTATTTTCGAATTTGATAATATTCAGATAATAATTAGATAATATTCCTCTTCAGCAAACCAGAAGAACGCTGCATGGTTTCGCGTCACCATGGCAGTAAAAGCTGTGAGAGGGATTGAGCGCACCCCAGACTGCATCCGTCATCGGTAAATAAAAATGATTAAATTCTCTCTCTCTCTCTCTGTGTCTCCCAGAGGCGTATCTATTGAAAATGGCACCTATGGCAAGCACTGAAACTGCGCCCCTGTCAAAAAAAAAAAAAACAGCTAATAAAACTACAAGTCTTTAACCACTTCAGCCCCGGAAGAATTTACCCCCTTCCTGACCAGAGCACTTTTTGCGATTTGGCACTGCGTCACTTTAACTGACAATTGCGCGGTCGTGCGACGTGGCTCCCAAACAAAATTGAAGTCCTTTGTTTCCCACAAATAGAGCTTTCTTTTGGTGGTATTTGATCTCCCCTGCTGTTTTTATCTTTTGCGCTATAAACAAAATAAGAGCGACAATTTGGAAAAAAACGCATTATTTTTTAGATTTTGCTATAATAAATATCCCCCAAAAATATATAAAAAAACATTTTTTTTCCTCAGTTTAGGCCGATACATATTCTTCTACATATTTTTGGTTAAAAAAAAAAAATCGCAATAAGCATTTATTGATTGCTTTGCACAAAAGTTATAGCGTTTACAAAAAAAAAAATAATAAATATATATATATAATTTTTTATTCTATTCTGTTCTATTGTTACTCTATTCTATTCTATTCTATTTTTTTCTATTCAAATTTGAATTCATTCTATATGAATTTCAAATTTCAGAAGATGGCTATATATATAAATATGAATTCAAATTTGAATAGAAAAGATTAGAATAGAAAAAAAATAGGACAGAATAGAATAAAATAAAATACATATACACATTATATTTTACTCAATTCTGTTCTATTGTTTTTCTAGTCTATTTTCTATTTCTAGTCTAATCTTTTCTATTAGAATTCGAATTCATATAGAATGAATTAAAATTCGAATAGAAAAGATTAGAATAGAAAAACAATAGAACAGAAAACAATGTATATGTATTTCTAATCTATTCTAATCTTTTAGAATAGAAAAACAATAGAACAGAAAACAATGTATATGTATTTCTAATCTATTCTAATCTTTTATATTCAAATACGATTTCATTCTATATGAAATTCGAATTTCAGAAAATGGTTATTTATATATTTATATATATATATTTTTTTTCTGATCTGATCTATTGTTTTTCTAAGATATTATTTTCTATTCTATTTCAATTCAATTTCATTCTATATGAAATTCGAATTTCGGAAAATGGTTATATATATATATTTATATATATAACCATCTTTTGAAATTCGAAATTCATATAGAATGAATTCAAATTCGAATAGAAAAGATTAGAATAGAAAAACAATAGAACAGAAAATAATCTAATATATATATTATATTATATTAGATTCTGTTCTATTGTTTTTCTAGTCTATTTTCTTTTCTATTCGAATTCGAATTCATTCTATATGAAATTCGAATTTCGGAAAATGGTTATATATATATATATATATATATATATATATATATATATATATATATATTGTATTTCTATTCTAATCTTTTCTATTCAAATTCAATTTCATTCTATATGAAATCTGAATTTTGGAAAATGGTTTTACATTTATACATCTTCTGAAATTCGAAATTCATATAGAATTAATTCAAATTCCATTAGATAAGATTAGAATAGAGTAGAAAAGAATAGAATTATATATATATATATATATATATATATATATATATATATATATATATATATATATATATATATATATATATATATAAAACCATCTTCCAAAATTGAAATTTAGTATAGAATGATTTCATATTAGAATAGAATATAAAATAATAGAAAAAAATAGAATAAAAAAACAACAGAACTGCATAGAATAAAATATAATATATATTATTTTAGTTTCCATTGTTTTGATATTAGTAATTTTCCAATCTATTTATACTATTCGAAATTTGAATTTCAGAAGATGGTCATATTCTGTTGTATTTTATTACATTCAATTCTATTCTATTCTTTACAATTCTTTTATTTTTATTCTATTGTTTTATTATTTTATATTCTATTTTATTGTATTCTTTTTTAGAAATCAATTTATATTTTTTCTAATTCGATTCAAATTTGTTTTCGAATTCGAGTCGAATAGATTTCGAATTTGTTTTCGAATGGAATAGATTTCGAATTCGATTCAAATTTCGTCCGTGGGTTTTCGATTCGAAACATTTCGGATTCGTTTAAATTCGTTAGTATTGTAATTCGGTATTTGGGATGCATCCGAATGTCCGAATAATGAAAATTTCATCCGAATTTCGATTCGGAACTAAACGAAATGCACATGTCTAGTCCTCATCTAATTAAGCACGCACACAGAGAGCAACTCTGTTTAACTTCATCTCTTCATCCCACCTCTTTGACATTTGCAGCTGCCAGCATTCAAATGAAAAGAACTACACCTTGTACCCCATGTGCATTTATCTTACTCCCGTATTGACCTCTTTTTAGTGGACAAAGTTTTACTTCAATCGGTAATTAAATCTGAGGTATATTGTATAACTTGATCGGACCACACTCCTGTGTCCATTGTAGTGGGTGGGGGTCTCACTGAAACCAAGGCAAATAGATGAAAAAATTACATGTTTTTGATGTCAAATCCAGACAACAAGGACACAATAGCGAAACATATATGAGAATTCTTTGACCTCAATATACAGTCGGTTTCAGACCCATTCACACTGTGGAATGCCCACAAGGCATGTCACTGGGGCATTTTGTTGAAAATTAGTGCAGTGGCCAAGAGGAAAAAAACATGGCTGCTAGATAGTCTCCTTCTTAAATAGAAGAGCTTGAACATATGAATAAGCAACAACCATCAATCTCTAGGCATTAAACTCTAAAACCCACAAGAAATTGCAGATGCATTCAGTACATACTACAGTAATTTTTATAATTTATGTGAGGATTCCTTTATCCCTCAACCATCACCAGATGGAATAGCCAGATTCCTAGACTCCATTTCACTGCCCACCCTGTCACCTCTAGACTTACATAAATTAAATCAACCATTCACAATTCCTGAGATTACTAAAGTGATCAAACAAATGCCCCAAAATAAATCACCAGGCCTAGATATTCTCATCTGAACACTATCAATTATTCAATGATCTCTGAACTCTTTACTTAACTCAAGTGTACAATACAGCCATGTCATCTGCCTTGTTAGCACCTGAAATGTTATCTGCCACAATAGTTACACTTCCAAAACCAGGGAAAGATCCAGTCACTCCATAGAACTTTAGGCCGATATCTCTCCTAAATGTAGATCCAAAATCTACGCAAAAATTATAGCCACCAGAATCTCACAATTGCTCCCTTCGTTACTTAAGCAAGGCCAGGTGGGTTTTGTGAAAGGCTGGCAAGTGCCAGATGCAACGAGAAGGGCACTGAATCTCATTCACTGTGTGGAGGCCTCTCGCGAGCCTTCTCTGCTCCTCATGTGGGATGCGGAGAAGGCTTTCAACAGGGTCCATTGGGGATATTTATTGCAGGTTCTACATAGATTTGGGTAGGATGGTGAGATCTACGGGGCAATATCCGCACTGTACTCAACTCCTTCAGCCTTTGTATTCGTGGAAGGATTGTTTTCGAAGAGCTTCAATATCACAAGCTGCACCTGACAGGGATGCCCCGTTTGCCCCTTGATCTTCACACTATTAATGGAACCACTGGCCAAGAAAATTCATACACATCCACTAATTTCGGGCATAAAAGTTGCGAACCATGAACACACTGTTACATTATTCTCCGACGATGTCATTGTGACAATATCTAACCTGGCTGAATAATTACCCAAAGTATACAAAGTGTTACAGGAATTTTATAAAATTTCCTATTGCAAAGTCAACGATACTAAGTCCCACCTGTTAAGAATTCATATTACAGAAAATCTCAAATCTACTCTCTCTCAACAACGCCCCTTCCCATGACCCCAAAGCTCTCTGCTGTTCCTGGGCATTAACATTACCTTCTCCAACCTATACAGGGCCAATTTTGTCCCGTTGCTTGATTCAACAAGCAGGGAATTAGAGTGCCTTAAAAACCACTACCTCTCTTGGTCTGGCAGACTAGCAGCCTTCAAAATGGTAATACTTCCTAAAATATTATACTACTTCAGAACATTACCAATCACGATTCCTAACTCTTTCTATCAAAACATAGGAGCGCTGGTGGGATGGGGGTCCCTATATTCAAAGACTATCATATGGCCACAATGGTAGAGCAATTAAAGGCATGAATAAATCCTACAGAATTTATGTTGTGGAGTCAAATCGAACAGACACAGGTCTCCCCATGTGACCTAAAATCTCTGCTGATTATCTCCTCATTTGCAGATTCAAACATCACAACTCTTAATCCAATATTCAAAGCTGTTCTGAAAGCATGGGCGTACCTTCTTCAAAGTAGCTGCAAATACCATTGACTATCCACAATTCCCATACCCTTACGCGCATTCACATATCCACTAAAAGGGAATTCTTTTGAACACTGGTCAGGAAAGCGGATACAAACCTTATCGGATTTGATGGATGAAGGGAAACAAATTACATTTACTGAATTAACCACTAAAAAGGGCATTTCACAAAAAGATTTACGACTTATACGTTAAACTGTCTATACTGTCTACATATGTCAATAGATTTGCCATTTCTAACCTGAAGGTCCCTGAACCCCTGTGGTCATTCTGGACCACCACCCCATCAAAAAAAAAAAAAAGGGAATATCTCTCTTATACAATTCCTTGCAAACCAAGTTGATTTTTATCAAATCTTCCCCTCTTTGTAAATTGGAAGATCTCAAAATTTCTTTCTCCGATTCTCTGATAAACAATGGCTAAATGCCATTAAATTCAACTAACTGTTCAAATTGCATACATTTTTGCGAAACTGCCCAAAAAATCCATCTAGATCTTTAACCCCTTACAACATATCTAAATTCTCCAAAGATAGCGCCAACACCTGTTTGAAGGGATGTAGACCTTAAAACATATGCTTTGGTCTTGCCCCAGGCTGAGGAGCTTTTGGAAATCTGTGTTTAAAATAATCTCCACGATTACAGGTTTTCCCTTCAAAGCAAACGCTGAAAAGGCTCTACTCAGCATAGGCATGGAAAAACTCCACCCCCATATGAGATATGTCTCCCTAACTACTCTGGCACATACATTGATTGCAAAATACTGGAAATCACCATTTGCCCCAAGTATCTCTGAACTTAAAAATCTAATAGATGTCACACAAAGTTGTGAACGCATCATGGCATTCAACATAGGTACCCTAAACCAATGTAAAATAGATGGTCCCTATGGCATCAATACAGGACCAGATTTTAAAACCTAATATACTCTGTCCTTAGCAGCAGCCTAAGCAAAATCCGTGCACTTTCCTTTTTCTTCATGTTCTTCTCTTATTGGGGACATTACTGTTTGTAATACCATTTGAAACCACCATACACATTTATTATCAAGATTGTTTAATGTTATAAAGTAGACACCCTAGGAGAAATTACTTTTGTTATTGTCATATGAAACTTAACAATAGGGATAAGCCGAACACCCTCCTGTTCGGTTCGCAATAGAACATGCGAACAGGCAAAAAATTTGTCAGAACACACGAACACTGTTAAAGTCTATGGGACATGAACATGAATAATCAAAAGTGCTAATTTTAAAGGCTTATATGCAAGTTATTGTCATAAAAAGTGTTTGGGGACCTGGGTCCTGCCCCAGGGGACATGTATCAATGCAATTTTTTTTTTTTAAAAACGGATGTTTTTTCGGGAGCAGTGATTTTTTTAATGCCTAAAGTGAAACAGTAAAAATGAAATATTCCTTTAAATATCGTGCCTGGGGGGTGTATATAGTATGCCTGTAAAGTGGTGCATTTTTCCCGTGTTTAGAACAGTACCACAGCAAAATGATATTTCTGAAGGAAAAATTGTCATTCAAAACTGATCGTGGCTGTAATGAATTGTCGGGTCTCGGCAATATAGATACATATAATTGAGAAAAAGAGCATGGGATCCCCCCCATCCATTACCAGGCCCTTTGGGCCAAATTTGGCAATGATGTCACCACTATCCCTTCCTCTTCCCTTATATTGACAATTACACCTCGGGGAACTGTCATTCAGTGAGTGGCATCTTTGCATTAAGGAAGTTGGGTCTTCATGACTGACATGGGTGTACACCATGGGACATTTTCTTTTTAACTCCTTTGCGACCACGTTATAGCTGAATGATGGCTACAGTGTGGCCATACTTTGCTGAGAGGCCATCATATGACATCCTCCCATGCTCGTGCTGCCTGCGCACCCCCTGTGGTGTGCATTGGACACAGCTGATCACAGATCGGGGTAAAGGGCCAATCACGGCAGCTCTTTACCACATGATCAGCTGTATCCGATTATAGATGTAAACAAGATTTGCTGGTTATTGGTACTCCTCCCCTCACGCTGACAGCGCTTGAGGAGAGGAGAGCTGAAAATCTGCAAATTCATGAAGGGGACATCTGCACTGACAATCAGGGCCCTGACCATCAGTGTCTCGATTATCAGTGCCCCAGCAGTGTCCACCAATGCTGCCAATCTGTGCCCATCAGTGATGCATGTCAGCACCACCTATCAGTGCAACATCATCAGCGCACATCAGTGAAGAAGAAAAATTACTTATTTAGACAATTTTATAACAGAAACTATGAAAAACTTTTAAAAAAAGATTTTTGGTATTTATTTGTTTGTTTAAAAAAAACAAGAAAAAAACCCAGTGGTAATTAAATGCCACCAAAAGAAAGCTCTATCTGTCTAAAAAAAAAGATAAAAATTTAGTTTGGGTACAGTGTTGGATGACTGCACAATTGGCATTCAAAATGCGACAGCACTGAAAGCTAAACATTGGCCTGTGCAGGAAGGGTGAAAGTGCCCAGTAGGCAAGTGGTTAATAAAGGACTTGTTAAAAATTGTGTTTATGTGTTTATTTACTTTTCACTTTTTTGTGAATGAGTAGGGATAATATGTATGAGGGGACGGTATATGGGTGCTCCTTATTGTTAAGGAGGGCTTCCAGATTGTGATTAGCCCACCAGCTACAGGCCTCTACAACCAGTGGACCAGGGTTGTGAGAGGGGGGGAGGCCTTTTATCCAATTAACATTGGAAAAAGGTGCTTTTCCGTGAGGCCCCCTTGCAAGTCCCCCCCCATATTAAGGGTAGTGACCCCCCTGGCAAAGCAATTTGTTCCCATGTTGATGAGAACATGGTCCTCTTCCTCACACCCACAGCCCTGGCTCAGTGGTTGTGGGGGTCTGCGCACAGGGGCTTATTGGAATCTGGAAGCCCCCTTTAACAATAAGGAGGCCCCAGATATGGGGGAAATCCCCACTCCCCTTATGGAGGATAAGGTTCTAATATAAATGAAGAGAATCTTGGGCCACTCTGTTTATAAACAGAATGAAGCGGCCAGGAGCTGTCATTTAGCTGGCAATTTAAGCACACTTTTTTCTTTGTAATTGCCAGCTTGGTTGTAGTAGGTTGTACCCATAGCACAGGTACACCACTTCACAGGCAGGAAGTTTGCATTTTTAATGTTTCTCTACTACTAAAATCACTGCTCCCTGTCAAAATGATTTTTTTCTTTGTGGTACATGTTCCCACCGCAACCCCCACCGCCCATTAGTTTGATAATCCCTTAGGGAAATACTTGTTAGGGAAACTTGTTTTAACTGTTTGTGCTGGTGACCATGCAGAAAGTAAAGGGAATCTCCCTACCAAGAAGAGTTACTAAGAATTAAGCGCTAATCAAAGCATTAAAAGTGGCTGTGGTTTCAATTTAACAAGACCTCTGACTATGTTACAGTATCTTCTCTTTGATCCATAATTTTACCATTGTGCCAGTGTTTTTATGGTTCAGATGGTCTGAAGTGTTTAGCAGACATGTAAAAGTACAACATAATTCTCAAAAGCATACTGAAGAGCTGATTACAACATAAATAATTTAAAGCCTATCAAAGAAAGAAAATGTGACTAACCAAAAAGAAAATATGATCTAAAGCACACGTGGAGTCTTATTTTTTTATATTATTCCATTTTAGGAATTAAATAATGCTTTAACGGGCTTTCAAGAACTCACCTCTCTCCATAAGGTTATTCAGAATAAGCTAAACTATCCTTTTTAATTTCATGCACTTACACCAAAATCACAGAAAGAGAATGCTAAAAGGACATCCAATATTTTTTCTTAGTTAGCAGTAATACATATCCTTTTTGTACTATAATGTGTTTAGTCATTACTTTTTACATACTGTTAAAAGCACATTTCTTTTCTGCTACAATTTCTCCTTAACAGCAGAACAGAAAGTTTTATATCTGGTAGTTCCACAAAATCCAAACCCAATAATGTTAGCCTGATATATACTTCTACCTTGTTACTCTGGCCTCCTTGTGGGAATTACATAAAAAAAAAACCCAAAAAACAAAAAAAAAACAGGGATGCGCTCCACCTGCACATCAAACCTACCACAGTGTAAAACATAAAACTTTTATTGAATTTGTAAAATATACTGAAGTCCAAAATCTACCATGTGTTTGACTTCATTCATATGGAGGTGCCTGTACTAAGAACTTAGTACCATACCAATGGAGATATATTGCCAGATATATGGAGGTCATCATTCAATACTCCTGATCACTGCACAAGGTGTGTATTTTCTGTCTGTAGGTGTCTGTTAAGGGTCACATAAAGTGTACCCTCTAAAGATCACCAAGGTATCATAGGGGTGGTCATCACAATGACTTACCCTATCAACAGGCTTGGACTATACTACAAGATACAGCCCCTACTAAAGGATTTAGTTGCCTCCCTAAAGCCCAGCAGGCTCCATAGATCCTCCGCCAGTGACCATGTTCCTCCCTTGCTCTGTGCAAAGTATACTCACCTACCGCAATAATATAGTGTTCCAAGTTGTGTATAAAACAAACAAAAATTCTCCTAGCTCAACATGTTTTTCCTCAAAATGAGACTCTGCCAGGCTCCACATGAGAAAAGTTGAAAAGAAAAATCAGTATGTGATGTGTCCAACAACACACAGCAAGAAAATGGGACTCCATTTTGCCTTTAATCCTTATTTATATTATAAGGAGAGGGCGTGGCTATGTCATGACGCCAGCCATGTACATACATGATGTTCTGCATCATGACCTCATGTGCTCAATGACACTTGATGACATGATGTCACAAGTGTCATGACATCATCACGTTTGTAATGTGCATGTGCGATTCCAACACTCCAGCATTTCTTAATGACTCGTTCTCTGCTGTTGCCATGCCTTAAAGGGGTTGTAAAAGGTAATTTTTTTTTTTTTTTTTAAATAACAAACATATCATACTTACCTTCACTGTGCAGCTCGTTCTGCACAGAGTGGCCCCGAACCTGGTCTTCTGGGGTCCCTCGGCGGCTGTTTCAGCTCCTCCCCGCAAGCATTTACCACCTTAATGCGAGCTCCCTCGCATGATGGTGAGTGCTTGCGGGCGCGCTCCCGTGATACAGCCGGCGGCTATAGCCGCTCGCTGTATCACTCGGCCCCGCCTCCCGGCGCGCCGCGTCATCGGATGTGATTGACAGCAGCGCGAGCCAATGGCTGCGCTGCTTTCAATCCATCCACTGCAGCCAATCAGCGACCAGGCTGAGCTGCAATGAGGACGAGCAGCGAAGATTCGAGGCGTCAGGTAAGTAAAACGGGGGGCCTGGGGGCGGCGGTACTGTCAAAAGTTTTTTCACCTTAATGCATAGAATGCATTAAGGTGAAAAAATTTTTATCTTTACAACCCCTTTAATCACAGCCCCCTTCTGACCACAATAGGAATTACTTTGCATTTTTGTAACTACTCTTTACTCCTCAATAAAGGGAAAAAAAATATACATAGTTTTCTTATTTTCCCAATCAAGACTTCCAATGTATGAGAGTCAAATTCAGACAATACCCAAATCATTCCATAATTAACTAATTGCACCAGTTTACTATTCAGTCACTTATGGTAAGTATGTGAATCTTTAGTTGAGGCCATTGGGTGATTTGGGCCCCAACTAAAAATCAATTTGGCATCCATTCTTAACAATTTCTTATGCAGATCCTCTTTTCTTAATACCTAGCTTCTCTCCCTGTATCACCCAAAATCCCAGACATTCGTGTTTACACCACACTTGCCTCGCTATTAGCCTGTTCCACAAAATCGACATAAATTACCATAATATAGTAAGATGCCCCAACACAGATGTGTTATTAATATGTAGTTCCTTCTTATAGGAAAAGACTACCATAAACCCGATAGACTTTTAGTTAGTAGTGAAGAGGGAGCCTATCACAGCTGAATTTAGACAGATGGTATTTAGAACATCTAATCATTTTTAAAGACATAAACGTGGATCATTTTTTGTAAAAGTGTAAAAGTTTATGCACTGAGCAGACAACTCTACTGTCAGGCAACATTTTCAGAGCATTACTAATAATAGTCTAAGGAAATTAGTTTTACATGAGAGATTCTTCTCAGATTGGTTTTCTAAGGAGTGCTTTCAGGGGTCCCACTTGTTTCCTAATCTGACTCTTGTTGAACTGGTTGGACTATGATCATCTCATCTCATATATATGGTTTGGTTTAGCACTTGCACCAATAAAAGTCTTCATCCTTGCATGTTTTTCATAAAGAAACAAAGGACAGCGTTTTTTGGTTCAAGATCCTACTCTGTTGTCCATCTCTGTTCTGCAGTTGCAGCTATAGGGAGAGGCTCTAGAGTACAAATATGATAATCCATATTCCAATATGTCCTTGTTTTTAGAGTGGATTGGTTTTAGTCTGTTGCTGCCTGGTGAATATATATTATCCTCCTCAGAGCAAATGTAGAGCATATGATCATTAAAATCAAGCAGGGTATTTTCAGAGATACTGTGTATTAACTGTTTTATTATGATGTGTCACTAATTGATTGGTCTCAAACCATGCCTGGCCATATCATCACTGGTTTTATTTATAGTATATGATATCTAATATACACAACATATGTGTATAGTATGAACACATACATGTAGATATTATTATGAATTTTTAAACTTTCACCTTACCTTTTGCCCTGGATCTCCTCTTGGTCCTTCAGGTCCCTGAGCTCCAGGGGCACCCAGTTGTCCTGGTTGTCCAATTGGCCCTCTGAAACCACTTAGTCCAAAGGATCCTTTATTACCCTGGGGAAATTAAAAAAGATTTTTCTAATTATCTTCCTGCTTTTCCTGTCAGACTTTGACAACTGACAACAAAATTTGTATTAATTATAAAGTTGACGGTGATGAGCAGTGAACCTGTCTTCATTATGAAAGGTAAATTTCATAATAGGTTTCTGCCCTTCACCACAATTAGCCTGTGAGAAAGACCTGTGCTAAGCACTTCAGCCATTTCAGCTACCAACTTGTGCAGATGCAGTGCATGTAAGATGACATTCAACTGAATGTGCTTTACATGTTTACATATTCTTTTGGAGAAGTGTGTGTGTGGGGGATTTTTAATTTTAGTGTAGTGTATTTTAGTGCACTTTTGGATAATTGTTCAGAAGAGCATGCATGAGGAAAGATCTTGTGTAAAAAAGATACTCGACTCTGACTATTTATCAGTTAACAAAATAACTACATGCAGTATATATGGCATAAATGACTTCTCTAGGGCCAAATTAATAAAATTCGTGAGGATACATCTAGAAGCATGGGGAAAAAAGAGATCTCGATGATATCACAACCATGTCTATAAGTTTCTCCTCAAAATACACGTCATCCATGTTATCAATATCAGAACGCTAAACACTAAAGTAATTATGAGAAATGATGGACTACATGTATTTTACAGTACTCAGGATACACAAAGTCATGTCATAATTTACCCATACATACTGTACCTTATCACCTTTATCTCCTTGATCTCCACTGAGCCCATCAATTCCTTTCTCTCCCTTTTCCCCCTGCACAAAAGAAAAACAGAGATGTTATTTTATAGTTAATGTTCAATTCAAAGCGGAGGTCCGCTGAAAAAAAATATTAAAAGCCAGCAGCTACAAATACTGCAGCTGCTGACTATATGGACACTTACCTGTCCAGGGAGCCCGTGATGTCAGCAGCCAAAGCCGATCCGTCCGTCGGCTCTCGGCTGCTGCCACCGTCATCCTCGGTAAGGGAATAAGGAAGTGAAGCCGTGCGGCTTCACTTCCTCGTTCCCTACCGAGCATGCGCGAGTCACGCTGCGTGTCCTCTCTGGTCCCTGCTGTGTTCTGTGTCTCACAGAATACAGCCGTGGAGGAGAGTGTAGGCACCGGAAGTGGCATAGGTCACCGCAAGCGCTGCAGTGATCTATGCCAGGAAGTGGGAGCAAATACCTTTATTAGACAGGTATCTGCTCCCTCCTCCCCCCTGAAAGGTGCCAAATGTGACACCGGAGGGGGGGAGGAATCCAGAAAGTGGAAGTTCCATTTTTGGGTGGAACTCCACTTTAAAGTTAGCAGTAGATACAAGGGAGCATCAAATATCCACCATGCCAGGACAGCCCAAGTGGGTGTTTTAATTGGGGTACTCAAAAAAAGATGGACCTCCTCTCAAAGCCAGCCTGGTGTTCTTCAGCACTAGTCTTTCCTGCAGGACCCAGTCCCTCACAAAAATGGTGGTGTGGAGGTTGTTGGGAGTTGGGTAACCTGGTGATTTGCAGTGAGCCAGTAAAGTGGTCCACTGGCCCATACAACATGATTTTTTAATCTGTTTTAATTAGGTTTTACAGATAACAGGCATATAATAAACAGGTACATCCATGACCCACAGGAGTATAAATGTCGAAAATATAGAAGATTATAATAATAAAGATACAGAAATACTGCAAAAGTGTTGTGTCTTTTGTAAATCAACTAATTATCAGTGTAAATGAACCAGTGTTTCTTCCCTTGCGATAGGGCTACAAATAAGGGTTTCTCTAAAAGACAAAAAAGAAGAAATGGAGAAGGGACAACAGAAGAAGAAAGATGTGAGAGTGGGAAAGGGGTAGTAGCCAAGAAAAAAGTGATGGAAAATAATAAATACTAATAATAAAATACTCCTCTGAGGCTTCATGATTCCAATGACCAGTATTGGATCCATGGGTCCCAATGTTTTGTCAGATTTATTTTGTGAGCTATGCAGCAGACTAGTCAGTTTGTCATTAACCATGATTCAATTTAGTTTCTGCTTGACAAACTCAATATTTATAGTGGAGATTTCCCTTTCAAAGATTCTCTAGATATGCAGGTCGACTTAAATATAATCACAGTCAGGGGCCAGCTTGCCTGTTTAAATTGGTTCCTGTGCGTGGGGGGGTTAAATTAAGGACTTTTTTTTTTAAAGAAAACCATACTAAAAATGTCCTCACCCATCAGGAAGTTATTTATGCAGATCAGGCCACTATTAGAAAATTGTGGATCCAGTCTGGGTCAGGATTGGTGCTGGAGGTATGTGACCAACTTAGACTTGTTCCAACCCTCTCTCTAACCAAAATCACAAGGGAATGGGATATCATAGGACACATTATGGGGGATAGCAACTTATTAGTGATGCACATAAATGCATCTATGAACAATGGGGTGCAGGGAAGAAATTACACATAGACCCATTGGTGGCGAGCGCCCTTAGTAGTAATCACCATCATTTGTTTTATCTCTGCCACTTGCAAATAGGCAAACAAGTCTGGAATTCCCAAATCAGGGATTAGGGGAGCACAGTGTAGTTTTAATTTGAGGTCTTTTGTCACCCCATATAGAACAGAATAGTTCATGGACAATGAGCAAGTCTCACTTAGGAATTGGTACAGGAAGAGTCCTAAGTATCTATAAGTATATTAATTTTATCTGATTGTATTCTCCTTACCCACCAAAGGGGAAATGCTAAACATCTCTCCAGGTCAGAAAAGAGGGGGTGGGAAATAGTGTGTATAGAAGGGGTTAACTGTATTCCTAAATAGGGAAAAGATTTACAGCCACCAAATTTAGAAACACCAAGGTTTTGTAGAGGGCCCAATGAATATGGGTAAAGTGGGAACCAGATCCCATGACTTCAGCAGTGTAAAATAGAAAATCCCATGTCAATATGTCAAACTCCTTTTGTAGATCTAGTGACAGGAGCATTGCCGAAGTGTGAACAAGATATGGTGAAAAATACTCCTGCGCTAGTGAGATCGTTTGCTGTAAAACAAAGGTAGTATTGTAGTCAGAGATAGGACTGGGGGAGATGATGGAGCGTGTCCCGCTGCCTTAGCTGACCAGGGGTGGTCTGGAAAGGACTGTCTAGTAGGAAGTGGATGGAAGGCGCGTGATCAGACGCTTACATCAAGAAATGTATGGTTTTTTATGTAAAAGAATACAGACATATAGTCATATAGATATAAAATCATACAAATACTACATAATATTAAAAAAAAAGAAAAAACAGGTAACAAAATAAGTACTAGGAAGTTAAAATTGGGGTGTGCCCATATTGAGGCAGGTATTTAAGAAAGGCTGACGCGTTTTGAGGAAAACCTCTTCATCAGAGCCAGGAGAACTGGAGCACAGTCTGTATGGGCCGGTAGGCCGACATGTGTACATGGGGAGAGGTGGTGTTGCTAGTAGGAGGATGTGTCCTGTGATGGACAATTGATTATTCCAAGTTCCATACCCAGGTGTTCTATGGATGTAAATAGATTGTATTTTCTTTTTGCGGTGCTGTTAGGCTGTCAGATGTGCCTGTCTCAGGAGAAGTGTGTAGACACAGCTGCAAACTGTAAAGATCCTTTGGAGTGGAGAGCCGTGTGATCCTGGCAGCAGAAGGGGGGGGGGAGGGAGGAGGTGTCCTTGAGGCAGCTGATGCCTGGATAGAAAGCGTCTTGCTGCCTAGGGATAGGAAAGGTTTTCAAACACATGTCGGCCTACCGGCCCATACAGACTGTGCTCCAGTTCTCCTGGCTCTGATGAAGAGGTTTTCCTCGAAACGCGTCAGCCTTTCTTAAATTCCTGCCTCAATATGGGCACACCCCAATTTTAACTTCCTAGTACTTATTTTGTTACCTGTTTTTCCTTTTTTTTAATATTATGTAGTATTTGTATGATTTTATATCTATATGACTATATGTCTGTATTCTTTTACATAAATAAACCATACATTTCTTGATGTAAGCGTCTGATCACGCGCCTTCCATCCACTTCCTACTAGACAGGAGCATTGCCGCCCTCTTTACAGGAGTGTCCCCACTTGGAACGGGTCACTGTCAATCTGTTAATCATGAATTAATCAGGTGCCTAGTTAAAAATATTTTTTTTTGTTTCATAAAGATTTTATTAAAGGTTTTCAAGCACAATACAGTAAATGATTTCCTAGACATTACTGCAGGTAAACTAATACATACAAAAACAGAACAAAACAAACATGGTAAACAGAAACAACTCCACCCATGGCCTATATGAATATTAAGATCCGAGGGAGTCATCCTGTTCCTGCAGCATGTGATTAGATATTCCCAATATTGTATCCTTCATTCAAGTTTATTGTAGGGAATAGCCACAAACTGTCTGATATTTAAGAACAAGGTATATAGGAGCGCCATTGATTAGGTCGCTTAAGGTATCCAAAAGGGGTGTGGGAGCAATATCAGTCAATCCTTTTTTGTTACTGGTCCCACTGTGCCCTTTCATATCAATTTTGCTAGCAGGGGTAGGAGGAGAAGAAAGAGGAGAGAAAAAAAAAGAGGGATGGTGAGGAAGAATTCAGAGGATAGAGGGAGGAGAAGGGGTGGGGCCACCACCAACTACCCTCTCCATCTCTAACATGTCGAGTTGTATCTTGTGGCATAGTTAGTGGGAATGCTTTAACAGTTCCACTATTGTTATTCGATTTTATTTATTTTTAATCTTATTTAATTTTATTCCATACGTTTTTTGGCTCTGCGTAACTTCTGCATACTTTCAGCTATTAAAACCATTCAACTATTAAAATGTTTGTCTCTTGCAGCTGATGATGGGACTTTTTCAACTTTTTTTTCTACAATTTATACTTTTTAAAATATTAAGCTTTTTAACACTTTTTTTAACATTGAAGTCAATGGGAGCATGCTTGAAATCTTTAAAATCTTCTTCCGCTCCCAAAAGTTTCAGCGCCTTCATACTTTCACCTACAGACGCCAAACAAACTTTAAATTGTTCACAAAATATTCAGCTATCTGGCTATATTGATATCTTTTACAGTTTTTGTGAAAAAGCTTTTTGTTTAGTGGTCATTTCAGGAAATTTTAGCCATTAATCAGAGTGTACTTTGTTGCTTTTGTTGCCACGGTTACCAAAGCTTCTCTTATACACACAGGAGGGGAGGTGGCTGGAGCATCTCAGCTCTAAATACAGAGCCCGGGGGAGGGGACAGACACACCATGTACTGATTTATAATAGAGGAATATGATGGGGCAGTTTTGATGGGGCAATTCTGATGGTGGCAATATGATGGGGCAGTTTTGATGGGGACAATTTTGATGGAGCAGTTTTGATGGGGACAATTTTGATGGAGCAGTTTTGATGGTGGCAATATGATGGGGCAGTTTTGATGGTGGCAATATGATGGGGCAGTTTTGATGGGGCAGTTTTGATGGTGGCAGTTTTGATGGTGGCAGTATGATGGGGTAGTTTTGATGGGGCAATTCTGATGGGGCAGTATTGATGGTGGCAATATGATGGGGCAGTTTTGATGGAGACAATTTTGATGGGGACAATTTTGATGGGGCAATTCTGATGGGGCAGTTTTGCTGGGGGCCGTTTTAGCAATTCAGCTATTTAGCATTCCCACGCATTTTCCCCAGGAAATGCATTTTCTAGTTACATTTTTTTTTTTTTTTTTTAAATAGACGAAGTGCCCACACTAAATACTCCCCCCTCCCCACACACACACATTTAATCTTTTTTTTAAAGAATAATATCATTAATTGACACCTGCTCTGTGCCAGGTGTCCTTAGATTTAAAAAGAAATCCCATGAAATATAACACATTGGAGAGCTCCTCATACCTTAACTTTAGGCATTCAGCCTTTCTGAATAAAAGAGAGATTTAATGTAGTAGCTCTTGGATCATGGGATTCCACAACCTAAATTATAATTAATTCAATACTCTGGTACAAAGAAAACAATGCAGAGTAGATGTAACTTTAGAAATAGTGTGGAATTTAGAAAAAATGCAGGGTGGGACTGGCTTTACGCATTTTAGCCCTGTCTGGAATAATCATACCCAAAGCTAGCCAAATTTCCCCATACAAACAAATGGCGCACATATGGCGTTACACATGTAATACATTTACTTTGGGTGGGGAAACTGCTGTCGTTCTCCTCCTCACAAAGTCTGTACCACCTACTGCAGTTTATGCACTTTTATTATTTACAACTGCATCATGTGATTGCTGCTCAAAATTTACTCTCTCCCCAACCCCCATTTTTGGTATAATGCAACAGATTACTGTACAGAAAGGTTTTATATCAAGTTGTTACACATCCTAGGGCACATGCTCGGAGCGGACAGCGGCGGACATATCGCGCTGAGGCTCTGTTCTTCCCAGTATTTTGCGGCCACCACAAGCACCCGAATGGCAGGGTAACTAAACAAAAAGCATACTGATATCCTCCTTAGTACCCTGTAAACAAAATAGAATGGTTTTGAGAGCTGTCTGAGGTAAAACAAAAGTGAAAAGCCACAAGGAAAAATCACTCATAGGCTCCTGTAATATGGCTCAGTCAAATTCTCCTCACGCAGCTAAAGCACGCGCTGACAAGAAACAGCTGCATTTACCTCAGGAACTGTATGACACACATAGTGAATACAGCGCCAGCTCCCAGCCACAGCAATCAGATACATTATACCCAAATATATTAAAGAAAATAGAGAAAATGCTACAGAACGCTTTAAAGCAGACCTCTGACCAAATTACAGAGAAACTGACAAAAGAAATACGTGATTTAGGCCAATGCACAGCTGAATTGGAAAACAGAATGGATGACATTGAAACTAATGTACTATCACATGACAATGAAATTGAGACTCTTAAAGATGAAAATTGAATGCTGCAAGCGCGGTTAGAAGACTTTGAGAATAAACCTCCGCATACGTGGTATACCCGAGTCAATCGTTGACCTTCAATCAACTATGACTGCTCTTTTTCAGGAATTAACACGGTCAATCCCAATTGAAAGATTGGAAATGGACAGAATCCATAGAGCTTTGGCGCCACACAAAGCTGAAGGTCCCCCTCGTGACATAATTGTAAAGTTCCACTTCGCACAAAAGAGCAACTTATGACAGCTGCCAGGAACAAAGAATCTCTTACTTTTCAAGGACATTCATACCAGATTTTTGCTGACTTATCCCCAATAACAGTTGCTAAACGGCGCATGATGAAACCTTTGCTCCAAAATCTCCAACACCACCATATCCCTTATCAATGGGAATTCTCATTTTCTATTCATTTTACATTTCAAGGCACCAAATATTCAAGCAGATCCTCCGAAGAATTACAGAAAACATTGCAAAATCTTCATCTATACAATGGGCCCTCTACCAGCCCTTGTTGACGAACATCATCCAATTCTCCACAAAGTGCCTCCAAACCTGGAACTGACAGCAGACAAAGTTCATCAAAAAGGGGTCGATTCAATTCTCCAGACCTGGACCCACCGGATACAATGGACTGAATGCATTTTGCATTTCTCTCTGAAGCTTATTCAACTTTACGGTTCACCTATCCTATCTTTAAATATTTCAGGTTCTTAATAGGTTATAAGATAAATTTTATAACCTTACATTCAAATATTTACATATAATTAATTAAGGATTTGTTAAAAGGACTACTATTTAATCCTACTCTTATGTTTACTTATTTTTAAGGAGTATAGCTAAAATCGGATGCCTAAATTACATTTTTTTTTAAATTTTTCCATAAAATTTGGCCACGGGGGACCCGAGAATTGGTCACTGCTGCCCCCATTTTTTCTGTCCTAGGACTCTCCTCCACTTGGGTTACAGTGTGAGGAGCCTCCTCGGACAGACTTTGTGCCTCTGAGCTAGCAGATTTCCGTGCTCAATACACCATCGTTTTATTTCCTTGTATATATTAGTAATTATAACTTATTTTAAATATATGACTCTTATTCTTTCTTTCTTCTTTCATAATCTACTTCTCCTTTCTTCTTTTATCCGATCTTTCCCTGGGGTTTCTCTGATTCCGCACCTGATAACAGAAATATATTGATATATCAAAAATGACCAACCAAAGACACTCACATGAGTACAGACAATTAGGCTGCGCACCCCACAAGATGCATGAAAAATATTACGATAAACCCCCTAACGGGGCTTTAGTGCAGCCAATAAAATACAATGTGGGTAGTCAAAAAGTTAATTTTATTGGTACAAAAAATGGTATAAAACAAATGAGTTCTGACCTTTAAGTCAGGACATGAACTGGAGTACAATATAAAAGTCACCGCGGACAATGCCCGTGATTGGGAACAATGTACAGTACAATATATTTGAGACAACAATATCATGGATATTGGAATTCTGACGCGTTTCAACCCTCACTGGGTCATCTTCAGAGGATAATTGTCAACTGTAGGGATGTAAGCATGTATCAGGCATAGCGTAAAACTCAACAATGGTAAACTTTTGTACATACAACGCAGCATATCTGCATAATTTGCATAGTTACCCGTCACAGAGTTCCCGATAATTCAGGATATTCACAGTGATGTGATCCCTCCTATGTCCTCTGTCTCCCCAATGCCAGGCCAGCTCCCCGGAGAGCGGGTGATAGACCAGATATGCCTTGCAAGGGATCACGCATATACTGCCCCCCACAGGGGGTGAAAACAGGCAGTGAGTGGCATACACTACACCCAAGATGAAGTAACAATGATGCTGAAAATAAGATTAAAAGCGAGGGATCAGTTAGTTCCCCCAAAAGGACTTTTGAGGGTGGTTTACTCATGTCAAAACGTGGGTCCGTGGGTCTGCAGGGAGTAAAAGAGTGCAGCAAAGAAGGAAAGGAAAGAGGGAAAAAGGGGAAAAAGGGAGAGGGAAAAGGGGGGGAGGAAGAGGGGGGAGGGAGGAAGAAAAAAAAAAAAAAAGGGGGGGGAGGGGAGGGGAGGGGAAAGGGAAGGGAAGAGGGGAGGAAGGAAAGTGTGAGGAGGGGAAGAAAGGGGGAGATAGGAGAAACCAAACACTGAAGGAAACAGTGAAGCTACCAAAGGATAGGGGAATGAAAGGGTGACTAACGGAAACAGACCAACAATAAACACCCTACAGCCCATTCGGGACCATACAACGGTGAAGGTATTGGAGTAAAAGCACTGGTGGTACACCAGTGAAAGGACCGAAGTGCAAGGTGGGGAAGACCAGCCAAAGCTGGATGAAGGGGGGGGGAGAGGAAAAGAAGGGGGGGGGAGGAAGGGGGGGAGAAAGGAGGGGGAGGGGAATGGTGCAATGGTGGAAATGGAAAGAGGTGACTGTGGGTGGGAAAGGAGCAGAAGAGAAGAGTGAAAGGGCTGGTGTGGTGAAGGGGACACAACAATACACAACAAACCACAAAACCAAACGGTGCTTGATACAAGACACTGAAAATAAAAAAGTGCATGTGGTGACAACAGTGCTAGTTACCCGATCCAAAGAACCAAAATGGCTAGATCAAATGCCCAGGGTTCTGGAAGATTAAGATATTATAATCAGACATAGCTGGATAGTAGGATTTATGAACAAGGAATAAGGAGAGCCGTGGTGATAAACTGCACTTAGGTAAAACAATTAAAGACGTTTGGAATGTACTTACCAGTCGTTCAGACCGGTAATTGCATACACAGGTATCGCAGAGTTAGGAGAGAGTCAATGAGCCTCCCCTAGAACTTGGTGCATTTAAAAGAGAGTGTCAATTGACTGAACCCCATCAGGTGCGGACGCTCAATCACTCCTCTCCCTCCTCCCCCTCCATTGGGGGAAAGAGCGACACAGCTGTGCGCTCGCTACGTGACCCCCCCGGCGTTCCGGAGGAGAATAATCTCTCGGGTCCCCCGTCGCTCCCGCCGCAACTGCGCAGGCGTCGTGACGTCACGCGCACTTGGTCGCGCGCCCGTGAGCACGGCGTCCGGAAGGGATTCGGGACGCCGCTGGCAGACAAGAAGCACCCGATCCCAGGTGCTGCCACTTGGTGGGCGCATAAAGGAGACGCAGGGCCCAAGCGTCACCCCTCTTGTCCTGCCAGGAAGGCATAATGGTGCAGTCCCGCCCCCTAGAGGGAGAGCATAGGTTACAAAGGGGAGACAACCAAAGACACAGGAAAAGGCAACAAACTGAACCTACATATTATCAGATGACTAATAAGGGGATATAACCGCATTAGCCTTCGTCAGACGCTAAATGGGTGCTTACATAGGATCTGCTTGACCCTTTGTTGACCATAATCTATGCCTCATACTGTACAATGCCATTTTCACCTTAAAGATGGTTCTATTACTATAGTGGCATCATCCGTTATACTTGCAAAATAAAATAACAAATCATACAAGAAAAAAAAAAGTTGCATAATAACAAAATATACATAGAAAAAATGATACATAAAAGAAACTGTGAACTGTTTTTCAAGGCTATGTCCCTCTGAGAGTAGGAGACTAATGAAAACAAAACCTACTTTTGTACTTTACACTTTTAGGCAAGAAATTACATCACACAATACAGGGTCTTAGAGATGGTCATAATTAGGTTACTTAACGCAGGGAAAACCAGGCAGGAATGGGCTAAATGGTGGGAATTCTGGTTTTATATATTTTCAAAAAGCTGTCACCAGGGCTAAAAAGGGAAAGGTGGACGGGGAGGGAAAAAAAAAAGGGGGGGGGGAATACATGGTGGTGATAAGAACCCTGGCACGCCTCCAAAAGAGGCTGCAGAACGCTCAGGGTTAGGGATCTTCTCCCATACATTCACTGTGTCTTGCCTGATGAAAACCCATGCAGGAAAGGGGCATATGAGATCGATTCGTTAAAGCCTGGTGGAGAGGTGGCCTGTAACTGGAATATCCATCTCTGCTCTTTTTGTAACAGAGACTTATTCCAATCGCCGCCTCTGGTTGAAATATGCATTCTACAAAGGGCCACAAAGGTGACTCTTGGAACCCTGTAATTCTGTGTAGAAATGATGTGCCTCCCAATGGGGAGATATGGGTTCCCCACCTGCATGCTGTATACATGTTGGGAAATACGATTCCAAAATCCCTGCCTGGTTTTCCCCACGTAGTAAGCGCCACATTCACATTCCATCAGGTATACTATTCCACGTGTGTGGCAGTTCACAAATTGTGTAGGTGTAAATGTGTTTCCGCTAGGAAGGACAAAAGTTTTGTCTTTTTTGATGAATGAACAGTAGGAGCAATGTCCACAGGGGAAGGAGCCCACTGTGGAACAATGTTTCAATCTCCTATTCTCATTGGTGTATTCTCTCTGGATGAGCTTATCCCATAATGACCTAGCTCTTTTGTATGTTATAGTGGGTTGTTCTTGAACAAACTCACGCAGTCTGGGGTTATCCGTAAGGATGCTCCAATGACGCTTTATGATTTTTTTGATGGCTGTATGTTGTCGAGAGTAGCGCATGATAATCCGGGTGAGGTTACACTCAAGACTCTTGGAGGGCTTGGATCTAAAAAGCAGCTGAAATCTAGATTGTCCTATAGCTTGGTTATACGCTTTTTTAAGGCAGGATCGGCTGTAACCCCTAGCTAGCAATCGGACCTGAAGCCCCTCGGCTTCTTTTTTAAAAAGAGCATCATTCGAACAATTGCGACGAAGGCGCAAGTATATTCCGTAGGGGATTGAGTTCTTGAGTGATGTCGGGTGAAAACTATCCGAGTGGAGGACCGTATTGCCAGCAGTTGTCTTTCGGAATAGAGTGCTGGATAGATTTCTTTCAGCAGTGACAGAAATGGAGACGTCTAAGAAGGTGACGCTGTGGAGATCATGGGTCATCGTGAATCTTAGGTTGCGATCGTTCACATTAATCCGATTAAAAAATTCAACTAGTTTGGTCTCAGGTCCCTCCCAGACGACGAAAACGTCGTCGATATACCTCAGCCATTTGGTTATATGGCTGGTGTACACGACAAGGCCCTCGTCCTCCAAGAGAGACTTCTCCCACTCCCCCAGGTACAGGTTGGCGTAAGAGGGGGCGCAACAGGTCCCCATAGCCACACCCTGTACCTGGAGGTAGTGGGAGTTGTCAAAACAGAAGTGATTATGGTGCAGTATATAATGCAGACTGTTCAAGATAAAACTAATCAATGCCGGATCATACTGAGAATGCTGTTGCAAAGCCCTTTGCACAGCAGCCAAACCCCGGGAATGGGGAATGCTGCTGTACAGCGCCTCAACATCGATAGTCACCAGAATGGCATTATCTGGTATCCTAAGATCATTAATAAGTTGTAGAAATTTTCTTCCTCCCCCCCCTCTTCCTCCCCCCTTTTCCCTCTCCCTTTTTCCCTCTTTCCTTTCCTTCTTTGCTGCACTCTTTTGCTCCCTGCAGACCCACGGACCTATGTTTTAACATGAGTAAACCGCCCTCAAAAGTCCTTTTGGGGGAACTAACTGATCCCTCGCTTTTAATCTTATTTTCAGCATCATCGTTACTCCATCTTGGGTGTAGTGTATGCCACTCGCTGCCTGTTTTCACCCTCCCCCCAGTATATGCGTGATCCCTTGCAAGGCATATCTGGTCTATCACCCGCTCTCCGGGGAGCTGGCCTGGCATTGGGGAGACAGAGGACATAGGAGGGATCACATCACTGTGAATATCCTGAATTATCGGGAACTCTGTGATGGGTAACTATGCAAATTATGCAGATATGCTGCGCTGTATGTACAAAAGTTTACCATTGTTGAGTTTTACGCTATGCCCGATACACAATACATGCTTACATGCCTACAGTTGACAATTATCCTCTGAAGATGACCCAGTGAGGGTTGAAACACGTCAGGATTCCAATATCCATGATCTTGTTGTCTCAAATATATTGTACTGTACATTGTTCCCAATCACGGGCATTGTCCGCTGTGACTTTTATATTGTACTCCAGTTCATGTCCTGACTTAAAGGTCAGAACTCATTTGTTTTATACCATTTTTTGTACCAATAAAATTAACTTTTTGACTACCCACATTGTATTTTATTGGCTGCTCTAAAGCCCCGTTAGGGGTTTTTTCGTAGTATTTTTATATTGATATATCTTTGTAAGAATTATATATGGCTCCTTTAAATGTTCTAACTGTAAATGTCCAAGGTCTAAATATTCCTCATAAATGAACTAAAGTATTCAGATCTTTATCCTCCACAAAAGCCCATATAGTGAGCCTCTAAGAGACTCATTTTACTGAAACTTCAACCCCTAAATATTTTGGGACATGCTACCCCCAAGTTTTAAATAAATCAAAAAGCAGAGGAGTACTAATAGCATTTCACCGAACTACACCTTTTTCCCTCATAACAGAGATCAAAGATCGAGAAGGCCGCTATCTCATACTTTTGGGACACCTATGTGATATCCCACTCACAATTGTTTCCTATTATGCACCTAACAAAAGACCAACATCATTCCTCTCTCACTTGCCACAAGTAATAGATTTGCATAAAATGGGCACACTTTTAAAATGTGGTGATTCAAATCAAGTTCTATATCCCTATCTAGATAAATCCCCAACTCCAACCGTATCCAGCTCTCAATCTCGAAAGTTTCAAAGACTCCTTCAACAACATTCACTGCTAGATTCCTGGCATGAAATTAATTCTTCAAAACGTCAATTCTCTTTTTATTCCCACCCACATAAATCTTTTCCCTGTATTGACCATAATTCTAATATCTATAAGTATGTCACCAGAATTGCTCAATTCTTATATTAAACCTTACACTTGGACAGATCATTGTGCGATAATTTCAACCTATACTTCTTTAATCCCCAAAACTCAAGACCCCATATGGCACATAAATGACTCAATTCTCACACCCCCATAATATTCATCTGACTTAGAATCAGCAATCAAAGAATATCTGGGAAACAATGATACTCCTGATATATCCCCACTGACATTGTGGGAAGCCCACAAACCTGTTCTTAGAGGGGTCCGTTTATGACAAGCATCATACCTTAAGTTAAAAACTGTTTTTTTTGCTAGAAAATTACTTAGAAACCCCAAACATTATACATTTTTTTTCTAACACCCTAGAGAATAAAATGGCAGTCGTTGCAATACTTTCTGTCACACCGTATTTGCGCAGCCATCTTACAAGCGCACTTTTTTTTGGAAAAAATACACTTTTTTGAATTAAAAAAATAAGACAACAGTAAAGTTAGCCCAATTTTTTTTTAGATTGTGAATAGGGATGGGCTGACTGTTCGAGTCAAACATGAGTTTGACTCGAACATCGGCTGTTCGATCGTTCGTCAAAGATCGAAAATTATGGGCCGTTCGTGCCAAATTCGAGCGGTGCGTCACGGCCCAGAATGCACTGCGTCATCGCAATGCTTTGCTGGCTGATGATTGGCCAAGCATGCACTATGACCCGCATGCTTTGGCCAATCACAGTGTCGTAAGCAAACAGAGCCATAATTGGCCAAAGGCAGGGTGCCTTTGGCCAATTATGACTCAGGGGGTTAAGTACATGCCCCACCCTATATAAGGCCGCACGTCAGACTTGTGTAGTGTGTTGCTGGCATTATAGAGAGATAGATAGAGAGAGAGAGTGTGTCATTTCATTTACTTTGAGCAGGTAGTTTATTCAGTTAGCTAGATCTCACTGCAGACCATTCCTGCTGTACTATTTATAATCTACTTCAGGCAGGCAGTTGATCCAGTTTAGCTGGATCTCAGTGCAGACTGTTCACGCTGTACTGTTTCTAATATACTTCAGGCAGGCAGTTGATTCAGTTTGCTGCAGTGTATTTCATATTATTTATATATATATATCAGACTGCTATATATCTATACATATATCCACTGTATCTAGTTTAGCTAGCTCTCACTGGGGACCATTCCTGCTCTACTGTTTCTACTATCTACTACAATCTACTTCAGACAGTTGATTCAGTTAGCTGCAGTGTATTTCATATATACAGGCTTGTATATATATAGTCTAATCAAGCCTATACCTGACTGTAGGCCATTCCTGGAGTACGTGTTTAAAGACACTTTCAGGCAGGGGACTCAGTTAATATATATATATATATTGCTGATGTACTGCTTTTAGTAAACTTCAGGCGTTGTTTTGCTAATCTAATTGTACAGTATGTCTGGAAGACCACCAAGGAGAGGCAGAAGCCCACAGGCCACTAAAGAGGGCAAGCAGGCTCTGTGTCTACAGCCAACAGTGCTGGTCATGGACACGGTGCATCCTCAGCATGTGGCCGTGTGGCCTGTGGGGCACGCCTGTCCTTTTTTTCAGCAGCTGGCTGTGCCGTGTTGAGCCACAACATGCAGAAGAGTTGGTAGAGTGGATGACCAAGCCTTCCTCATCCTCCTCATCCTCTGTCACCCAGGCTCAGGGTACTTTGTCTGCCAATGCAGCTGCCAAAATGGCCTCTTCCATCGGCTCAATGTCATCAGTCACTCCTTCCCTAGCCCCACCATCATGCCCTGAGGAGTCCCCCGAACTGTTCGATCAAAGTGTAGGGTACATGCTGTAGGAAGATGCGCAGCGTTTTGAAGGCTCTGATGATGGTACCCAGGTTGAGGATGAAGGCAGTAACATGAGCCCAGAGAGAGGGGGTGCCCAAGGAGGACAAGAAACTGACAGTCATGTTCCCCCAGCTGCAGCATACTGCCAGGTTTGCTCCAGTGGCAAGGAGGGAGGGGATGATGAGTTCACTGACTCTACGTGGGTGCCAGATAGAAGATAGGAGGAGGAGGAGGCATATCTCCAATGAGGCAGGATGCCCTCCAGGGGCCAGCTTAAGGGCAGGCAACAGATTGCATCACACCGCAGAGCTCCACATGTGCAGGGTGCTGCTGACGCGCGTTTTTCCAAAAGTTCTTTGGTGTGGGCCTTTTTTCACATGTGTGCAGCAGATCATACCGTTGCTGATTGCAACATATGTCTGAAGCGTATCAAACGTGGCCAAAACAGCAGCCGCTTGGGCACCACATGCTTGACCAGACATATGTCGAGCTCCCTCGCAGTCCATTGGCAACAGTACTTAAAAGACCCACACCAAAGAATGAGGCGGACCTCTCCTTGCTCCTCATCAGCTGGGATCTCCAACCCCACTATAACTTCAGTCCTCTCAGAGACCTGCACTGAGAGGAATGAAGGTGTAGAATTAGGTGTCCCAAGCACTTGCGGGCAATCTGCTAGCGGTACACCAACATCCGATTGTAGCAGGCAAATTTCCCTACCCCAGTTGCTAAACCAACGAAAGAAATTCGGTCCCAGCCATCCACATGCTCAGCGGCTGAATGCTAGTTTGGCTAAATTGCTAGCACTCCAACTGCTGCCTTTTCAGCTGGTAGACTCTGCCCCCTTTTGAGAATTTGTGGAATGTGCGGTACCTCAGTGGCAAGTTCCCAAATGCCAATTTTTTTTCTCGGAAGGCCATTCCGGCTCTCTACCGACATGTGAAAGGCAATGTGTTGGCCTCGTTGGACAGGGCGGTCAGCGGTAAGGTGCATATTACCGCTGACTCATGGTCCAGGAGGCATAGACAGGGACCTTACCTTTCTTTCACGGCACACTGGGTAACCCTGCTGGCAGCTGGGAAGGATGCAGGACAGGGTGCAGTATTGTTGGAGCTGGTTCCGCCACCATGCCTCCAAAATGCTGGTAGTGGTGATTCTGCCACACCTCTCTCCTCCACCCCCTCCTCTTCTTCTTCCTCTATGGCTTCTTCCTGTGCAGATTTGTCCTCGGAAACCAGTGGTGCTCCATAGGCATTCTAGGGGCTACGCAAGCACTCAGGCAAAAAGATGCCATGCGGTGCTTGAGTTGGTCTGCTTAGGGGACAGGAGCCACACTGGGGCAGAGATTCAGACAGGTTTGCAGGGGCAGGCTCAGAGGTGGTTGACGCCATGCCAGCTTCAGCCAGGAATGGTTTGCGACAATGGCACCAACCTCCTCTCTGCCCTCCGACAGGGACACTTCACCCATGTTCCCTGTTTGGCTCACGTCCTTAATTTGGTGGTGCAGCGGTTCTTGTGCACGTACCCTGGCTTACAGGATCTCCTGAGGCAGGCCAGGAAAGTCTGTGGGCTATTCCGCTGGTCATATAATGCCAGTGCTCAGCTGGCTGACCTCCAAAAGGAATGCAACCTTCCCAAGAACCCCCTCATCTGTGACATGCCCACCAGGTGGAACTCAACGTTGACAATGCTGCAGTGGCTGCTCACGCAGCAGAGGGTCACCAATGACTACCTGTGTGAGTATGGCACCAGGACAGGGTCAGGGGAGCTTGGCTTTTTTTCACCACGCCAGTGGCTCATGATCAAGGATGCATGCACTGTCCTGTCACCATTTGAGGAGGCCATGAGGATGGTGAGCAGTGACAGTGCATGCATCAGTGATACTGTCCCTCTTGTCTACCCGTTGGAGCACACGCTGCATGGAATAATGGACAGGGCACTTGAGGCAGAACAGAGGGAGGAAGAGGAGGACCTCCTTACCTCTCAAGGCCCCCTTTATCCAGACAGTATTCCTGTAGGCCCGCCTATCACACAGGAAGAGGAGGAGGAGGATTGTGTCAGCATGGAGGTGGAGCTGGCACTCAGCATCAGCAGCACTCTTCAAGGGATCATTTTCAGGCCCCAGAAAAAACTGCCATTTTTAAAACTTTCTTTTCCATTGCTACATGTCCCCTGGGGCAGGACCCGGGTCCCCAAACCCTTTTTAGGACAATAACTTGCATATTAGCCTTTAAAATTCGCACTTATGATTTCTCACGTTCGAGTCTCATAGACTTTAACGGTGTTCGAAAGTTTGTGCAAACTTTCGGTCTGTTCGCATGTTCTGGATGCGAACCGGGGGGTGTTCGTCCCATCCCTAAATGTGAAAGATAATGTTACGCCGAGTAAATTGATACCCAACATGTCATGCTTCAAAATTGTGCCCGCTCGTGGAATGGCGACAAACTTTTACCCTTAAAAATCTCCATAGGCGACGTTTAAAAAATTTTACAGGTTGCATGTTTTAAGTTACAGAGGAGGTCTAGGGCTAGAATTATTGCTCTCGCTCTACCGATCGCAGCGATACATCACATGTGTGGTTTGAACACTGTTTTCATATGTGGGCGCTACTCACGTATGCGTTCACTTCTGCACGCAAGCTCGTCGGGACAGGGCGCATTTAAATTTTTTTTTATTATTATTTATTTTACCTTTTTACACTGTTTTTTTTTTTTTTTTAAATATATATATATATATATATATATGTCATTTCATTCCTATTACAAGGAATGTAAACATCCCTTGTAATAGAAAAAAGTATGACAGGACCTCTTAAATATGAGATCTGGGGTCAAAAAAACCTCAGATCTCATATTTACACTAAAATGCAATAAAAAAAAAAAAAATGTAATTCAATAAAAATGTATTTTAAAAAAATGGCCCTTTAAGAGCTGTGGGCTGAAGTGTTGTTTTGACGTCACTTCCACTCAGCAATTGTATGGAGATGGATGAGGGCCATCTTCCCCTCACTCGTCTCCATACCTGACAGGAGAACAGACACGAACGCCTCCGCCGCTGCTAATGGTTCCGGTAAGCGGGGGAGGGCACTGGAAAAACAAGACATAAAACATGCGCTCCCACTACTCTAGGTGTGAATGGGGCCTTAAAGTGAAATTGGTGTGAAGCTCCATTCACATCTGTGTGTTTCCAAATGCATGGCAAACCGGACAGAAAATGCTCGCCTTGCTATGCATTTCAGAAACTCTGCAAATGTGCATCATACTTGTGTTGTCATTACATTTAAAGGCTCCCCAAGTGCAGAAAATCAAAAAGAAAAAAGAATTGCGCTATGTGCGTGTTGAAAAGTGAAAAATGTAAATATTGAAAAAACCATGAAGGATATCCTGCAGCTATGCACTATAACCCCGATATAGGGCACAGAAAGTATATATAGAGATAGGAGTGCAGCGCTGGATAATGATGTGTTTACAGAAGTGCAAATAAATACAATATTCAATAAATCAAACATATGATCATAAATCAAAATGCAGAAAGACTATCCAATGAAGAAACAGTCCATATGTGGTAACATTTAAAAATGTGCATAAAAATTAATAAATGACAAAAAATGAATAAATATGAAAAAGAAAAAGTCCATGTGTAAAAAAATATACAAATGAAAAGATTATTATTCTGTGAAGGACCCAAGGTCTATATTCTCCACCACTTGTGCAGTCGTCACCTTAAAGTACAATAGAGGCTTACCAGAAAGCCTGCGACCGCCCTTCTCAGGGGGGTCAAAACAGGCTTAGTAGAACCGATAGAAGTACTGCTGGAAACCTCATGGACTTCCCTCTTAGACGATCGGCCGGTGTAGATAAAAATTGCCTGCCTTACCACACTCACAGAGGACAGGTACCGCACATCAGCGAATGACCAAGAGGAAAACACTTCTATTTATTATGAAAAGTGAAATTCTGCCCGAAAAGGTGATCCTTTAGGTTTTGACAACCTGTTATGCATTTCTGTAATTCTATGCAATAGATATATTTTGATTTATATTTGTAGTCTAATGCCCTGTACCCACGGTCGGATTTTCCGATGGAAAATGTGTGATAGGACCTTGTTGTCGGAAATTCTGACCGTGTGTAGGCTCCATCACACATTTTCCATCGGATTTTCCGACACACAAAGTTTGAGAGCAGGATATAAAATTTTCCGACAACAAAATCCGTTGTCGGAAATTCCGATCGTGTGTACACAAATCCGACGGACAAAGTGCCACGCATGTTCAGAATAAATAAAGAGATGAAAGCTATTGGCCACTGCCCCGTTTATAGTCCCGACGTACGTGTTTTACGTCACCACGTTTAGAACGGATTTTCCAACAACTTTGTGTGACCATGTGTATGCAAGACAAGTTTGAGCCAACATCCGTCGGAAAAAATCCTAGGATTTCGTTGTCAGAATGTCCGAACAAAGTCTGACCGTGTGTACGGGGCATTAGTGTACAGAAGCCTATTTACACCACTCTGCGCTAAACAGCTACTAAAGTTAATTGATCATACAGTATATGCAGTGTGCATAAAGCACATACGTAAATGACAAGTTTTAAAATATATGAATACAGCAGCCGCTATAATAATAAACATCAATACAAATATAAAAAGTAGAGTCTTAATCCAAAACACTGGTTCTGTAAAGATTTCAATACTTAACCACTTCCCTACCCAACCATAGACATATGACGTCCACAGATGGGATCTCCCATCCTGGGTGGACGTCATATGACGGCCTGGGAATCCCGGCCGTCTAGGGGGCGCGCGCCCGCCGCGTTGCTTGGGACCCGGTGCGTGTGCCCAGTGGCCACGATGTCCGCCAGGCACCCGCGATTGCCTGTTAACCGGGCCGGACCGTGGATCTGTGTGTGTAAACACACAGATCCACGTCCTGTCAGTTGTGAGGAGAGCGATCTGTGTTCCTAGTACAGCGGAACACCGATCGGTCTCCTCCCCTTGTACGTCCCCGCCCCCTACAGTTAGAAACACTCCCTTAGGAAACATATTTAACCCCTTGTGTCCCCCTAGTGGTTAACCCCTTCACTGCCTGTCACATTTACACAGTAATCAATGCAATTTTATAGCATTGATCGCTGTATAAATGTGAATGGTCCCAAAAAATGTGTCAAAAGTGTCCGATGTGCCCGCCATAATGTCGCAGTCACGGAAAAAAATTGCGATCGCCGCTAAAAAAAAAAAATAAATATTTTTTTTTAAAAAATGCCATAAATCTATCCCGTATTTTGTAGACGCTATAACTTTTGCGCAAACCAATCAATGTACGCTTATTGCGATTTTTTTACCAAAAATATGTAGAAGAATACGTATCGGCCGAAACTGAGGAAAAAATTTGTTTTTTTTTTTTAAAAATTGGGATATTTATTATAGCAAAAAGTAAAAAATATTGTGTTTTTTTCAAAATTGTCGCTCTTCTTTTGTTTATAGCGCAAAAAATAAAAACCGCAGAGGTGATCAAATACCATCAAAAGAAAGCTCTATTTGTGGGGAAAAAAGGATGTCAATTTTTTTTGGGTACAACGTCGCACGACCGCGCAATTGTCGTTTAAAGTGCGACAGCTCTGAAAACTAAAAATTGGCCTGGGCAGGAAGGGGGTGAAAATGCCCTGTATTGAACCGGTTAAGCAGCGCCAGGGTTTTAAACTCACCAGAAAGCAGTTAAACAAACGCCTTGAATATTCTAGATGTCATCCAGTTAGCAGGGTTTAGCTTGAACTGCACTTGACTCCATGGATGGTTGGTCATGCAAAAAAGGAGCTCCACATAGCGTAATCCTGTTTAAAACATTTATTACAAGACCACTATTTTTAAAATCACACTTACACCGCATAACATTTAAACAAGCATTTGAAATAAAATTGCGTTGTCATCGAACAGTGGAAGCCAGCCGTCAGCCGCCGCACTAGCCACATTGATAGTGCTTGGTTGTTCCCCTCTGGCCGCGACACGCATACGCCACTACCGGTCGCCATCTGGTCATACACTGACGCATTTCGTCATCCCGACATCATATGAGGGCATGACCATACGGCGCAGCGTCCCGGTATTAATGAGCAAGCTGCTCATTAACCCTCCGTATGCTCTCCGCTCTACTTCACAGCAGTCCGCGCTAGTGGAGTGACAGACACAAGGGGGTTTAGAGCCTGTAAATCACACCTGACCAGCCAACTACTCATTATAATACACGCTAGCAAACTCAGATACTACCAAGTAAAAGTCCATTACTGAACCAAACCTAATAAAAGTCAAAGTAAATTTTCAATACCAAAAAGGTCAAACTTAACCGTTAACGAATTACAGTGTACATATCATCACTCTAAACGAGATTAGTTAAAGAAGACTATCAAAATTCAATCATAATCACTAAAGTCATTATATAAATATAAAAATTATTACCATGAAGATAAAATAGGATAAAATAAAATTAAGAGAAGGAAATAACAGAAGCTAGTCACGAACCCAGTGTATACATTATAAACATAATATACACATATAATAATTTAAGATTTTTAAGTGTCACTAAGAGAACAATTGATATCAAGTTCCACATTTAACCCTTTGGGCTTGAGTGTATCAGTAAGGAAAATCCATTTAGTTTCTCTCTTTGATAACTCCCTCACAATATTAGAGCCTCTCCCTCTCCAGGTTGGTTTAATATGATCTATACCCCAAAATTTTAAACCTGAAGGGTCTTGATTAAAATGTAATGAAAAACTATGATCCTTACAACCTAATTTTATATTTTGAACGTGTTCCGCAATATGAGTTCTTAATACCCTCTTAGTATGCCCGATATACAGTGGGGATGGAAAGTACCCCCCCCCCCCTTAAATTTTTCACTCTTTTTTATATTGCAGCCATTTGCTAAAATCATTTAAGTACATTTTTTTTTTCATCATTAATGTACACACAGCACCCCATATTGACAGAAAAACACAGAATTGTTGACATTTTTGCAGATTTATTAAAAAAGAAAAACTGAAATATCACATGGTCCTAAGTATTCAGACCCTTTGCTGTGACACTCATATATTTAACTATAATATATTTAGGTGCTGTCCATTTCTTCTGATCATCCATGAGATGGTTCTACACCTTCATTTGAGTCCAGCTGTGTTTGATTATACTGATTGGACTTGATTAGGAAAGATACACACCTGTCTATATAAGACCTTACAGCTCACAGTGCATGTCAGAGCAAATGAAAATCATGAGGTCAAAGGAACTGCCTGAAGAGCTCAGAGACAGAATTGTGGCAAGGCACAGATCTGGCCAAGGTTACAAAAAAATTCTGCTGCACTTAAGGTTCCTAAGAGCACAGTGACCTCCATAATCCTTAAATGGAAGACGTTTGGGACGACCAGAACCTTTCCTAGAGCTGGCTGTCCAGTCAAACTGAGCTATCGGGGGAGAAGGGCCTCGGTGAGAGAGGTAAAGAAGAACCCAAAGATCACTGTGGCTGAGCTCTAGAGATGCAGTCGGGAGATGGGATAAAGTTGTAGAAAGTCAACCATCACTGCAGCCCACCACCAGTCGGAGCTTTATGGCAGAGTGGCCAGACGGAAGCCTCTCCTCAGTGCAACACACATGAAAGCCCACATGGAGTTTGCCAAAACACCTGAAGGACTCCAAGATGGTGAGAAATATGATTCTCTGGTCTGACGAGACCAAGATAGAACTTTTTGGCCTTACTTCTAAGCAGTATGTGTGGAGAAAACCAGGCACTGCTCATCACCTGTCCAATACAGCCCCAACAGTGAAGCATGGTGGTGGCAGCATCATGATGTGGGGGTGTTTTTCAGATGCAGGGACAGGACGACTGGTTGCAATCGAGGGAAAGATGAATGCGGCCAAGTACAGGGATATCCTGGATGAAAACCTTCTCCAGAATGCTCAGGGCCTCAGACTGGGCCGAAGGTTTACCTTCCATCAAGACAATGACCCTAAGCACACAGCTAAAATAACGAAGGAGTGGCTTCACAACAACTCTGTGACTGTTCTTGAATGGTCCAGCCAGAGCCCTGACTTAAATCCAATTGAGCATCTCTGGAGAGACCTAAAAATGGCTGTCCACCAACATTTACCATCCAACCTGACAGAACTGGAGAGGATCTGCAAGGAGAAATGGCAGAGAATCCCCAAATCCAGGTGTGAAAAACTTGTTGCATCTTTCCCAAAAAGACTCATGGCTGTATTAGATCAAAAGGGTGCTTCTACTAAATACTGAGCAAAGTGTCTGAATACTTAGGACCATGTGATATTTCAGTTTTTCTTTTTTAATAAATCTGCAAAAATGTCAACAATTCTGTGTTTTTCTGTCACATTAATGGGGAAAAAAATGAACTTAAATTATTTTAGCAAATGGCTGCAATATAACAGAGTGAAAAATTTAAGGGGATCTGAATACTTTCCGTCCCCACTGTACATTAACCCACAGGGGCATTCTAAGGCGTAAACATGAGTAGTGTTACTAGTGATAAATTCGCAGATTTGAAATTCTCTATTATTTGAGGTAAATGTAAACTTCTCCAAACCTCTCATTGTCCTAATGACCTCTCTATACACTTTACGTTTTCTACATGCAAAGAAACCATCTCGATCCCAAAAAGAAGATGGTCTTTCAGGTGGATCAAAAACTTTCTTCACTACATTTCCCCCAGAATTGGGTACCTTCCTATAAATTAATTTAGGTACAGCTGGAAGAACCGGATTTAATGTTTTATCCAGGCACAATACATGCCAGTGTTCTTTAAAAAATGCTTCCACCTCTTTATATTGTGAATGGAAGCCTGAAATGAAACCTCATTCATTGATATTGGTACTAGTCCTAGATACTCCGTGATCTAAACTAGTATATGTCTATATTATGATTATAATGTATACACTTGGTTCATGACTAGCTCCTGTTCTTTCCTTCTCTTAATTTTATCTTATTTTATCTCTACTGTAATAATTTCTATATTTATATAGTGACTTGATTATGATTATGATTGAATTTAACTCTTTAACTAATCTTGTTTAGAGTGATGATGTGTACACTGTAATTCATTAACGGTTAAGTTTGACATTTTTGGTATTGAAAAATTTACTTTCATTTTGAGTTTTATTAGGTTCGGTTCAGTAATGGACTTTTACTTAGTAGTATCTGAGTTTGCTAGCACGTATTTTGTATTACAATGAGTAGTTGGCTGGTCTGGTGTATTTCACAGGCTTTAAACCCCCTTGTGTCTGTCACTAGCATGCATTGCTGTGAAGTAGAGTGGAGAGCACACGGAGGGTTAATGAGCAGCTCGATCAGCCTACTAATACCAGGACGCTGCTCCGTATGGTCATGCCCTCATATGTCGGGATAACAAAACGCGTCAGGGCGTGACCAGACGGCGACCAATAGTGACCTATGCGTGTCATGGGTAGAGGGGAACAACCAAGCACTATCAACGTGGTTAGTGCGGCGGCTGGATTCAACTGTCCAGTGACAACGCAATTTTATCTCAAATGCTTGTTCTACTTTGTAAGTGTGATTTTAAAGGGGGTGGTCTCTTATAAAATACTTTAAACGGGATTACGCTATGTGGAGCCCCTTTTTTGCATGACCAATAATCCATGGAGTGATGTGCAGTTCAAACTAAACCCCTGCTAACTTGATGATATCTAGAATATTCAAGGCATTTGTTTAACTGCTTTCTGGTGAGTTTAAAACCCTAGTTGAGTGTGACTCATGCAGTGTGGACTCTGGTGTTTGGTGCACACTTACAGATTATCTGAATTAACCTGAATTTTCACCCACCATTAAGAACTATTTCATCGCTCACTATCATACTCATATGTGTCTCATATAGCTTACATGTGAATGCCGGTCAGATTTTTACCAATGTACTACTGCTTAGGTATTGGAATCTTTATAGAACTGGTATTTTGGAATAAGACGCTTTACTTTTTATTTTTATATTTTGATTTATGATTGGTTCTGGAACCTGTAAGTTTGTGATCAATAAAGCTTTTCTGATTAAAAAACATTGCATGGAATTTTGACTCCTGTTTAATAGTTTTACTATTTAAAAATTACTCCTTTATTGTGAGCATTAGCATAGCACTTTTATTTATGATAAAATGCAAGGTCAAAATTATTATCTTATAATAAAAGCAAGGTAACAGTGTTAGTACTTTATTGTCTATAATGTAGCAACTAGCCAGTCACATTCTTATAATGTCTAACTGTTGGAATAGAGAACTGTATTTTGTGCAACAACTACTGTGTATTAATATTTAGTAGAGATACAGTATCTCACAAAAGTGAGCACACCCCACACATTTTTGTAAATATTTTATTATATCTTTTCATGTGACAACACTGAAGAAATGACACTTTGCTACAATGTAAAGTAGTGAGTGTACAGCTTGTATAACAGTGTAAATTTGCTGTCCCCTCAAAATAACTCAACACACAGCCATTAATGTCTAAACTGCTGGAAACAAAAGTGAGTACACCCCTAAGTGAAAATGTCCAAATTGGGCCCAACGTGTCAATATTTTGTGTGGCCACCATTAATTTTCCAGCACTGCCTTAACCCTCTTGGGCATGGAGTTTACCAGAGTTTCACAGGTTGCCACTGGAGTCCTCTTCCACCCCTCCATGACGACATCATGGGGCTGGTGGATGTTAGAGTATAAATAAGTGTGGAAGCTGCGCTTAGGACAAACGTTTAGGTGTGCAGCCCCCCTGAAGGAGCTTCCCTAAGGATCCTCCACAGAGTACTTGAATATAAATTAAAAAGGGGTGTGGCGCTCCCTACCGGGTTAAATGGGATGATATGTGGGGAGGGGGGTTATCTGTTAGGTTATATTATATCCCAAGGTGATTTTCCACAATCATAATCCTATTAAAGGTACCTGATACCAACATAAAAATTAATTACCAAAAAAAATCATATAAACAGCGAAAATAATTAAACAAGGGCTATCTTCAGTGGTTGTTCAAAAAGACCTTATATGTAAGGGATGTGTGCTGAGACCCCTACATCTGTGATAGGTCTGCACCATATACCGCCACAAGTGAAATGACTGTAAACATATAAAAACATCTAATGTGCTCTACCTAACCGGTGCAAATAATATACAAAACATATGATGTACTCTACCTAAACAGTGCAAAAAATATACACATTATTGATCAAAGTCCAGTGAGCAAATAATTGCACCTCAACCTGGTTGGTGCAGATATAAATCAATTAGTAATTAGTGGTTATAGTCCTTAAAGTGGTAAAACTCTTCAAACCCAGTGTTTCAAGGAATTTTCTTAGCAAGAGAAAACCGTGACTAGAGTGCTCTCAGATGGTTTCTGTGACTTTTGTGCTCCCCCTTTTGGGTCCCCACTCACCGGATCCAACAACCCCAGAAGGGGCAAACAGCATAGGGTATCTCGATAACGATCTCCTCTCCACCACGATCATATAGGGCATTCAGGGTGATTTCCGTGCTGTTGGTTTAAAGTATTCCCAATGGCTCCCCAGATCCACCAACCCCAGATGGGGCAAGCTGCACGGGGTATCACGGTCACAATCTCCTCTCCACTACAATCCTTATTGGGTAGAGCTGGACTTCTATACCATGCTGCTCTAGAATGCCGTGCTTTGCTTATGTGTCAGTGCTGAATTCGCAGACGGCTGGGGGAGGGGGGGGCTCTCAGCAGGAAACGGTTAATATGTTCTCGCTCTTTTTTCCTGGTGGAAATGTATTAGCACTTCATAATTTTTAGTGCTATCAGCGATTATTTGAAACTCACTAGCACAGAAGTCTCTGGAGGATGTGTAGAAGATTCACTAATTACACTTAAGCTGTGCACCTGGCCAAGCACACATGAACAAGGGGCCCAGATCTGCGAAAGCCAGTGGATGTGATTAGTCTTTAAGGAAATAAAGGTGCAACTATTTTTTCACCCACCATTAAGAACTATTTCATCGCTCACTATCATACTCATATGTGTCTCATATAGCTTACATGTGAATGCCGGTCAGATTTTTACTAATGTACTACTGCTTAGGTATTGGAATCTTTACAGAACTGGTATTTTGGAATAAGATGCTTTACTTTTTATTTTTATATTTTGATTTATGATTGGTTCTGGAACCTGTAAGTTTGTGATCAATAAAGCTTTTCTGATTAAAAAAAAAAAACATTGCATGGAATTTTGACTCCTGTTTAATAGTTTTACTATTTAAAACTTACTCCTTTATTGTGAGCATTAGCATAGCACTTTTATTTATGATAAAATGCAAGGTCAAAATTATTATCTTATAATAAAAGCAAGATAACAGTGTTAGTACTTTATTGTCTATAATGTAGCAACTAGCCAGTCACATTCTTATAATGTCTAACTGTTGGAATAGAGAACTGTATTTTGTGCAACAACTACTGTGTATTAATATTTAGTAGAGATACAGTATCTCACAAAAGTGAGTACACCCCACACATTTTTGTAAATATTTTATTATATCTTTTCATGTGACAACACTGAAGAAATGACACTTTGCTACAATGTAAAGTAGTGAGTGTATAGCTTGTATAACAGTGTAAATTTGCTGTCCCCTCATAATAACTCAACACACAGCCATTAATGTCTAAACTGCTGAAAACAAAAGTGAGTACACCCCTAAGTGAAAATGTCCAAATTGGGCCCAACGTGTTAATATTTTGTGTGGCCACCATTAATTTTCCAGCACTGCCTTAACCCTCTTGGGCATGGAGTTTACCAGAGTTTCACAGGTTGCCACTGGAGTCCTCTTCCACCCCTCCATGACGACATCATGGGGCTGGTGGATATTAGAGACCTTGCGCTCCTCCGCCTTCTGAGGATGCCTCACATATGCGCAATAGGGTTTACATCTGTAGACATGCTTGGCCAGTCAATTATCTTTACCCTCAGCTTCTTTAGCAAGGCAGTGGTCATCTTGGAGGTGTGTTTGGGGTCCTTATCATGTTGGAATACTGCCTTGCGGCTCAGTCTCCGAAGGGAGGGGATCATGCTCCATTTTAGTATGTCACAATACATGTTGGCATTCATGGTTCCCTCGATGAACTGTAGCTCCCCAGTTCCGGCAGCACTCATGCAGCCCAGCCCATGACCACCACCATGCTTGGCAATACACACTTGTCTTTGTACTCCTCACCTGGTTGCCACCACACATGCTTGACACCACCTAAAGCAAATAAGTTTATCTTGGTCTCATCAGACCACAGGACATGGTTCCAATAATCAATGTCATTAGTCTGCTTGCCTTCAGCAAACTGTTTGCAGGCTTTCTTGTGCATCATCTTTAGAAAAGGCTTCCTTCCGAGATGACAGCCATGCAGAGAAATCTGATGCAGTGTCCAGCGTAAGGTCTGAACACTGACAGGCTGACCCTGAGCATGTGCACTCTACTTCTTTGGTTGACCATGGCGAGGCCTGTTCTGAGTGGAACCTGTCCTGTTAAACTGCTGTATGGTCTTGGCCACCGTGCTGCAGATCAGTTTCCGGGTCTTGGCAATCTTCTTATAGCCTAGGCCATCTATATGTAGAGCAACAATTCTTTTTTTCAGATCCTCAGAGAGTTCTTTGCCACGAGGTGCCATGTTGAACTTTCAGTGACCAATATGAGAGAGTGAGAGCGATAACAAATTTAACACACCTGATCCCCATTTACACCTGAGACCTTGTAACACTAACGAGTCACATGACATCAGGGAGGGAAAATGGCCAATTGGGCCCAATTTGGACATTCACTTAGGGGTGTACTCACTTTTGTTGCCAGCGGTTTAGACATGGCTGTGTGTTGAGTTATTTTGAGGGGACAGCAAATTTACACTTTTATACAAGCTGCATACTCACTACTTTACATTGTATTAAAGTGTAATTTCTTCAGTGTTGTCACATGAAAAGATATAATAAAATATTTACAAAAATGTGAGGGGTGTACTCACTGTGCAAACAAGCAATATATATATCATATATATCATAAAAACTAAATAAATCTTAGTCAATAAACTGAAAAAAGTCCATCATCAAAGTCGCTGTGATAAAGTTCTCCAGTGTTGACAAAAGGTGCTCCTCAAATGTGAACAGATGGCCTCTCACCAAATGTGATAGATCCCCATTACAGAGATCAAACACAGCCTGTAATCAAACTCCACGGAATTGATCCACATTCAAAAAGCCTCCACGTGAATATTGCTTCACAGCAGTGTAACCTGTTCTATGGATGAGCGCCACTTAACAGAGGAGCACGTGTGGAACAGGAACAGGGAGAAGCCTCATAGTGTAAATCGATTTAAATGTTTTACTAAACTAAACGAAAATACACAATGAAAACAAGTAGCGCAAACAAGCTGATCGTGGTGTCACCTGTCCCACCAGCCACGATGATGTCAGACGTGTTCTCCTTCTGACGCGTTTCCCAAAAAATGGCATCTTCTGGGACTGGAGGATCAAATTTTGACATGCGACTGTGTCCGTGTAGCTGCTGTGTGTGCATCCTTTTCTCTGGGCTGCCTGCAGGCAGCTCTGAGGAGGCTGTGCATGGAGGATGGGACTTAGTGCCCATCTGAGTAAGCCCTTGCTTACGCCTGACCTGTGAACTCTGCGTCAGTTACTTCTGACCGGTAAATTTACTTACTCCTGACCTCTTAACACTGTGTTACTGCTAACCATTGCACTTTGCATTACATAGAATTTTGATTTGAACTATGTGTTACTTACACCTCACTACTGCACTTTACTAACCACAATGTATACCGCTCTGACAACCTGAACCCAGCCCAGCTAGCCAAGCAAAATCCAGCCAGCCAATCCAGAACTCAGTCGAGGCCAGAACTTAGTCTAGCTAGCCAGGAGTGAACTCAGGACAGCCATCCAACCAGACCACAACTCAAGCCAGCCAGCCAGGAGAGAACTCAAGCCAGCCAACTGGGCCAAAACTCAGGCAATACCTTCTACTGACCTCTGTACACTGACCTACAACCTAGAGACCTCTGTACACTGCCCTACATACTACTGACCTCTTTACACTGCTCTACATCCTACTGACCTCTGTATACTGCTCAACCTACTACTGACCTCTGTACACTGCTCTACCTACTACTGACCTTTGTACACTGCTGTACCTACTAATGACCTCTGTACACTGCTGTACCTACTAAAGACCTCTGTACACTGCTCTACATCCTACTGACCTCTGTACACTACCCTACATCCTATTGACCTCTGCACACTGCTCTACCTAATACTGACCTCTGTACACTGGTCTACCTACTACTGACCCCTGTACACTGGTCTACCTACTACTGACCCCTGTACACTGGCCTACCTACTACTGACCCCTGTACAATTCCCTATATACTACTGACCTCTGTACACTGCCCTACATAATACTTACACTGACCATAACTTAGAGCAGACAACCAGAATGGCATTCAGGCCAGGCCTGAAACTAGTCGAGCAAGTCAGCCTGCAGTACCACTCGTGCGTCAAATTTGTGGGGGTGGCCAATTACTCTCCAGACATGTGAATGAAAGAACGCCTGTCAGGGCTTGGCTCAAAGCTGGCCGCTCAGCTCTCGGCTAATTGCCAGCTCCTATCTCTCCACAGTGACTCACCTGTTGATGATATCCTGTTCGTCAGTCCAGCCTACTTATGCTGTCCAGTCCAGATGATCTCTGTCTTCGTCTTGGTCACATCTCTAAAGACCCTCTTGTGTGTTCCTGTTAAAGACTTTCTTGGCTGACATTTGTTCTGGCTCCAGATCCTGCTTGCTGTTCTACTATGCTCATCTCTGGCTCCCTGATATTTTGGCTTGTTTGACTAGCTGTTCCGGTTCCTGAATTTTGGCTATGTTTTGACTACGTTTACTCTGTTTACCTTTTTTAATTATTATTAAAATAGGGATGGGCCGAACACCCCCCCCCCCCCCGTTCAGTTCGCACCAGAACATGCGAACAGTCAAAAATTTTTTTCTAACACGCGAACCCCGTTAAAGTCTATGGGACACGAACATGGAAAATCAAAAGTGCTAATTTTCCTGCCCCAGAGGACATGTATCAATGCAAAAAAAAAGTTTTAAAAACGGACGTTTTTTCAGGAACAGTGATTTTAATAATGCTTAAAGTGAAACAATAAAAAAGTGTAATATTCCTTTAAATTTCGTACCTGGGGGGTGTCTATAGTATGCCTGTAAAGTGGCGCATGTTTCCCATGTTTAGAACAGTCTGACAGCAAAATGACATTTCTAAAGGAAAAAAAGTAATTTAAAACTACTCGCGGCTATAATGAATTGTCAGTCAGGCAATACACATAAAAGTTCATTGATAAAAATGGCATGGGATTCCCCCACAGGGAAACCCCGAACCAAAATTTTAAATAAACGCGTGGGGCCCTCCCAAATTCCATACCAGGCCCTTCAGGTCTGGTATGTATATTAAGGGGAACCCCGCGCCAATTTTTGTTAAAAAAATGGCGAGGGGGTCCCCATCAAAATCCATACCAGACCCTTCAGGTCTTTTTTTGCATTGATACATGTCCCCTGGGGCATAACCCAGGTCCCCAAACACTTTTTATGACAATAACTTGCATATTAACCTTTAAAATTAGCACTTTTGATTTCGCCCATAGACTTTCAAAGGGTGTTCCGTGGCTTTGGAATTTGCCGCGAACACCCCAAATTGTTCACTATTCAGCTAACAGGCGAACAGCAAATGTTCGAGTCGAACTCATGTTCGACCCGAACATAAAGCCCATCCTTATTATTAAACAAGTGTGATTTAACTGTACTTCTGTCTCAGTCTGATTCGTGGTTTCTGACAACGCCAAGTTTCTCACTGAAATTAACGTTTAAGGTAGGCCAAATTAAAATACGCTTCTATAAAAAAAAAGGGCGCTGCCCCCCGGTGATCTTTGATTTCTTTTATGTTGGTCAGGGTAGATCTTCACCTCTCAAAGGTTGCCCACCTGTCAGGAAAGGTTTCACCTGCTGGTGGTGCTGTCAGACCTTTGGCTTGCAGTAGTGGTGTCCACCAGCGGGTGTCTCCTGGCAGTCTGGAACTGTCAGGAAATGTTTCACCTGCTGGTGGCACTGTTTGATCCTTGGGTCACAGTACTGGTGTCCACCAGCGGGTGTCCCCTGGCAGTGTGGAGCCGACATTATCTCCTGCGATCAGGCATGTACTCACACACTTGCCTTGGTATTGTCCTTGAGCCCTGACCCGTACCTGTGATCCTCTGTACCTGAAGCTGAACCTGTTCCTGTCCCTCCTGTGATGCTGTTATCCAGTATCTGTCCACCTTCTCTCTGTCCTGTTTGCTCCTTGCCCCTATCTGCTGATCTCCCGTTGATGACCCTGGCCTGGCTACGTTTACGATTCTGGTATTCCCCATCTATTTTATATACCTGTTTGACTGTTGTTATTTGTGGGTCTCTGTCTGGTAGTTGGTTTTTTGTGCACTGTTTGTATTGGAGGTGTTTGTATCTATATTCACTTACTTTAATAAATTACCGTATTTATCAGCGTATAACACGCACTTTTTTCCCCTTAAAATCAAGGGAAAATTGTGGGTGCGTGTTATACGCCGATCCCGCCGATCTCCACTGTCTGTGGAGCGCCGCTGACATTGAACGAGTCGAGCCTAGTGTACTGTGTACTCGGCTCTGCTCACAGTCACGCCCAGTCCCGCCACCTAGCCTTTATGTCCCGCCATTGGACCGGTGTTGTGTCCATCATAGGAGCTGGGCCAAGGGGCGGGACGGGGCCGCTACTGCAAGCGGAGCCGAATAGCCGAGTACACAAGTACACTCGGCTCTGCTCGGTCTATGTGGGTGGCGAGAGGAGCCGAAGATCTCGGTGGCGGGGGTGGCGGCGCTAAATTTAAAACCAAAACATGATGCAAGTGGGCAGTGGAAGGCCGCAGGTGGACAGTGTGCAAGGCTGCAGGTGGACAGTGTGCAAGGCTGCATTGATGGGCATTTAAAATGTACGTTTTTTCCTTAAACTTCCCTCCTAAACTTGGGGTGCGTGCTATACACCAGCGCGTGTTATACGCCGATAAATACGGTACTTTATTTCACTTTACATGCCTTGGGTTCCCTCTGTTGCTGTCCACACAGTTCTGGTAACACCTGTTCATGACACTACCCCTGGATTAGACCATTGTGGTATGCATGAACATTGAATTATGTTTGGAGAGATTGGGAGGTTTGCAGCAAAATGATGGATATGCTTGTATATACACAAAAAAAAATCTCCAATAACCTGGCGAAATGACCATAGAAAATAGATATATTTCACTAAATGCAATGGGGTGAATTTATTAAATGTAATGGGGTTGAGTAACTAAAGGCACATAGACTAAGGACTTTGCAAGTGCAGTTACTCCAAACCTTAGTAAATGTGGGGGAGCTCTGCTGACTTCCACCATCCAATCATGTGCAAGCAAAAATGCAATTTTTTTTTCCTTGCATGTGATTGGGTATTCTTTGTAAAGTGAAGCTTTACATCGTTTACTTTTTTTTTGGTGGTATTTATTCACCACTGGGTTTTTTATTTATGCTAAATAAACAAAAAATTACCAAAAATTTTGAAAAAAAAACAAACTTGTTTTTCTTAGTTTCTGTTATAAAATGTTGCAGACAGGTAATTTGTCTCCTTCACTGATGTGCGGTGATGAGGCTGCACAAATGGACACTGATAGGCTGCATTGATGGGCATTTATTTCCTTCTGTGAATTGAGTTTAACCCCTCTTCATGCAGTATTTACTGACAGGTTTGAGTGTTTTGCGGTAAATACCACAAAAAGGTATGGTGAATTGACAATGTTAGGATTGCATGTGATATTTAGGAAAAATGTGTCCCGATACCCATATACCGAATGCGAGATGCTTTTGTGAATGGAACCCTATGTCTTTTAAGTTTCCTGTTTCCTGTCTGCAGTTAAGCAGCAACACCCATGTGGTCTGTGCACTGTCTGCTCTTTAGGGCTACATACAGAACTTCGAACACCAAAAGACAGGAACAGTTACAGTCCGATTATATTACAAACCTGATATTTGAGTCGTTATTAATTTAGCTATAGACTGAGGATACATCTTACTAACCTTTAGCCCTGATGGACCTAGAGAGCCAGGTAGACCAGGAACTCCTTGTCCTCCAATTTCACCCTGTATATAGATATAAATATAACTTTACATATGTGCTTGCCTGGTGATATATGGATTTTTAGTAACAGTTGGTAAAAAGCTGTTTGAGGATTGTCCATTTGTCAAACAGGACAAAAACATTGTTTAAATTTCTTCTAGAAAACTGAAAAAGTATGTACTTCTACATGTAAACACTATTACAGCAGTTTGCTCATAGGCACAGACAATTAGCTTTCAGGCATACATTCTGAAAGTCATTAAATAACACGCAGCTATGGAAAAGTCCAGAGGAAATGATTAGGTCTGAAAGGATAGGATAAAATGTAAAAATGATCAAATTTATACCAGAAGAAAATATAACTTTGAAATGGATCTTGGATGTGTTGGTGCATGACTTTAATTGGTGCTGCTACAGTCATGCACCAATAATTCTCTGCTAAAGCCTTGTCTTAAAATGTTCCCTCATTTTTTCATGTTTGCAGAGATAAATCTGAAGTTTAGTTCATTGTTTCTTGACCTCTTCCTCACTGCAGAAAGCCTGTCAGACTGCCATCGCTTATTACATTCACTTTTTGGAAATATATTTTACAGTCTCAGGTTGTTGCACAGAAGTATAAGGGCTCCTGCACATGTTAATCACAGACAAGAAGCTTTTAACTTTCCAGATTACAAAGCAGTTCCATTAAAGTGTCCACATGCATTACACTTTGTGGCCCCATCTATTAGAAATCCTGAGCCAAAATTAATAGAAAATAGACTGCAGTGAATTACTAGAAGCTATAGACCCACTGGGAGCTAATCTCTAAAATCCAAATTTATCATATACATTTGGAGGTGGTGCATCATCGTCAAGCCTTGAAGTTTGACCAAGGATGAGGAATAATGTGGTGCATAACTTGTTAGCACGTGGACATTTTACCTTGTATGATTATGAAAACATAAATAGGGCTGTGATTATTAATAATACGATGTTCTGTGAGCCAGTTCCATTATTATAAGCATACCCATCTGTCTTGAGTGTACTGTATAGTTGTTATGATATGTAGCACCCACCCAGATAGACTGCTAGGTTTGGTTAGGCATATTTAGTTATGTGGCTCTCCTTTAATCAGCAGGGCAGCATGTGATTACTTTGGGCTGCTCTGGGCTCTGCAGACTGAGTTTTATTGCCCGCCCCTGTCTTCTGGAGCCTTCCAGAATGTAGTGGGTTGGAGATTAAAATGAGCACCCTGAATATTTATACAGCACTAGCCAATTGCTGGCGAGGTGTGCCCAGATGGTGAATGGTGAGTGCATAAATAGTTTGAAGCCTCAGAGAGCAGGGTTTTTCCTCAGGAGGAGCAGTTCCAAGCCAGAAGGGCTGCTGTCCTTCCTGGCAGTCCAGTTGAAGATCCTACTTGTCTCATTGAGGTCCCAGCTGTGCATAGCTGAGGGGCCTATTCTGCTGCTATTTCTTTAAGAGCTGGAAGAAGCATTTCACGGAGGATCCAGTCTGGAGGCTCCACCGAGGGAACTGCCTGCCTGAATCTGTAGGGAGACATCCAAGTCCCAGGGACACTGTGAGAGAGGGATCCTAGTGACTGTTGCTGCTGTTAATCCCTGGTGCACTAAGTTTAAGGCTTGCTTGGCCTAGAACATTGCTAATGGTGTCCCAGTGCTGTCCATTTTATGTCCTACTGCTAAAAGGACTGTGTTAAGAAGTAGCTGCAAAGGGAAGAGTTTCCTAATTTTCCTTTTCAGTGTTCTGGAGTATCTCACAGCTTCCCTAAGTCCCACCCAAGGTAATCTGCAATAAAGGCAACCCCTAGACCATTTACTGAGCCAGAGATGTGAATGTTGCTGCCACTGTACAAGTGGGAAAAGAAGATGGGGCACAAATCAGCAGCCCTTGCGGGGGTACTGCTACAGATATATGTATAATTGTTCACATTATAGCAACTTCTATTATCTGGAGGCAAGGGAAGTTAGTTGCATTGTGACCATGATAACTTGAAACATCATAAAATACCATTATCAATATTATGTAAACAGTTAATCTCTATGTTCTCCATTGGCTCACTTTGCTGAGTAAGTAAAACTGACTTGGGAAATTACTGTTCATTTATACTGTTCTACTATGAGTGATTGCCTTCTTCTAAAAATGGGGAGATAATCCAGTCAAAGCTTTGTATTATTATATCCTACTTCTACTTGAACATGTTTTTCAAAAATAGGGAATGGGAAAAAGATTTAAACAATATGAAATGATTTCATTAATAAAACATGCAAACATAAAAGGAAGAGTGAGCTGTTACTTGGAATTAAGCATTTTATCTTACATAAGTTACTTAAAGAGTAACTCCACTTTTGTTGAGAAAAAAAAGAACATTCCCATTTGGGTGATCATTGTACATTACAAAGACTTCTAACAAACTTTGTTGCAGATTCCTACCTTTTGTTGTTCTGAAGAAATCACTGTGTATTTGTCCATGTGGAAAGTTAAACGAATGGGAGTGGTTTCATAATTATAAATCAGCTGCTGCACTTGCTGGGCTCTAATGAGGAAAATTGCAGGGTCTGCATTCCTTTACACATTCTGAGTACAGAACACGTCCAGGTAGCCATATTGCATTGCATTTTACAGACAATTACAGAGCAGTTGCAATTGTATATGCTATATTATTTATTTATTTTATTTGCTATTTTTTCTTGCTTTAATGCCAATTATCAATTATATTTAGCTCCTGTGTTTAAAATAGGTTCTTACTAAAACCCCATGGAAAGCTAACATGTATTTTCAGTATTACTGATATTTTTGGACAATACTGAGGCACAAGCACAGCAGATATTTCGTCTTATATTAAAAACAATTATTCTTGACTGGATTTCCACTCCAAATCAACCTTGAATCCAGTGTAAATAAGACAAAATATGCTTACCTTTGCACCTTTTAAGCCAAGTTCACCTGGTTTCCCGGGGTATCCTTGCATTCCCTGAGAAAAAAAGCATGCCTATTTTAGTATACTGAGATACAGACATCAAAAAAACTTCCAATGGTTCTTATGCCGCGTACATACGTCTGTTTTTTCCGTCAGAATAAACTATGACGTTTTTTCCAACAGAGTTCCGCTGCAACGGACTTGCCTATACACAATCACACCAAAGTTCGATTGTTTAGAACGTGATGACATCCGACGGGACTAGAAAAAGGTAGTTCAATTGCCAGTAGCCAATAGCTGCCCTTGTGTCGTTTTTGGTCCGTCGGAATAGCATACATACGAACGGTTTTCCCGATAGGAATTGATTCCGTCGGAAAGATTTAAAACATGTTCTATTTCTAGGTCCGTCAGAATTTTAAAAATAAAAAGTCAGATGAAGCCCACACACAATCGGAATATCCGATGGGATGATTCCGTCAGACCTTTTCTGCCGGAAAGTCCGGTCGTGTGTACGCGGCATTACATTTTACCTGGCTATAAGAAAGATAGCTTTTGTTCTCTATTGTCCCCATTGGAGAGATTTCCCGCAATTTTCCTTTTTGTCTGACACTTGTTAAATAGACAGCAAATTGAAGTGAGGAAGGTATCCCAAGTGAAAACTCAGGGAGCAATAAAAACTTGAGAGATTCCGATCCTGCTCTATCGAAAGGTAAAATATATTGTTTTTCAGAAGTTGGGCTTTTTTGAACAGTGCAAAATTATTTGCAAAATAAATCACATCTGCCTCCTATATAAATTGTGCCTTTTGTGAGATTAATATACTTCTTGTCTTGTATTTTCTTTTAACATTTCTGCAAAATACATAGATCTTATTACTCAGATTTTAACTTTTGTGAAGGGTGTTGTACTTTTACACACATCTGTATAATGTCAAACTGTGTTTTGTAACTATTCTTTACAATGATTCTACAGTTTATAAGATGAATAAAGAAGGATTAGAGGACGTGCACTTGCCCAGAACATTAGAAAACTGATGGATCATAGGCGTGTGCACGGGGTGTGCCAAGTGTGCCTGGGCACACCCTAATCATCCCACGCACCAGTAGCATAGGTTGGCTGTGTGTGTCATGGCTGCGTGACATTCTCACACAGCCCAGCCAGCACAGTCCCCCCCCCCCCCCCCCCTTCGCAGGCGAGGAGAAATATTCAATATACTCCTGCTTCTGCCCCCCTTGTGCCCTGTGCTGCTCCTGTAAAGAGGATGTGTGGATGGAAACTTTGAAATAGAGCAGCCGGCAGCTCCTGTTCATGAAGACTCTGCCTGAGCCTCCAGGAACCAGACTGTGAGTTAACACTGTGATCGAGCTATCCCTCCTCCTCCCTCCCTTCCTTCTGTCTCCAAAATCTCTCACCTTCATCTCTTTCCCTTATATGCTCTCCATCCCCCTCTTTTTATTTTGTCATTATGAAGTAACTGATCAGAAACTGTATATGAAGGTAACAATTCTAATAAATCAAAGACAATTTCTAGCCAGTGCAACAGATTTCCAATATACAGTACTTCACATGATTTGAATGGTCACACAGAGCTTTTTCTAATAGTAATACGATATACAGTTCAGAGGTGGAAAAACTTGGTATTGTACATTGAAAAGCGAGCTTTCTATAAGCCTGTTAGATTTTACAGATTTGCAGGTATATGTGTTTTGTGCTCAGGGCTGATGCGGTTTCAATGCATTCCAGTGTTTTCTGACCTTATTTTCTGCACATCTGATACCTAAAGAGAGCAACTGAAATAAGGTGGAGTTTGAGGTGAATTTCTACACTTAGGTGGAGGGCATTGTTAAACCCAGAGACTGATAGACTTAAAGTGACAATGGGAGTAGTATTGCACATCTCATTGCTGTGGACATTGATATCAAATATATACAGAATGCATGGCGGCTGGCGATATAACAATGCCCTATGGGTCACCCGTCCCCCCCACCATGGGTCGGTCGGTCACACAGCTGTCAGGTCAGGCTCAGTACAGTACTCACATCGGGGACTGTCGCTCCTCTCTGCCCATACTCAGCTCTGATCAGCAGCTCCTCCTTCGTACAGCTCTGTGGCCACAAAACTCTCCAGCAGCCTGTCTCCAGCAGTCTGATTTGTGACATGCCCACCAGGTGGAACTCAACGTTGGCAATGCTGCAGTAGCTGCACATGCAGCAGAGGGCCATCAACAGGTACCTGTACGAGTATGGCACAAGGACAGGCTCAGGGGAGCTCAGCTTTTTTACCCCACGCCAATAGCTGCTGATAAAGGATGCATGCACTGTACTGTCACCATTTGAGGAGGCGACAAGGAAAGTGAGCCGTGACAATGCATGCATCAGTGACACTATCCCTCTTGTGTTCCTGCTGGAGCATACTCTGCATGGCATTATGGACAGGGCACTCGAGGCAGAGCAGCGGGAGGAAGAGAAGGACTGACTTTCCTATCAAGGCCCACTTTATGCAGACACCATTCTTGCAATGCCACAGAACACACAAGCGGAGAGGGAGGAGGATTGTGGCAATTTTGGAGGGATTGAAGCAGAGGAAGACATATGTCAAACCTGAAGAGATGGCTTTCAGTCCCCAGAAACCTTAGGAGTAGTACGTGGCTGGGAGGAGGCAGTTCCAGATAATGTAATCTTCAGTGACCCCGAGGACTCTGCCTCTCATGCCTTCGCAAACTTGCGGTGCATGGGCTCCATGATTATTCAACACCTGCGAAAGGTCCCGAGATGTCTTGGCATCAGGGAGAAGGATCATTATTGGTTGGCAACCCTCCTTGACCACCATTACAAGGGGAAAGTCTCAGAACTCATCCAGGCCTTGCAGAGGGAGCACAGGATGAAATGTCTTGAGCACACCTCAAAGAAGAGTTTATGTAACACCTTTCCAGAGTCTGGTAGGTTACTAGTTAATGGAAAACATATTTTTGTGGCTTCCGTTGGTCAAAGCAGGAGCGGTGGAGAAGGGCACCACCTAAGTGATGCATTTAAATAATTTTTTAGTCCACAGCACCCAGGGATGTCAGCTTCAACATTCCATCAACAGCGTCTGCATCATATAATGGAAGATTATCTAGAGGTGATGTCACGGAACGTCCCACACTCCGGTTGAGTGCTTCCGTCAGTATACCGCTTCCTAAGTTCTGGAACACGAGTCCAATGGATCTGGCTATAGGAACCCCCAAGAACTAGACACCACCAGTCTTGGAATACATCAGAACTAACTCTTTATTCGAGATATCACACACATTTATATAGCAGGCTGACTCAAAGCTAACCTAATTAACATGAGCTAATTTACTAAAACATTTACCCAGACCAGATGACAGACTTGTGGGCACCGAGCTTCACACAGTAGTATAAACACAATAACTGGAGCTAATTACAATTAACAATACAAACAACAATCTAACCCATCCTCAGCCTATTCATCAACAGTTCGTCTCCTAGCCAGTGCTGGTGGCTAATGTGATCAGCTCACTCAATTAACATAAACACAGGTAGTTGGAGTTGATGACACCAGCATCTCCTCACAGGATGTGTCCCAACAGTATAATTCAGTCTTATCATTCTAATATGGCATATAAAGGGTTCCCAGAGTCTGTGTGTTTTGGGGGGACATGGAGCTGAATCCAAAGTAACACCAACCCCAGGGTCCCCAGGCATACAGCTCACAGAGAGCACCATTCCCCCAAATGCTAGGGCCCATAATCGGTGGGCAAGAGGCTTGCGTTCAGTCCCCTCCAATAGCCTCTGTCCCGGGTGAGTCTGTCACAGGTGAAAATAGACATGGAGAGCTTTCCAGTAGACGATCCACTGGGTTACTGATTCAAGAGCATAGACCACTGGTCAGAACTTGCCCAGTATGCACTTTAAGCTGCTGGGCTGCCCTGCATCCAGTGTGCTTTCCGAACGGGCATTTAGTGCTGCCAGAGGTTTTGTGACAAATATAAGAGCATGTCTGTCCATAGACTCCGTTGACCATCTGACATTTGTCAAAATGAATCCATCCTGGATTAGCAACAGCTATCAAGCCCCTGATGGAAATTTGCTGATTAAGTGTTTTTGGGACCGGGAATCTCTGTAAGACTGTCTAAGCTGCCTTGCTTTGTGAATGTTGATTTTATCTTGAAGTATTTTTTTGTTATAGGTTTCATAAGCACAATTAACACCCAAAGATCAATTCTTCCACACTTGTTTGACAGGTGCATATAATTTCGATTTTTTTTTCAGCAAGGCCAATTCTTGGTGTGAAGGCACCACCAACACCCAAAGCCCAATTTTTTTTACCTGTTACTTCTAAGAAAGAGACACCAGACTTTATCTAAAATAAAAATTGTTAACCTTGGCCGGATTGTACTATAATTTGGCTTCTTCACAGAAGACTTGCTCACTGTGGTGCAAAAATTAGTTTTTTCTATCCAAAGTCTGCGAAAGAGACCCCTGAATTTATCCAAACAATCTTTAAACTTGTTTCGAGTGCACTAAAGTTCACTGTGTGGCCTTATCATACAGACTGGCTTTCCAAGCCATTGTTTACAAAATAAAGAAAGCTAGCAGGGAAAATAAATTGAAATATCTTTTTTTTTTCTTTATATATGTCAGTTTTGCTGCAGCAAGTTCTATACATGGTACAGATGCGCCACTTTACAGGCAGACTAAATGGACCACCCATGCACTATATTTATAGGAATTTTTCATTTTTATTGTTTCACTTTAAGCATTATTAAAAACACTGCTCCTTTAAAAACAATCTTTTTAAAAAAAAAAATTGCATTGATACACGCCCCCCAGCACAGTACCCAGGCCCCCATACCATTTTTATGGTCAAGAACTTGCATATAAGCCATCAAAATGGGCACTTTTGATTTTTCAAGTTCGGGTCCCGTAGACTTTAATAGGGTTCGGTGTTTGGGTCCAAACATTTGCAATATTCGAGAGTTCTGGGGAGAACCAAACCGGGGGGGGGGGGATGTTTGGCTCAAGTCCAGCAGACAGTGTTTGCACAGTACACCAAACAGCCATAACAATATGGCCATGTAACAGGCAAAGTGAATATATAGAAATAAGAGTGCTTTCAGACTAAAGTGGTACAGATTATTTATAAGAGTGTGTGTATATATACAATTTTATATATATATATATATATATATATATATATATATATATATATATACATACACACACTACCGTTCAAAAGTTTGGGGTCACATTGAAATGTCCTTATTTTTGAAGGAAAAGCACTGTACTTTTAAATGAAGCTAACTTTAAACTAGTCCTAACTTTAAACAAATATACTCTATACATTGCTAATGTGGTAAATGACTATTCTAACTGCAAATGTCTAGTTTTTGGTGCAATATCTACATAGGTGTATAGAGGCCCATTTCCAGCAACTATCACTCCAGTGTTCTAATGGTACAATGTGTTTGCTCATTGGCTCAGAAGGCTAATTGATGATTAGCAAACCCTTGTGCAATTATGTTCACACATCTAAAAACAGTCTAGCTCCTTCCAGAAGCTACAAAACTGACCTTCCTGTGAGCAGATTGAGTTTCTGGAGCATCACATTTGTGGGGTCAATTAAACGCTCAAAATGGCCAGAAAAAGAAAACTTTCATCTGAAACTCGACAGTCTATTCTTGTTCTTAGAAATGAAGGCTATTCCATGTGAGAAATTGCAAAGAAATTGAAGATTTCCTACAACGGTGTGTACTACTCTAACCAGAGTAGAAAAAGAAGTGGGAGGCCGCGTTGCACAACTAAGCAAGAAGATAAGCACATTAGAGTCTCTAGTTTGAGAAACAGACGCCTCACAGGTCCCCAACTGGCATCTTCATTAAATAGTACCCGCAAAACACCAGTGTCAACATCTACAGTGAAGAGGCAGCTGCGGGATTTTGGGCTTCAGGGCAGAGTGGCAAAGAAAAAGCCATATCTGAGACTGGCCAATAAAAGAAAAAGATTAAGATGGGCAAAAGAACACAGACATTGGACAGAGGAAGACTGGAAAAAAGTGTTGTGGACGGATGCCAAAGGTGTGCAATGCTGTAATTGCTGCAAAAGGAGGATTCTTTGATGAAAGCAAAGTTTGATGTAAAAACAATGTTATTTCAAATACAAATCATTATTTCTAACCTTGTCAATGTCTTGACTCTATTTTCTATTCATTTCACAACGTATGGTGGTGAATAAGTGTGACTTTTCATGGAAAACACAAAATTGTTTGGGTGACCCCAAACTTTTGAACGGTAGTGTATATATATATATATATATACACACACACACACATACATATACACACACACACACACACACACACACACACACACACACACAGTATATAAAGTATATACAGTCAAACAAAACAAAAAAAAAAAAAAAAAAAAAGAGAGGGCGCACCAGCCTTGTGCATTATCCTTTGATACATTTATTTAAAAAAAACATACTTAGAAACTACTCACAAACTACTCACAAAGGTAGAAAGGAAATCACACTTATAGCAGTCTTTGACTTGTGGCAGTCTGTCCACTGATAGCAGTCTCCAGGTCCTGAAGAGAGGACATGCGAACCGCTGCTGGCTGACGCGTTTCCAAGGTATACCTTCTTCCTCATAATAGTGTTACTTTCTTGCAGCTACTTATACATGTGCTTATCTAGGAAACACATCCCAGATTCACGCTAAAGCCCCTCCCCAAAAAAGTGGGTGGTCTTGTAGGAGGCGGTCCTTAGCTAAATGTTTACAGCCGACCATATATACATGTATACACACTGAACTATCCACTTTTTTGAGTACCAGTTTTGAAGTAAGGAGAAAAGGAATAACTGTCTAAACATCCAAATCGAGTTGAGGAAGAAAGCAATGAGGGACAGGACATTTACATTCCTGAGTGACTGAGCAACTGTAGTACCCTGTTAGGATGGGTACATCAAAATGAGGCTCATATTGCTACTGCTGTCCTTCATACTGTACCCTGAGGTCTCCCATCTGCAGTTTATGATACTTAATGTTAGTATATGTTCAGCAACTTGTAATATTCAATATGCATGAACATGAATATGATCTATCTGCATATATGAGTTATTATAGTAAGCATACTTTTGGGTACATGCGTTGTGCACGTGTGTATGTATGTATAGTTCAGTGTGTATACATGTGTATATATGGTCGGCTGTAAACATTTAGCTAGGGACCGCCTCCTACAAGACCACCCACTTCTTTCTACCTTTGAGAGTAGTTTTTAATTATGTTTTTTTAAAATAAATGTATCATGCACAAGGCTGGTACGCCCTTTCTTTTTTGTTTTTTTGTTTGTCTACTAGGATAACCCTATCCTGGAGGGCAGCAAGGCAGAAAGTCATTGTCCACCCTGAACTTTAAACTGCCTAGCCAATACACCCATGCGCAAGAGTATTTGTTTTTGTTGTATAGTATATACAGTGCCTTGAAAAGGTATTCACACCCCTTGAAATGTTCCACATTTTGTCATGTTACAACCAAAGACGTAAATGTCATTTATTGGGATTTTATGTATTAGACCAACACAAACTGGCACATAATTGTGAAGTGAAAGGAAAATGATAAATAGTTTTCAAACTTTTTACAAATAAATATCTGAAAAGTGTGGCGTGCATTTGTATTCAGCCCCCTTTAGTGTTGGTTCACACTGAGGCAGCACGACTTGCAGTGCGACTGCCTCAGGTGACCTGGACACGACGGGAGCGGCGACTTGCAAAACGACTTCTGCCCCCAAAGTCGTACAGGAACCTTTTTCTAAGTCGGAGCGACTTGCGTCGCTCCGATTAGAACGGTTCCATTGTACAGAATGGGACGCTACTTGTCAGGTGGCTAGGTCACCCAGTGTGAACCGGCACTTACTCTGATACCCCTAACTATAATCTAGTAGAACCAATTGCCTTCAGAAGTCACCTAATTAGTAAATAGAGTCCACCTGTGTGTAATTTAATCTCAATATAAAACACAGCTGTTCCGTAAAGCCCTCAGAGGTTTGTTAGAGAACCTTAGTGAGCAAACAGCATCATGAAGGCCAAGGAACACACCAGACAGGTCAGGGATAAAGTTGTGGAGAAGTTTAAAGCAGGGTTAGGTTATAAAAAAACATTCCAATCTTTAAACATCTCACGGAGCACTGTTCAATCCATCATCCGAAAATAGAAAGAGTATGGCAAAACTGCAAACCTACCAAGACATGGCTGTCCACCTAAACTGACAGGCCGAGCAAGGATAGCATTGATCAGAGAATCAGCCAAGATGCCCATGTTAACTCTGGAAGAGCTGCAGAGATCCACAGCTCAGGTGGGAGAATCTGTCCACAGGACAACTATTTGTCATGCACTCTACAAATCTGGCCTTATATGGAAGAGTGGCAAGAAGAAAGCCATTGTTGAAAGAAGTCCTGTTTGCAGTTTACGAGAAGCCATGTGGGGGACACAGTAAACACGTGGAAGAAGGTTCTGTGGTCAGATGAGACAAAAATTGAACTTTTTGGCCTAAAAACAAAACATTATGTGTGGCGTAAAACGAACAATGCACATCACCTTGAACACACCATACTCACCGTGAAACATGGTGGTGGCAGCATCTTGTTGTGGGGATGCTTTTCTGCATCAGGCACAGGGAAGCTGGTCAGAGTTGATGGGAAGATAGATGCAAGCAAATACAGGGCAATATTAAAAGAAAACCTGTTAGAGTCTGCAAAAGACTTGAGACTGGGGTGGAGGTTCACCTTCCAGCAGGACAACAACCCTAAACATACAGCCAGAGCTACAATGGACTGGTTTAGATCAAAGCATATTCATGTGTTAGAATGGCCTAATCAAAGTCCCGACCTAAATCCAATTGAGAATGTGTGTGTTCACAGATGTTTTCCATACAATCTGACAGAGCTGGCGCTATTTTGCAAAGAAGAATGGGTAAAAAATGAAATGTAGTTCTACAAAGTATTGAATACAAATGCACGGCACACTTTTCACATATTTATTTGTAAAAAAATTGGGAAAACCATTTATCATTTTCCTTCCACTTCACAATTATGTGCTACTTTGTGTTGGTCTATCACATTAATCCCAATAAAATACATTTACGTTTTTGGTTGTAATATGACAAAATGTTGAACATTTCAAGGGGTATGAATACTTTTTCAAGGCACTGTATACACACATACATATACACACGCTTGAGCTTTGGGGTACACACCCTAATGCAAAAGGCTGCACACACCTATGACCATAGGCATGTGCAGGGGGTGTGCCAGTGTACCTAATCACTAATATCATAATCTAAGGCAGCAATTTTCTACTGACTTCCAATGTAAGGTGGGATTGCATTGACCACATAAATATTGAAGATCTACACTAACCACCACTGTCAGGGGCTTTTACACAAACCACCAATGTAAGGGTGAATAACAATGACCACCAATGTAGGAAAAACAACACTGACCACCAATATAAGGGGACACTATACTGCCCACCAATGTAAGGGAACATTACACTGACCACCAATGTAAGGGGGCACCATACTAACCACCAATGTAAGGGGGGGGACTATACCAACCTCCAATGTAAGATGGCACTACACTGATAACTGATGTAAGGGAGAACTACACTGACCATCAATTTAAGGGGGCACTACACCACCACAAATGTATAGGGGAATTACATTATTCACTTATGTAACACTTAAAACCAATGTAAAAATGGACTTCACTGGGATCAATTGTAAGGGAACACTATACTGACGATTTTTTAAATGACATTTTTTACTATCTCTATATCTTTATTAGCCATTATTAGTATTCATTTTATTTCACAACAACTACCAAAAGTTATTTTGTTATGTAGAGCAACAGTTTAAAAAATGATGTGCTTTAGATGTCAAATACTCTAGGTATGCCACATACTGTAATTTAAAACTTTTTATAACTTACTCATCATGGTAATGTATTGTGATTTTTCAAAATATTAATGTTTACCAGGTGTTAAAGAGTTCTTTTAGGGTAAAAAAGTTGAGAAAGGCAGAAGTAGAGGATAACAATTTGGAGGCAAAGCCCTCTAAATCATTGATCTGGTACAAGCTGCAGATCAGGAAAGTAAGAATCGAGTCAGAACCTCTTAAATGCATACTTATTCTAGGTCAGTAACTTGGAGAAGAGTAAATTTAATAAAGGAGTAGAGATTGTTCGTGGAAGAGTAGTGAATAAGATGAAGCTGTGTTCACTTTAATCATCCAATCATGTGCAAATGAACATCCTGACTGGGTTGTCAAAGTGAACAAAACTTATCTTTAATTACTAAGCTAAGGGACAATTTACTTTGCACAGATATCATTTACCTTTGCTAAGTGAACAGCCTCTACCACTTTAGTAAATCTGAATCTGAAGTTCTAAAACCACTGATTAAGCATGACACACAGGCAACTAGAATTTTAGAAGGAGAGTCCAGAAAGAGACATGTAAAAAAACATTTGAACCATTTTTCCCACTTATTGTGGTTTTTCAATTAGTCCTCTTAGGCATTGACTTCCAAAGAGTAACTTCCTTCCCACAAAAGGCCTTGTGATGGCTGAGTCGCCACAACCATAATTCAATCAACATTTCTTCACTATAAAGGATGTAGTGGCTAATTACTGCCTCTTAGTTATGAATTGCCATAGGCAATAAGCACCTTTGTATTTGTCATACGTCTGCAATATCTAGATAGGAGTGTGGTAAACCCACGCAAAATGACACTATTCAATATGGAGAAAGTGTAGCAGTGAATTGGAAACACATACATAGAGTTGATGACAATCACATCCATTTTACATGTACTTTCTAAACCAACACAAGAAAGCAGACCTGCAGCATTTCTTATATTATGGTACACCAATCATCAAAGCACCTTTTACAACTTTAAAAGATCACTATTGGGTTCATGGAGAACTGGGCCAACTTTTCAGTCAGTTAGCGGTTCTATAGCAGAGATAGACTGCACCTAAATGTGAAGGGTGCAGCTCTGTTGGAGGAGAATATGGCCACATGGTTTGAGGAACTTTAAAACTAGGATGTTAGGGGAGGGAGTAGTAAAAGGTATACCATGCAGTGAAAAGGGGTCAAAGAGTACAGATGTGGGCAAAATTGGGGGGAAGCTGCTCAAACTTGATAATAGAACAACTAAAGTATCAAGGACTAATACTTGTAAGCTGGATAAATTTTACTGTAACCTAAGAGCAAGCAAGGATAAAATATGTATTTGAACACAAATTCTAGAAGTCTAGTTAATAAAATGGAAGAACTAAAACTTCTGATACAGGAGGATTTTGACTTAATATCAGAAACCTGGTTTGACAACTCACATGACTGACTCTCCACTGCCCGTGGGGTATTCTCTGTATAGGAAGAATAGAGTAGGTAGCGGAGGAGGTGTGCCTGTATGTCAAGAGTGATTTAAAAGTGAATATGGGAGATGACATTGCTAACGGGGCTAGTGATGAAATAGTCTTTGCGCCTGAAACGTTAAAGGGATGAAACAAATGGTAAATTGTTTGTTGGTGTATTCTATAGGCCCCCTAATGTTAAAGATGAGGAAGAGACCCATCACTTTTCATAGTTAGAAATGGTGGGGAGGGAGGGCATATAATCATGAGGGACTTCAACTTTCCTAATAATGATTGGGCAGGCGGAACTACGCACTCAACAAAGGCTCATTGTTTTTTGAAAATGATGCAAGACAATTTCATGAGTCAAATTGTGGAAGCCCAACTAGAAATAATGCTTTGCTGGATCTACTAATTACAAACCACACTGAGCTGATTGAAAGTGTGAAAGTAAGTTATAGCTTATGAAACAGCAATCACAGAGTAATTACATTTGCCATAAATTATAGGCAAAGGTGACATGAACAGGTAGGACAAGGTAGGAGAAGAACACTAAATTTAAAAAAAGTGATAACTTTACTAAGCTCTGATCCATACTACATGACAATAAATGGGGATCAAATTCTTGAAACGAACAACACTAAAGAGAAGTGGGAGTGATTTAAGGACATTTTAGGCAATGGTATAGGTCAGTGCATTCCAGTGGGCAACAGTTACAAAAGAACAAAAGTTAAACCTGGGTGGCTAAACATTAATGTAACAGTAATGTACTAATGAGAAAAAAAACTGTCCTTTAAAAAAATAAAAGGCTGAAGAATCACCATCGGAATTCCAAAAATGCAAAGGATTCAATAAGAAAGGCAACAGTATGATCAGGGCAGCTAAAGTAGATCACAAAAGCCACAAAAAAAAAAGCCACAAAAAAAAAAATTCTCCAAAATGTTTCAAATATATTAAAGGATCACTAAAGATATATATATATATTTAAAAAAAAATAACAAACATGTTATAATTACCTCCACTGTGCAGCTCGTTTTGCACAGAGTGGCCCCGAACCTGGTCTTCTGGGGTCCCTCAGCGGCTGTCTCGGCTCCCCCCAGCCCCCAGCAACGACTCAACACCTTCGTGCGAGATCCCTCGCATGGTGTTGAGTGCTTGCGGGTGCGCTCCCGTGATACAGCCGGCGGCCATAGCCGCTAACTGTATCACTCGGCCCCGCCCCCGGCACGCCACGTCATTGGATGTCATTGACAGCAGCGCGAGCCAATGGCTACGCTGCTTTCAATCTATCCACTCTAGCCAATCAATGGCCAGGCTGAGCGGCCAAGAGAATGTCAGGGGCGAGTGCGGGACTTTCGAGGGGTCAGGTAAGTAAAACGGGGGATGTTTTACCTTTACCTTTACAGCCCCTTTAATAGTGAAAAGGTCAGTTTGGCCCCATAAAGGATGATCAGGGGAAGTTGGTCACAAATAACAGTCAAAAGACAACTGTATTAAATACATTATTCTCCTCAGTTTATATGAGGGCAAAGGAGGGGTATATTATTATTATACATGATTTATATAGCGCCAACAGTTTGCACAGCACTTTACAATGTAGAGGGGGGGCAGCACAATTACAATACAGTTCAATACAGAAGGGACAGGAGGGTCCTGCTCATGGAGCTTACATTCTAAATGGAGGGGGGAGATGGTACAAAAGGTAATATCTGCGGGAGATGATTTGATGGGGGTGGCTCTGGTACAGTTGTTAGGTGGGTGCGGCATAGGCTTCCCTGAATAAATTAGTTTTCAGGTATCTCCTAAAGGTGGACAGGGTAGAGGCTGAATGGAAATACCGGGGCAGGGAGTTTCAGAGGATGGGAGAGGCTCTAGTGAAGTCCTGTAGGTGAGCGTGGGAGGAGGTAACAAGGGAGCTAGAGAGCAGGAGATCCTGGGAAGAGTGGAGGGCAATCTCTGCAGATGAGGTTGGTGAACTAGCTGGGGGCGATGGTGTGGATGGCCTTGTATGTTGTGGTTAGTATTTTGAATTTTATACGGTGGGGTAGTGGAAGCCAGTGAAGGGATTGGCAGAGAGGGGCAGCAGTCACAGATCGGTTAGTGAGGTGTATGAGTCTAGCAGCAGCATTCATAATAGACTGAAGGGGGGATAGCCTGTGTAAGGGTAGGCCATTAAGAAGAGAGTTGCAGAAATAACCAAAGAGTGAATTGGTTGCTTTGTGGTGTCATTAGTCAGGAAGGGGCGAATTCTGGAGATGTTACAGAGGTTAAGGCAGCAAGATTTAGCCAGTGATTGGATGTGGGGGCTGAAGGAGAGGTCAGAGTCAAGGATTACACACAGCACCCTGGCATGTGTGAAGGAACCAATGGTTGTGCTGTTGATCTTAATGGTAAAGTCATGGGGCGGGGACTGGGAAGGAGGAAATATAACAAGCTAAGTTTTAGAAAGATTGAGTTTTAGAAAGTGGTGTCACATCCATACCGATATGTCATTCAGTTAGTTTGTGATCCGTGAGGAAAATTGAGGGGGTGAGTTGAGGAGTGGAGAGATAGATCTGGGTGACTTCGGCATAGAGGTGGTATTGAAGCTTGCCCAGGGAAGAGGTATAGAGAGAGAACCTTGGGGTACCCCAACAGAAAGAGGAAGAGGAGCGGAGGAGATGAAGTTGTAAGTGACACTTAAAGTGCACTGAAATACAGTGCCTTGCAAAAGTATTCACCCCCTTGGCATTTTTTTCGTGTTTTGTTGCCTTACAACCTGGAATTAACATGGAATGTTTGAGGATTTGCATCATTTAATTTACAGAACAGACCCACAACTTTGAAGATTTTTTTTTTATTGCGAAGCAAACAAGAAATAGGACAAAATAACAGAAAAAGTCAATGTGCATAACTATTCACCCCCTAAAGTCAATAATTTGTAGAGCCACCTTTTGCGGCTATCACAGGTCCAAGTCGCTTTGGATAAGTCTCTATGAGCTTGCCACATCTTACCACTAGGATGTTTGCCCATTCCTCCTTGCAAAACTGCTCCAGCTCCTTCAAGTTGGATGGTTTGCGATTGTGAACAGCAATCTTTAAGTCTGACCACAGATTTTCTATTGGAATGAGGTCTGGGTTTTGACTAGGCCATTCCAACACATATACATGCTTCCCTTTAAACCACTCAAGTGTTGCTTCAGCAGTGTGTTTGGGGTCATTGTCCTGCTGGAAGGTGGACCTCCGTCCTAGCCTCAAATCACACACAGATTGGTACAGGTTTTGCTCAAGAATATCCCTGTATTTAGCACCATCCAACTTTGCCTCTGACCAGTTTCCCAGTCCTGACTGCTGAAAAACATCCCCACAGCATGATGCTGCCACCACCATGTTTCACTTTGGGGATGGTGTTCTTTGGGTGATGTGATGTGTTGGGTTTGCACCAGACATAGCGTTTTCTTTGATGGCCAAAAAGTTAAATTTTAGTCTCATCAGACCAGAGCACCTTCCTCTATACATTTTGGGAGTCTCCCACATGCCTTTTCGCAAACTCAAAAACGTGCCATTTTGTTTTTTGCTGAAAGTAATGGCTTTCTTCTGGCCACTCTGCCATAAAGCCCAATGCTATGGAGCGTACGGCTTATTGTAATCCTATGTACAGATATTCCAGTCTCTGCTGTGGAACTCTGCAGCTCCTCCAGGGTTACCTTAGGTCTCTGTGCTGCCTCTCTAATTAATGCCTTCCTTGCCCGGTCCATGAGTTTTGGAGTGCAGCCGTCTCTTGGCAGGTTTGCTGTTGTGTCATGTTCTTTCCAATTGGTTATGATAGATTTGATGGTGCCCCTAGGGATCATCAAAGATTTGGATATTTTTTTTTATAACCTAACCCTGACTTGTACTTCTCAAAAACATTGTCCCTTACTTGTTTGGAGAGTTCCTTGGTCTTCATGGCAGTGTTTGGTTAGTGGTGCCTCTTGCTTAGATGTTGCAGCCTATGGGGCCTTTCAAAAGGGTGAGTATGTATAATGACAGATCATGTGACACTTAGATTGCACACAGGTGGACATCATTTCACTAACTATGTGACTTCTGAACGTAATTGGTTGCACCAGAGCTTTTTATGGGCTTCATAACAAAGGGGGTGAATACATATGCACATGCCAATTATTTTTTTATTTCTGAAAAATAGTTTTATGTATATATTTTTCTAATTTTACTTCACCAACTTAGACTATTGTGTTCTGATCCATCACATATAATTCAGATTAAAAAAACATTGAACTAAAGGCTGTAATGTAACAAAATAGGTAAAAAGCCAAGGGGTGAATACTTTTGCAAGCAACTGTAGGTAGGTGGAGAACCAGGATAAAGCAGAATCACGGAGGCCAAGGGAGTGGAGTTTGCTGAGGAGGAGCAGGTGGTCAACTGTGTCGAAGCGAGGTTCAAGAGTATGAGTATGGAGTACTGATCATTGGTTTTAGCAGTTAGTAGGTCGTTGGTGAGTTTTAGTAGGGAAGTTTCAGTGAAATGTTGTGGGCGGAAGTCGGACTGTAGGGGATCAAGAAGGTTGTTGTCAGTGAGGTAGCAACTCAATTAGTTGTGGACAAGGCGTTCAATGAGCTTGGAGGCAAACAGGTGCAGGGAGATAGGTCTTAAGTTATTCAAACAGGTGGGGTCTAGTGAAGGTTTTTTAAGTATGGGGTGACCAGTGCATTTTTGAGGGGGGAGGGAAAGGTGCCAGAGGAGAGATTGAAGATGTGGGTTAGGGAATTCAGGATAGAGTATGAAGGTAATTGTGTGGGGACAGGGTCCAAGGGACAGGTGGTGAGGTGGGCCATGGAGAGGAGTTTGTCAACTACCTAGGTGGTAACAGGACAGAAGAAGGAGAGAGTAATGAGTTCGGCGTTGGACCTAATGTGTTGGTTAGGGGAGGAAGTTGGATGCTGGATATCTCCTCGCAAATTGTGTCAATTTTGCTTTTGAAATGGTTGGCAATCTCCTGAGTGGTAAGCAAGTTGGTGGGTGGGGCCAGTGGGGGTGGGGGTGAAGTAAGGAATTAAGGGTAGAAAAGAGTTGACAAGGTTTGGATGAGAGAGTTTTGATGAGAGGGTTGTAGTAGGTTTGTTTATCAGTGTGGAGGCAGGAGTTGTATTTGAGAAGGGCAGATTTGTAGAGGGTAAAGTCTTGCAGGGATTTAGATTTGTGCCACGCTTGCTCAAGAGCATGGCTACATCTCTTGAGACTTCTGGTGCCGTCTGTTTGCCAGGGTTGTGGCAGGTGAGGCCTGGTTCTGTGTGTAGAAAGAGGAGCAAGTGCTGGAGGCCGATAAATTGCTGCAATAATCAGACAAACTGGAGAGAAAAGGCGAATGCAGTGCACTTCGAAAGAGCAGGGAGAAAGAGAGGGAGGTGGGGGAAGAACCGGGAAGGTGCATTGTGAAGAGAAGTCCAAAGCCGCCTCTTTTTCATCCACTTGGTCTGGGTGAGCGTGTCCAGAGGAGTCCACTGTGTCAGGGCTGGGCTCAGCCCTTCCTTCTCTGAGCTGGCCGCTCAGCTGTTGGCTAATTGCCAGCTCCCATCTCTCTCCACAGTTACCCAGCTGTTGTTGATTCTGCTCGTCGGTCCTGCCTACTTAAAGTCGTCCAGCTTACTTGATCTCTGCCTTCACCTTTGTCAACATCACAGAGACTTTCTCCTGTGTTCCTGTTGAAGACTTGCTCAGCTGACGTCCCTTCTGGCTGCTGATCTTGCTTGCTGTACTACTATGTCTATCTCTGGCTCTCTGACATTTGGTTGGCTGACTACCCAATCTGGTTACTGAACTCTGGCTTGTTTTGACTACGCTTACTCTGTTTACCTTATTATTATTATTAAACAAGTGTGATTTAACTATACTTCTGTCTCGGTCTGATTCATGGTTCCTGATACACTGGGGGAGAGGGCAACTGGAGAGGTAGTGTTGAATTCCTGTAGCCAGGTTTCGGTAATAGCAAATAGATTAAGGGAGTTGGTGAGGAAAAGTAGTTGACAGAGGTGAGTTTGTTGAAGACTGAGCGGGCATTCCAGAGGGCACACAAAAGGGGTGGGCTGACTCACGGAATCAGGGGAATTGGAATAAGAAAGTGGGCGTTATGGCTACTGTTGGAGGAGGTAAACTGGCAATTTTGGGGGTGGGAATTGGCTGGAGGTGAGCCAGGGTTTGGTGCGATGTCCCCAGACATTAGGAGTAGTAGGAGGGTGAGGGTGGTAAGGTGGGAGTGGGATTTACGCTGTAGTGGAGTGGAAGTGTTGACATTGCGTGGGCTTAGAATGAGCAGGAGGTGATAAGTGCTGTAATATTGAGTGGGCAGAAGTGAGGGAGATATGTACAGGTTGCGGGCTGGAGGGGGGGTAAAGAAATTAGAGTTTGAGGAGAAGGGACGTTGTGGCAAAGAAGTTTAGTATGAACATGTTGAAGGGTGGAGAGGGGAATAGAGAGAAGGCTGAGGAAAGTTAGAATGAGGAAAGGGAATTTCCTGGCAAATTGGTGTGTAGAATACTTGTCACCAGAGTGACACTTTGCACCAGGAGTGAACTTGATTTATACTGGGATGGTGTGGGAGGGAGATTGACAATTATTCAATTAGGAGCTGATAAAACCAGGTTCATAGGGATGGTGAGGGTTTACAACTGACCTGGACAGAGTGCAAAGCAAGAGGGGGCAACAGGATAAGGTTAAATGTTTGATCTTGTCCAAGGTAGCGTAATACAAAGTAAGTGTCACATTAAATAAGACAATAATGTTAATAACATCATTTTGAACATACCTGTGTGGCTGACAGACCAATGTTAAAAAAAAAAAAAATACTAGAAAAACGTAAGCCTAGTACTACGCACCAAATGTCGCGTGGCATCGGTCAGTTCAATAAAAACCGTCTGACATTTGGCCCTTGTGTACGCCACCTTTTCGGACAGAAGCTGGCCATTCAACCGGCTTCTATTGAAGGGTCATGACCAAAAAAGGTCTGCCGACCTGCTCCTGATCAGTGCTCTCAGCCAATGGCTGAAAGCGTTGACCGGAGTGCTCTGTCTGAGGGGCCCCTCTTCCTGTCAGAACACAATAGCACAGGAGGGGAGATAGCTGTACTAACATCGGATTGTTAGTACAACAGCTTCCGACCTGAGTTGTCAGGTTTTTTTCATTCAACCCAAAAAAAAACTAGTAGTGTGTACGAGGCTTAAATGTGAACAAATTACATGGACTGGATGGCTCACACCCAAGAGTTCTCAAAGCCATGTTAAAGCTGGACCAATATTTCCAATTTCTAACCACTTAAGGTCCACCGTATAGCAGTTTTACGTATACAGTGCCTTGAAAAAGTATTCCTACCCCTTGAAATTTTCCACATTTTGTCATGTTACCACCAAAAACGTAAATGTATTTTATTGGGATTTTATGTGATAGACCAAAACAAAGTGGCACATAATTGTGAAGTGTAGAGATGATAAATGGTTTTCAAATTTTTTTCACAAATAAACATCTGAAAAGTGTGGCGGGCATTTTTATTCAGCCCCTCTGGGTAAATACTTTGTAGAACCACCTTTCATTTCATCCAGAGCTGCAAGTCTTTTGGGTATATCTCTACCAGCTTTGCACATCTAGAGTGACATTTTTTCCCATTCTTCTTTACAAAATAGTTTAAGCTCTGTGAGATTGGAAGGAAAGTGTCTGTGAACAGCAATTTTCATGACTTGCCACAGATTCTCAATTAGGTTTAGGTCTGGACTTTGACCGGGCCATTCTAACACATGAATATTCTTTGATCTAAACCATTCCATTGTAGCTCTGGCTATATGTTTAGGGTCGTCGTCCTTCTGGAAAGTTAACCCTGCCCCAGTCTTGAGTTTTTTGCAGACTCTTAACAAGTTTTCTTATAAGATTGCCCTGTATTTGGCTCAATCCATCTTCCCATCAACTCTCACTAGCTTCCCTGTCCCTGCTGAAAAAAAGCATTCCCGCAACATGATGCTGCCACCACCATGTTTCACGATGGGGGTGGTGCATTCAGGGTGATGTGCAGTATTAGTTTTCCACCACACATAGCGTTTTGCTTTTAGCTCAAAAAGTTCAGTTTCGGTCTTATCTGACCTGACTTTCTTTCACGTGTTTACTGTGTCCCCCACATTGCTTCTCGCAAACCGCAAACCGGACTTCTTATGGCTTTCTTTCGGCTTTCTTTCAACAATGGCTTTCTTCTTGCCACTCCTCCATGAAGGCCAGATTTGTAGAGTGCACAAATAGTGCACAAATAGTTGACCTGTGGACAGATTCTCCCACCTGAGCTGTGGATCTCTGCCGCTCCTCCAGAGTTACCATGGGCCTCTTGGCTGCTTCTCTGATTAATGCTCTCCTTGCCCAACCTATCAGTTTAGGTCATGTCTTGGTAGGTTTGCAGCTGTGCCATGCTCTTTCCATTTTCAGTTAATGGATTGAACAGTGCTTCGTGAGATGTTCAAATCTTGGGACATTTTTTTTTATAAGCTAACCCTGCTTTAAACTTCTCCACAACTTTATCCCTGACCTGTCTGGTGTGTATCTTGGCCTTCATGATGCTGTTTGTTCACTAAGGTTCTCTAACAAACCTCTAAGGGCTTCACAGAGCAGCTATATTTATTCTGAGATTAAATTACACACAAGTGGGCCCTATTTACTAATTAGGAGACTTCTGGAGGCAATTGGTTCCACTAAATTTTGGTTAGGGGTATCAGAGTAAAGAATACAAATGCACGCCACACTTTTCACATATTTATTTGTAAAACATTTTGAAAACCATTTATAATTTTCCTTCCATTTCACAATTATGTGCCACTTTGTGTTGGTCTATCACATAAAATCCCAATAAAGAACATTTACACTCTTGGCTGTAACATGACAAAAGGTGGAAAATTTCAAGGGGTATGAATACATTTTCAAGGCACTGTATATACGTAAACCGACTCTTCTGGGTAGGGGACTTGATGTCTGCCAGCACCCACTGATCATCAGGCAGAGAGTCAGATCACCATTCATGTCAACAAGGCAGATTGCCGTTCTGACAGGAGGTAAGGGATAGAATTTGTGTCCTATTCTCTTCCCATCTTTTTCCCTAGTAAAAGCATCCCCCATAGTACACATAAACACTGGTTAGGCACACAGGTAACCCTTTGATGGCCCCTGATGTTAACCCCTTCCTAGCCAGTATCATTAGTACAGTGACAGTGCATTTTTTATAGCACTGATCACTGTATTAGTGTTACTGGTCCCCAAAAAGTGTCCAAAGTGTCAGTTAGTGTCAGAATATCCACGGCAATATCGCAGTCCCGCTATAGATCACTGATCGCCGCCATTACTAGTAAAAAAAAGAAAGAAAGAAAAATATCCCATAGCTTGTAGACGCAATAACTTTGGCGCAAACCAAATCAATATAGGCTTATTGATCTAAATTTATGAAGAAATTCAATTTTTTCCTTTTTTTTATTGGATATGTTTTATAGCAGAATGTGAAAACATATATCCATTTTTTTTTTAAATTGTCAGTCTTTTTTTTGTTTATAGCGCAAAAATAAAAATGCAAAGGTAATCAAATACCACCAAAAGAAAGCTCTATTTGTGGGAAAAAAGGGACATCAATTTTATATGGGTACAGCATTGCACGGCCACGCAATTTTCAGTTAACCAGTTGCCGACCACCTCACGCCAATGAACGTTGGCACAATGGCACGGGCAGGCATAAGGTCTTACCTGTACGTCCCTGCCTGCCCGCGGGCGGGGGGTCCGATCAGACCCCCCTCAGTGCCTGCGGCAGTCGGATTAGCTCCAGGAGCGATCTGTGCTGAGGGGGAGGCCACTGATTCATGGCCACCCCCTCACGATCGCTCCTGGCAAATGAGGAGCTACCTCTGCTTCTGAACTGTAAACAGAAGTGGAGGAATTGATGTCATCGCTCCTCGTGAAGCCTTTTCGTTCCGGCTTCTGAGGAGAGAAGACATCAAGTTTGCACCAACTCTACGCGTTACAGTAGAACACGCAGGCACACTATTCACCCCCCAATCACCCCCCCTGCACCCCCTGTCACAGTGACACCAATAGCAGTTTGTTTTTTTTTCTACTGATGACTGCATTGGTGTCATTTGTAACTGTTATAAGTGGTAGGGCAGTTAGTGGTAGGCCCCTTTAGGTCTAGGGTACCCCCTAACCCCTCCTAATAAAGGTTTAACCCCTTGATCACCCCCCAGTTAACCCCTGTCGCCAGTGTCGCTAAGCAATCTTTTTTCTGATCGCCATATTAGTGTCACAGGTGACGCTAGTTAGCCAGGTAAGTATTTAGGTTCAGCGTCAGGTTTTTATAGCGTTAGGTACCCCCATATACTACCTAGTAAAGGTTTTAACCCTCTGATTGCCCCCCTAGTTAACCCTTTCACCAGTGATCACCATATAAATGTTACGGGTGACGCTGGTTAGTTAGTTTGTTTTTTATAGTGTCAGGGCACCCACCGTTTATTACCTAATAAAGGTTTAACCCCCTGATCACCCAGTGGGTGATATAAGTTAGGTTTTAGGGTCAGATAGGGTCTGCGCTGCCCCAGGCAGCATCAGGTTAGTGCCAGTACCGCTAACACCCACGCACGCAGCATACACCTCCCTTAGTGGTATAGTATCTGAACGGATCAATATCTGATCTGATAAGATCTATACTAGTATCCCCAGCAGTTTAGGGTTCCCAAAAATGCAGTATTAGCGGGATCAGCCCAGATACCCGCTAGCACCTGCGTTTTGCCTCTCCGCCCAGCCCAGCCCAGCCCAGCCCAGCCCAGCCCAGCCCAAACCACCCAAGAGCAGTATCGATCGATCACTGTCACTTACAAAACACTAAACACATAACTGCAGCGTTCGCAGAGTCAGGCCTGATCCCTGCGATCGCTAACAGTTTTTTGGTAGCATTTTGGTCCAGCCGCTGACAGCTTTTTTACCTGTGAGTCTCACTACTGTACCACTAAATTTAGAGCCCAAAATGGCAAATCGAAGGTACAATAGTGAAGAGGTCTACACGTTTCTGAGCATGACAGATAGTGAAGAGGAAGTCACTCATCTGTCAGATTCAGGCTCAGAATACGAACCTGTAGACAGCAGCGGCTCCATGACAGATAGCTCTGACGACGGAGTTGTGGTCCCTGCCAAGGTTAGGCGTACCAGACCCCAATCTTCTTTTGCTGTTGAGGTGTAAGAACCGCAGAGCTCTCGTATGGAGCAGAGAAGTACCAGCGCTGCTATTCTTTCTGGTGAACTGGCAAGCACCAGTGGCCTAGTACACCCTGGTCGTACATCCAGCACTGCAGTAACACTTGGTGACGTGGTGAGTCCCATAAATGCAGTTCAAGCTGGCAAGCACAACCACTTCTGCAGCACCCGTACTTCCCCCATTGACTGGCCAACCCGGCATTCAGGTGGAAACAGTTGATTTTACGTCACTTGATTTTTATTTGCTGTTTTTCACCGAAGATCTCTATAGATCTATTGTGGACCAAAGCAATTTGTATGCTGGTCAATACATCGCCACTAATCCCCAGTCCTCCTCCCTTGCCAGAGATTGGAAACTGATTACGGTTTCCGAATTTAAGATCTTTCTGGGCCTTTCCCTCCTCAGGGGCATAACTAAAAAGAGTGAGTTGCGGTCATATTGGTCCTCTAACCCAATTCACCATATGCCCGTGTTCTCTGCTTCCATGGCCAGGGCACAATACAAGCAGATTTTGTGGTTCATGCACTTAAACAACAATGAACTCTGTCGTCCTCGTGGAGACCCTGGATACGATCGGCTCTACAAAATTCGGCCCCTCGTAAACCACTTCAACCAACGTTTTGCAGACTTGTTTACTCCCCATCAAGTTGTCTGCGTTGATGAGTCCCTGATTAAATTTTCTGGCCGCTTTTCATTCAAACAGTATCCTCCCAGCAAGCGTGCCAGATACGGGGTAAAGATGTATAAGCTCTGTGACAGGGACACAGGCTATACATGTAGTTTTATGGTTTACGAGGGAAGAGATAGTCACATAGAGCCGACAAACTGCACTGACTACATAGGAAGCGCTGGCAAGATTGTGTGGGACTTGGTGTCACCCTTATTTGGAAAGGGGTACCGCTTGTACATGGTCAATTATTACACGAGCATGCCACTTTTTAGTCACCTGTTTGATCATCAGATTGGAGCATGTGGCACCGTGCGATCTAATCGCTGGGGCTTTCCCCAGCGGCTTGTAGATTCCCGTCTTAGGCTGGGGGAGAGAGCCTGCTTGAAGTGTAATAACTTGCTCGCTATGAAGTGGAGGGACAATAAGAATGTTTTCATCCTTACCTCCCTTCATGCAGACACGATGGTTTGTGCCATCTGGGCATTTTATGGAGTGAAATCAAAAATTTACGACCTTAGAAATCCTGAAGGCGGTGCTTGATTTTCGGGGCCCCGTATGCGGCTAGGCTCCCAAAAAGTCCCACACATGTGGTATCCCTGTACTCAGGAGAAGCAGCAGAATGTATTTTGGGGTGCAATTCCACATGTGCATGGCCTGTGTGAGCAATATATCATTTAGTGATAACTTTGTGCAAAAAAAAAAGTTTGTCATTTTCCCGCAACTTGTGGCAAAATATAAAATATTCCATGGACTCAACATGCCTCTCAGCAAATAGCTTGGGGTGTCTACTTTCCAAAATGGGGTCATTTGGGGGGGGGGGGTTGTGCGATCTTAGCATTTTATGGCCTTCAAAACTGTGATAGGTAGTGAGGAGTGAAATCAAAAATTTACGCCTAGAAATCCTGAAGGCGGCAATTGGTTTTCAGGGGCCCCATACTCGGCTAGGCTCCCAAAAAGTCCCACACATGTGGTATCCCCGTACTCAGGGGAAGCAACAAAATGGGGTGCAATTCCACATATAACCATGGCATGTGTGAGCAATATATCATTTAGTGACAACTTTTTGTAAAATATATATTTTTTTGTCATTATTCAATCACTTGGGACAAAAAAAATTAAATAAATATTCAATGGGCTCAACATGCCTCTCAGCAATTTCCTTGGGGTGTCTACTTTCCAAAATGGGGTCATTTTTTTTGGGGGGGGGGGGTGTTGTACTGCCCTGCCATTTTAGCACTCAAGAAATGAGATAGGCAGTCATAAACTAAAAGCTGTGTAAATTCCAGAAAATGTACCCTAGTTTGTAGACGCTATAACTTTTGCGCAAACCAATAAATATATATATTGACTTTTTTTTTTACCAAAGATGTGGCTGAATACATTTTGGCCTAAATGTATGACTAAAATTGAGTTTATTGGATTTTTTTTCTAACAAAAAGTAGAAAATATCATTTTTTTCAAAATTTTCGGTCTTTTTCCGTTTATATCGCAAAAAATAAAAAACGCAGAGGTAATCAAATACCATCAAAAGAAAGCTCTATTTGTGGGGGAAAAGGACGCAAATTTCATTTGAGTACAGCATTGCATGACCGCACAATTAGCAGTTAAAGTGACGCAGTGCCAAATTGTAAAAAGTGCTCTGGTCAGGAAGGGGGTAAAACTTTCCGGGGCTGAAGTGGTTAAAGTAACGCAGAGTCATATCTCAAAAAATGGCCTGGTCATGAAAGGGGGTAAATCTACCGTTGGTTAATTGTAAAAGGAAAGCTTACTAACTGGAATAGTACCAGCTGACTAGCGAAAAGCAAACATTATACCAATATTTAAAAAAGCCAAGATATACAGTATCTCACAAAAGTGAGTACACCCCTCACATTTGTGTAAATATTTTATTATATCTTTTCATGTGACAACACTGAAGAAATGACACTTTGCTATAATGTAAAGTAGTGAGTGTACAGCTTGTATAACAGTGTAAATTTGCTGTCCACTCAGAATAACTCAACACACAGCCATTAATGTCTACACTGCTGACAACAAAAGTGAATACACCCCCTAAAATGTCCAAATTGGGTCCAAAGTGTCAATATTTTGTGTGTCCACCATTATTTTCCAGCACTGCCTTAACCCTCTTGGGCATGGAGTTCTCCAGAGCTCCACGGGTTGCCACTGGAGTCCTTTTCCACAACTTCATGACAACATCACGGAGCTGGTGGATGTTAGAGACTTTGTGCTCCTCCACCTTCCGTTTGAGGGTGCCCCACAGATGCTCAATAGGGTTTAGGTCTTGAGATATGCTTGGCCAGTCCATCACCTTTACCCTCAGCTTCTTTAGCAAGGCAGTGATCGTCTTGGAGGTGTGTTTGGGGTCCTTATGTTGGAATACTGCCCTGCGGCCCAGTCTCTGAAGGGAGGGGTTCACGCTGTGGTTCAGTATGTCACAGTACATGTTGGCATTCATGGTTCCCTCAATGAACTGTAGCTCCCCAGGTGACTATATTATTGGGCAGAAACAAAAGAAGACATATGGCCACACAATGAAGTTGGACAAAAAGTGGTTGAATTTTAAAGTGGTTGTAAACTGCTGGGTGCCTTTTTTTTTTTCCTGACCTGCAAGGTAAAGCCATAACATGCTAGTATGCTACATTATGTGAAACTTACCCGGGTAGCCATTCTTTCAGAGCGCATGTGCCGATTACATCATCTTGTGCATGCAGTGCCTTGAAAAAGTATTTATACCCCACATTTTCCACATTTTGTCATGTTACAACCAAAAACGTAAATATATTTTATTGGGATTTTACGTGATAGACCAACACAAAGTGGCACATAATTGTGAAGTGGAAGGGAAATGATAAATGGTTTTCATTTTTTTTTTACAAATAAAAGTGAAAAGTGTAATCTGGATTTATATTCAGCCTCCCTGAGTCAATACTTTGTAGAACCACCTTTTCACTGCAATTACCGCTGCAAGTCTTTTTGGGTATGTCTCTACCAGCTTTGCACATAAAAAAAAAGTGAAATTTGTGCCCATTTTTCTTTGCAAAATAGCTAAAGGTCTGTCAGATTGGATGGAGCACGTCTGTGAACAGCAATTTTCAAGTCTTGCCACAGATTCTCAATTGGATTTAGGACTGGAGTTTGACTGGGCCATTCTAACATATGAATATGCTTTGATCTTAACCATTCCATTGTAGCTCTGGCTGCATGTTTAGGGTCGTTGTCATGCTGAAAGGTAAACCTTCGCCCCAGTCTCAAGTTTTTTGCAGACTCTAACAGGTTTTCTTCTAAGATTACCCTGTATTTGGCTCTAGCCATCTCCCCATAAACTCTGACCAGCTTCCTTGTCCCCGCTGAAGAGATGCATCCCCACAACATAATGCTGCAACCACCATGTTTCACGGTGGGGATGGTGTGTTCAGGGTGATGTGCAGTGTTAGTTTTCCATATTTTGCTTTTAGGCCAAAAAGTTACATTTTGGTCACATCTGACCAGAGCACCTTCTTCCATATGTTTATTGTGTACCCCACATGGCTCCACGCAAACTGCAAATGGAATTTCTTATGGCTTTCATTCAACAATGGCTTTCTTCTTGCCACTCTTCCATAAAGGCCAGATTTGTGGAGTGCATAACTAATACTTGTCCTGTGGACAGATTCTTCCACCTGAGATGTGGATCTCTGCAGCTCCTCCAGAGTTACCATGGGCCTCTTGGCTGCTTCTCTGATTAATGCTCTCCTTACCCGACCTGTCAATTTAGGTGGACAGCCATGTCTTCCACTAGATTTTAGTTAGGGGTATGAGAGTAAAGGGGCTGAATACAAATGCACACCACACTTTTCACATATTTATTTGTAAAAAAATGTGAAAACCATTTATCATTTTCCTTCAACTTAACAATCATGTGCCACTTTGTGTTGGTCTATCACATAAAATCCCAATAAAATACATTTTCTGTTTTTGGTTGTAACATGACAAAATGTGGAAAATTTCAAGGGGTATGAATACTTTTTCAAGACACTGTATATAGTAAATATCTCCAAAACGGTGCAAGTTTAGGAAATATTTACAGTACCTATAGGTAAGCCTTAATATAGGCTTACCTATAGGTACAAGTAAAAGATTGAAGTTTACAACCACTTCAAACTACTGTATGTAAGAGGTTTTCTACTATTAGAGCGGCATTGATGTGGAACTCCCTTCCAAAGTTGGTGGAATCAACGGGCAGTGTAGATGAATTCATAAAACTTTTAGAGCAAGCACAATGTACAGGGGTATGGCTAATGGTAGTGACCTAAACACACACACTCAGGTTGAATTGAATGGACTGGTGACTTTGTTCAACCTTACCAACTATGTATGTAACCATAGCACCACGATATATAATTACAGCAAACACAAAAAGCAGTATGGGAAATAGCATGCATTTATTACTTCAACTGACAAATACATAGCAAAATGACTCACAATTCATATCTGTCAAACCAGTAGTAGAAACTGTGCAACTCATGAAGCCTATGACATTGCTGGTCCCCTGAGCAATCGCAAATACTCATCTGCCTTTCATCACTTCACTTCAGCTAAGTGGGGTTTGGTCTTGCTGTTTTCTCCCTTCCTACGTTTTTTATTCACCTTATGTTCTGTATTAACGTTAAATGTAATGTACGTGTATATTTGAGCACGGATTTGCATTTATGCAATTTACAGTTTGTTAATGAACATTGCATTTCATGTTAAAATGTGTTGTGTTAAGGCAGCCCATACATTATAAATGGGCTGCCAGTACACTGCATTGGACACAAAAAAAATCACATCACTCTTCCTTTTTTACAATGCAGCACACCACAATGTGCGTGTTATAGTTTGTTGCAGTATCTTGGCCTCTACTGTAAAGTGCACTGGAATGCCATTATCAAATAATACCGTTGTAGTTGGCTAGATGCATTGATACTTATTGCAGTACATTAAAACATGCATTTTAACGCACAATGCTGCAATACACAGGTGCGATAATTTTATTAATTTATTTTAAACATACACATAAAAAATAAAAGAGCTTGATGTATATAGCATTATCAGATTAATGTTTTAGCAACCTTACTTCTGCATATATTTTTTGATATGTACAGTATATATGTGCAGCCATGTTTGCTGACTACATACACCTGCTCAAAAAAAAAAAAAAAAATCACTCCCTGGGTGAATGCACTGCAAAAAATATGTCTGATTCCTCAGAAACTGGGTTGCCCTGTTAGCAGTCTCCTGCCTCCGACCCAACATCCCTCACTTGAAAAATCAAAGTAGCTGTGTGGAAAATTGCTGGCTAAAAAGTAGCTACCATACATCCAATAAGATGCAGCCACTGTTTGGGTATTTTAACAGCCGGTGAGGATGCCTGTCAAAAAACAATAGGCACAGTGGGAGCTTCATGCATCCACACTGTATAGCTATCATTGTAAGGCCAGTCATAGATAATAGTATTATCTAATCTCCTTTGTTTGTAATAGCTAATCTATAAATCTCGACACTTAATCCAGTAAGACATACATACAGTAAGTATGTATTACACAAGAAAATGGAAGTGCATTTAAAATTGAGAAAGTTACATAAAAATAAACACAACAATAATAACTAAAACAATACTAGCCAGTGTCAAGTACTTTTTTTTTTCATCTAGGATAAGGGTCTGGTATAGATGAAGGAAATCCTTGGCCATGTATACAAAAGAGTCTGAAATGGTTTTAAAAAACAGTGTGGAATTTTCCCCATAACTTACTAACTTGTGCAGTGCTCATGGGCTAACAAGGGGCATGTTATTTAGGAATGTGAACAACAAAAATCTCTGTTTTTAATGCAAATTGTTGAAACAGTTTAGACTGTTATGCCGCGTACACACGAGCGGACTTTACGGCAGACTTTGCCCGGCGGACTTTGACGGACTTTGTCTGCTAGGTGCGCCGTACTTAAAAATGGACAATCACTCCAAAAGTCCGCTGGTTTTGAACGCGGTGATGTACAGCACGTACGACGGGACTAGAAAAAGGAAGTTCAAGCCCCACTACGGCACCCTTTGGGCTCCTTCTGCTAATCTTGTGTTTATCTCGTGTTAGTAGAAATTTGGTTAGAGACGATTCGCGCTTTTCACACTTCAGCTTATTTCGATCGTTTTCTGCGGTTCAGATTGTGCTTGTGAGGTTTGTATCTGCTTTTCAGTGCGTGTTGGTCAGTTCGTAACCTGCCTAGCAGGCCGTTCTGGTCCGCTCGTTCCTGATTTTCAGGTCGCTCTTCATAGGCCTTGCTGTTCTTCAGTGCGTTTGTTGTAAGTTTGTTTGTTTGACCAGCTGACCATTTTGAAGCCATGTCGCGTGGACGTACTCGTTCTCGATTTCGTGCTGCATGGGGACTTGGTGTTGGGGTTTAACACTTTGACCTGAGTCCAGTCCATGAACAGGGCGAGGAGGAGTTCATGGACCAAGAATTGGTTGCGCCAGCGTGACCAATTCTCGCACATGCCTTTGCTCCGTGAGATCCGTGAGAATAATCCTGCGGATTTCAGGAATTATCTCAGGATGACGGACCCCGTTTTTGAACGTCTGCTGGCTATGCTGACCCCCTATATCAGCAGGCAGGATACCTGCATGAGGCAAGCCATCACTGCGGATCAGAGGCTAGTTGCCACTTTACGTTACTTGGCGACTGGGAGAAGTCTTCAGGACTTGAAGTTCTCGACAGGCATCTCCCCCCAGGCTCTGGGGATCATAATCCCAGAGACCTGTTCTGCCATCATTCAGGTCCTGCAGAAGGACTATATGAAGGTAAGTTTTATCCTTTAACATTACATGATATGTATTAAATGTTTGCTAATGTATTGTCTAAATGTCCTCGTTACCTAATTACCATACTTGGAATATGCTGTGAATGTCCCCTTTATCTTCATGCATGCCTGTTTTTTTACATTAATCTTTTTTTGACCTACATGCATATTTACCTTCAATAACCTCCCCACCATGCAATCCTGGGTCCATTTATATCTCTAGCCTCTAGTCCCTTGAACAATGTATATTGTCAGCTCCATTGTACTGTTTGACCCTCCCCCATCCCCTCAAATGTTTGCAACTGTCAGGTGTGTTTTTTAACCAAATTAGAACCCCTCCCCCACCCCCTCAAATGTTTGCAACTGTCAGGTGTGTTTTTTAACCAAATTAGAAGCCCTCCCCCCACATTCAAATTGATCAATGGGCCATCAGAGGGGGTGAGTAATCTTATAAGTGGGCCTTATGTTTTTTAGAATTAAAAGCAAAAAAACACATATTAATAATGTTCGACTGCTGTTGTTCAAGAATGTTTTTGTGTAATCTGATATCCAAGTTATGTTTAAAAGTACTTATCTTATTTTTTTTATTGTTTCACTCGACAGTTTCCTTCCAGTACACAGGAATGGCAGACTGTGGCCTCCCAGTTCGCTGACCGTTGGGGCTTTCCAAACTGTGTCAGGGCAATCGATGGGAAGCATGTCCGCATTGTGCCACCACCCCATTTGGGGTCTTATTTCTACAACTATAAGGGGTTCCATAGTGTAGTTTTGATGGCGGTGGTCTCGGCACAATTGGAATTTATGTTCGTGGACATGGGGAAGAACAGCCGGATGTCTGATGGAGGAGTCTTTGCACAGACCGAGCTGTGCCAGCATCTCCAGACTGATGGCCTGGGATTGCCACCTGATGACCAGAATGTGGATGGATTCCCCTCAGTTTTTATTGCTGATGAAGCGTTTGCTCTCGGCGAGCACTTGATGAGGCCGTTCCCCCAAAGGACACTCACCCCTGAGAAGAGGGTATTTAATTACCAGCTGGCCAGAGCAAGAAGAGTTGTGGAGAATGCCTTTGAGATTCTGGCCAGCCGGTTCCGTTTGTTCCTCTCGGCCATAAATCTGGCGGACTATAAAATAAATCATGTGATACTGGCTTGCTGCATTCTCCATAATTATTTGAGAAGACATTCAGCTACATATATGACCTCTGTTGGGCCTGAGGCCGGACTTGTAGTTGACCAAACACTCACAAGTCTGGAAATTGGCCGTATTGGCTTGGCCCCCCAAACCGCACGTCAAGTGTGTGACCGATATGTGAATTATTTTAATGGTCGGGGGGCCATTGCTATTCAACAAGAGCTATAATTTTTTACAAAAATAAAGAAAATTAATTTTTACTAAAATATCTTGTTTTTATCCTTGTTTGCATTTAGTTTTGTCTGTCTCCTAATGCACTTGTAGTGGCAAGTGCATTTCCTTTTAGTTAATAAGGCCCTTTGTCACTGTAACCACACAAAAATTAGCAAAACATCTTATTGATAAATAATCAGCCACACACATTGTAGTAGTAAAAGGTGCATTTTTTGGAAAGGTGTTTATTTTTTTTTTTTGTTATTTTAGGCATATTTCAACAAAAATAGACCTTGTTTACAAAATTACAATTAACAACAGTGTTTTTAAAAACATACAAAAAAAAAAATAAATAAATAACTTACAAAGTTCAACGTTAATAACGGTGCTGGTGATGTCACCCTTGTAAAGCCGACAATTTGCAGATGCTCAAAATTGGGTATTAAAAAAGGTTCAAGTCAACATGTGCTATCTCCCATCATGGGGGAGCAATGTACATGTTTTGTGTGTGCAATCCCTTTGTTCCTCTCACAAACAAACATTTTGATGATGAAGGGGTTGCAAACACAAAACAAGTACAATGATATCCCCTGATGGAAGATAGCACGTGATGACACACCGTGTGCATCTGCAAATTGTTTTTTTTTTATAAAAAAAACTTCAAAAATGTAAGAATACACAAACTTGACAATGAAATGAAGAACATGATTGATGTTTTTAGGCAAAACGTTATTATATTCTGCCCAAAACATCAATCATGTTCTTCATTTCCTGTTGCATGGTGTCCAGCCGATTCCTCATGCTGTCAATTTGGTGACGCATTCGATCAATTTGGCCCTTCCACAACATTATCTGGCCAATAAGTTTTTGTGCACTGTCTGTGCTAAATGGCTCTGCCGCTTGGCCTTCCACAACCAGAACCTCACCTAAAATGTGTTGAAAAAAAAAAAAAGGGTTAAAATATGCATGCCTAAATAGATTTCCTTAAGCTGGGGTGTCAGTCACTCACTTGGTGGGGTTGAAATGTCACACACTTCCTCCACCTCTCCTTCCTCCAGCTCGTCGGGTGGGCGTGGTCTTTGGCTGGGGCTTGGGGTAATGTCAGCTTCAGGCTGGTGACTTGGGGGGGTCCTGGGATCCTTGGACTGTTGTCTTTTCTCCCCTATGATAATTAACCACTTCAATACAGGGCACTTAGACACCTTCCTGCCCAGACCAATTTTCAGCTTTCAGCGCTGTCGCAGTTTGAATGACAATTGCGCGGTCATGCTACACTGTACCCAAACTAAATTTTTATCATTTGGTTCCCACAAATAGAGCTTTCTTTTGGTGGTATTTGATCACCTCTGCGGTTTTTATTTTTTGCTAAACAAATAAAAAAAGACCGAAAATTTTGAAAAAAATAAAAGTTTTGCTTTTGTTTCTGTTAAAAAAATTGTAAATAAGTAAGTTTTCTCTTTCACTGATGGGCACTGATACGGTGGCACCGATGAGGTGGCACCAATGAGCGGGCACTGACAGGCACTGACGATGGGCACTCATATGCAGCACTGATGGGCATTGATAGGCGGCACTGGTTGGCACTGATGAGCACTGATAGGTGACACTGATGGGCAATGAAAGGCAGCACTGCTGGGCACTGCTGGGCACTGATAGGGTGGCGCTGATAGGCGGCACTGCTGGGCACTGATGGGCATTGATGGGCACTGATACGTGGCACTGATGGGCACCCCTGGAGGCACTGGCAGTGGTAGGCATTGAAGTGGGCACTGATTGGCAGCTGCCTGGGCACAGATTGGCAGCTGTCTGGGCACACAGTGGCATTTCCCTGGGGGTCTAGGGGCATACCTGGTGGTCTAGTGTGGATCGCTTCCCTGGTGGTCCTGGGCGGCTTCCCTGGTGGTCCTGGGTAGGATCCGAGGGGGGGCTGTGCTGATAAACAATCAGCACAGACCCCCCTGTCAGGACAGCAGCCAATCGGCTCTCCTCTACTCGCATTTGTCAGACGCGAGTGAGGAAAAGCCGATCACCGGCTCTTTCTATTTACATCGTGATCAACCGTGATTGGACACGGTTGCAGGGTGTCAGACTGACACCCCGCAACAACGATCGCCGCGATGCGTGCCCCCAGGGGCGCGCAGCGGCTCGATATTCCTGATCACGTCATATGACGTCCGGTCAGGAATATCAAACCACTTTGCCGCCGTCATTTGGTAATAGGGCGGGCGGCAAGTGGTTAAACAAAAGGTATAGTTAAAACACAGTGATATTTCTTTTTTTTTAAATTAATATGAAACGTTGGTTATGAGTTGGGGACAATTGTCATTTCTTGGCCACAAAAATTTAGAAGACAGGATGAAAATTCCCTCTGAACAACAATTAAAAACAATACACATTTTCATGCAAGTTTCACAGATGCAGACGCCTCAATGATCTCCTATGTGTATTACCCCTCAAAAATTTATTTATGGTCACATAGTACACTAGTGCTCGTGAGTCCAGATGTGGAAACAGCTGTTGTGTCCTGTCCTTACATTACACCGAATCATTTTTGAAGAAGCATTATATTTTCAAACACATCTACACCACATCACCACATTTTTGGAATACGACAAATTCTCAAGACCAAAATGTATGTCCAACCCTGTACCATCGTTTTTGGCAAAAAAAATACGTCATTTTCATAGTATCATATGTATTTTACAAAGAACGGTCTTTACTAACGATGCTGTATAAACGAAAAAAATATGGATCAGCATGCAAGTTAAGTATCTCAATAGGAACACACAAGTACTTACTTTTTTTAAGCAGCTTCTTTATTCGCCAATATTGTTCCGGCTCCCTACTTTTGATGTCAGACCACCGCTTCCTCAATTATTCTTTCGACCGTTTAGTGCCAAATTTTGCTTCTAGAGCGGTGACAACTGAGGCCATTATTTTGTCCTTCCGCATATTCGGGCGTGTATACGGTCCTTTTTTCCCATCGTAGTCCTCCCTTCTCAATATGGACACCATCTCCACCATCTCTTCAAAAGCCATGTTGGTGGCCTTATATCTCCTCCTGGATGTGGATGGTTGTGGCTCCGGGCTTTCCTCCGCGCTACTTCCAGTTAATCTCTCCGCCATCTTTCTCTATATACTCCCACTGCGCAACGAAGAGTGAAGGGGCAGGGACAAATCGTACTAAAGAACGTCAGGGGCGGTGACGCAGGCGGAGCATGACACATGCGCAGTGTATATAAAGCTATTACGATGGCCTACGTATGTCCGTGCGGAAGTAGCGAGCATCAGAAACGAAGGTAAGATTAAACATGGGTGTGTGTGTGTGTGTATATATGTGTCCCCTAGATTCTGCCAAATATAATCCTGGGAGTTCTGACTGACATTACAGTTTTTATGTTGTGTCTTGTCTTTCAGCAAAAATGAATCCCTTTAAGGAGGCTGATTTTTTTGTCAAGATTCATTGATTTGTATCAGGAAAACAAAAACCTGTGGGAGGTCAAACACCCATTATATTTCAATAGAGATGTAAGGAAGGCAACACTGGGCACACTTTTGGAATTTGTGAAGACTCGAGTCCCCCAGGCAGACCTCAAGTTTGTGGAGAAGAAAATTGGTATGTTGCTCAACATGTACAAGCGGGAACATAATAAGATCCAGGAGTCGCTCAGATCAGGAGCAGCAGCTGACCAGCTTTATGTACCCAAGCTGTGGTACTACCAAAAACTGCAATTTCTAGATGACCAGACAAAAGCAAGGCAATCACTTTCAACCCTTCCCCCCATCCTTCCCTCCAGCCTTCCCCCCACCCTTCCCTCCACCTCCACCTCAGCTGAGGAGTCCCAGGAAGAACTGGGCCCTTTCATCCTTGATGAAGTGGATGCGCCCAGCTTCAGCCAGGTATCCTTTTTTGTTGAATTTGTGATTGTGTAAATATTAATGATGTAAACGTCACAAATTTTTAAGTGTTTCATAAAAAATGATTTCATCACAAATATTAATATGTAGACATATCACTAGACAGTAGTGGCCAAAAATATACTTCAGCATAGGTGTGCGCAGCCTCTTGCATTAGGGTGTGCACCCCAAAGCTCAAATACATATGCATGTGTATATGTACAGATGGTGTCAGTAGGGCAGTGGACAGTGTCAGTAGTTTTATTTTTATTCTTTTTAAAGTATTTTATTTTGTAACATTTTTTTTTTTGGGATGAAATATCAGTGGTCTAAACAGGGGGGAATATGCACCACACAAGGTGATCAGGTTGTGCCCAGGCACACCTGGCACACCCTGTGTGCACGCCTATGTACTTCAGATATTGGTGAGCAGCTAGAATAATGGTGGGGTCAAATAGATAGCCTTTACTATTTGTTTCGAATTATATTTGCAAGTTATGAGCTGAAAATTGTGTGTGATTGTGTAACCCAAAATTACAACTATGTCCCTTTTTTTACCCAGGATGAGCTCAGCCAGGAGGAGGCCTTGCCCAGTGGGAGAGAGGAGAAGGCCTTGCCCAGTGGGAGAGAGGAGGAGGCCTTGCCCAGTGGGAGAGAGGAGGATGCCTTGCCCAGTGGGAGAGAGGAGGAGGCTGTGGCTGGGCCCAGTAGAAGCCGCACGGAGTGTCAGGTGCCTCCCCTCCGCATTATCACCAAAAGGCCCGAAAAATGACCCAAACTGAGGAGGAATCACTAGCCCTCATTCGTGAAGCCAACAAAATCATCAGCACATCACCCAATGCAGAAGAGGTGTATGGGACATATATGGCCAGCAGATTGCTGGAACTCAGGAAGGGGCAACGCCTCCTCTGTGAGGGTCTGATTTTTCAGGCCTATCAGAAGGGCTTGAGAGGGGAGCTTACTGCTAAAACATATCTAGCAGATGAAGCCACTCCTCCTCCTCCTCCCTCAAGTACACCACCAGAGGCACAGCCTCCTAGGAAGGCTGTAGAGAAGCGTGGAAGGAAGGCTGCAGAGAAGCATGCAGGGAAGGCTCCACGGAAGAGTCGAAAGTGATTGCCTGGCTTCTGTCTGGTCTGACTGTGCTCCCTAGTCGCAAGATACCAATTTTCTTGTCCTAAAACTTGATGTGTGTCCTGGGGGACGAAAGGCTTCACAGATTCCAAAAGTATCTCCAGTGCTGCATTCCTCATTTTAAAAAAAATAAATAAATGGATTTTTTCTTTACCTTACATTATTGACTATGTGTTTTGATTACAAAACAACATTTAGTTTGGGAGTAGGCAGGTACAGGTCAAAAAGACTATGTGTGTTTTTTCCAAAAGGCTAAATCATTTTGAAAATCAAGTGCAAAGTACTAGTGGAAAGTGCACTTTAGAAATTGCACTGCAAGTGCACTTGTTGGAAGTGCAGTCGCTGTAAATCTGAGGGGAAGAGCCGAAATGAGGGGAAGCTCTGCTGATTTTATCATCCAATCATGTGCAAGAGAGGTTTTTGTTTTTTTGTGGTTCCTTGCATGTGCCCCTCGGATCCACAGCGAATGCACTTCAAAATGCTCTTTCTGTGCAATTCCAAGTACAATTTGCACTTGTAGTGAAAAATGAATTTGCCTTTGGAAAATAAACCCCCCTATGTCTAATTAACAAGGGACACCAACCTCATTAAGGTTCATTAAAACAACACAACATATTAAGGTTATTGTGGTAACTTAAAAACTCCAAAACTAAAAAAAAAAACAAAAAAAAAAAATTGTATAATTTAGCACACATTGTAAAAAAGATAGTGTTTCAATCTAAAAAAAAAATAAAGATGAGTCCAAAATCTAATTTAATACTTTATTTATGGAGATATGGCTTTTTAAATATATCATATTAGTCATGGCACGAGGATAAATCATGAAGAAAGTAGTTTGTGAGAACTCTGTGTGAATATAAAGCAGCAAAACAACTTCATTCCTCTCGCATTATAAAGAAAAAAAAAGCGCTGTATTCAAAGATCACAGAAGAGGAATGTGCTAGCTTAAATACGAAGGCTAGTTTTACCAGACCGAGCGCTTCCGTCTTGTACTTACTTCAGAGCATGCGTGAGTTTTGGTCCATCGGACTAGCACACAGACGACCGGTTTGTCCGCTAGAAAGCAGAGTCCATCGGATAGATTTGAAACATGTTTCAAATCTAAGTCCGTCCAACTTTTGATAAAACAAAGTCCGCTGGAGCCCACACACGATCAAATTGTCCGACGAATTGTCCGGACCCAGTCTGTCGTAAAGTCCGCTCGTGTGTACGCGGCATTATGCTCACTATCTGGTATTGAGGATTTTTTTTTGTATCACAATACTGTGAACTGCCCTGCCCACCTTACTTTAAAGGCTAATGCCGCGTACACACGAGCGGACTTTACGGCAGACTTTGCCCGGTGGACTTTTCAACGGACTTTCTGAATGAACGGACTTGCCTACACACAATCAACCAAAGTCCGTTGAATTCGTACGTGATGACATACGACCGGACTAAAACAAGGAAGTTCATAGCCAGTTGCCAATAGCTGCCCTAGCGTGGCTTTTTGTCCATCGAACTAGCACACAGACGAGCGGACTTTTCGACCGGACTCGAGTCCGTCGGATAGATTTGAAACATGTTTCAAATCTAAGTCCGTCCAACTTTTGAGAAAACAATGTCCGCTGGAGCCCACACGCGATCGAATTGTCCGACGAAATCCCTTTGGCCAGACAAAGTCTGCCGTAAAGTCCGCTTGTGTGTACACGGCATAAGGCCGCGTACACATGGGCGGACTTTTCGACCGGACTTGTCCGACAGACTTTCCAGCGGACTTTCGACAGACTTTTGACGGACTTCCGACGGACTTTCTAACGACCGGACTTGCCTACACACGATCACACCAAAGTCCGACGGATTCGTACGTGATGACGTACACCGGACTAAAATAACGAAGTTGATAGCCAGTAGCCAATAGCTGCCCTAGCGTCGGTTTTTGTCCGTCGGACTAGCATACAGACGAGCGGATTTCTGGGCCTGGCGGAGTTATGATGAAAAGATTTGAAGCATGTTCCAAATCTAAAGTCTGTCAGATTTGGGACTAGAAAAGTCCGCTGAAGATCCGGTGAAGCCCACACACGATCGGATTGACCACCGGATTTGGTCCGTCGGACAAGTCACGTCGAAAAGTCCGACCGTGTGTACGCTGCATAAGTTCACCTTTTCTTTTTTCTAAATTCCAGCCCCCCTATGCACCAATATAGCATTTGTGTACTTTTTTTGCAAAAAATATCAAAGCTTTCCATAAAATCTACAGACACGTACCTTACTGTCCTCAGTGCAGCCATCAGAAATTTTTGGGAACCTTTACAGCTTTGGGCCTGACCCCCCCCCCCCAGCCTGACCCCCAACATTCCCAGGGCCTGCCCACGGGCCATCTTACCAAATCCGCACACCGGCCACCCCACCTGTACGCACTTAGCCTCCCTCAATCCTGTATATATGTCAGCCTTCCTCACACCTGTATATATGTCAGCCCCCTTACACACACACACACACACACACCTGTATATATGTCAGCCCCCCCCCCCCCCCCACACACACACACACACCTGTATATATGTCAGCCCCCCTCACACCTGTATATATGTCAGCCCCCACAGATCTGTATATATGTCAGCCCCCCTCACACCTGTATATATGTCAGCCCCCACAGATCTGTATATATGTCAGTCCCCCTCATCCTTGTATATATGTCAGTCCCCCTCACACACACACCTGTATATATATGTCAGCCCCCACCCACCTGTATATATGTCAGTCCCCCTCATTCTTGTATATATGTCAGCCCCCCCCACACCTGTATAAATGCCAGCCCCCCTCCCACACACACACGCACCTGTAGACAGTGGCAGCTGGTGCTCAAAAAATTTCGGGGGGGGGCGCAAGCAAACTGAAAAAATCAGAAAAAAAACATAAATTGCAGCCTCATTGTGCCCATCAAATGCAGCCATTGTGCCCATCAAATGCTGCCACTGTGCTATCAAATGCTGCCACTGCACCCATCAAATACCACCACTGTGCCCATCAAATGCAGCCACTGTGCCCATTTAAAAGTTAACACTGTGACCCCCCCCCCCCCTGCCCGCTCGCTGTCTGCCCGGCACTTACCCTATCTCGGTGGGGCAGCGGGTGACGGCGGTGAGTTGTGTCCTCTATGCGTCTCCTCCTCCTAATAGACGTTCAATCACGGCGCCTGTCGTTTTAGCCAATCAGGTGACGGGTAACACACCCACGCTTCCTGATTGGTGGAGAGGTGGTTCAGTGTTAGAAAAGCGAATATTCATTCGCTGTTCTAACACCATACCTCCCAACTTTCTGAGATGGGAATGAGGGAGACCAATTAGCAAAAGTATGTAGGCATAGGACACACACCCTACCACGCCCCCTTAAAGGAGCATTGTACAAAAAAAATGATTGGTTAAACCCAAAAGTGCTTTTTTTCCCACTACTATTCCTTTATATTGGCTTTTGGAATTTACAATTGCAGCAATTTAGAAATCAGATGGAAGGTTTAGTGCTGGGAAACACTTTTTGATAGATAAAAAGCGCATTTTATATACAATTATACAGATCAGACCAAAATGAGGGACAAATGAGGAGGAATGAGGGACAGAGGGACAGTCCCTCGAAATCAGAGACAGTTGGGAGGTATAATATTGTAACTTGTGGAGTGACATTAGAAGATTCTCCTTTAAATTCACCAACACTGTGAAGTTTGGTGTCCTAATGCAGCCAGATCAAAAGGCATTACCTTCCGAAGTTCCATTTAGGGAAATCATTGTATTTCTCCTAGTAAGAGACTGCAGAGCACCAATACAAGACAGAGTTACTGTGAGTACCTATCCAGCTGTGAAACTGAGCAATAACACTTACCTGTGCCCTGCGTTTTTGCTGGCCCGCTGCTTCCTTCCCAATGCTGCACTTTCAATAGCCTGTCGCTTTTTTTCTGAACTCTGCTTCATGAGCAATATGACATGTGTTGTTTAGACTATTTTTAGAGTATTTTGCTTAAAGTTTAATAGAAAAATGTAATCTAGTTGAATACAGTTGGACTGAGAAACACTCTTATTTTTAAGCATACATCCTGACCTCTGAAGACACGCAGCACACTGAATGGGGCCTCAGGATAGGATGGGATGGGATGGGATGGGAGGGGGGAGTGGGACAGGGGGAGCGCAGGATTGGACTGGGAGATTGCAGGATGGGACGGAGAGATTGCAGGATGTGACGGGGAGATTGCAGGATGGGACAGGGAGATTGCAGGATGGGACAGGGAGATTGCAGGATGGGACAGGGAGATTGCAGGATGGGAAGGGGGGGTGGACAGGGAGAGCACAGGTTTGGACTGGGAGATCGCAGGAGGGGACGGGGAGATCGCAGGAGGGGACGGGGAGATCGCAGGAGGGGACGGGGAGATCACAGGAGGGGACGGCGGTTGGACTGGGAGATCGCAGGATTGGACGGGGAGATTGCAGGATTGGACGGGGAGATCGCAGGATTGGACGGGGAGATCGCAGGAATGGACGGGGAGATTGCAGGATGGGATGGGGAGATTGCAGGATGGGACGGGGAGATCGCAGGATGGGACGGGGGGTGGACAGGGAGCTCGCAGGATGGGACGGGGAGATCGCAGGATGGGACGGGGAGATCGCAGGATGGGATGGGGTGGTGAACAGGGAGAGCACAGGATTGGACTGGGAGATCGCAGGATGGGACTGGGAGATCGCAGGAGGGGACGGGGAGATCGCAGGAGGGGACGGGGAGATCGCAGGAGGGGACGGGGGCTGGACAGGGAGAGCACAGGATTGGACTGGGAGATCGCAGGAGGGGACGGGGAGATCGCAGGAGGGGACGGGGGCTGGACAGGGAGAGCACAGGATTGGGATGGGGAGAGCGCAGGATTGGACTGGGAAATCGCTGGATGGGACTGGGAGATTGCAGGATGGGACGGGGAGATTGCAGGATGGGACGGGGAGATTGCAGGATGGGACGGGGAGATTGCAGGATAGGACGGGGAGATTGCAGGATGGGATGGGGAGATTGCAGGATGGGAAGGGGGGGTGGACAGGGAGAGCACAGGATTGGACTGGGAGATCGCAGGATGGGACTGGGAGATTGCAGGATGGGACTGGGGGGTGGACAGGGAGAGCGCAGGATTGGACTGGGAGATCGCAGGATGGGACGGGGAGATTGCAGGATGGGATGGGGGGGTGGACTGGGAGAGCGCAGGATGGGACGGGGAGATCGCAGGATGGGACGGGGAGATCGCAGGATGGGACAGGGGGTGGACTGGGAGATCGCAGGATTGGACAGGGAGATCGCAGGATGGGACAGGGAGATTGCAGAATGGGACAGGGGTTGGACTGGGAGATCGCAGGATTAGACTGGGAGATCGCAGGATTGGACTGGGAGATCGCAGGATGGGACGGGGAGATCGCAGGATGGGACGGGGAGATCGCAGGATGGGATGGGGAGATCGCAGGATGGGACGGGGAGATCGCAGGAGGGGATGGGGTGGTGAACAGGGAGAGCACAGGATTGGACTGGGAGATCGCAGGATGGGACTGGGAGATCGCAGGATGGGACGGGGAGATCGCAGGATGGGACGGGGAGATCGCAGGATGGGACGGGGAGATCGCAGGATGGGACGGGGAGATCGCAGGAGGGGACGGGGAGATCGCAGGAGGGGACGGGGGCTGGACAGGGAGAGCACAGGATTGGGATGGGGAGAGCGCAGGATTGGACTGGGAAATCGCTGGATGGGACTGGGAGATTGCAGGATGGGACGGGGGGGTGGACAGGGAGAGCACAGGATTGGACTGGGAGATCGCAGGATGGGACGGGGAGATTGCAGGATAGGATGGGGGGGTGGACTGGGAGAGCGCAGGATGGGACGGGGAGATCGCAGGATGGGACGGGGAGATCGCAGGATGGGACAGGGGGTGGACAGGGAGCTCGCAGGATGGGACGGGGAGATCGCAGGATGGGATGGGGTGGTGAACAGGGAGAGCACAGGATGGGACGGGGAGATCGCAGGATGGGACGGGGAGATCGCAGGATGGGACGGGGAGATCGCAGGATGGGACGGGGAGATCGCAGGAGGGGACGGGGAGATCGCAGGAGGGGATGGGGGCTGGACAGGGAGAGCACAGGATTGGGATGGGGAGAGCGCAGGATTGGACTGGGAAATCGCAGGATGGGACTGGGAGATTGCAGGATGGGACGGGGATTGACAGGGAGAGTGAAAGATTGGACTGGGAGATCGCAGGATGGGACGGGGAGATCACAGGATGGGACTGGGAGATTGCAGGATGGGACGGGGATTGACAGGGAGAGTGAAAGATTGGACTGGGAGATCGCAGCATGGGACGGGGAGATCGCAGGATGGGACGGGGAGATCGCAGGATGGGACGGGGAGATCGCAGGATGGGACGGGGTGGTGAACAGGGAGAGCACAGGATTGGACTGGGAGATCGCAGGATGGGACTGGGAGATCGCAGGATGGGACGGGGAGAACGCAGGATGGGACGGGGAGATCGCAGGAGGGGACGGGGAGATCGCAGGAGGGGACGGGGAGATCGCAGGAGGGGACGGGGAGATCGCAGGAGGGGACGGGGGCTGGACAGGGAGAGCACAGGATTGGGATGGGGAGAGCGCAGGATTGGACTGGGAAATCGCTGGATGGGACTGGGAGATTGCAGGATGGGACGGGGAGATTGCAGGATGGGACGGGGGGGTGGACAGGGAGAGCACAGGATTGGACTGGGAGATCGCAGGATGGGACTGGGAGATTGCAGGATGGGACTGGGGGGTGGACAGGGAGAGCACAGGATTGGACTGGGAGATCGCAGGATGGGACGGGGAGATTGCAGGATAGGATGGGGGGGTGGACTGGGAGAGCGCAGGATGGGACGGGGAGATCGCAGGATGGGACAGGGGGTGGACAGGGAGCTCGCAGGATGGGACGGGGAGATCGCAGGATGGGATGGGGTGGTGAACAGGGAGAGCACAGGATTGGACTGGGAGATCGCAGGATGGGACGGGGAGATCGCAGGAGGGGACGGGGAGATCGCAGGAGGGGACGGGGAGATCGCAGGAGGGGACGGGGAGATCGCAGGAGGGGATGGGGGCTGGACAGGGAGAGAACAGGATTGGGATGGGGAGAGCGCAGGATTGGACTGGGAAATCGCAGGATGGGACGGGGAGATCGCAGGAGGGGACGGGGGCTGGACAGGGAGAGCACAGGATTGGACTGGGAGATCGCAGGAGGGGACGGGGAGATCGCAGGAGGGGACGGGGGCTGGACAGGGAGAGCACAGGATTGGGATGGGGAGAGCGCAGGATTGGACTGGGAAATCGCTGGATGGGACTGGGAGATTGCAGGATGGGACGGGGAGATTGCAGGATGGGACGGGGAGATTGCAGGATGGGACGGGGAGATTGCAGGATAGGACGGGGAGATTGCAGGATGGGATGGGGAGATTGCAGGATGGGAAGGGGGGGTGGACAGGGAGAGCACAGGATTGGACTGGGAGATCGCAGGATGGGACTGGGAGATTGCAGGATGGGACTGGGGGGTGGACAGGGAGAGCGCAGGATTGGACTGGGAGATCGCAGGATGGGACGGGGAGATTGCAGGATGGGATGGGGGGGTGGACTGGGAGAGCGCAGGATGGGACGGGGAGATCGCAGGATGGGACGGGGAGATCGCAGGATGGGACAGGGGGTGGACTGGGAGATCGCAGGATTGGACAGGGAGATCGCAGGATGGGACAGGGAGATTGCAGAATGGGACAGGGGTTGGACTGGGAGATCGCAGGATTAGACTGGGAGATCGCAGGATTGGACGGGGAGATCGCAGGATGGGACGGGGAGATCGCAGGATGGGACGGGGAGATCGCAGGATGGGATGGGGAGATCGCAGGATGGGACGGGGAGATCGCAGGAGGGGATGGGGTGGTGAACAGGGAGAGCACAGGATTGGACTGGGAGATCGCAGGATGGGACTGGGAGATCGCAGGATGGGACGGGGAGATCGCAGGATGGGACGGGGAGATCGCAGGATGGGACGGGGAGATCGCAGGAGGGGACGGGGAGATCGCAGGAGGGGACGGGGGCTGGACAGGGAGAGCACAGGATTGGGATGGGGAGAGCGCAGGATTGGACTGGGAAATCGCTGGATGGGACTGGGAGATTGCAGGATGGGACGGGGGGGTGGACAGGGAGAGCACAGGATTAGACTGGGAGATCGCAGGATGGGACGGGGAGATTGCAGGATAGGATGGGGGGGTGGACTGGGAGAGCGCAGGATGGGACGGGGAGATCGCAGGATGGGACGGGGAGATCGCAGGATGGGACAGGGGGTGGACAGGGAGCTCGCAGGATGGGACGGGGAGATCGCAGGATGGGATGGGGTGGTGAACAGGGAGAGCACAGGATGGGACGGGGAGATCGCAGGATGGGACGGGGAGATCGCAGGATGGGACGGGGAGATCGCAGGATGGGACGGGGAGATCGCAGGAGGGGACGGGGAGATCGCAGGAGGGGATGGGGGCTGGACAGGGAGAGCACAGGATTGGGATGGGGAGAGCGCAGGATTGGACTGGGAAATCGCAGGATGGGACTGGGAGATTGCAGGATGGGACGGGGATTGACAGGGAGAGTGAAAGATTGGACTGGGAGATCGCAGGATGGGACGGGGAGATCACAGGATGGGACTGGGAGATTGCAGGATGGGACGGGGATTGACAGGGAGAGTGAAAGATTGGACTGGGAGATCGCAGGATGGGACGGGGAGATCGCAGGATGGGACGGGGAGATCGCAGGATGGGACGGGGAGATCGCAGGATGGGACGGGGAGATCGCAGGATGGGACGGGGTGGTGAACAGGGAGAGCACAGGATTGGACTGGGAGATCGCAGGATGGGACTGGGAGATCGCAGGATGGGACGGGGAGATCGCAGGATGGGACGGGGAGATCGCAGGAGGGGACGGGGAGATCGCAGGAGGGGACGGGGAGATCGCAGGAGGGGACGGGGAGATCGCAGGAGGGGACGGGGGCTGGACAGGGAGAGCACAGGATTGGGATGGGGAGAGCGCAGGATTGGACTGGGAAATCGCTGGATGGGACTGGGAGATTGCAGGATGGGACGGGGAGATTGCAGGATGGGACGGGGGGGTGGACAGGGAGAGCACAGGATTGGACTGGGAGATCGCAGGATGGGACTGGGAGATTGCAGGATGGGACTGGGGGGTGGACAGGGAGAGCACAGGATTGGACTGGGAGATCGCAGGATGGGACGGGGAGATTGCAGGATAGGATGGGGGGGTGGACTGGGAGAGCGCAGGATGGGACGGGGAGATCGCAGGATGGGACAGGGGGTGGACAGGGAGCTCGCAGGATGGGACGGGGAGATCGCAGGATGGGATGGGGTGGTGAACAGGGAGAGCACAGGATTGGACTGGGAGATCGCAGGATGGGACGGGGAGATCGCAGGAGGGGACGGGGAGATCGCAGGAGGGGACGGGGAGATCGCAGGAGGGGACGGGGAGATCGCAGGAGGGGATGGGGGCTGGACAGGGAGAGAACAGGATTGGGATGGGGAGAGCGCAGGATTGGACTGGGAAATCGCAGGATGGGACTGGGAGATTGCAGGATGGGACGGGGATTGACAGGGAGAGTGAAAGATTGGACTGGGAGATCGCAGGATGGGACGGGGAGATCACAGGATGGGACGGGGAGATTGCAGGCTGGGATGGGGGGTGGACAGGGAGATCGCAGAATGGGACAAGGAGATCGCAGGATGGGACGGGGGGTGGACTGGGAGATCGCAGGATTGGACGGGGGGTGGACTGGGAGATTGCAGGATTGGACGAGGAGATCGCAGGATGGGACGGGGAGATCGCAGGATGGGACGGGGAGATCGCAGGATGGGACGGGGAGATCGCAGGATGGGACGGGGGGGGGGGGGGGATGGACAGGAAGACCTCAGGATTCAGGATGAATGGTCCTGTACAGGTGAAGCAGACAGAACGAATGGTGCTCTGTGTCTGCAGCCTGAGCCCAGCTTCTGTCTTCCAATGATGCGATAAGATTCTGGGCACAGGCTTCACCAGAAATCCGTCTGTCATCTGCCAGGACACTGCAGCAACTTTCTTATCACACACTGACCTGCAGTCTCCTCCATTTGAAAGCCCTCCTCCTCTTCAGCACAGATCGGCAACTGACCCCACCCCCACGCACAGAGTGAGTGGCCAGTACAGGAGGATGATTGCCATGAGCTGCAGCTAATCACCACGAGGACAAGCAGAAGGGAGGTCCAATCAAAGAAAATTTTCACACAGTGAGAAAACCAGCCTCAGGCTGCGTCGTGCGGGATTCTGTGTGCACGGGCGGGACAGCGGGAAAGCCCTCCCTTTGCGGGACAATCACGCCCATTCAGGGACGGTTGGGAGGTATGCTAACACACCTGGGTGAACTGCGAGCGCAAAGCTCTGCGCTCGCAGTTCACCTTTTTTGAAGCCTATTAGAGCCTATGGCTCTAATCAGGTGCTTTAAAAATACATGCCCGCTGCTGTGATTCAGGCACCCAGCATCCGAAAAGGGGGTGACTACAGCGGCCATGGATAGATTCATGTAATGCAATGCATGAATCTATCCATGATACATAGAGGTGGGTGGCTGGAAAGAGGGGGTAGCGTCCGTGCGCCCTTAATGGGCGCACCGCCACTGCGTGTATATATGCCAGCCCCCCACACACACCTGTATATATATATGTCAGCCCCACACATACACAAATCTGTAAACACACAAGGCTCTGGCCCCTTCCTGTACACAAACAGCCCCCCTCCCTTTCCTTCACAGCCCCTACTCTTAAAGAATTTCTTCCTACCTGGTCCCAGCTCGTTTTCACAAAGCTGACATGTTGCTGACACGGAAAAGCCCAGCACACGAGGGGTGCACATGCACATACTAGCCAGTGGTGGCAGTTAAGAGCTTGATGTCTGAGCTCAATGCCACAGAGAGAACAAGCTGTGAGATCGTTTCTGTAATGCACAGCATGGCTCCCCTTCACCCTTCCTCGGACCTGGGGCCCCTTACAGTTGTAACGGCTGTACCCCCCTGATGGCCCTGACTGTCTTACATTCATGATTCAAAATGTATCTATTGCTTCTGTCTTACGTCCTTACACACTTTAGGTCGTGTCACAGGAAGGAGTGACCAGCTGACCTCATTAGCACATACCCTGCATCATCCACCCTCCCATTTCCAGCTGCACAATTATTAAATGAAATGCAATCAATCAGTGATCAACCTTTTCACTAATTACACAATCAGATTGCATAGTGTATGGTCATGTTTATACAAGTACATAGAAGGGAATGGACAGAAACACTCAGCAGTCAAGCCCCAATCACATCTCTGCATAGCGGGAACTCGCATTCCCACATGGGGCAGCCCATCCACATGCAGCAATCGCCCGAAGAAGCTTCAGAACTTTTTTTTAGAGCGGAGCTTGGTGCGTTTTTACTGCGATTTTTGGTGCGGTGCATTTCTGAAATGCAAGGAAACGTACAGCTGTGAATGGAGCCTCATTGTTCTTGTGTTATTGCACCAATTTCACTTTCAGGTCTCATATACAACTAGCATAGTGGGAGTGAACGTTTTGTGGCTTGTTTTTCCGGTTTTGTGGGTTGCGTATTTTTTACTGTGCATTTTGCAGCATTTTTTCAAATGGCAAAATGTGTGTTTGCTTCTGTGTTTGGGCCGTTACCAATTAATGGTACTGAAAGCGCAACTAGTAATTTTAGGCGTATAAAGGTGGCCATACACTATACAATCTGATTGTACAATCTCCTTTAGATTTATCAAATTTATATAATAGGAGGAAACACCTATCTAGCCAATCACTCTGTATCCAATCAAGCAGGCCCTTGCACTACATAATTGATGGCAGATCTAAAGGAGATTGTATAATCAGATTGTATAGTGTATACACCTTTATACACCTAAAATTACCACACTGAACTGAACTATTATACTTTTTACATTGTATTTATGATGCCAACTGTGTGACAATAAACTCACACTTTGTTTTAAGTCAGTTTGACTATCAATGCTATTCATCCGGAAGCGCCTCTGAGATACAAGAATATTAGATATTAATAATATTCTTCACAATGTATGTAGCCTTGTATAAAGGTGCAGCCCTATTCACCACACCCTTCCACGCTGACACAGATGGAGGATTAGGCTTTTAATAAGACAACACTATCATTTTTCTAGCATAATAAATCAGGATCGTTAGCAAAGTACGAGTTGCTCTCTTTGGGGCTAGATTATCCACCAGCCCCCAAAAGGCACACCTCTATTGTGGGCTGTATAGGAATGGCTGTTACTTCTGCTATACATACTGTAACTCCCGTCCAAAATGCTTGAATGTTCGGGCAATTCCAGAAGATATCCAAGAAATCAGCAGTGAGGGAACTGCACCACCAGCAACTAGGTGACCGGGAAGGGAACATCTTAGATAATCTAGCTGGAGTAAGATATATGCGATGAAGGAATTTAAATTGAATGAGTTGGTCTCTAGCAGAAACCAATCTAGTAAAATTAATGTCCCATACATCGTCCCAGTCATCCCCGTCCATCTGGGGAAACACCTTACCCCACATTGCCCTACACTTTGCAAGGAGATCTCCCCCCTCACCGAACAGTTGTTTGTATATTGTAGACAAGGCCTTGTCCAAAGTGTCCTCCCTCAATAAAGACTCAATATTACTCATTTTCGGGGTAATTCCAGTATTTCCAAATTGGGCATTGTATGCATGCCTTAGCTGAAGATAACGGAACAGGTGGGTGTTGGGAAGGTTAAACTTAGTTTTAAGGGCATCAAACTGTAGAAGTTCCCCACCACCCACTATATCTTTCAGTGTCTTAATACCAAATTTAGTCCAGATGATCGGATCTGGGTGCTCATAGAAGTGTGCTAATTTAGGATTCTTCCAAAGTGGTGTATGAGGAGAAATTTCAGAAGCACTGCCCATCTTAGTCACTGCCACCCATGCCCTACTGGTAGTACGCATGGATAACGTGAGTCTATACGGAGCCCTGAAACCCCGAAACGGGAGATGTTTCAGTGCCTCATAAGAACCAACAACTACTGCCTCTAGTGTGTTAGCAGTGTCATCCTCAGGCACAACAAACCACCTATGTACCACTACTAGCTGACCCGCTAAAAAATATCTGTGAAAGTCTGGGACCACCAATCCCCCTTGTTTCCACGGCAGCTGTAACACCCAAAGTTTAATGCGGGGGTGTCGTCCCTGCCACAGGAAAGTCATTATGAGCTGATCTATACTTTTGAATATATATCTCAGAATCCAAGCTGGGGAACTCCGAAATATATACAGAAACAGAGGCCAAAATTTCATTTTCACTAAGTTCACCCTACCTATGTGTGTCAAAGGTAAATTCTGCCATGCCTGTAGCCTGGATTTTAGTTTAGTCAAAAGTGGATCGACATTCAAAGCAATAAAGTCTGATACAGAGTTGGATATATGTAACCCCAGATATTTAATCACCTCTATCCTCTGCAAAGGACAATCTGTGGAAATCTCACATCTGGGGGATGGCGTCCTGAGTGATAGAATCTGGGATTTCCCCCAGTTGACCCTCAGACCCGAAAAACGAGCAAAGGAATTTAGGATGCCTAAAGCTGCCGACAGGGATTGCTTGGAGTCTCGCAAAAAAAGAACCATATCATCCGCAATGCAGTTTTCTCAGTCAGACCACCCACCGTTATCCCTTGTACCTCCTCAGAGGCTTGCAAGGCTGCTGCCAAGGGCTCGATCATGATAGAGAAAAGACCCAGGGATAAAGGGCATCCTTGACCAGTGTCCCTATATATTGGACAAAAATTCAGATAACATATTGTTCAACTTTATGGCTGCTGTAGGACAATGATATAGAATGTCGATCCACTTCCGGAACCTAAGAATCCAAGTAACTCCAATATCACCCTCATGTAATTCCAATCCACGGAATCAAAGGCCTTTTCCAGATCTAGAAAGACCAGTATTCCTCCACTGGAAATATCTGGGCCCAGCTGAGTGTGGGTGAAAACCCTGCACAAGTTAATATCTGTGGCCTTTTTGGGCATAAACCCTGTTTGGTCTGGGGAGATAACCTGATGCAGGACCAACATCAATCTAGTAGCTAACAGTTTTGTCAGTATTTTGAAGTCCATATTTAATAAAGAAATGGGCCTATATGATGAACATTGTAATGGGTCCTTATCTGGCTTAGCCAACAATACAATATGAGCCTCATAAAAGGAGAGGGGGAGGCTTCCCTTTGGAAAACAGTCTGTGTAAAATTGAAGCAGTCTGGGCACCAAGGTCTCCGAATAATGGCGGTACCACTCAATTGGCAACCCGTCGGGTCCAGGAGCCTTACCATTAGGGAATGACCCCATTGCCAAGGCTACCTCTTCCTCCAAGAACTCGGCATCCAGAAAACTGCCAGATTCCTCTGGCAGCCCAGGTAACTGTAGGGTCCCCAAGGTGTCCCTAAGGTCCTCAGTGTCATATGAATGTGATAAGTATCTTTGATATGCTTGTATTATATGTTCTGGTGTTATATGCTTTGTAATTAGGGATGAGCGGAACACCCCTTGGTTCGGTTTGCACCAGAACCTGCGAACGGACCGAAAATTCGCACGAACGTTAGAACCCCATTGAAGTCTATGGGACTCGAATGTTCAAAATCAAAAGTGCTAATTTTAAAGGCTAATTTGCATGGTATTGTCCTAAAAAGGGTTTGGGAACCTGGGTCCTGCCCAGGGGACATGTATCAATGCAAAAAAAAGTTTTAAAAACACCCGTTTTTTCGGGAGCAGTGATTTTAATGATGCTTAAAGTGAAAAAAAAAGTGAAATATTCCTTTAAACATCGTACCTAGGGGGTGTCTATAGTATGCCTGTAAAGTGGCGCGTGTTTCCCGTGCTTAGCACAGTCCCTGCACAAAATGACATTTTTAAAGGAATAAAAGTAATTTAAAACTGCTTGCGGCTTTAATGTAATGTAGGGTCCTGGCAATATGGATGAAAATTGGTGAGACAAACGGCATGGGTACCCCCCAGTCCATTACCAGGCCCTTTGGGTCTTGTATGGATATTAAGGGGAACCCTGCACCCAAATTAAAAAAAGGGAAAGATGTGGGGCCACCAGGCCTTATACACTCTGAACAGCAGTATACAGGCGGTGCAAACAAGACAGGGACTGTAGGTTTGTTGTTAAGTAGAATCTGTTTGTAATTTTGAACTGGTACATTTTTAACGTGTTTAGCTCCAGCAAAAAAATCTATTTTACGCTTTTTGGAAAACATAGGGAAGGGTTATCACCCCTGTGACATTTGTTTTGCTGTCTGTGCACCTCTTCAGAAGATTTTACCTCACTTTCTGTCCCAATGACAAATGTTTTTTGACAATTTGGGGTTTTTAGTGAAACAAGGATTGGTGATTAAGCATCAGTGGAAAGGAGACATGTTTTTCCCATATTAACTCTTACACGAGAGAATTTCCCTTCCTAGGGGTAGATTTCATCTCACTTCCTGTTGTCTCCTTCCGTTTGCAAGTAGGAGTCGTTTGTAAGTTGGGTGTTTGAAAGTAGGGGCCTGCCCTATATACTCTGCAGAAATTGGGGCCTTAGGTGTTGGTGTTGCCAGAACACTGTAAGCCCTCACAGTTACTCTTGGTGGGCGCAGGAACGGGCTCTGCTGTGAAATATTAGATCAAGAATTGTAATTACATGCCCCTGTTGAACAGGGTCAGAAAAATTGGGCCTTTGTTGGTGGTGGTGCTGGTGCCACAACACTGTAAGTCCTCACAGTTACTCTTGGTGGGCGCAGAAACAGGCCCTGCTGTGAAATATTAGATCAAGAATTGTAATTACATGCACCTGTTGAACAGGGGCAGAAAAATTGGGCCTTTCGTGGTGGTGGTGCTGGTGCCACAACACTGTAAGTTCTCACAGTTACTCTTGGTGGGCGCAGAAACGGGCCCTGCTGTAAAATATTAGATCAAGAATTGTAATTACATGTCCCTGTTGAACAGGGACAGAAAAATTGGGCCTTAGACACTGGTGCCACAACACTGCAACCCCTCACAGATACTCTAGTTGGAGCGCAGGAATGAGCCCTCCTGTAAAATATTGCATCAAAAATTGTAATTACACATCCCTGTTAAACAGGGGCTGAAAAATTTGGCTTTAGGCACTGGTGCTGGTGCCACAACACAGCAACCCCTCACAAATACTCTAGTTGAGTGCAGCAACGAACCCTCCTTGCAAAATATTGCATCAAAAATTGTAATTACGATATCTGTTTTAATTGTTTTTATTGACTTTGATGTCAAAGATAGTAACGAGATTTCCATACTTGGAGTCTCCTCTACTCCTGATACTTTGTAGTAGATCTCAAATATCTTGTTCCAGAATCCCCTCACCTGCTGACATCCGTACCAAATATGTTCCAGTGTTCCTTTTTCTATTTTACATCTCCAGCATACATCTGTATTTCCTTTATTGATTAAGTTTAAAGCTACTGGGCTCCTATACCATCTCATTACGATCTTATAATTTCTCTCTTGATATCTATTTGCTATAGTTGTTCTATGTATAATTTCAAAAATTTTTCCTCATTCTTCTTCTAATAAAGGATTTCCCAATTCTGCTTCCCACTTCTTTATTCCAGTTAACTCTCTAAGGGGGCCAGAAGGAAGTAACTCGTCGTATATCTTTGATAATTTTTTAATTGGGGCTTGTTCTTCGACGAGTATTTTTTCAAATTTAGTTAATGGTCTGTTTATCTTAGATATTCTAGCCTCTATAAATGTCCGCAATTGTTGGTATTGCAGCCATTTATTCTTGTTTTCCAATCCCAATTCCCGCAACCCGGGTAGTTTCCCATTCGCAAGAACTTGTACCAATCTTGTGTGTTCGGTTTTATTCCATTTCAAATAGTTTGTAACCTCCATAGCTGGAGGGAATTTGGGATTGGAAAACAGAGGGGTCATAGGTCCCAACATTGTGGAGAGATTCCCCCTTTTTATTATGGCATCCAATATTTTTAGTGTAGCATTTACAAAGAGAGTGAGTTCATTTTTTTTTGGTCTTAGGTGGGGCTTTATCCATGGGAGAGCCTTTAATTGAGGACCTATTATTTCTTCTTCCAGACTGACCCATTGCTTTGTTTCTTTATTGTGATACCAGTCTATTATACTAGTCAATGATGCTGCTTGTAAGTATTTTACGAAATCTGGTAATGCAAGTCCTCCATTTCTCTTTTTTCTAATTAGATTTTCTCTTTTTATCCGGGGGGTTTTGTGAGCCCAGATGAAATCGACCATAGCCTGTCTTAATTCCAACATCATTTTTTTAGGAGAGACTAATGGTATTGTTTGAAAAGTATATAATATTTTTGGTAGTATATCCATTTTTATTATGTTAATTCTTCCCGTCCAAGAATACATTAACTTATCATATTTTTGTATTAGTTTAATAGCTTTTCGGATTGTCTCATCGTAGTTCAACCCCTGTAGTTGTTTCAAATCCTTTGGTATGAAGACTCCTAAATATTTAATTGCATTTTGTTTCCATTTAAATGAAAAATCCTTTTGCAAGAGTGCATATATTTTTTCGGTTAATGATATATTCAGCATTTCTGATTTGTCATAATTAACTTTAAAATGGCTTAATTCCCCAAATTTTTTTAATTCCTTCATTAAATTTGGAATAGTTGTAACAGGATTAGTTTTATATATTAACAAATCATCTGCGTATGTAGCGATCTTATATTCCTTATCCTTCACCTTTATCCCTTTGATACCCTTGTTGTTTCTTATTGCCGTAATTAAATGCTCCATTACTAACACAAACAGCAAAGGGGAGAGGGGACATCCCTGACGGGTCCTGTTTGATATTCTTATGTCTTCTGATAATACTCCATTTATTCTCATTTTAGCTCTTGAGTTGGAGTACAATGCGACAATCCTACTAAGCATTTTTGGGCCCATGCCTAATTGTATTAATGTTTCTTCCAAAAACCGCCATTCCGCCCTATCAAATGCTTTTTCCGCATCAACAGCCAATAGGTATGTTCGGATGGCAGCTCTTTGGGCAAATTCCACCAATGTACAGGTCTTTATGATATTATCCTTAGTTTCTCTCCCTTTCGTAAACCCCGCTTGGTCTAACTTTATATGATTAGGTAGAGTTGGTGTTAATCTATTCGCGATAATTTTAGAGTATAACCTTATATCTATATTAGTTAAGGATATTGGGCGATAATTTTTACATGTATGTATGTAGTGTAGTGTATGATCCTTCTCTGGCTTTGGGATTAAAGTAATGTGAGCTTCTGTGCTTTGAGGTACAAAACTTTGTGTGTTAGATATGGAGTTGTATGTTTTCTTCAAGATGGGAGTAATTATATCCTGGAAGTTCTTATAAAATCTAGTAGTATACCCATCAGGTCCTGGACTTTTTCCTGGAACCAGTTCCGTAATAGCTTGCTGAATCTCTTCTATTGAGATATCTTTTTCCAGGGCCTCAAATATTTCTTTAGGGAGCTTAGGTAGGGCTGTCTCCTCAATATATTTTTTAATCTCCTCCCCCTTCTTTTCCTCTTCCTTAATCCCTCGATGTGTTTTAATATTATACAGATTAGAATAGTATGTATGAAATTCTTTTGATATTTCGTTTGGGTCATATGTCAGTTCCCCATCTGTTTTTAATATTTTTATTATGGAATTTGATGGTTGTTGATCTTTTATTGTTTTAGCCAATATTTTCCCAGTCTTATTTCCGTACTGATACCATCGTGCTCTATTTTTATCCCTTTTCCTTAGAGATTCCTCATCAAGGATGGCTTGTAATTCCAATATTTTACTTTTTAATTCTATTTTATCTGACAAGGTCAGACTCTGTTTATGTTTTTTATCCATCTTCTCAATTTCCATTATTAATTGAGATTTTTTTTGTTCCCTTTTTTTTTTTAATCTTGAGCCATGCTTGATGAACGTCCCTCTTAGCACACACTTTAGTGTTTCCCACTGCATGGGAATTGATGTTTCATCATTTTCATGAATTAACAAAAATTCCCTTATTGTTTTACGGATATCCTCTACACAATCTTTATCTTTAATCAGGTTATCTTTAAATCATCAATTATCCTTTGTTTTTACGTATTCTATTACTTTAATTTCCAAGTATAGCAGGGCATGATCTGACCATAAAAACCCACCTATATCTGATGATGGAGTCATCATCATTCCAGAGTGGTTAATAAAGAAATAATCTATTCTGTGATAGGAATCATGTATATTTGAGTAATATGAATAGTTCTTCTCCGTTTGATGTTGGGCCCTCCAGATATCTACCAGTTGGTACTTCACTAATAACCCTTTAAACTCCTCTATTTGACTATTATTTCTATGAACACGGGTGTTAGTTGTATTGTTGTTTATATCCATAATAAAAATAAAGTCCCCACCCATAATCACTGTACCTTCCGCTTTCTCCATTGTGTTATAGTTTGGTAAATATAGATTAATAATTGTAAAGATTTTCCCGTATATAACTACTTTTAGAACCAAGGATCTACCATCTTTGCCCTTATAAATTTGCAGTATTTGACGGGGTACATTCCTGTGGAATGCAATAGATACCCCTCTTGATTTGGAATAAGAAAATGTATCATGGACCCAGGTAGTATAGTTTCGGTTGTTGAGTTTCGGAATGTGATCTGAACGAAAATGTGTCTCTTGAAATAAGATAACATCTATTTTTTGTTTATTAAATAAGTTTAGAATTTGGTTTCTTTTATTAGGAGAGTTAAGGCCTCTTGCATTGAAGGAACAGAACTTAACCTCACCCATAAAAAAAGAGAAAAAAAAGACAAAAAATGTATCTAAAACACGCACTCACACTTCTCTCAAACCTAAATCTACTTGACTTATATAAAGTCTATCTTACTAGCTAAAAGTAAGTTCCCTATTATGGGGGAGTCTGAGACTGGTGACCAAGATTCGTCGCCTGATTGTTAGCCTCACGCTGCAAATTGAATGCTAGTTATTTGCTTTTACATTCTATCTTCCTTATTCCTTTTCTATTTTCTCCTCTTTCGCCATTTTTCTACCGCTCTACTCATTTTCTGCTACTACACCCTTTACCCTTTTTTCCTTTACTTTTATTACTACATACATGTTTTATATTTATATATACACACACAAATATGTTACACCTAGTGCTTCATCTTATATCATATTACTCCGTGACACACCTTTTCCATTACTGTGAGAAAAAAAAAAAGTTATATATATATATATATATATATATATATATATATATATATGTGCACATATATGGATATCGTCCACCATATGACATCTGCAGCCAGAACAATAATAGCAAGAAATTGGAAAGAAACAAGGTGTCCAACAATAGTGGAATGGATATGTGAAATGAACGAGATTCAGTATATGGAAAAACAGATAAGAGATGAAGGGTTTATAATAAACCAAATGCCAGAAGTATGGCAAAAATGGGATAAGTTTCGGTCATCAAAAGAAATGTTAGAATTTCTATAAATGCAAGGAACAGGGTTTTTTTTTTGTTTTTTGTTTTTTCTTGTATGGATGTAGGGGTATGGATGTAATAGTGGTATGAATATAGTGGAAATGGGGAGGGTAGGAATAAAGAAATTGAGGGATAATGATTAAGCTTGTTTACTCATTCACGGCACGGTATATTAAAATATCATTATATGTATTTTTTTTTTTTGTATTTATATATGAAGGATATGATGTATGGATGTTGGTGTATATTGTTAGTAATTTTCTTTTTATAAAAAAATGAGTTAAAATCTAATAAAGAGATTGAAAACAAAAATTGTAATTACACGCCCCTGTTAAACTGGGACTGAAAAATTGGGCCTTAGCCACTGGTGGCGGCGCCCAGAACCAAAAATATTCTTACAAGCTATCAGCATGATCATTGAGGTGGAAGAGGATAGTCACTAAGCATAACAGGATAGTCACTCAGCATCAGCATAGGCAGTCTTGAAGGGATCTGACATTTCAACAAAAATTATTTGGTTACATCAGCATCAGGTGCGCTTGGTAGCTGGTGGTGATCCAAGACTGATTCATTTTTATGAAGGTCAGTCAATCAACCGAGTCGGTGGACAGGCGCACCCTGTGATCGGTTACAAAACCTCCTCCAGCACGAAAGAACGCTGGATGTAGGACAGACCAGTAGCTCAATTGCATACTGTGCAAGCTCTGGCCAGTGATCCATCCTCAAGACCCAGTAACCCAGAGGATTTTCGGTGGAAAAAGTGTCCAAGTCAGATCTTGCCCCTAGGTATTCCTGCACCATGTAAAACAGACGCTGGCGATGGTTGCTGGAACCGATCATACCTTGGGGCTGCGGACTAAAAAATTGTCTGAAAGCATCGGTCAGATGGCCACCTTCTCCACCGCTCCTTCTTTGACTGACCGAAGCCTCAGCAACACGTTTTCCAGGAACAGGAGTTTGTAACCTCCCAGTCTCTGGGAACGCATTGCACAGACCTTTCTGCAAGGCCTCCTGAAGATGTTTCATCCACTGCTCCCTCTGCGATGGCAAGATAAGGTCCGCAACCTTACCCTTGTATTGTGGATCAAGGAGGGTTGCCAGCCAGTATTGATCCCTCTCCTTGATACCACGAATATGAGGATCCTTCCGCAGGCTTTGCAGGATCAGGGAGGCCATGCAGTGTAGGTTTGCTGAGGCATTCGGTCCGGAGTCCTCTGGGTCACTAAGGACGACATGATCTGCAGCCACCTCCTCCCAGCCATGTACAAGTCCTTGTGTTTCTTGGGACTGTAAATGATCCCTTAAAGACTGCTGCTGATGCTGAGTGCCAGGCTCCACCTCCATGCTGACACAATCCTCCTCTTCCACCTCCTCCTCCTCCTCCTCTTCCTGTGTGATCAGCGGGCACGCAGGAACACTGTCTGGATAAAGGGGGCCTTGAGAGCTAAGGAAGTCCTCCTCTTCCTGCCTCTGTTCTGCCTCAATTGCCCTGTCCATTATTCCACGCAGCGTGTGCTCCAACAGGTGGACAAGGGGGACAGTGTCACTGATGCATGCACTGTCACTGCTCACCATCCTCGTGGCCTCCTCAAATGGTGACAGGACAGTGCATGCATCCCTGATCATGGTCCACTGGCGTGGGGAAAAAAAAACAAGCTCCCTGACCCTGTCCTGTGCCATAATTTCACAGGTACTCATTGATGGCCCTCTGCTGCGTGTGCAGCCACTGCAGCATGGCCAGCGTTCAGTTTCACCTGGTGGGCATGTCACAGATTAGGCGGTTCTTGGGCAGGTTACATTCCTTTTGGAGGTCAGCCAGCTGAGCACTGGCATTATATGACCTGCGGAAATGCACACAGACTTTCCTGGCCTGCCTCAGGACATCCTGTAAGCCTGGGTACCTGCCCAAGAACCGCTGCACCACCAAGTTAAGGACGTGAGCCAAACAGGGCACATGGGTCAGTTGTCCCTGTTGGAGGGCGGAGAGGAGGTTGGTGCCATTGTCGCAAACCACCATGCCTGCCTTAAGCTGGCGTGGCGTCAACCACCTCTGAACCTGCCCCTGCAGAGCTGACAGAATCTCTGCCCGAGTGTGGCTCCTGTCCCCCAAGCACACCAGCTCAAGCACCGCATGGCATCTTTTGGCCTGCGTAGCCCCTTGAACGCCTACGAAGCACCGCTGGTTCCGAAGTCAAATCAGCACAGGAAGAGGCCATGGAAGAAGAAGAGGAGGGGGTGGAGGAGAGAGGTGTGGCAGAATCACCACTAGTAGTATTTTGGAGGCGTGGTGGCAGAACAACCTTGTCCTGCATCCTTCCCAGCTGCCAGAAGAGTCACCCAGTGCGCGGTGAAAGATAGGTAATGTCCGTGTCCATGCCTGCTGGACCATGAGTTAGCGGTAATATGCACCTTACCGCTGACTGCCCTGTCCAGTGAGGCCAAGACATTGCCTTCCACATGCCGGTAGAGAGCCGGAAACGCCTTCTGTGAGAAAAAGTGGTGTTTGGAAACCTGCCACTGAGGAACCGCACATTCCACAAACTCACGGAAGGGGGCAGAGTCTACCAACTGAAAAGGTAGCAGTTGAAAGGCTAGCATTTTAGCCAAGCTAGCATTCAACTGCTGGGCATGTGGATGGCTGGGAGCGAACTTCTTTCGTCGGTGCAGCAGTTGGGGCAGGGAAATTTGCCTGGTACAATCTGACATTGGTGTACCGATAGCAGATTGCCCCCAAGTACTTGGCTGTGACACACCTAATTCTACACCTTCATTCCTCTCAGTGCAGGTCTCAGAAAGGACTGAAGGTTTAGTGGGGTTGGAGATCCCTGCTGATGAGGAGCAAGGAGAGGTCCTCTTTGTTCTTTGGTGTGGGTCTTTTAGGTACGCTTGCCAACGAACTGCATGGCAGGTCAACATATGTCTGGTCAAGCATGTGGTGCCCAAGCAGGAGATGTTTTTGCCACGAGAGATACGCTTGAGACATATGTTGCAAATAGCAGCGGTGGGATCTGATGCACTCGTCTTAAAAAAGGCCCACACCAAAGAACTTCTGGAATAACGCGCAGAGACAGCAGCGCCCTGCACATGCGGAGCTCTGCGGTCTGATGCAGTCGGTGTGCTGCCCTTAAGCTGGCCCCTGGAGGGCATCCTGCCTCGTTGGTGATGTGCCTCCTCCTCTTCCTCTCTCCTATTAGGCACCCACGTGGAGTCAGTGACCTCATCATCCCCTCCCTCCTCATCACTGTAGCAAAGCTGGCAGTATGCTGCAGCTGGGGGAACATGACTGCCAGATTGCTGTCTTTCTTGGACACCCCCTCTCTCTGGGCTCACGTTACTGCCTTCCTCTAGCTGGATACCATCATCGGAGCCTTCAAAACGCTGAGCATCCTCCTGGAGCATGTACCCAACACTGTGGTCAAACAGTTTTTGACATGGTGGATGCTAGGGAAGGAGTGACTGATGCCATTGAGCCGAAGGAAGAGGCCGCGTTGGCAGCTGGAGGACATGGTGGGGCTAGGGAAGGAGTGACTGATGCCATTGAGCCGAAGGAAGAGGCCGAGTTGGCAGCTGCTTTGCCAGACAAAGTTCCCTGAGCCTGGGTGAGAGAGGATGAGGAGGATGAGGACATCCACTCTACCAAGTCTTCCGCATGTTGCGGCTCAACACGGCCAGCTGCCGAAAAAAGGACAAGCGTGTCCCACGGCCACGTGCTGATGAGGATGCACTGTCTCCATGACCAGCACTGTTGCCTCTAGACACAGAGCCTGCTTGCCCTCTTTTATTGGCTTGTGACTGTCTGCCTCTCCTTGTTGGCCTTCCAGACATACTAATGGCCTGCAGTGAGATGTAGCTGCACAAAGCTGGGATGTATATATATATACTGATACTGCAGCAGAATCAACTGCCTGCCTGTAGTATTATTAGTATGAGAACACCAGCAATTGTCTTCAGGTAGCTTTAGGTGCACACTGTGCAGAGGACGCAGTACACTAACTGTAAATACTGTAGCTGCCTGCCTGTGGTATTAATAGGATCAGAAGAACACCACCAATTTTATTCAGGTAGCTTTATGTGCACACTGTGCAGTGGACACAGTACACTAACTGTAAATACTGTAGCTGCCTGCCTGTGGTATTAATATAGGATCAGAAGAACACCACCAATTTTATTCAGGTAGCTTTAGGTGCACACTGTGCAGAGGACACAGGACACTAACTGTAAATACTGTAGCTGCCTGCCTGTGGTATTAATAGGAGCAGAACAACAGCGATTGTCTCCAGGTAGCTTTAGGTGCACACTGTGCAGAGGACGCACCACACTAACTGTAAATAATGTAGCTGCCTGCCTGTGGTAATAATAGGATCAGAAGAACACCACTAATTTTCTTCAGGTAGCTTTAGGTGCACACTGTGTAGAGGACACAGTGCACTAACTGTAAAAACTGTAGCTGCCTGCCTGTGGTATTAATAGGAGCAGAACAACAGCAATTGTTTCCAGGTAGCTTTAGGTGCACACTGTGCAGAGGACGCACTACACTAACTGTAAATACTGTAGCTGCCTGCCTGTGGTATTAATAGGATCAGAAGAACACCACTAATTTTCTTCAGGTAGCTTTAGGTGCACACTGGGCAGAGGACACAGTACACTAACTGTAAATACTGTAGCTGCCTGCCTATGGTATTAATAGGAGCAGAACAACAGCAATTGTAAATAGGACTAATAGGACTAATAGGATCAGAAGAACACCAGCAATTTTCTTCAGGTAGCTGTAAATACTGTAAAAACTCCTGCCTGCCTGTCAGTAGTAGGAAGAGAATGACAGGAACGGATCTAGCTAAACTGAATACAGTGTATATATATATATATATATATATATATATATATATATATACACAAAACACCTAGGATGTATATATATACACAATACATTGTAAGTTCAGCTAACTGACTCGCCTGCCTAGTCTATCTAACTTAAATCAAATGACACTGTTTCTCTGTCTATCTAACTCTCTCTCTCAATGCCGGAACACACTACACAGGGCCGCTGTGCCCTGTGTAGTGTGTCGCCGTGCCCTGTGTAGTAAATAGAACAAACGTAGTCAAAACATAGCCAGAGTTCAGGAACCGGAACGGATAGTCAGACAAGCCAAATGTCAGGAAGCCGGAGATGAGCGTAGTAAAACAGCAATTAGGATCTGGAGCCAGAAGGGATGTCAGCCAAGCAAGTCTTTTAAAAGGAAGGAGGAGAACGTCTCTGTGATGTTGACTAAGGCGAAGGCAGAGCTCCTCTGGACTGGATGGCTTAAGTAAGCAGGACTGACAAGCAGGATATCAGCAACAGCTGAGTAAATGTGGAGATATAGGAGCTGGCAATTAGCTGACAGCTGAGCGGCCAGTTCAGAGAAGGAAAGGCTGAGCCTAGCCCTGACAGTACCCCCTCCTCAACGACCCCTCCCCCTCGGAGGACCACTAGGCTTGAGGGGAAAACGTCTATGGAAATCACGGAGGAGGACAGGGGCATGTACGTCCGAGGATGAGAACGAAAGAGCACTCCCCTGGATCGTACCCTTTCCAATGAACCAGTTACTGTATGCGCCCACGGAACCTACGGGAGTCAACAATGGACTATACTTCATACTCCTCATGGTTCTCAACCTGCACAGGGTGAGGACGTGGCACCGAGGTCGAAAAGACCAAAGGTTTTAATAAGGAGACATGAAATACATTTGAAATACGCATATTAGAAGGAAGGTTTAATGCGTAAGCCACTGGGTTAATCCTGCAAAGAATACGGAAAGGCCCAATAAACCAAGGTGCGCACTTCAGTGAGGGAACACGAAGTCGGAGGTTGCGAGATGACAGCCAGACCCTGTCCCCAACCTGGTAGGAAGGCGCAGGCAGGCTTCTGCAGTCAGCATGGAGCCTGTACCTATCATTAGCATGTCGCAAAGCCTCCTGGACTTGTGCCCAAGTGGTACAGAGACCGCGGAGATGCTCCCCTAATGTAGGAATATTCTGCGGAACAAACAAGTCAGGCAACATGGAAGGTTGGAAACCATAATTCGCCATTAACGGGGACAATCGGGAAGCAGAATTCAAGGCACTGTTGTGAGCAAACTCTGCCCACGGGAATAGGTCTGTTGTTATGATGATCAGAAATATAGCATGTAGGAATTGCTTCAAGGACTGATTGGCTCGTTCAGCAGCCCCATTAGACTGCAGGGGATACGCAGAGGAGAAAGCAAGCTGAATTCCCCACTGAGCACAAAAGGCTCGCCAGAACCGGGACACAAACTGACTACCCCTGTCTGAGACAATCACCTTGGGTAGCCCATGTAATATATATGTATGTAATACAATGACATATCTTTGAGAACCGGTCAACCACCATAAGGATAACTGTGTTGGCCTGGGAGTTGGGTAACTCCACAATGAAATCCATAGACAGGTGAGTCCAGGGCCTCTCTCCATTGGGTATGGGTTGTAGGAGGCCCACTGGAAGGTGTCGTGGAGTCTTATGCCGCGTACACACGAGCGGACTTTACGGCAGACTTTGTCCTGAGGACTTTTCGACGGACTTTACAACGGACTTTCTGAATGAACGGACTTGCCTACACACTATTAACCAAAGTCCGACGGATTTGTACGTGATGACGTACGACCGGACTAAAATAAGGAAGTTCATAGCCAGTAGCCAATAGCTGCCCTAGCGTTGTTTTTTGTCCGTCGGACTAGCATACAGACGAGCTGACTTTTCGACCGGACTCGAGTCCGTCAAAAAGATTTGAAACATGTTTCATTTCTAGGTCCGTCAAACTTTTGGGGAAAAAAAGTTAGCTGGAGCCCACACACAATCGAATTGTCCAACAGACTCCGATTCGCCGGACAAGGTATGCCGTAAAGTCCGGTCGTGTGTACGCGGCATTACTCTGAGCACACATGGCACAGGCAACTACGAAGGCGGTTACATCAGCATGTAGACTAGGCCACCAGAATTGTTGGGAAATGGTCCAAAAGAGTTGATTCTTCCCAGGGTGGCCAGCAGCCTTGGGAAAATGGTAAGCCTGGAGCACGGCAGAACGGAGGCTCTCTGGGACAAAACAGCGGTCATAAGGTTTCTCAGGAGGAGCATGGACCTGAGCAGCAAGAATTTTGTCACCCAAAGGAGAAGTGAGACTGGTGTGAACTGTAACCAGAATACGATCAGGAGGAATCACAGGAACTGGAACCGACTCCAACTTGGAAGTGGAGGAAAATTGTCGTGACAAGGCTTCAGCCCTTACATTCTTAGTACCAGGTAAGAATAAGACAATGTAATTGAAACTTGACAAGAAAAGAGCCCATCGTGCCCTTCTGGGAGAGAGGCGTTTTAGCCTCAGACAAGAACGTTGAGATTCTTATGGTCAGTAAGAATGAGAACCGGCACAGTGGTACCTTCGAGGATATGTCTCCATTCTTTCAGGGCTAAAATGATAGCCAACAGCTCTCTGTCACCAATCTCGTAATTGCACTCCGCAGGTGACAATTTCTTGGAAAAGTAGCCACAAGGATGCAAAGCGCTCTCAGGGGTAGGACATTGAGACAGAAGGGCACCAACTCCAGTCTCAGAAGCATCAACCTCAAGGATAAAAGGTAACGTAGGATCAGGATGTGCCAACACAGGAGCAGAAACAAAGGCAGCCTTGAGACTCTCAAAGGCCTTTACGGACTCCGGAGACCAACTCTGTGGGTTACCGTCCTTTCTGGTCATATCAGTCAGGGGCTTGACCAGAGATGAGAAGTTATGAATAAACTTCCGATAATAGTTGGCAAAGCCCAGGAAACGCTGCAGAGGATGTAAACCCACGGGTCGGGGCCACTGTAGGACTGCTGAAAGTTTCTCTGGGTCCATCGAAAAACCAGCAGTGGAAATGACATAACCCAGTAAATCAGTGTTGAAAATATATTTATTGACAATTTCACAGAAAACACAGTGAACAACATGTGAAATCACAATCCAAGGATAGTCGCAAATAGACATGTGTAGGGAGTCAGCCCAGTGGCTATCGCCCAAAGCTTCACTCCCGTTCTCTAGTAGTATTGAGCTAGGGTGAGAGACCGTCCTTCGATACAAGGAATGATTCTGGCTAATAAGCCTTGATGTTCATAATAAAGATATACATATGTAGGTTTTAGAGAGTAAAAAGAAAAATCAGTCGGAAAAAAAGTAAGAGAGAAAGAAGGAAGAGGAAAAGGGGAAGGGAAAAAGTGAATCGGAGAGGTACGGGAGGTAAGCAAGGGAAAGGGAGAGGTAGAGAAAGGAGGGAAAGGGGAAAAGTCAGGGGAGAGCAAAAGAGCTGAGGAGACCTTCCCATGGGGAAGTAGATGTTAGTGTAGAGGGTGGCGGACTAGTGGATTTGTGAGCCAGTGCATCTCAGGGGTAGGATGCTCGTTAGGATAACCCCAACGGGTTTGACAGTATGTTCATGAGGGTGTCTGAGGCGGAGAAGTGGAGCCAGATAGACCACAGTATCTTGTACTTATCATATGTGTCGTTATCAAGGGCCAACATCTCCTCCATCCTCATGGTATCATTCATAATCGAGACCCAACATGACAAGGGAGGGGTGGTGGTTGTCTTCCAATACAATGGAATGAGCTGTCTCACTGAGGACATAAAAAAACGTAGAAGGTTCCGCTTCTGTGCCATTATAGACCCGGGGAGTATGGAGAGGAGAGTGATCTTTGAGGAGGTCGGTAATGTTTCATCATAAATTTTATTTTAACATTTAAATACCTGAGTCCAGAAAGGGCGGATTCTCTCACATTCCCACCAGACGTGTGGGTAAGTCCCAGTAGGGGTGTTACATCGCCAACAGGAGGATGGAGTGGATGGGAAAATTTTGTGCAAAGTAAATGGGTCCCTGTACCACCTGGACAGAATCTTGTAGTTCTTTTCCTGAGAGTAGCAAGATATTGTTGATTTATGAGTAAAATGGAACGCCCCACCCTGTAATTTCGGGAGGGTAAGCAATCTGTATTTAACCCTAGGTAGCCCATGGTTCCACATGAATCTGATAGTGAGGGAGCGTAAGGAGGTGAAGAAGGATTTGGGGACTATGATAGGGATAGTTTGGAAAAGGTATAAAAGTTTGCGCAGGGTGTCCATTTTAAGAGTGTTGATACGCCCGAACCACGGTAAGGGGGATCCTCCCCATTCTTCCAGATCCTTTCGTATGCAGGAGAGTAGGGGGACATAGTTCAGAGAAAATAGGTTGGAGAGATTAGAGGGGATAGTAACCCCCAGGTACGATATCCCCTTTGTTTGCCATTGGAAAGAGAAATTCGATCTCAATGAGGACAGCGTAGAGGCAGGGAGGGATATGTTGAGAGCTTCCGTTTTGGCTATGTTAAGTTTAAAGTTACTGAGGGAACCGACCGGCGGAATTCCAGGAAGAGAAATGGTAGTGGGATATGTGGATTTTGTATATAGACTAAGAGGTCATCAGCATATAGGGATAGCTTGTGGCGGGAGGAGGGTGTTTAGATCCCATGAATGGAGGCATTCTGATGTATGGCACAGGCTAGGTGTTCTATAATGATGACAAACAAAAGGGGGGAGAGGGGGCAGCCCTGCCGTGTACCATTTGAGATATCAAATGGTTCTGAGGCAGTGCCGTTTACTAGTACTGAGGCGGAGGGCTGGGAGTACAAAGACATCGCTTTAGTGATAAAGGTTGTTCCTAGGCCTAGTTGTTCGAGTGAGAGTCGTAAGAATCTCCAATTAACCCTATCAAACGCCTTCTCGGCAGGCTTTCAAATCTTTGCGCTGCATAAAAGACATGAGGTGTATTGTTTTAGTGGTATTGTCCCTTGCCTCGCGGCCGGGAACAAACCCCATCTGGTCATTATATATCACTCCTGGGAGGAGGGGGGACAAGCGGGTGGCTAATACCTTCACAATCAATTTAAGGTCTATGTTGAGCAAAGATATCAGCTGATAGCTACTACTACATTGTGAAGGATCTTTGCCCGGTATTATGGAAATGTTGGCAGATAATAACCCTTTGGAGGGTAGCTTGGAATCATCAATAGAATTAAAAGCTTTAGTTAGGAGAGGTGCTATTTGAGGGGCAAACGTTTTGTAGAAACGAGGGGTGTATTCGTCTGGTCCAGGGCATTTGCCTGTTTTCAGGTCCTAGAGGAATATTGTATTGTAAAAATTTGGACGTGGCTAAAGGTTTTTCGAGCTCTAAGGAGTCTGATGTGTCAGTGGGGTGTAGCGCCATCTCCGTAATATAGTCTCGCATGTCGTCACTAGAGGGGATGTTCTGGGAGTTTGGGACTTTGGGTGATAGGTTGTAGAGCTGTGAGTAGTATTGTCTAAAGGAAGCGGAAATGCCTGATGTATTAAACGTCTAGTCTTGGTTGGGCATAACCTAGGAATTTAACCTGTTAACGATGGAACTCACACTTCTCCAATTTACAGTAGAGATTGTTCTCTCTTGGTTTCTGAAGCACACGACAGACATCTGTGTGGTGGCTCTCCAGGGACATGGAAAATATGAGGATATCATCGAGATAAACCACCACACATAACTGCAACAAATCTCGGAGGACATCGTTAATAAATTCCTGGAAAACTGCTGGGGCTTTACAAAGGCCAAAAGGCATTACAAAGTACTCATAATGGCCTGTTCTGGTATTAAACGCAGTTTTCCACTCGTCGCCCTCCTTAATCCTCACGAGATTGTATGCCCCTCTCAAATCAAGCTTTGTGAAAACCATTGCTCCCTTGAAGCGGTCAAATAACTCTGTAATCAACAGAATCGGATAGGCATTCTTAATCGTGAAACAATTGAGACCCCTATAATCAATACAAAAAAGAGTCGCCCTGGGATTTTAAATGAGGTGGTCACAGTTAGCCACTGAGTTTGCTGGCATATCGGCGCTATGCTCCTACACCCATTGGGTGGCTTCCGCGGTTGCGCTGTCACCCAGTGGCAGTGCACTTTGTCATCTTGGATGGACAGGAGTCCACTGCGCATGCGTACTCCCATTGGCAGCTGACGCCCGGCGTCGGCACACTAATCCATCCTCGCATGGCGTTGGGTGCGGAGTGGACCGGACTCCTTAGGGGATATAAGTTAGGGATGAGACTTCACTCACCAATACTATGCCCACCACAGAGATTTCCATTGCTGTTCAGCTGTTTGTATATCAAGGTAAATACACTCTCCCCACCCTAGCACTCACCTGGTGCTTCATCTGCATTCCCTGCACTTTTTTGTTTCATTTATAACACCGCTTTTCACACAACCTTTTCCTCTTTTCTTTTGCAAACAAACACATTTTTACTGTGGGAGTACGCATGCGCAGTGGACTCCTGTCCATCCACGATGACAAACTGCACTGCCACTGGGTGATTTACTTTCTTACCCATGGTCTCTGTGACGGAACGTCCCACACTCCGCTTGAGTGCTTCCGTCAGTATATCACTTCCTCCCAGTCTGGATATAGATATCAGATATTCCAACCGCTCACAAAGCACAAAACAAGGCGAGACTTGCTTTGCCGCTAACATGGATTGTTTTATTATCACACATGGACACAACAGATAAAATAACTCAGAGACTCTTCCCCCCCACCCTTGGAAAAGAGAGCAGGTTAAACTGTCCAAAGACAATGGACACACAGGTCAGGCATGTTCAAACTTCTCCTCAGTAAACAGTCTTATCAGCAGGGGGGCTGCTGGAGGAATCCCCCCTCCCTCCACAGGGACACACATCCCAAATGATCACAGCAAAAAGTCCAGAACAGAATGAGACAACATACAATATATACATATATATATAACACGACTGAGTCCGACTAGTACAGATCAGACTGGATTTCTCATTCACCTCACAAAGAGTATTGTTCCCTTAAAAATCCAGGGCCCATAATCAAAAGGCAAGAGGCTTGCATTCAGTCCTCTCCAAAAGACTCTGTCCCAGCTAGGTCTGTCACGGTCTCTGTGTCTGCTCCATTATTGGATCATGTTAGTCCACATATGTTTCTATACAAATAATTGTACAACTTTTGTCTACTCTGCTTTTTTAGTAAGGCTTGACACGTATACTTATGCTAGAGTATACATGCTCTCATACAAAAATATTTTTACATTATATAACTTGATGTTCATCTTACTAAATTTGACAAATCATTGAGACATATACATCTATGTTTACAGCTGATATCTATCAAGCTACATACTGAGACAATTAGGACTATTCACCTTCACCTATGCCATGTCTGCCACCTGGCATCCCCCCTGGGGGTATCCCTGTCTGTCTTCTCCCCCTCAGCTCCCGTGCCATACTCTGGCTGCTGCCGTACATTTGGGGGTTCAGCGATGGAAACTCTGGTTTCGTTCATTGGTAAGTATTGGGCCATTTGGCTCTTGCCCATTCTGCCATTGTTCATACATTTACCACTGTGACACATCTTTTTGTCCATTTAGATACATCTCATCTGCATCCACCCCTGTTGAGCGAGCAATGATCTCGCGAAACGCGCGTCGGCTTTTCTGATGCGTGCATTTGTATATACTGCATTGTATAACCGGCTTGACCTTTGTCAAAGACATCGCTAAAATCGCAGTACTCCTCCGGCAGGGAGAAGAGTGAAGAAGTGCACAAGACCTTGGCTACCTTCTGGAAGCATGTCTTACTGCATTGTGGCGACCAGGAGAGAAACTCAGCACGGAGCCAATCAAAAGAGGGGTTGTGCCTCTGTAACCAAGGATAACCAATAACCAGCGGAAGCTTAGGTGAGGAAATAACCTGGAATTCGATTTCCTCATGGTGAACAGTCCCTATGGCCATGGACAATGGAACCGTCTCATGAGTCACATGGGCAGGCTGTAGAGGTCTCCCGTCAAGAGCCTCAATGGCAAGTGGAGTGTTACGCAGATGCAGCGGAATCGAGAGCTTCGACACAAAGGCAGCATCAATGAACAGGCCTGCAGCCCCAGAGTCGAATAGAGCCTGTATTTCGATGGACGACTCAGCCCAAGAAAGGGTGACCAAAACCAGGAGCTTATCCTTCTGGATAACTGGGGATGAAACAACACCACCTAAGGTTTGTCTGTAACAGGAACTCAAGGTTCGGGCATTCCCTGGACGGGTAGGACAAGACTTCAAAAAGTGACCTGCCTGGACAGAATAAAGGCACAATCTCTCCCTCCTCCTAAATAGTCTCTCATCAGCAGAGAGACGTGTGAAGCCCAACTGCATGGGTTCATCTTCACTGACAGACTCGGTACCAGGAGGCATGGGAGGTGAGGGAGGCACATGTGGGACTGCAAAGCTCGGAGGCAAACGTACAGGAGGCTCCTGCAAGTGCTCCTTAAAAGAGTCTTTCTCTGAGTCTGGAGTCAATGAGGATGGCAAACGTGATCAACTTCTCCAGTTCAGTGGGTATATCTCAGGCTGCTATCTCATCCTTGATGGAATCTGAGAGACCATGAGAAAAAGCAGCCATGAGGGTCTTATTGTTCCAAGCAACCTCTGCTGCCAGAGTATGGAATTCAATGGCGTAGTCGGCAACAGTTCTCGTACTCTGTTTAATGGACATGAGGCACTTGGCAGCAGAAGCGGAGCGTTCGGGAACATCAAATACCCTTTTAAAGGCCACAAACTCAGGGTAACTCAAGACAACAGGTTTTTGCGTCTCCCATAGAGGGTTTTCCCAGGCCAAGGCTCTCTCAGAAAGCAAAGATATCTCGAAACCTACTTTGCTTCTGTCCATGGGAAACACCTGGGGCAGCATCTCAAAGTATATCTCAACCTGGTTATCTCAAGCCTCTGCATTGAATTGGACCGCCCCCCAAATCGCTGGGGAAGCGGAGCGAAACCAGACATACCTCTTATAGAGGTAATACTCAAGGCGTGTGCCTGCACAGAGACTGGCGCAGCAGCAGGGATGGACTGCAACTCAGCTTGTACTGGAGCAGCCACAGTGGGAGATTCCAGGTGAGCCGTGTGACTCAGGAGCATTTGTAACGCCATGGCAAACTGATCCATGCGGTGATCTTGCTTATCCAATCTGGAAAAAATATTACCAACAAGTGGATTGATTGTATCTTCTGAATTCATGACCTTTGCCTACTGTCAGAAACCATGAAATCAGACCACAGAAGTACAGTAAAATCACACTTGTTTAATAATAAAAGTAAATAGAACAAATGTAGTCAAAACTTAGCCAGAGTTCAGGACCCGAAACAAACGGATAGTCAGGCAAGCCAAACGTCAGGGAGCCGGAGATGAGCGTAGTAAAACAGCAAGCAGGATCTGGAGCCAGAAGGGATGTCAGCCAAGCAAGTCTTTTAACAGGAATGCAGGAGAGCGTCTCTGTGATATTGACTAAGGTGAAGGCAGAGCACCTCTGGACTGGATGGCTTAAGTAGGCAGGACTGTCAGAATATCAGCAACAGCTGAGTAACTGTGGAGAGATAGGAGCTGGCAATTAGCCGACAGCTGAGTGGCCAGCTCAGAGAAGGAAGGGCTGAGCCCAGCCCTGACAATTAAGCAGTGTGGTTTCATAGCTAACCTTGTATTATAGTGATATCAACAGTAACATGTGATCAAAGTTTTAATAGACTAGCTAACTATAGGAATAGACAAGGTAATACATAGGTGCAATAGAGGGAATCCGTAACCACCCTTGAATAATATTTATTGTACCAATTACTCCAAGTACCAACTGCCATTGAGCGGGGTTAGTATTCTAGTATGTACCTACACCTATAAGGAGGATGGTGCTACCATGGTGCATAACTGCTCTAATGCACTCAACCACCATGGCTTGTATGTATGCTCATCAGGCAAGACTCCATTGCTGAAGAAAAAGCATGTTGAAGCTCATTTAAAGTTTGCTGCACAACATTTAGACAAGCCTCTGAAATACAGGGAGAATATAGTTTGGTCAGGTGAAACCAAAATTGAACTCTTTGTATGCCATAAAACACTCCATGTTTGGAGGTCAAATGGCACTGCATATCACCCCAAAAACACCATACCCACAGTGAAGTTTGGAGGTGGGAACATCATGCTGTGGGGCAGTTTTTCAGCATACAGTACTGGCAAACTTAATTTCATTGAAGGAAGGATGAATGAAAAAATGTATCAAGACATTTTTGATAAAAATCTGCTGCCATCTACCAGGATGATGAAGATGAAACGAGTGTTCACATTTTAGCAAGACAATGAACCCAAACACAAAGCCAAGGAAACTCAGTTGGTTTCAAAGAAGGAAAATAAAGCTGCTAGATTAGCCTGTTTTGAAACCAATAGAAAATCTATGGAAAGAACTAAAGATCAGAGTTCATAGAAGAAGCCACAGAACCTCTCAACAAAGGATTTTGCACGAAGTATTAAATACATTTCAGTTAATATTTTCCCTGTTACTTCATTTTATTACCCATAACTTAAAGCGGAGCTCCACGCAAAAGTAGAAGCTCCGCTTATCAGCCTCCTCCCCTCTCCCGGTGCCACATTTGGTACCTTTTGGAGGGGAGTGGGTAAATGTTTTTGACAAGTACCCACTTCCATTTCCAGGTGACTTTCGTCCCCCCTCCTCCTCCCTCCGCCGCTGGGCCATCCGAAAAGCGCAGCATGCTTCGCGCATGCGCAGTGGAGATCCACGTGTGAAGCCGCACGGATTTACTGCCAGTTTCTCTTACAAGCAATGGAGGCGACAGCACCCAAGAGCCGATGAAAGAATCAGCTGGGGTGAAGACACAACGGGATCCCTGAACGGGTAAGTGTCCTAATATTAAAAGTCAGCAGCTACAGTATTTGTAGCAGCTGACTTTTACTTTTTTCTGATAGAGGCTGGAGCTCTTTAATTTCTGAACTTATTTGTTTTGGTTTCTTTGTATGTATGGATTGCATGGGTTGTTAGCGACATGTGGTGAAAATTTTATGTCAACAGCACCTTTAAAAATACATTTACCTAGAAAAATGGTGACATGTTCAATACTTATTCTACCCGCTGTAAATAAAACTACCATTCATCATACCTGGCTGACCCAAGTGTCTTCAGAGACTTTCTTTTTCAGTGAACCCACATAGCTGGGTGCAGGGCGAGTTTACAGCACATGTGGAGGCAGAGCAGATACATCCTTCCCTCTGTGCTCTGATATCTTTATGCTGGCCTGGGGCAAGCTCTGGAGACTGCTGGGGGGAGATAGTAGATGCATAGCAGCTTGCACCACCTACACATGAAAACACCCAAGGCAGCTGCTTCTCCAGCCTTCTACTTGTCCCAACCTTGGCTGTACCAAAGCATATTAGAGTTCACAGCAAAGGCGGCAAATATTTATACAATAGAATATATTTTTCTTACATCACTATTAGAGTGCATAATTATGTAATTGCAGTGTAGATCAATTACATAAAATCTAGATTAAATTAATTTTAAATTAAATTAATTTAAGCTTGTAATGTGGAAATGTGCAGAATTCTTATGTACAGTACTGCCGAGTTCCTATATGTGCTCCTATCATTATGCCTTATGCTGAACACAGACCAGCATATGTTTCACTGAAGATGGATGGCAATATGTCTCTCTGTCTTCATATGCATCTCCATGTCACTACTAGGACCATCCTAAAATCTTCTCTCTAATTCAGCCTGTTTGGACAAACTTTTTTCAGTTGAAAGTTGAAAATTTCTATGTGCAATACCATGTAGTCTTGACCCTAAGAAGCATCCATTATTACCCCTGCTGAAGCCACTCTTATGTATTCAACGTATTTTCTTTGGTCTGTGTCTTACGCTTACTTATTTTTCTAGCTTTCCCACACTTTCTCTGTGCCACATTTCCCATGTGTTCTAAGTCTGATGACTATGTGCAAAGTACAGTAACTCATAGACACCAGTCATATTTGGTGGTTAGAAAGAAATAAACCCTTGTTGCCATGGGTTACAGTACTGTTGCATATAGTCATTGCACTTGTTTGCAATTCCTGTCGGCTATCTAAATATTTGTAAAATTCCTTCATAAGATTAGACAAAATGCAGGGCTCTTAGACAGAAAATCCTTTTTTGTGTGTCTTAATTTAATTTCCACACTAGAAGATTAAAGAAGATGTATCATTAGAATCTTTATTTTATGGTTCTGTTCCCTATAGGGCAAAGTACTGTAGCAGTACAGCAGGGAGCAGTTGGTACTCATATGAAGGGTTAGAATGTACATAGAAACATGGGACAAAGTACTTCATTTAGTGTGTCCCTTGTGGGACAGAACTGTGAAATGAAAATTCTAAAGTTACCCCTCACCTAAGTCCTGTTGACGTTCCTATATGCTGTCCAATATGAATTGTCTTAGTGACCATGAAATTGCTCTCAATGGGAGGGGAGGGGAGGGGGGGGGGTAGGTGGGAGCTTGCAGTTGGTTAAGGTGTAGCCCAGAAGTCAGAATTCTAATAACAAAGCAAAACTAAATAATAGGGAGGCACAGAAGAGGCCTTTAATGGGAACTATAACTATTAAAATATTCCCTGCTTTCTACATATTTATGCATACATTTTTTTATCACATCACATTTGTAACATCTTCAAATATATTAATAATTATTTATTTTGGTACATCCCCAACTAATCATTTACTACACTACACACACAAAAAAAAAAAAAAAAACATTTCAATTACAACAAAGCAACATCTTCTTGTGCTGTGATTACACCTTCCATGTGTCAATAGCTTATTTATATACTTGGAGAAAGATAAAAATATATTGGTTGTTCTACAAGCATTTCTGTTACACCCTTCAGTATTCAGCGGCATACTATCATTAATAACATTATCAGAACATGCTGATGTGATTCATCTCTTTAAGGTCAAACAAGTTCTGAAGAGTTTACATGTGGAGGGAGGGTGTAAAAATGAAAAACTCTCACCGCAAACTATTTGATAGAATTAATATATATATCCATATGCTGTATAAGCACAATATCCTATTTATATAACATGAGTTAGCTGTAAAACGTATGTCCTCCTATTGTAGTGGAGGCCTAATGTAAAGATGCACAAACAAAATGCAAGAAGTGTCACTGCATTTACAATTGGTTTATTAAACCTAGTCAAGCACCACAACTCTTCTAATTCCTTGAGTTTACTGCCTACCACAGGAAAAATGACACTACATCTACAGCAATGGCAGTCAAACTATTAGGTATATGGAGCCGCAACTTCAGCCCCTAAAATCCCTAGGTCACTGCACATAATATTCAACACAGTATTGAGGTTGATTGGGCTTGAGGGCCACATCATAACTACAAAGAGCCACATGAGGCCCTTGGGCCCAGGTTGGGCAGCAGGGATCTACAGTATTTACTCCTTTGAAATAAGCCCGTTGTTTTATTTACCAGGTGTCTCTAAAAAGTTTGGTGAATGGTATCAGAAAATAAACAAAACAAAAGATACAAACAAATTACCTTTTCTGGCCTTCAAAATAATTGGCATCCTTCACAACACACTTTGGCAATGTTCATAAAGCTTCTGGTAACTGTCAGCAAAGGCCACTTTAGGAATCGACCGCAGAACGGCTATCGCAGATTCTTGGATTACCATCATGTCCACAAAACGTATGATCAACATTGTCTTGACCTTGGACCTTTTGCAGGTGACTCTTTTTGAGTCACGGGGAAGACGGTGGACGCCATTTATTCCGTTGCCGATTGGATTCCGGATCAAACTGGTAGCACCAGGTCTCATCCCCTGTGACGAAAGGATGGATCCTGGTCACATATGGTAATGAACTCTCCCGAGGTTTCCATCCATTTTGCTTTCTGCTCATTTGTCAGCTTGTGTGGAACACATCAGGAACAGATCGTCTGCTTACCCAGTCAGTCGCTCGATCAAGTCTGGGGTTTTGCTTGGCTTCTTCGCCGTTTTCCCCAATTTTTAGTAACTTGATGTTCACTCATTGCTCCATTGCACTTTGACCCTACCTCTCACACTGACTACATTCGACTGCCCGCAGCGGGTTTACCCTGACGTTCACGTTTACTCCACACTTGGTGGCGCCTCTCGACGTGTCTCTAGATATATGCATATGCGCGCACCTGGCCCAGGTTGCTGTTGAGATATCGGACCATTCACCAAACTTTTTAGACACACCTCACAGATTAGTAGCTTAAGATATGGTTTGCACACAGAACCCAACAGAGCCTGGCTCTGCTTCTTTTCTCATTATTCTATCTTGGGTACTGAATTCCTGTATGTGTTTATGAACATTAGGTGCTCACTCTACCTATGTACATGCATGTATGCTTTGCATCTTTAGATTGAAATTATAAATGTAGCAAAAACCTTTGCTGTATTTTGCCTGATGTGATATTACTTACAGTATGCTTAATGTAATGTTTGTACCTTTTCTATAATAGTGTGTACTGTATATGCTAAATACAACCTAATTGTAAAAGCATCTTGGTATGGGGCGTTTTTTTTTGTTATGTATGTTTAGAAGTTTATAAACTGATTTTATTTTAATTAATGTTTTAGGGTGCTTTCCTGATATGTTGTTTGCAGAGCACGCTGGGTCTATGATAAGAAAATCCAGCAGCAGCCACTCACTTTATGGCTCTTTTTGTCTACACTGAAAATTTGTACAGAGCCATAGCAGCCAGATCAATGGTCATCCTCTAGACAGTTTAGTTGTGTGTGCTGAATAGTAGATCAATATGCAGACTAACCACAGAATAAACATAAGAAAACCAAGCAAAGATAGTGAATGTGCTTGATTGCATCAGAAGCTATTAGGAAATTAAAATGCTTTTATAGTTTTAATGCTTACTAATGAACATAATAAATAAATTAAGTATATGCAAGCACTATGCTTTATGTTAAAATTTAAACTACTGTATAATGTTTTGGGTCTATCTTGTTCTAATTTTGTTTTATTCTAAAAAAAACCTTCAAACTATTCTAATTAAATATATATTCAACATTGTCTTGACCTTGGACCTTTTGGAATAGGGAGGGGGAATGATTCACTCCTTGGATTCATTCAGTTATGTATATAAATTTCAGCTTAAGCTATTGAGCTCTATAAACAAGAGGGATGGTATAACAGAGCAGCTAATAATTGATCTGACTAAATTCGAATTGGTGGCATTTACTTAATAAGGCCATTATTTTCATTAAACACTACACAGACATATGATTAAAAAAAAAACAGTCATAGATAATACCTTTTCTCCTTTCTGGCCAATGTCTCCTGGTAATCCAGGGTCTCCATTTTCTCCCTGGTTTAAAAAAAATATATATATTAGTAGTGCATTGCTGGCATTGTGTGTCTATGTGTGTATGGCCTAGTGTACATTTGCGGCAGTCCTTGATTCTGAAAAGCTTTCCACGGTGGAAAAGATTTTCAGGGGGCAGTTACCAGACAGCTGGGAGATAATATGTTGTCTCCTCAGCGCCTATTTTAAACCTTTAACAACCATCACCACCATGATGCAACCTTGCACATTTCATGCAGTTGTGGTGCGGCCTCATTCATTTTAATGAGTCACGTTTGGGAGTAGTACTGCCCACCTACAGAGATATTTTCTTTACCTACAGGTAAGCCTTATTATAGGCTTACCTATAGGTATAAATATAAAGGAGTAGACTTTAATACTCCTTTAAAAATTCTGCCCAGACACATTTTTTAAAATTTTTTAATTAAAGTTCTACTTTAATAAAAAAGAAAATGTAAACATTTCATGGAACTTTGTGATGCATTTCAGAGAGCACACATTTTAAGCTATGATTGATTTTATTTTTTTTAAAGTGGTGTGCACATTTTTGCATGCTTGCTCTTTCATATTTTCACTTGTACGGAGAGAGGAAAAGTAAAGTGTTATTATTGTGCAGCACAATAAAGGAGGAGGCAAAACCATTTGTATGAGATGATTCTTCATATGAGATTAAGATGGCTCATCTTGATGGCACAATACTCCAGCCAAATTACATACGATGTTCCCTGAAGCATCACCACTTTATTGGAGGGGCTGCAGAATGATATCAGAACATGCACATATTTGGTAGAGCTGCCCAATCATCCAAACTTTTTAGGTTGAAAAATCCAAAGTGATTGAAAAGATCCAAGGTTTCAAAATGAAAGATAACCCTTGGACTACTCTATTCCATTGCTCAGACTATTTAGCAGGCCGATACAAATGATCTATCACACTCCATCTACTTAACCACTTGTCTACCAGGCCAGTTCTGACACTTCTCTTGTTGCAATTTTTTATGTCACACGGTATTTGCACAGTGATTTTTCAATGCAATGTTTTGGGAAAAAATGCACTTTAACAACTTCAGCCCCGGAAAATTTGGCTGCTCAATGACCAGAGCATTTTTATGCGATACGGCACTGCATCGCTTTAACTGACAATTGCACAGTCATACGATGCTGTGACCAAACAAAATTGACGTCCTTTTTTTCCCACAAATAGAGCTTTCTTTTGGTGGTATTTGATCATCTCTGCGGTTCTTATTTTTTGCGCTATAAACAAAAAAAGAGCGTCAATTTTGAAAAAAAAACACAATATTTTATACTTTTTGCTATAATAAATATCCCCAATTTTTTTTTAAAAAAAGCTAATTTTTTTCTCAGTTTAGGCCAATATGTATTCTTCTACATATTTTTGCTAATAAAAATCGCAATAAGCGTATATTGGTTGGTTTTGCGCAAAAGTTATAGGGTCTACAAAATAGGGGATAAATTTATGGCATTTTTATTATTTTTTTTTTACTAGTAATGGCGGCGATCGGCAATTTTTATCATGACTGCAACATTATGGCGGACACATCGGACACTTTTGACACATTTTTGGGACGATTGACAATTATACAGCAATAAGTGCTATAAAAATGTACTGATTACTGTATAAATGTCACTGGCAGGGAAGGGGTTAACATTAGGGGGCAATCAAGGGGTTAACTGGGTTCCCTGACTGTGTGTTCTAACTGTAGGGGGAGGAGACTGACTAGAGGGGATGACAGATCGTGGTTCCTAGCTATTAGGAACTCACGATCTGTCTCTCCTCACAGAACAGAGCAGGGATTTGTGTGTTTACACACACACACATCCCTGTTCTGCCTCTCATGCCTGTGATCACTCATGGCCGGTGATCATCGCGACCTTCAGCCACAAGCATCGGCACCCCCGCAGTGCAGCGGGCGTGCGCTCCTGCTATCCTGCTTAAGGAGCCGACGTATAGCTACGACAGCTCGCAGGACAATGCCGACCTGCCGCATTATGACTGCGGCTGTTCGGCAAGCGGTTAATGAATTAATAAAAAACAAAACACAATATATAACCAATTTTGTTTTTTGCTCTTGCTCTGACTTTCGCGGAGATACCTCACATGTGTGGTTTGAACATATGGCGTGACCTACATATGCCATCCCCACTGCATGTGAGTGTGGGGGGACAGGGGCGCTTTAAAAATATTTTATTACTCTTATTTATTTTATTCCATTTTTTTTTATTTTTACACTGTCCCTTTATTTATTTTTTATCACTTTAATCGCTTTAATTTCTTTCACAAGTAAACATACCTTGCGATAGCAATACAGCATGATAGGTCCTCTTTATGTAAGACCTCAGATCTATCCTCCTCTTTTGCTTTTCCACAAAAAAAAGCCTTGTGCACATGCCAGAGGAATCCACAGTGATGTCATGACATCGCTCTGGTCCTCCAAGGCCATAGAAATGAGTAGAGGCCATGCAATCTCTATGCCAATCCACCAGAAAGGGCAGAGGGGTGGGGGGGCTTCTAAAAGTGATCCAGTGGTGAATTTGCCACTTGGACTACTTTAATATTGTAGAGAATCACCAGGTGAAAGAAACAACTCCGAGGTTATGGCATATTACTGCATCACCCTAATATTCCACTTCCTGACCAGAACATTAATTAAGTGTTCTTGCATAGCAAGACCACTTACTGTTATCTCACATATATATTATTATAGCCAAATTTACCACTCTAACTCCTTCCACAGTTTTTACACTACATAGACAGTAATATACCGAAACATGCGGATTTTTCCCGATTGGTGTGCTATTACTTTGTGGAACGTTTTGCCGAATGGTTCACAAAATATTGTCGTTTTTGCGGCGAAATTGGTCTCATAGGAATGAATGGCGAAATGTTCAAAACTAGAGTGGGAGGTGACAAAAACTGACAACCCCATGATCAGCTAAAACATTATGACCACCCCATGATCAGCTAACAGATTGTGACCCCCATGATCAGCCAAAACATTATGACCACAACATGATCAGCCAAAACATTATGACCACCCCATGATCAGCCAAAACATTATGACCCCCCCATGATCAGCCAAAACATTATGACCACCCCATGATCAGCCAAAACATTATGACCACAACATGATCAGCCAAAACATTATGACCCCCCCCCCCCCATGATCAGCCAAAACATTATGACCACCCCATGATCAGCCAAAACATTATGACCACCCCATGATCAGCCAAAACATTATGACCAGCCAAAACATTATGACCACCCCATGATCAGCCAAATAATTTATGACCACCTCATGATCAGCCAAAACATTATGACCACAACATGATCAGCCAAAATATTATGACCACCCCATGATCAGCCAAAACATTATGACCACCCTATGAAAAAAAAAATAGTAACTTAAAAAAAAAATCGTTTTTGAAAAAAAAAAATCATTTTTGAAAAAAAAAATCATTTTTGAAAAAAAAAATATATTTTTGAAAAAAAATGTTCAGCTCTTTAAGCTAATGATGGGACTTCTTCAACTTTTTTACTACTATTTATACTTTTTAAAATATTAAGCTTTTTAACACTTTTCACAGTTACTTCAGCCACTCCAACCACACAACAGTTACTCAAGCCACTCCACCCAGTTACTCCACCCACTCCAGTTATAGACTATAATAGACTGTAGGTGGAGGCACACACTTCACACAATTTCCCCAGAAATTGTAGCTCTTCTAGTCCTCTATGGTCTGGTCGGCAAGCGTACCTAAGGCACTTATTCCATTACACTGAAAAAGACAACTACCACCCACCATATGACAACTTTTCCAAAAGAATAGATCATATCTGTCTCATGGAAGACATTTTCCATTCATCCCATAAACCTCATGATTACTTCCATAAGGTATGGGCCCGCTGGTATGCCTTTTAAACTACCTCTGCTTACCTAGAATTGTTTTTAATTGAAAGCATATGGTACATACATAGTAATACTTATCTGCTTTGGATGTGTTTGAGACCCCTTCCTAACATCTTCCAATCCCAGTTTTCTCTTTTCTTCACTATTCCTAGCTTTCCATTCTCTATCTTCTATAAAACGTATACCTAAGTGTCTCGTTTTGATAGCATACGAATGATGTACACACCTTTCCTATCCCTCCACTTCAAGGCCAACACTTCCTCATTCCTCAGACATGCTGATTCCCCTTTTGTAGCCTTGTGGTGACTAGACGCTGTGGGAAGCCCTTCCTATTTTTTCTTGATGTACCGCAGGCCAAAGTTTTCTGAAGGTATAGGTGGTGGAAAAGGGGCAAACTAGTATAGTAATTGTCCATGTAAATGTGATACCCCTTTTGAAAGAGTGGGAATGCCAACTCCCAGACATTTTTCCCACTTATTCCCATGTACATTAGACACTCAGGGGGCTGGAGCTGGGAGTCTTTGCCTTCGTACATGCAAAAGGCATACACATATCCAGTGGTGCTTTCACAGAGCTTGTTGAGATTGAATCTGTACCTAGCGTTCTTACTGGGGATATACTGCTTGAATCCCAGCTGGCCTGTGAAATGGACCAGGGTTTCGTCCACAGACATGTTCTGGTCAGGGATATAAAGTCTGGCAAACCTCTCAGAAAAAAAATCAATTGGGGCAAATTGTATACAATTTATCACAGTCAAGATGATTATCACTGAAATGCAGGAAGCGCATTATCATGTCACAGTGGGACCTGAGCATGACAGATGAAAAAATTGCCATGTGGTGGATGGGGTTGGTAGACCATTATGCATGCACTTCTTTTTTTGTAAGTCCCATATTGAGCATAAGGCCTAAAAACAATCTAAGCTCCTTCACTGTTAGGGGTCCCCATTCGAAAGGGTGAACATAGCTAGAGTTGGGGTTGTTTTCTATAAATTGATGGCAAAAAGATTTTTTTGGTCTGCGATGCTTTGAACTAACTCATCAGGAAAAAATACATTTAAAAAATTGATTTTAGAATAACCTTCAGTGTTGGCCTGCACACCTGGCTGTGCTATGAAAGGGGGGATTGTGGCTGACCCTGTGCTAGGAGGTAGCCACAATGGGTTTGCCAAGGCATCCGGAAGATGGATTTGGGCCCTGATTCTTTGGCCTGAAATTCCAGCGCTTGTACTGGGCCTTTCCTCCTGGGGTCTAGTGCCGTTGGCATTTGCTGATTGGCCATTGGGATATCTGGTACTGCTGGTAGCTGCCTGGTCTTCAGACCATCTTCTTTAAGGACGGACTACTTCCTCCTCCGATTCAGACGCTGATGTACTGCCTTCGACGGGCTTGTATTCCGAAACAGAATCGGAACTGTACTGGGGCAGTGAGAGCTCCCCGCTGCTCTCAATGGTCAGGTAGTATTTAATATGCCGCTTCTGGAGTGTAAATTTTTTTAGACATGGTGTCTGTATGAGGGGTGACACTGATGGGCTGCAGGACAGGTAGTGATTGGCTGCAGGACAGGTAGTGATGGGCTGCATGACCAGTAGTGATGGGCTGCATGACAGGTAGTGATGGGCTGCACGTCAGGGACTAATGGTCTGCACACCAGGGATTAATGGGCTGCACGTCAGGTAGTAATTGGCTGCATGTAAGTAGTAATTGGCTGCACAGACAGGTACTCTAATGGGCTCAGGGGACAGGTACTCCTGATGGTCTCACTGGACAGGTACTCCTGATGGGCTCATGGGACGGGTACTTCTGATGGGCTCATGGGACGGGTACTTCTGATGGGCTCACGGGACAGGGTACTTCTGATGGGCTCACGGGACGGGTACTCCTAATGGCATCATGGACAGATGCTCATGATGGGATATCAGGTACTCAGACAGGTTGACAGGTACTCTGATGGGTTGATAGATACTCAGATGAGCTCACAGACAGGTACTCAGATGGGATGATAGGTACTGTGATGAGCTCACAGACAGTTACTCAGATGGGATGATGACAGGTCCTCTTTATTCGGGGGGGGGGGCAATCTGGGCACAGTAGTACATACAGTAATGTGGTAACTCACTATTCCCGCAATCTCCTCCTCACACTGGATTCGTATGTGAGGAGGAGAATCTGGTAACAGGCAGTCACACATGGTTTGTTTACATTTGTGACCGGCTATGATTGGACACAGCCGGTCACGTGGTAAAGAGCCAATTTCATTAGTCTTTACCCTGATTGGGGCTGGGCTTTGTCCAAAGGACAAGCCTCAACCCTGATTGCCACGCTGCGTGCTGCACAGCCAGTCACATAGTAACGAGCCAATTTCATTGGCTCTTTACCCTGATCGGGATGGACTGTGCCTCAAGGGACACGCCTGATATCCGATTGCCACACTGCGGGCCCCCCGGGGGCCCGCAGTAGTGGCGAGAAGCGGAGGACATCATATGATGTCCGCCCAGAGAGGGAGAGTGTTCCTGCCAGCGTCATTTGACTATGGCCCAGTATGGAACTGGTTAAAGAGTAACTCCATTTTTGTTGAAAAATAAAACAATCACATCTGGGTGGTCAATGTACTTTGCAATGATTTAAAGAAAGCTTTGCTGCAGATTCCTTCCTGTTTCTGCTCTGAATAAAAAAAAAAATACTCTTTTTGTTCTCCTGTGTCTTTTGGATACTAATTCTGAATAAGGGGACTTTTTCATTATTGATCAACCGATACAGTGCTCTAATGAGGAGAATGGCAGGGTCTGAATCTCTTTACAAGTGGTTAACCCTTTAAGAGCATCTCACCAAAACTGATTTTTTTGTTTCAGGGAATGCCTAAAACCTGACTTGTATCAGAGTTCTGGGAAAATCAGAGAGCCAATCACACAAACAGGAAATGACATTCTGGGGCGCTCAGTACACCAACTGTGTGCTGAATGCTCTAGGTTGTCATATTGCATTACATTTTAAAGAAAATTATAGTGCTTTAGAATGAAAAGTAGTGTTTAATAACATTTAATTAATTATGGCTTGTGTCGCAATTGTATATGTTATATTATTATTATTTTTTTGCAGATTGTTTTCCCATGAAAGTGAATTTACCCTTTAAACAATTGATCAGTGAAAACATAAACTGACAGATAACCCAATATAGACACTTTTTAAAAATGCATTGTGTTCTGGCTGCATATGAGTGAAAAGCCACCATAGAAAGCCATGTTATTTCACTTGTCATGGGATCCCATGCATTCTGGAATCAGTGTGAACCAGGGCTCACGGAGCTAAGGTTGTAATAAGCTGTCATAGCATAGTATGTGGATAGTTTGGGCAGATCCAGTGGATCACTGGCATTACGGATTTGCTCATCTCTAAATAGAACTGCATACATCTAACTAAGGCTTTGCTTACCACCTTCTTCACATCCCATGCAGAGAATGCATTAATGTAAAAAAAACCTTAAGCCTTTAGAACCACTTTAAACTTTGGTGTTTTCATGCTGTAACACTGTGAAATTGCATATATGAATGCTCACCAAATTATTTAGAACTGCAATGAATAAAAAGACAAGCTGATATAGAAATGATGGGACTGTACCAATTCACTCATCAGAGATAATACACACTGTAGACAGAGTTAATTATTTCATTAATATCCTCAAATTGTGTTATAAATTAATCTTCAATGTTTTTTTTACCAACCGACCTCTAAATACTGTGAATTTGAACGTTGAGCCTGGGTGGGGGAGCCTGGAGCAATGAACTAAAGTGAACGGTAAATCTCAGACAGAGGTGACAACAGCAGAGGAGAGAGCTGGAAGGAGGCGCAAGTTATGCCAGAACAACGTTCCTCCATACAGCAGATGACACAGGATTGGTCTTAGCTCAGAGTGTACACAGTTTTTACCCATCCCCTATCTTCTCCAAGGACTGCTCATCTCTCGACAGAAGGAAATGTGGGTGGATGGTGCAACAGCACTGTTCAGACAGGAGGAGGAGAACACAGTGCAGGCCACACCTCCTCCCGCTATCACTACTCCTGTAGAGTTTCTACGTGTAAATTTGGGGTGGATGATTGTACTGGGAACAAAAAGGGGAGGTAGCAATCAATTGTGCTTGGGAGAGGTTTGTGGTAGATTAGGGATGGAGGGGTATTTGTGCTGGAAAGGGTAATTTTGGGGGAGGGGGGATTTGTGTTAGAAGGTGCAATTGGGGGAGATTTGTGCTAGGAGGGGGGATTTAGAGGGGGAATTTGTGTGAGGAAGGGATGAGGGTATTTGGGCTAAGAAGGGGGATGGGGGGGTATTTGTGCTAGGAGGGGATATTTGTGGAGGAGAGGATTTGTGCTAGGAAGGGGGATTGGGGAGCGAGGATTTGGGCTAGAAGGGGGTATAGGGGAGTTTGATGAGCGTTAAAGCACGTTAAAACCGCTCCACAAACGCCTATTCCATTATGGAAAATAAACTAATCTTAATGCCCCACAACCGCAGCGCACCGCAACTGCCTGCCAGAGCGTTTGCATAGCGTTACCATACGCCTGCTTTTAATGCCAATGTGAACTTAGCCTTAGAAGGGGGATTTGGACTGGGAGGATTTGTTTGTGGCTTGCAGATGGAATTTGGGCACTCAACAGATCTCCTCCTCATACCACATAGCTGAGATCAGATTCCCTTATAGACACAGTGGGTAGCTGGCTGCTATGTTGCTGTTCTGACCTGTGAAATTCTCAGATCAGAATGGCAGCTGCAGTAGCCAGCTACACACTGTGAAGATTAAGGCTGTGTCTGCAAGGAACTCTGATCTCAGCCATGTTCTGTGTGGGGAGGATGAGATCTGCTAAGTGCCCTGCCAACAGTGACCTGCCCTGCTGACTCCCTGTACAGTGTCCAACTGACTCTGATACACTGCCCTGCTGAACTCATATTCTCTGACCCCCTGGCATTTTTTTGGTTACACTGCAAAGACAGGATGTGACATCCAATCACAGACGAAACGCATTGAGGCTGTGTTCCCTGATAGATACGGCTGCTTTGCGCAATAAATATTTCTCCATGATATTGTTTTTGGAGTCATATCTGAGTGGTGTACTGTAGTTGGTGTAAAGATCCACAGGGGGCTTGTCCCAAAAAGGGCGGACACCTATCTAGCAATAGAGGGTCTAACCTTTGTAGTGACTGTAAATCCATGTGGTGTCACTTTGAGCACTTTTAAATTGGGAATGTGTTATAATTGTCCTTAGAAGCACGAGCACTTGATCACCATTTCTGCACAACAAGCAACATATATTTGGTGGGACTTTGGTTATTGGACATGATCTGTTTTTTCATTTTCCTTAGCTATATGTTGGTATATAAAATATACAGCGATTGATTGAATTGTTGACACTTTTATAGTTGAGCAGCATAGTCTATTTATAAATGCACCCCGTTGCCAAGCTAATCACTCCCAATACATAAACTTGCAGTATGGAAAAACATGCAAGCAGTCTGTCTGGAAAGGACTATGGGAGTTGCCATTTCTGATTTGCTTGTTCAAGCTGCATGCTCCAGCCTCGTCATCCTTGTCTTTGCTGCTTGCTAAGTCACTTAATTGGAGAAAACATGTGTAGATCAAGTTTCCTGATTCAGGTCAGCAACTCACCAAGTAGCAAAGCAAGGATAAGGGTGACAGCCCAACAGCATGCAGCTTGAATAAGCAAATACAAATGGGCAGCTCCAACTATCTATACTGATAAATTTCCTTGACAATGTATTTAGGTACTGAAATTCTGATGTATTTTCAGTGCTACTGTTGACAAATACTGTATGTATATATATATATGTATATATATATAGTTTAGTGTTCCCCTGTATAGTGGCATGCTTTTTCACAAGCAGCTTATACTGTAGCATTTGTGTAAATCAAGAAATTCTAGGTGTTTGGTGTGTCAGAACATTTATCAGTCATACAATTACTTATTATTACTGTTTTTTACTTTGTAAAAGACAAACGATTGCTTATGTACAGCTAATCATGCAATATCTACAGTATACTCTTACCGGATCTCCCTTTTGTCCTTGTAATCCTCTGTCACCCTTAGATCCTTTGTGTCCATTTAGCCCATCAAGACCTGCTGTACCCTGAAGATGAAATCATATATTATTTGTATTGTTATTATTACCTATTTTATGCAAATTCGGTATAGTAGTGGAAATAATGTCTATAGCAGCATAAATAGTAGAATCGGTTCAGTTTACTAAGGCCAGATCATACAAATCATGTTATCTAATACCTGTATTTTGATAGGTTCATACACCTGTTAGCTAAAAACAGGGATACACACAAAGGTAACAGTTAGCCTTGGGACATCTCTTGTAATATGAAATCTGAAATAGGAGGGTTCTTCAAAAAGCTTAAGGACTTTCTTATAAAGGTTTCACAGCCATCTTTACTACAGTGTTACAACGTCTAATGCCCCGTACACACGAGTCGAAATTCCGCCAGCAAAAGTCTGATGAGAGCTTTTGATTGGAAATTGCGACCGTGTGTATGCTCCATCGGACTTTTGCTGCCAGAATTCCAGCCAGCAAAAGATTAAGAGCAAGTTCTCTATTTTTCGGTCAGAAAAAGTTCCTATACGAAAATGCGCTCGTCTGCATGCAATTCGGATGTGCCAAAAATCACGCATGCTCGGAAACAATTCCACACATGCTCGGAAGCATTGAACTTCATTTTCTCGGCTCGTCGTAGTGTTGTACGTCACTGCGTTCTTGACTGTTGAAAGTTCAGAGAACTTTTGTGTGACCGTGTGTATGCAAGCCAAGCTTGAGCGGAATTCCATCGGAAAGTCCATCCAGGTCAGCTGTCTTGCCAGTAAGGATGAGCTCAGGCGTGTTTGCAGCTCCACGTGCCTATGCCCGCCAGGAAGCTGACACTCTGCAGGGCTAATCACAGGCAGTGAGACATTTCCCGACCTGTGCAGTCGCAGACCGGGAAATGTCTCACTGCCTGTAATTATCACTGCGGAGTATGAGCTTCCTGGCAGGTGCGAGCATGTGGAGCTTCGAAAATGCCTGAGCTCACACTTACTTGCCAGACAGACTAGTCACATGACACTCTCAGACATGACAAATTACTACTGCTCCCGTCCCTCACCATTTCCAAAGGAAATATAAAAGTGCGAAAACTTTTTTAAAACCCCTCGCAGCTTTTCTTCCCTTCTCATTAAAAGGATAAAGCTGGGTATACACTAGTAGAATTTTGAAAGAAAATTCAAAAGAAAATTCTTTGGAAAAGCCTCAGAACTTTCAAATGTTGTTTGAAAGCAGTTAAAGATTTTGTTTGCTTTTAGCATTCGATTTTGAAATTAATGAACTTTAATGAATGAAAACCACATACACTGTTAGAAATTTGTACATTTGAGAATTCTTTTCCATCCTACTCCTTTGAATTTTTGTTATAACTGCAGTCAAAAATGAACTATGATTTGACCCTGCTAATGATTAGAAAAAGGAAAGAACATTCTTACAACGTTCTTAGGCTGGTCAGCAATGGATTTTTTTTTTGATCAGCCAGGTGGCTGATCAAAATAAAAAAATAAATTAACAGATTCACTCATCAACACATTTGAGGTGGATGAAGGAATCCTCCCTACTGTGCTATTGCATACTGACAGTGGAACTGCTCAAACCAACAGTCCCATTCAAGAGGATTTAATCATTAGATCAGCTCCTCTCGAACAGGAATGGCCATATATGCATAAATCCATAAAATCCATAAAATTCAGCCGGTTCCTGCCGAACTAGCTGAATTTCAATCAGTTTATGGCCAACTTTACAACCTTCTTACAATGAAAAATGTTAAACAAAATTCTACTAGTGTATACCCAGCTTAAGAATGGAGATCGCCCCACTTCTTGTTGCTTGAGGCATCAGTTGCTAGTACCTCACTCCCTGTTCCTACAGTGACCTTATAAACACAGAACTCTCTTTGTTGACTTGCCCTGCAGGACGTGGAACCCTTATAATTTATTGTTTCTCTTTTTCTACTTAAAGCAGAGTTCCACTCGTTTTTCTGTTTATTAAAAGTCAGCAGCTACAAATAGTATAGCTGCTGACTTTTAATAAACACACACTCACCTGTCCCACGGTCCAGTAATGCGGCCGCACGAAGCCTCGGTTCTCTCCTCCGCCTCTCCCCAGTGCTCTGGCATCACTAGTGTGGGCACCCGGCTGTGACAGCTTGCGGCTTCATAGCCAGGTGTGCACTGCGCATGCCCAAGTCGCGCTGCACGTCCTGAATGGCCGAGCAATCTTCTGGGACCTGTGACTTGTCCCTGAAGATTGCAGGGAGGGAGGGGGAGAGGAGGCGTTGCCTAGGTGGGAACTGGGTACTTGTTAAAACTAGGTACCCACTCCCCCCCCAAAAAAAATGACATGCCAAATGTGGCATGTCAGGGGGTTAGGACTCCTTAAAGCAGAAGTTCCACTTTTGGGTGGAACTCCTCTTTAAAATGCTTTAAAAGCTGGACCTTGTGGGCAGACATAAAGAACACACATGTAACCCTCTGTCACCATTAGATCCTTTCTGTCTGTTTATTCCAATAAGGCCTGCTGAACCCTGGAGATAAAATTATATATTATTACTATGAATATTATGATTATTATTATCATTAATACTTCTGTCAAGCAAATTCATTAGAGCAGTGGAAAGATCATTGATAATGTTTATGTGGGCATAAGCGATAGAATCAATTAAATTTACTCAGGCCAGATCATACAAAGCATGTAATGCATGCAGCTCTGTGTTTAGTGCTGAAACATTAAATGTACTGTTTTTAAAAAAACTAGGATAAGTACCTGAATTTGGTATAGGCCATTTGCACTTTCATTATCTAGTCAGAACACTGAGAGTGGAAAGGAGACCCCACTATATTCCCTAACTATAAATTGCTGTGGAGTGTAAGAGAGCTTTGTAAATCTCAGAACTAGAAATACACATTGTTCTCTATTTTACATTTCACAGCCCACTTTTTCAACGGACATATGAGTGTTGGGTTACGGTAAATGCAAGGGTGGAGCCACATCAGTATCATAAGAATGGATAGGAACTCCCTGTAATTTGCTAGAGAACTGGAGGTTTGAAAGTTTCCCTTAACCTATTCAGGCTACCGAGGCCCCTCAGTATGATCTTTATTTTCAGTTTTTTTAAAGGTTTACCCTAAATTGAACTGATACAGCAGTACTAAACTCAAAAATTATCAAAAACTGTTGGACATTTTAAGTCTCTTCTGCTAAAAAAAAACGTACCCCGAGCCATTTCGTTATCTGTCTATGCTGCCTGGGACTAGGTAACTCAAACATGCATGCACGGGAGTTACACCATAAGTTGTCACCCCAGATGCTGGACCCAGAAGAAGATGCAATGAAGATGATGGTGAAATGGAAATACTAAAGTGTCCGTACCTGAGAAGGGCAAGTACCTCCCTGAAGATGGCAGTTTAGTTTCACTTTAAATGATTGATGTGCCATAATTGTATGGTCTTGTTTCATACATGCAGTTCCTCTTCATTATGTTTTTTATGATGGAATGAGGGGATTCTTTGTTCATCCAAACCTTACCTGATAAGGCTTTTTCTGTATTTCACTCTGTCACTTTAGCAAATCTGCTGTTTACAATTTCAGAGAAGAGGGAACCTCCATAGTATTGTGACATGTATGATGTTCTTTTTGTTCACCTAATCTCTGTTAGCTATTTTTGATACTGCATATTCAGTTATTGTATTCCCCCTTACTTGCTGCAGGCTATCTAATTGGACAACATAATGGAAATAATGTTAATGAAAGTATTTCTCTATTTTATACAATGATCTTTCATATTCTAGCTTTCAGGTTTTTGAGACTGGGAGCTGACTGACTGCTCCTTGCAACACAGGTAGTTTTTCATATGTTTCCAACCACAAGACTTGAATTCCTTTGATCTAATCTCTCCACACTTTTATAGTTGTATGAATACACACACAGAGTTTCCAGGTTGGCTTGTATTAGGTGCTTTAGGAACATCTGTTAAAGCAATTAAAAAAGTTTTCTTTAGAAAAACTTGACTGCGTAGCTGTGTAGTGTGTTATGGAAGTGAGTTAGCATATTATGACAAAATACCTATTACATGAGTATGGGGGAGATGGCTTGTAATTCCAAGAGATGATGAATAAGAGGCACTTCTTGCTGCCTTAAATGAATTCTCAGAGGACTGCAAATCTGTGATTATTCGAAAGGGAGGAAAAAGATTTCCATATTGATAATCCATTATCACTTGCAAGTACTTTCTAAGAGAATTGCTGCATTATTTACCAAAATATCCTAGCGATGAAGCTGCTCAGATCTGAAAGCATTTAGAAAATCAAAAATTCACCTCCCACTAGCCCTGACGATCGACTATTGCGCTAAAACACATTTAACTCTATGTGATCCAAAGCTCCATTATAGCAGTGTTCTGTATAAGAACAAATTGTAGCAAATTATTAATAAACTTAAATTGTAATTTTACAACTATATAAATATACAGAACGTAGTGACAAAGAAGCACTTTGTGTAATGTTTACTATTTAATTGTAACATAAATCAGTTTATACTTTATGTGCAACATTATGATACAGAATGCAGGAGTGTTGCCTAAAGCAAGAATTGCAGAAGCATTTTCATGGTCCTGACTATAGGCATATGGAGTCTGAAGTAAGCTCAGTTATCCTGTGGTTCTATAGTTGCCATGAGTGACAAGGTCGGGTGTGCCCTACCAGTCTAAAATTCTCAAGTCATGTTGGAATTTTTAATTTATAACAGCAAAAAAGAGCATGCCCTTGGCCTAAAGTGTAACTTTGGTGAAGTATTTAAATGTATCTTAGATTGTAAGTTCCTTGAGGGCAGGGACTGATGTGATTGTATAATAAATAAGTGTAAAGCGCTGCGTAAATTGCTGGTGCTACCTGTACCTTTAAAGAATAAATAAATACAAAAATAAATATGTTTTAAACCAAGCTCTTGCTGACTTCTGTAGCTGCAGGCATTGTGGAGTCATTAATTCTTAAAGTTGACAGCAGAAGAATTGGAATTCATGTCAAGTTCAAGTCAGCTCAGCCACCCCTTCCAGCAGTAAGTTGGCTGTCTTCCAGCCTTCCAAAATTGAACTTAAATGTGGAAAAAGAGCTCTAGGACTGGGTAAAGGGCGAGCTGAGATGCTGAGAGACAGAGAGAGAGAGAGAGAGAGAGAGAGAGAGAGAGAGAGAGAGAGAGAGAGGATCTGAATTACCTCAATGCTTCTGGAGTTAACTTTGAAGATGAATTTCTTTAGAGTCTGAAGCTAAAGTGTCAGCAAGGGCTTATTTTAACACTCATTTATTGATTGCTAGAAATATTTAAATACTTGAATGACCAGGCTTGGCCACAGATTCGCCTTAAGGGGCCCTAAGGTATTTACACGCTAGTAAGAAAGAAAAGTAAAAAGCATGAACAAACGCTCAGCCTAAATGTATAGGATATTAGATGTTAATTGCCATCAATTCAGTAATTCATGTAAAATGCAATTATTGGGTCTGGTATAAGACCAACAAAAGTCTCAAAGATAGACATCCTATATTTTAATAAACTAGTAGGCTCCGGATAAACCCATTGGCAGGCATCTCATGAAAGAGAAGAGGGAGCTCTGGGGTTATGCAACAATCAGAGAAACAAAAAGATCCAGATTACACAACAGATCATAGTGTAGTATTATCGTGCTAATAGTACACTATTATCTGTTTGCACTGTATGTTTTTCTGTTTCCTTGCCTAAGATACAATATTATATTACAGTCTTCCAAAGCAGCTGTCCAGTGTCTATAGATCACCATGTGACACTGCTAACCACCCTCTATGTTAAATAGAAGCAAATTTTAGTATATATTTCAGCAAAAATGTAACCTAAATATGTAAGTATTAATAAACATATAAAAAGCAGTCATAGTAGAAACATTTAAAATATAGATCTCTAAATACACAATAGGGGTATAGGAGTATGGCAGATTAGTAGAGCATGCTAACTAAAACAGCCTGCGTTTTATGAATAATCCTCAGTTGTTGATATCCAACATCTTAATTCCAATGTATTCTCTAGGCATATGTAAGGAACAAATATATAAGCAAAAAAGTTATTAATGTTTATGAATGCTTCCAATTTTTATTAACATATAGAAATAGAAATCTATCTGAAGAGATGAACTGAATTTGTGATGTCACCATTACTCTGAGCCAATCATCATCACTGTAGAACTATCCTATCCTTATCACTTCAGCCTAACCCCTGATCTTTTTGTTTGAAAGTGCCAGATAATTCTGATTAATAATTGCAAGTCTCCAAGGTTTGTGTCGTGAAAATGATAAAAAGAAAATGAACTATACCCATAAATATTCTGTGTCTGTTTCAGCAAGCTGTGAATCACATCAAGAGAGGACAATACTGTATCAGTGTGTGTGTCTGTTGGAATAAGATGTTAACTAGAACTAAATGAGAGCTATTTCTTCTCTAATAAAAGCGATTATGATAACTTTCCTGCAGTACTTTCTTTTAAACAGGAAAGACTTTGAGTGTATATACTTGTATATGGGAGCAGTAAATCAGTGATTGAAAAGAACCTTACAAAAGAGAAAATGGCAGTAATATAGCTGTGATGTCCAGCCTTTATTATGGAAAAGGAAGTTTGTCAACTCTTGCTTTTCTCCATAACCTGGGATGAAGGTTAACATCCAGTCTTTAAAAGTTTTTTCATAAACACCATTTTTGTATATGTACTGGTAGTGTACACCTTAAAGCAAGCCTGTGCTTTTTCCATACAGGGCAAAGTACAGCAATAGGTTCACTTGCCCCATCAGCGTTGCATACCTTTCCATTGCGCTAACACTCCCTCATTTTGACATTTCTGGGTATGAGGCTGAATTTCTGTCACAACCATGTATAAGCTCCAAGTTGCAACCTGGAGCTTGCACAGGACTCCCACTCTTTGCTACTGGCAGCATAACAGAATGGAAGGGCAGTAAAAGAAAGTTAAAGTGATCGTAAACAATCACCTTGTAAAACAATCAATTCAGTTGAAAATATAAATGGAAGGCAAAACATTTGTGTATAGATATTAAAAAAACATTATCAATACCTTTTATTTCGTTTTTTAATACGCGGTTACATTCCTCTGTTCTTAGCTGCATAAGAGCTGGGGGGAGGAGAAGTAAAAGTACACTGAGCTTTCCAGTGAATGGCTGTGTATGGGAGGCATGTCAGGACAAGTCTGATCATTGGTTCCCAGCATAGCTAGAGAACTGACCATGACGTGCTCCTCTGCTTAGTGTGGTCAGTTTTGAATAGGAACACAGAGGGACAGGCAGGAACACCAGGGATTTCAGCAATACAAAGAGAAGTGAATACTTTTCCATACAAGTACATGGTACAGCAATCACATATCAGGAATATGAAATGCTGGAGTAACCAACATTTTAGGCATTAGCAGCTGTAGGGGCCACCATTAAAGTAAACCTGCTGTTTTCTCTGATTGAGCAAAGCACAGTTTTACTGTATTAAGCATTAGTTCTTAATTATAAATGTATTTTTAGTTTTACCTGATTTTATATTGTGTTTGATTTAATTTATACAAACTGACATATGTACCACAGTTTCAAAAGTATGATACATTTACCAGTTGTTATGTGCTTAAAGAGCCTCCACAATTCACAGAGAACCTATTGATAACAACCACAGTGACTGCCCTCTTAGTATGCTCTTTGTTTGGTTTAATGACAGTACAGCTCACACGACAAAGCGCAGAGAACGCATGAGACGACATCAATGTTTGATTTTCAGAGGCTTCCATAAGTGTCCAGTGACATAGCATACATAATTCTACTTTTCTCTGTGCAAAGCAGCTAAATGTAGGGGATGACTGAGAACAAGAGGCAAAAAACAAGGGCCTAGATTCTAAAATCTGTGACCTATATTTTTTGGAAGGTAATAACCTTGATATACAGCTAAATATCCTTCTCCATATTCAGTAGTAACATGTTATTTTAAGTTATTTCCACTACCTATTGCATGCTAGTTTGAAAAGTTTCTATAGCAACCTTGATTTTAGAGATACAGCTACTAAACCAATACACAAAACATGATTAAAAAAAAAAAAATCTTCTTACATTTTGCTTTTTGTTTTTAGCAAGATATTCTGTCATTTGTTGTCGTAGATAAATGTGACTCTCTACGGTGGTAATCTTAAAAAGCATCATCACTATAAGGCAGTAAGAATGTGGTATCTTAATGTATATGTAATGTCTCTACAGACATTTAAGGTAAGTATGTACAGGACAATAATAGCAACTAAAAGCACTACTGAAAATCAATTACAGAAGTGTCACGAAATGACGCTTGAGACATACAAGCCCTGATGAAAACAAAACTAAAAAACTATGAATCAGAAGTATACTTTTCAGCGTGCAGATATGTGGAACTTGTTTATACTTTACATTCTCTTGTATTGTGTTTGTTTTGTATATTCTGTATGTATTAGTGCCTTAAAATCTTCTATCATGGCTTTATTATATCTTCTGAACAAATTTGTGATTTTGTTGCGCCACCTATTTATAATATTGTAGTTCTTGTAGTGATTTCAATAGATTAGGTGCCAATTTTTATTTTTAAAAATCTGTACTGTTAACTTGTGTTATCTTTTGTATGCAACAGTCACCTTTATATTAATCTGAAATATTACATTATTATCATTATCACTATTGTATAATTACTACCCTGTTTCCCCGAAAATAAGAATAATATAAGCCCTACCCCCCAAATAAGCTCTAGTTAAAGTCCTTGTAGGTCTTATTTTCAGGGTAGGTCTTATTTTCGGGGAAACAGGGTACTATTTTGTAGGCAAAAGGCTGCAAGGCTGCAAAGTTGGCTAAAAGTTCTTTATTTAGCTTCTTTTTGTTTGCAAATGGTAATTATTAACTTACAGCCCCACATAGTGTTTTCTTTGGATCGTTTAGTTCAACATTATCAATTAAAAGGCAAACTTAACTTAAGGTTGTAGATAGAAATTGCGGCCATTTTTTCCACTTTCAGGTTGAGCTCTTAAAGAAGTTTTCTCCTAATTATATGGGATACGATCTTCCAATTTAAGGCACCTGCCAGATCAGCTAGTTCCCACATTATATCCTCAGTTTTCTGCCATAACGCTAACCTAAATTGAAGCTAATGGCCGCACATAACTACCATGAAGCAAAAGTCTACTATATAGCAAAACTTACACCTTTCAGTTCTTTCCTCCTCAGCATTACTGTCCCTGGCCCGCCTCTCTCATTCATTGGATTTTAGTTCCTTCAGTCATAGAGGCTCACCATCACATTTGGACATTACCTAGAGCAGTCTGTAAGCAAATGCAGCTTGCCTAGAACTTCCACTCCTCCAGAATAACATCCACCCATTAAGGCTTTCTGATATTTGCATAACTTCTCAAAAACCAGCCCATTGGTTGCATCAGGAGTAATTAGGCAGGGCACTGTAATGTTTTCAAGAGGCTATACACAACATCCTGCTGGCTACTCCCATCCGCCATGATCTGCCTGTTTTGCATAGAGAAGCCTAGAGACCTAGAGATGATGTAAGGAAAACAAACAGGCTTTATTTAATAATTTCATTAGCATGTTAATTAAAGTGGAGCTCCACCCAAAAGAGGAAGTTATGCTTTCAGGTCTCCTCCTCCGCTCCTGTTTTTAAAAAGGAGCTTTTGGGGAGGAGGGGGGATTGGATACCTGAATTTGACAAGTACCCGCTCCTGCATCCACTCCAATCACCTAGGCGATCGGAAGTGGAAGTTTTCCTTCCCCCCTCCCTCCTGTAGTCTTCAGGGACACATTACAGGACCCAGAAGAGTGCAGGACTAGTCACAGAGCGCAGCGGACAGTTTTTGTAGCTGCTGACTTTTAAATTTCACTTAAGAGGCTGGAGCTCCTCTTTAAGAACGGGGGAGTGGGTGAACCAGGTAAGGAAAATGTATATAAAGGTTAAACTTTAGCTCTAAAGTGTTACTAAACCCACAACAGTAAAATCAGTCTGTATATGCAGTAAAGCATGCTTGTTATACTCACTGTGGAACCTAAGGGGTTAGTCCTGCGCATTGTGTAAAAGGTTGTTTGATCCTGTCTTCTCTGATCCCCCCCCCCCCCCCCTGCACAGTTCCCATACCATCTCCCGGTAGAACAGAGCCTTGGGGGCACTCTGCACATGCTCAGTTTGATGTGTATTGCTAGAGAGATTTTTTTTGGGGGGGAGTGTGCATGTAATTAGCACAGGGCCAATCAGCACTGTCCAGACAGAGGGTCAGGGGTCCTACATAGGACAGTCAGAGGAGAATGAAAACTCCTCCTACAAGCTTTAACCAGACACTGATAGAAGTCACAAGACTGCTATATACTGCTCAGAAAAGGCGTTTAGCAGTTTATAGTACTAAAATAATAGCATTTTCATGTTCTGTGTACTGTGGGAGACCAGATATAGTGAATGCAGGGCCCTGGATTTAGTAACACTTTGTAAGGTCTGGGCTCAGCCCTTCCTTCTCTGAGCTGGCCGCTCAGCTGTCGGCTAATTGCCAGCTCCCATTTCTCCACAGTTACTTAGCTGTTGATAATATCCTGCTCGTCAGCCCTGCCTACTTAAGCCGTCCAGCCCAGAGGATCTCTGCCTTCGCTTTAGTCAACATCACAGAGACTCTCTCCTGCATTCCTGTTAAAAGACTTGCCTTGCTGACATCCCTTCTGGCTCCAGATCCTGCTTGCTGTTTTACTACACTCATCTCCGGCTCCCTGACGTTTGGCTTGTCTGACTATCTGTTCCAGTTCCTGAACTCTGGCTATGTTTTGATTATGTTTGTTCTGTTTACTTTTTTTATTAAACAAGTGTGATTTAACTGTACTGCCCCGTACACACGGTCGGATTTCCGACGGAAAATGTGTGATCGGAGCGTGTTGTAGGAAATTCCAACCGTGTGTGGGCTCCATCGGACTTTTTCCATCGGATTTTCCGACACACAAAGTTTGAGAGCATGCTATAAAATTTTCCGACAACAAAATCCGATCGCGTCAATTCCGACCGTGTGTGGACAATTCTGATGCACAAAGTGCCACACATGCTCAGAAGAAATTCCGAGAAGGAACAGCTCCGTCTGGTAAAATTAGCGTTCAGAATGGATAGAGAACTTTCGTCACGCTGCAATGTTTAAAATTGTTTAATACAGCGGGCTCTCTTCTTCTTTATAATGTGAGAAGAATTAAGTTGTTTTGCTGCTCATTTTCACACAGACTTCTCACAAACTTCTTTCTTTATTATTTATCGTGATTCCCTCAATATATTTTGATTTGTCACATCTGACCAAATTTGTTTTTTGTTGTTTTATTTTTGTTTTGTATTTTTTTCAAGGCTGTTTTTTTTTTTTTTTTTGGTTTGTATTTGTTTCAAGGCTGATTTTTTTTTATTTTTTATTGGTTTTACTCCATAATATTTTTGTGTGTGTTTTGTGTGTCAAGTTACCACAACACCATTGGTATCTTGTATTATTTATTATTATTATTGTATAGCAATTATTATTATTGCTTGGTGTTGGTGTCCCTTGTTAATTTCACATTGTCTTTTTGAAATGTACCTGCCTACTCGCAAAAAAATGTCCTTTTTGAAGGAAAACACACATAGGCGAGTATAATTGAACCAAAAATTCCTTTATTAAGGGATCAGAACCAAACAAAGAGGGAGGTAACGCTGGATAAACATCATAAATTGGAGAAGCCTTGGACCCCCAGGGCAGACATCAATTATTTTCCAGCAAAATTGGTGGCCTGAGGAGTCCATATCTAAGGGAGTGCAGTCTGGTCCAGAAGTCCCAGAGATCCGGAAAGCAGCAGATGACATCTGTGTCCCCAGGCTGTGGTACTACAAGAGGCTGCATATTTTGCCAGACAAGACTGAACCCAGGGACATCACTCTCTGGTCTTCCTTCCACGCTTCCTTCCCGGCTGTGGCTCTGGCGTTGGAGATGTGGAAGGAGGAGGAGTAGGACCTGGAGGAGGAGGAAGAGGAGTAGGACCTGGAGGAGGAGAAGGAGGAGGACTTTGTGTGAGATCACAAATGTGGGTAGCACATGTTATTTGGCCCCTCAACCCCTTATTTAGAACTTCCAAAATTAAAAATTCACACAGGAGTCGTTGGCCCTCCTCTATCTGCATCATTTTGCAGGCAGTTATGCCAGCAAAATCCTCCTCCACACTGTGGGGGGTTTTCAGGGCCTCTGTAGCCTTCCAAAAGAGGCCTATGGCAGCCTCCTCCAGGTTACTCCTCTTCCTGCCACTTTGTCTTTGAAGGCGGAGGGAAGGGACCTGGGTATCAGGCAGCCTGCTTGGCCCGGCCACCTCCAGGCTGAGACTTCCCTGTGTATGAAAAAGGGACATGGTTTTAGTTTTTGCATCATCAATCACAATCATAAATTAACAATCCAAACTAACATCTTTTTAACATGATTGATTGGACAACCAGAAATATTTAGAAGAATGCTATACCTGGCTCAAACTGAGCTCCTCCACATGTTGCTATCTGGAAGGCCCAGGTTGGGCGTCAGAAGTCTCAGCTAGGGGAAGGAAGCATGGAAGGAAGAGTGGAGAGTGCTGGCCTGGGTTCAGAAAATGCAGTCTGTCATAGTACCACAGCCTGGGGACATAAATGTCATCTGCAGATCCTGATCTCTGTGCTCCCTTAGATAAGTGCTCCTCAGGCCACCAATTAGGATCTTCAAATAGGTGATGTCTGCCGTGGGGATCACCGACTTCACAAATTCCAAATGATCCAGCGCTGCCTTCCTCTTTGTTTGGTTCTTATATTCAGGGTGGTTTATCTGCCACAGACAGGGCAGCTCCCTGAACATATCAATGAAGATTGCCATAAAGTCCTTATCTTTCAAGATATCCATTTTCACTGCAAGACACAACACAAGAGAAACCCTAATGTCAGCCTAAAGTCTTCTAAACTTTTGCACATACAGGCCTCAATCTAGAAGCAGTATAGGCCCAATGTTAAATCTTACCTTCGCAATCACGATCGGCGCCTCCATTACTCCTTCCTTCGCTCACAGATCGTACGTACTACGCACGCGTGTTACGCTTTATAGACACTGCGCATGCGTGAAACTCCGCCCGCCCCTGAAGTTCTTTCTAGTCTATCCCCCCCCCTTCTCGTTCGTCGCAGTGGGGGAAGAGCACATGGCGGAGACACAGCAGGTGTCAGATAATTACACCAACGAGGAGGAGGAGGAGGAAAGCCCGGGGCCTGAAACGTCCCGATCCAGAAGGAGACGATTTAAGGCCTCAAATATGTCCTTTGGGGAGATGTTGGAGATGGTGGACATCCTGAAGAGGGCCGACTATGATGGGAAGTATGGACCTTACCCCAACCCCAATGTCCGAAAGGCCAAGATCATAGCGAAAGTGGTCAAGAGTCTGCACCAGAATTTCGGGGTAAGACGATCGAAAGATCAGCTCGGGAAGCGGTGGTCAGACCTCAAATTAAGAGAGCACGAGCAGTACAGAAAGATCCGGAGAGTGCTGCAAAAAAGTAAGTAGTTGTCCAGTGTTCCTATTCTTTATGTTTATTACGTTCGTACTGCTTCATGTGCTTTTCTTAACTGTTATCCAGTTGAAAATGGCAACTTTCATGTTCATGGGCACATTATTCGTTCCTATAAAACATTGTTCGTTCGACCTAGAAAACACCATTGTTTTGGCCATATGCATTTGCCCACATTTTTTATGGCCTACTTGTCTGCAAATACTTTGGTTGTGTAGATGGGTTTGTAACTAGAATGAAATGCAAACTAGATTCTGTGTAAGGAGAGGACACTCAGCAGCTCTTTACACATCTGGACGCTGGAGCACTAGTGTGGGACACAAGAACACACTTTTTATTAGAGGGTCCTACACAGGTGCTCCAGTGTATACTATAGGGGTGTCTCCATCTGTGAAGCTTGTACAAAACAGGTAAAGTTTTGAAGCTTGACAAAGGACACTAAAAATTCTACATCTTGGAACTCTGCCAAAATAGACAATTGTACCTCACTTCCAAGCAATGTTTTATATTCCTATTTCTGCCATCAAATATCTGTGTGTTAAGTATACCTATTTTTTTTACATAGCGGAGAAAAGACTCGGAGGACACCCCTCATCCAAGGAGACCACAGACCCCCCACCTCGGGAAGAAGGGGAAATCCACCCAAGCCAAGCAGAGCAGGAGGAGGAAGACGTGGTGGAAATTGGCACCACAACAGGTGAGTGTCTACGACCACAGGCTCAGGTAAGAGATGGATGCCGGCATATTTATAATACATGGTGTGTTTTTGTTTTTATCTTTTTAGGTCATCGTGATGTTGTGGATCCAGGCCATTTCACCTCAGAAAGTGCACAGATCCTGATCGGGGAGATCATGGTGTGTAATAGGGACTTGGAAAACATCCTGAAAAACATCAATGATGTTCAACAAAAAATGAAGAACATCATTGATGTTTTAGGGAGAGTTTAAAACCCCTCAAAATCCTTTTTTGTTTTTTGCGCTTTTTGTGAGCTAAAAATTTTTACCATTTTTTGACATATTTGCGAAAAGCCAAATTTGGCTTTTCTAAGGGTGACTTCACCCCATCTGAACGCAATATCAAACACAGTTTGTAAATACTTATGTCTGATATTGCCTTCAAGTTCTACCAAATGTGAACTTTGTAAGTTCAAGATTTGTGTCTTTCTTGTTGGTTTTAAACATGCCTGTTTTATCTTAAATGGACATTTCTACTTTTTCTAATGTGACCCCAAAAATTGTTATACAATAAACATGTTGGTTTTTTTAAAAAACCTTTTCTAAATGCACATGTGATTGTGCTGGTATTAAAAAGATTGTTAATCAAGAATGTGTGGATTATTGTTTCAACGCTCCAAAACTTTTTGTTGTGCTCTAATTGGTGTTTTCTGTGACAATGGGGGTTATTTCCTAAGGGAAAATCCACTTTGCACTACAAGTGCAGTTTCAAGTGCACTTGTAGTGCAAAGTGTCTTTGCCTTTAGTAAATAACACCCAACAATGCTTTGTAATGTTACACAATCACGTCATTTTCAGGACTCACCACATTTCTGTCAGGGTCAGCTAAAAGAAACACAAGCAGTAAATGTCACCAAAGATTTTAGTAGTTAAATTTTTTTTTTATTTGAAAAAGGTTTCAGACATTGTCTGGCATATTGATAGCCCCCCTACCCGCAAAGTATTCAAGGTATCTTAGACGGACATCACGGGCACTCGGGGGGGCAAGCCAGGACGGCCACGTTCAAGCGCCGTCAGGGTTGGTTCATTTTGAATTCCAGCCTCAGGCCCAACTGAGCCAGCATAGTTGGCAGAATGTTGCCGTAAAAAGTTGTGTAGAACACAGCACGCCAGGATGATATGATTCAGTTTGTACTCCGCCATGTGTATGGGTGTAAGAAATAGGCGGAACCGGCTGGCCATGATTCATAACGTGTTCTCCACCACTCTTCTGGCTCTGGCCAGCTGGTAATTAAAAATCCTCTAGTCTGGGGTGAGGGTCCTCATCGGGAATGGCCGCATAAGATGGTCCCCCAGCGCAAACGCTTCATCTGCAACAAGACGAATGGGAGTCCCTCCACATTGTCTTCTGGAGGTGGCAAGTCCAAGCTGCCATTCTGGAGACGCCTGTAGAACTCCGTCTGGGCGATGACTCCACCATCGGACATCCGGCCATTCTTCCCCATGTCCACATACAGGAACTCGACACCACCGCCAACATCACAATACTATTGAACCCCTTATAGTTGAAATAGTATGACCACGATTTGGGTGGTGGGACGATGTGGACGTGTTTTCCACCGCTGGGCAAAGTGGGAGGCCACAGTCTGCCATTCCTGTGGCGTGGAAGGAAACTGTGGAGTCAAACAAGAAAAACAAATTAGTCATTTTGCACATAAACAGGGAAAGCAGATTATACACAAACATCCCTGGCCAACATTAAGATAACATTTATTTAAGGGAGTTTTTAAAGACCAAAGTATAAGGTACACCTATCAGATTCCCCCCCCCCCTCTCATGGGCCATTTCTAACATTTTGGGGGGGGGAGCTCTTGGACAGGTAACCCTCTCCACTTCATTGAGAGATGAATGCCTAAATAATGGGTATTACTTTGGCCAGCCCCTCCTTAGTTACACTATTGGCAGCCCACTGGACAGGTGAGAAGTGTAACACATTGTACACATTTTAGCACATTTGGACATTCTGCTATTACCTATCAAGATAATAATAGGATACAAAAACTTTAAACAGTACCATTTGAAATTATACAGGCAGGCCCTTGCACTACATACTTTGGGGAATTCATCCATAAATCTGACCACAAAAGAGATGGCTATAGTGTGTATAGGTTTGGCAAAATCAGCAGATAGATGATTGAGGATAGATAGAGAATTGTTATCAGCTGACTTAGTAGTTGGGGGGAGGGAGGGTTCCAAATGATTTGGGGACCCCTCAAAAACAGCCTCTAGCAATCTGTCTGAATTTAAAGCACAAATCACATTTAAAAACATTTTATGGGGTGTTTGGGGTAAAGCACTACTATGGAGCTGATAAAATACATTGTTAAGTGACTACATGAGGTGAATATAGGGCCAGGAAACCATGCTGGGGAGGTTAGTGAAGGCAAATATGTATGAAGGACAAAAAAAAAAATTACATAACAATCCAGCATGCATGAGAACAAAGGGGACATTCACAGCATATTACAATCATAGTAATTAGGGAATGAGGAAAGAAATACAATATATTAGCAAACATTAAATACAATAAAATGTGATATTAAAGGATAAAAATCTTACCTTAATATACTCCTTCTGCAGGACCTGGATGATGGCAGAACAGGTCTCTGGGATAATGATCCCCAGAGCCTGGGGTGGAGATGCCTGTCGAGAACTTCAAGTCCTGCAGGCTTCTCCCCGTCGCCAAGTACCGCAGGGTGGCGACTAACCTCTGCTCTGGAGTGATGGCTTGCCTCATGCAGGTAATATAAGGGGTCAGCAAAGCCAACAAACGGTGAAATACGGGGTTCGTCATCCTGAGAAAGTTCCTGAAATCATCAGGATTATTCTCACGGATCTCACGGAGCAAAGACATGTGACAGAACTGGTCACGCTGAAGCAACCAATTCTTGGTCCATGAACTCCTCCCCACCCTGTTCATGGACTGGACTTGTGTCAAGGTCAGGACCCCAACACCCAGCCCCCGCACAGCACGAACTCTACGAGGAGTACGTATATGCAACATGGCTAGAAAACGGTCGGCTGCTCAGAACGAAGTAACAGAACGCACTGAAGAACAGCAAGGCCTGTGAAGAGCGACCTGAAAACAGTAACGAACGAACAAGTACACAATGACAAGAGTCAATGGTACTCGCTGCACGCACTGAAGAGCAGATACAAACCCACAAGCACAAACTGAACAGCAGAAAACGATCTGAAAACCACGAGTCTGAAAAAGCACGAATCGTCTCTCACCAAACTTTTACTAACACGAGATTAGCAAAAGGAGCCCAAAGGGTGCCGCGCTTGGTTCTGAACTGGCCTTTTCTAGTCTCGTCGTACGTGGTGTACGTCACTGTGTTCTTGGCGATCGGAAATTCCGACAACTTTGTGCGACCGTGTGTATGCAAAACAAGTTTGAGCCAATATCCGTCGGAAAAAATCCATGGATTTTGTTGTCGGAATGTCCGATCAATGTCCGATCGTGTGTACGGGGCATATTTCAGTCTCGGTCTGATTTCATGGTTTCTGACACACTTTAAATTAACAAAGTTACACATTATTCATTTTTTTTAGGTCAACCAAGGCTTTTTTTTGGTGATATTGTTTTGCAAAACTGATTTTATTTTTTTATGAAATCCAGGAATCGAGAAAAAATATATAACAAAGCTAAAAAAAAAAAAAAAAACATTAAGACATGACAAAACTAGCTTAAAGCGGAGTTCCGCACAAAAGTGGAACTTCCGCTTTAAGGCTTCCTCCCCAACTCCTGTTTGTAAAACTGAGCTTTTGGGGAGGAGGGGGAGAGGTATCCGATTTTGACAGGTTTCTGCTCCCACTTCAGTACCGGAAGTTCTCCCTCCTGAAGTCTTCTGGGACACATGACAGGTCCAAGAAGACTTCAGGACCAGTCACAAAGCGCAGCGCCGCAAGCTTTCACAGCCAGGTGCCCATAGTAGAGATGCCAGCACCACCAAGGGAGGACATAGGGAGAACACAGTCGAGTGTACTGCTGGATCATGGGACAGGTAAGTGGCTGTTTATTAAAATTCACCAGGTACACTTTTGTAGCTGCTGACTTTTAATAAACAAAAATATGACTGGAACTCTGCTTTAAGTGGCACTGAGGTAATATACATATTTTTCTGAATGTTCTCTTCACAGATGGCATATTGTAAATGTTTTAGCAAGTTGTGGAATGTCAAATTCAACATTCCACAAACTGTAGAAGACCACTACCATCATCACTACACTTCATCAGGCCCATGAGGTATATTACTTCTTCCTAGGAAAGTAGCTTTTAAAGGATAAGTTCAACTTTTTTTAAAAAATAATAAAGGCACATCTTTTTGCATGTAATAAAAATGTGCATTTATTTTTTTTTTACTAGGAGCCTGCAAAGCATTGCACCCGCAATCAGCATATCGCAGGGGAGCGCCTGAAGATGTGCACGTGCACAAAATGCATAGAGAGGAGCTCTACACGCTGACATCACACCGCCGTATCTGGGTCCTGGATTGGCGCCCATCCTGGTATGTCCGGCTGCTTTGTTTATTGTTTGCTCCATGTGGATTTTTAATGTTGTATGCTTTTTTACATATAAAATAAATTACTACACTATTATACCATGCTGGGGCTCCTTGTGGTGAGCAATTTTGCATATAGAATGAGCCGGCCAGCCACACATGACTGACACTAAGGGCACTTTCACACTGAGCAGCGCTTTACCGTCGTTTTTGAGGCACTTTTCGTCTGCTAGTGGGGTACTTTTAACCCCCGCTAACGCTCGAAAAAGGGTTAAAAGCACAGCTGCAGCTAGCGCTTTGCCAGCGCTTTGGCAGCGCTGCCCATTGATTTCAATGGGGGCACTTTAGGAGCAGTGTATACATCGCTCCTACAGCGCCTCAAAGATGCTGCTTGCAGGACTTTTTTTAGCGTCCTACCAGCGCACCGCTCCACTGTGAAAGCATTCGGGCTTTCACACTGGAGTAAGAGGAGAGGTGCTTTACAGGCGCTATTTTTAGCTCTATAGCGCCTGTAAAGCTCCTCAGTGTGAAAGGGGTCCGAGGAACTAATTGTCGGGACCAGGACGGAGGTTCTATGAGATGGCAAAGCTTTAACAGGCTGCTTTTACTCATTGCTCTGGTGAATGTATAGTATCTTCTGTATTTGTGGCATTTTTTTAAAGAGAAATAAAACATGGGTGAATGCCAATGTATTGCAGATATGAACAGGATATAGTTGTTTTCATTTTGCTGAACCGTATACTTTAACCGGTTCAATACAGAGCATTTTCACCCCCTTCCTTCCCAGACCAGTTTTTAGTTTTCAGCGCTGTCACACTTTAAACGACAATTGTGCGGTTGTGCAATGTTGTACCCAAACAAAAGTGACGTCCCTTTTTCCCCACAAATAGAGCTTTCTTTTGGTGGTATTTGATCACCTCTGCGGTTTTTATTTTTTGCGCTATAAACAAAAGAAGAGCGACAATTTTGAATAAAACACAGTATTTTTTACTTTTTGCTATAATAAATATCCCAATTTAAAAAAAAAAAAATAATTTTTTCCTCAGTTTCGGCTGATACGTATTCTTCTACATATTTTTGGTAAAAAAAATTGCAATAAGCGTATATTGATTGGTTTGCGCAAAAGTTATAGCGTCTACAAAATACGGGATAGATTTCTGGCATTTTTAAAAAAAAAAATGTATTTTTTTTTTAACTAGTAATAGCGGCAATCGCGATTTTTTTTCGTGACTGCGACATTATGGCGGACACATCGGACACTTTTGACACAGTTTTTGGGACCATTCACATTTATACAGCAATCAATGCTATTAAATTGCATTGATTACAGGCATACCCCACTTTTAAGTACGCAATGGTGTTTATTTACTAAAGCTGGAAAGTGCAAAATCAGGCTCACTTCTGCATAGAAACCAATGAGCTTCCAGGTTTTATTACCAAAGCTTAATTCAACAAGCTGGGGTTAGAAACTCATTGGTTTCTATGCAGAAGTGAGTCTGATTTTGCACTTTCCAGCTTTAGTAAATAAACCCCATTGCGTACTAGAAGTGGGGTATGCCTGTACTGTATAAATGTGACAGGCAGGGAAGGGGTTAACCACTAGGGGGAGAGGAGGGGTTAAATGTTTCCTAGGGGAGTGATTCTAACTGTAGGGGGAGGGGACGCACAAGAGAAGGAGAGCGATCGGTGTTCCTCTGTACTGGGAACACAGATCTGTCTCCTCTCAATTGACAGGACGTGGATCTGTGTTTTTACACATACAGATCCATGGTCTGGCCCGGTTAACGTGCAATCGCGGGTGCCCGGCAGACATCGCGGCCGCCGGGCACATGCACCACGTCCCGAGCAATGTGGCGGGCGCGCGCCCCCTAGACGGCCGGGAAGCCCAGGCTGTCATATGATGTCCACCCAGGATGGGAGATCCCATCTGTGGATGTCATTTTACTATGGCCGGGTAGGGAAGTGGTTAAAGGAGATGAATAAAAAAAGAAACACACATACTCACCTCAATGCTGAAGCATTGGTGTGATACTGCAGCTGTCCCTCATTGACTCTAAGACAGAGAACTGAGCAATCACATGACCACTGATTGCTGTCAGTCACTGCTATCTGCTCTGCCCCTCCATCATTCACTGGATCACCGCACTGGAGAAGGGGGTGAGCACAGCTGGCTTTGGCTCTAATGCCGCGTACACACGACCGGACTTTGCAGCATACTTTGCCCGGCGGACTTTTCGACTGACTTTACGACGGACTTTCCGAATGAACGGACTTGCCTACACACGATCAACCAAAGTCCGACGGATTCGTACGTGATGACGTACGACCTGACTAAAACAAGGAAGTTCATAGCCAGTAGCCAATAGCTGCCCTATCATCGTTTTTTGTCCGTCGGAATAGCATACAGATGAGCGGACTTTTCGACCGGACTCGAGTCCGTCGGATAGATTTGAAACATGTTTCAAATCTAAGTCAGTCAAATTTTGATAAAACAAAGTCCGCTGGAGCCCACACACGATCGAATTGTCCGACGAAATCCGGTACGCCGGACCAAGTATGCCGTAAAGTCCAATCGTGTGTACGCGGCATTAGCCACACACTGAAAGCCAGAGCCAACTGCCAATCAGGTAGCTGGGAGGATCCCAACAATATGAACAATGAACAATATGAACAATATGAACAGAATCCTTCCATGGCCTGGAAGGGCTCTGTAATGTCAGTTGACACTAGACTTGTCAGCTGTCAGCTGATTCTGGGTCACATAAGTGCAAAAGTTAGTGAACACTTGTAACCCACAAGAGAAGTATGGCCAAAATAGCTTTGCCCATACTTTTCTTTTAAGAGCAATTATGAAGTTTTATCACATTATTATCAAAGTTATAATTTACCAACCAAATTCAACAAAGCATTCCAATAATACAACCCTTTAGGAAAACCTTTCCGTTTCAGATGACTTTTTTCTTTTAGAAGTCTGCCCCCATTGTTTTTATCATAAGCAAGACTCAAAATATATTTGATCAGTAATAAGGGAGAACAGAGTTCTTTTTTTTTAAACTATACAATGTATCAAAATATAATAATAATAACTTCTTCAAACAAATAGTTAGATCCCATACACACTATTAGATTTTCTGCAGATTTTTGTCTTCAGGTTTACCAAAACCATGTAGTGCAAGGGCCAGCCTGATTGCAAACAAATTGAAACTCTTATGCCGCGTACACACGGTCGGACTTTCTATCCTACTTGGTCCGGCACACTTTCCGACGGACTTTGTCCGCCAGGTGCGCCGGACTTTAAAACGAACGGACTTGCCCACACACGCCGGGATTTTCCGGCGGGCTAAGTCCGCCCGTCTTTCCGACGGACTTTCGCCGGAGTTCCGGCGGACTTTCAGAATGAATGGACTTGCCCACACACGGACAAGTCCGTTCATTTTGAACGTGACTCAGGTGCGACGGGACTAGAAAAGGATGTCAATCTTGCCGCTTTTATCGGCTAGATTGACACCTTGCGAGCCCCGTCGCGGGGCATACCAGGCCCTTAGGTCTGGTATGGATTATAAAGGGGAACCCCTACGCCGAAAAAACGGCGTGGGGTCCCCCCTAAAATCCATACCAGACCCCGATCCGAGCACGCAGCCTGGCCGGTCAGGAAAGGGGGTGGGGACGAGCGAGCGCCCCCCCCCCCTCCTGAACCGTACCAGGCCGCATGCCCTCAACATGGGGGGTGGGTGCTTTGGGGGAGGGGGGCGCCCTGCGCCCCCCCCCAAAGCACCTTGTCCCCATGTTGATGAGGACAAGGGCCTCTTTCCGACAACCCTGGCCGTTGGTTGTCGGGGTCTGCGGGCGGGGGCTTATCGGAATCTGGGAGCCCCCTTTAATAAGGGGGCCCCCAGATCCCGGCCCCCCACCCTATGTAAATGAGTATGGGGTACATGGTACCCCTACCCATTTACCTAGGAAAAAAGTGTAAGTAATAAAACACACTACACAGGTTTTTAAAATATTTTATTAAACAGCTCCGGGGGGGGATCTTCCTCCGGCTTCGGGGGTCTTCTTCCGGCTTCGGGGGTCCCTCCGCTTCATCTTCTCCCGGCATCCGGTTGGTTCTTCTCCGCTCTCCGGCCTCTTCTCCCGGTGTCGCAGGTCTTCGGCCGGCCCCTCCGCTCTCTTCATGTAGCTCTATTGCGAGCGGAGGTCCGGACTTCTGGGCTTCTTGGCTTCTTGGCTTGGCTTGGCTTCTCTTCTCTTCCCCCAGATGTTGACACGACGCTCTCTCCGGCTGGACTGGTCTCTGAGGGCTGCGTTGTGACTTATATAGGCGGAGACCCCGCCCCCATATGATGTCACAGTCCTTGGGCATGCTGGGACTGTGACGTTTTAGGGGGCGTGGTGGACCACGCCCCCTAAAACGTCACAGTCCCAGCATGCCCAGGGACTGTGACATCATATGGGGGCGGGGTCTCCGCCTATATAAGTCACAACGCAGCCCTCAGAGACCAGTCCAGCCGGAGAGAGCGTCGTGTCAACATCTGGGGGAAGAGAAGAGAAGCCAAGCCAAGCCAAGAAGCCAAGAAGCCCAGAAGTCCGGACCTCCGCTCGCAATAGAGCTACATGAAGAGAGCGGAGGGGCCGGCCGAAGACCTGCGACACCGGGAGAAGAGGCCGGAGAGCGGAGAAGAACCAACCGGACGCCGGGAGAAGATGAAGCGGAGGGACCCCCGAAGCCGGAAGAAGACCCCCGAAGCCGGAGGAAGATCCCCCCCCCGGAGCTGTTTAATAAAATATTTTAAAAACCTGTGTAGTGTGTTTTATTACTTACACTTTTTTCCTAGGTAAATGGGTAGGGGTACCATGTACCCCATACTCATTTACATAGGGTGGGGGGCCGGGATCTGGGGGCCCCCTTATTAAAGGGGGCTCCCAGATTCCGATAAGCCCCCGCCCGCAGACCCCGACAACCAACGGCCAGGGTTGTCGGGAAGAGGCCCTTGTCCTCATCAACATGGGGACAAGGTGCTTTGGGGGGGGCGCAGGGCGCCCCCCTCCCCCAAAGCACCCACCCCCCATGTTGAGGGCATGCGGCCTGGTACGGTTCAGGAGGGGGGGGGGGCGCTCGCTCGTCCCCACCCCCTTTCCTGACCGGCCAGGCTGCGTGCTCGGATCGGGGTCTGGTATGGATTTTAGGGGGGGCCCCACGCCGTTTTTTCGGCGTAGCGGGGTTCCCCTTTATAATCCATACCAGACCTAAGGGCCTGGTATGCCCCGCGCTCGCCGCAATAGGAAGATTTGTTTTTCCTATTGCAGCGAGCGCGAGATGCAATACCATGCCCTCGTGTCGTATTTGGTCTGTCGGACCAGCCTACACACGAGCGGGCTTTCCGTCGGACCAGCACACACACGAGCGGACTTTCCGCCCGAAACTGAGTCCGACGGAAAGATTTAAAACATGTTTCAAATCTTGGTCCGGCGGGCTTTTGGGAAAAAGTCCGCCGGAAAAGTCCGCCGCCGCCCACACACGGGCGGATTGTCCGGCACACTCTGGTCCGCCGGACCAAGTATGCCGGAAAGTCCGACCGTGTGTACGCGGCATTAAGGTTTGACCTCATATTACATGGTTTTGGTAAATCTGAAGACAAAAATCTGCAGAAAATCTAATAGTGTGTATGGGGTTTAAGAAGAAGTATTCCAACAAAAAAAATTTTCTATAAATATTTTTGGTTCACAAGGATGTTCTATATAAAGCTACCCTTATACTGATTACAATTTGTCAGTTTTCAGCAGGAACCAGACAAATGTTGGCAGTCCCCACTGGACAGAACTCAATTGTCTGATGAAATCTTGAAGAGACATGTTAGAAATTTTTACTTGATTAGCAAATGCAGCCAATGATTAGTGTATTCTGACAGCAGTAGGTACAGCTGTCAAAATACAATTGACCAGGAGTATTCCTCAATCCATCTCTTTTGTGCAGAGGTGAGCTCAGAGAGAACAGAAACCTACAGTGCAGTAGCAGAACTACCAGGCCTTGGCACTGATGGGCACTGATAGGCAGCATTGATGGGCTCTGATAGCTGGTACTGATGGGCACTGACAGGCGGCTTTGATGATCACTAACAGGTGGCACTGATAGGCGGCACTAATAGGTTGCACTGATGGGCAGCGTTGATGAGCACAGATAGGCAGCACTGATAGGCTGCACTGATGGGCACTAATAGGCAGCATTGATGAGCACTGATAGGTGGCACTGATGAGTGCTGATAGGTGACACTGATAGGCAGCACTGATGGACCCGATAGGAGGCACTGATAGAGAGCACTGATGGGCACTGACGGGGCTGCACTGATAATCAGGGCACTGATTATTAGTGCCCTGAGTGTACTGACCGTCTTGCTGTTAATGGCTCTCCTTTCCTCACACAGAAACAGTATGGGAGGAAAGGACTGCTGATAACTGGCAAGTCTGTTTACATGTGGTAAAGGGCCGCTGTCAGTGGCCCTTTACCATGATCTGTGATCAGGAGTCAGGGTTCTGGGCAGGTTCGGATCCAGAGTCTAGTCTTGGGAGGGGCACTGCCAGAAAATATGTTTTTTGCGGACAATTTATCGGGGAAATGGCTGGTGTTGGCGCTTCAATCATCCTGGCACCATGGTTTATGGTGTCAGGATGATTGAAGCGCATTATCTCTATTATTACATTGTTACATTGTTGCCCACGGCTGCCTGCACAGTGAGAGCGGAACTGCAGGAATGCAGGGTGGGCGCTGGGCAGTGAGAGATGATGTCATCTCTCTGCTTCCCCGCCCACCGACCCGCTGATCGGCCAGCCGTCCGCTCACCCACCTATCTGCCCAGCTGCCCGCCTGCTCTCTCATCCGCCCATCTGCTCACTCACCGAGCCACACGCTCACCCGCAACGAGGGTTTCTGGGGGGGGGGGGCAATTGCCCCGTTGCCCCCCTGGATCTTCCCATGGTTCTGGGAGGGAAGAACGGGGCTCTGATGGAAGTGGGGGTCAGGGAAGATCTTCATGGTTTCTTGCACCTGGGCCCTGAAGGTTCTAGTTATGCCTCTACTACAGTGTATGGCCTGCTTAAATATATTTCTGTGGAAGAAATGTTATTTATAATCATGACTAGGCAGAATGTTTGGATGTTTAGTAATGTCTATTATTGGCTAACAGATGTTAATTAAGATGCCAGCTTTTGGGATGACTTATATGCCTTCTTCAGACTTTATGGGGTTGATTTACTAAAACTGGAGCAATTTGTTAATAAAACCTGGAAACTGATTGGTTTGTAAGCAGAGCTACACCAGATTTTGCACGTTCCATTTTTAGTAATCCCCCCCCCCCCTATATATTTCTTAAAATGGTTCTAAAACCCACGTATTTATATACAGAGTTACAAGGAGGAGTAATAAAATATAATAATTTAGAAATGTAACTATTTTTTTTAGCAATTGGTTTAGAGGTGTTAATAGAGTAACAGACTCACAGAAGAGGAGTTCAGACACAAATTAGGTACATACGACATGTATGCAGGTAAAACTATAACTGTATTAAGTATATTGTACTGTACAAAAATACCACTAGAAAACTCTATTAAACATGGAATATTGCCTTATTTTTGATAGCTGGAATTAACTCCCACACACATGCTATATGTAGGGTAATAGAAACCAGCAAATAACACATTGCAATAATCTCAAAGTGAATGGGAATTTAGTCTCTAGGTTACCAATGGTCAGATCAGTATCTTGTCCTATTTTTGCTACATTCCAAGAAATGAAAATAATGTGTATATAGTCAAAACCTTTTTAGTTTTAAACTTCATCTTAAACTTATGTGAATGTCTATGTCCCCATTAGGTATAATAACCTTCCCTTTTTGCCCGAGAGACCACTCTAACCAAAACAGAAACTGATAGGAAATCCAAAAAATCCCTCAAATATTACAGTCGTAACCAGAAAAAACATTTTTTCAGAGAGAACACGTGTTATAGTTACATGTGACAAAGAGATGCATCTCTACGATAAGGAAGTGAAGAGAAATCTTCACTGTGGTACAGAGAGAGTAAAAAAAGGCTTCACTTCCTGTTTCCCTTAATGAAAATGCCGGTACCTGCACCTGGAGCCAATGGATGGATCGGCTTGGGGTGCCGACATCATGAGATAACTGGACATGTAAGTGTCCTTATGTTAGAAGTCAGCAGCTACAGTATTTGTAGCTGCTGACGTTTCTTTTTTTTTTTTTTTTTTTTTTTTTTTACAGTCTAGAACTCCTCTTAAAGGTTCGGTTTACCCCCCATCCTACATCATTCTCCTAGGTGAATGACATCAGAGCTCCCAATGCCTCCTGGGATATGTGGCCATCTCAGCATCAGATAAGCGGGGAGAAAAAAATAGGGCGGAGGGTGAAATTTCTCTTTAAAGTGGAAGTAAACCCTTCTATCGCTTGCATCCAAGGAAGCTGCCATCTTGGCATCCATTAAATCTTCAACTGCTATGATGCTGCACATGTGATCAGGTATGACACCAGCCATTGGCTGATTTGACAGTTTGGTTGAGAGCACAACCAATGTGACAGTTACATTCCGGCAAGTGTCGGGAATGTAACTGTTTTTTTTAAACCAATAAATTGATGGATTTACTTCCACTTTAAGTACCAAAAATAAATAAAAATGCTTGGAGGTAGAATATTTTTGGTGAAGAAAAAAAACTTCCACTCGTTCCTAGTAAATTTGTATTTTGGCTGTGGTAGCATGCACAATACAGTGGACATCCCCAGCTTATACCTAGCATTTGTAAAATGCTATGCAGAGAGCAAGTAAAATATGTAGGATGGTGAGAAATGAACCAGGTAATGCACTTATGCAGAATGTACATATTTAGTTACTGCCCAGTGGCAGAGCTGGATGACACTTGATTTGGAAGAGGACTGGCAGAAGATGTCAGTATTTGAGGACAGAACGATGATGGGGAATGTGAAAATTGCATTACTGGAGGAGGCCAAACTGGCAGTAAGTGTGTTATAATGTCACACTGATGAGGTGTATGCCAAACATGGATGAAATGTGCCAGAGTACCCAGCATGATGTAGTGCAGCCACTATGTCATATGATGATGCTTAAAGGGTAAAATGCAGGTGGAAGGGGTCATTAGAGTAACCTTTGCTAAGACAGTGCAATAGACTATCATTCCATGTTCCACCTGGATGTCTGAGTAGACTACCATACAGATCCCAGGGAGGTGGTAAAAAGCTGTGGGCCAAATCAACAGCTAATAAACACTCTACCTTCATGGGTTTTTATTAGTGCCTTATGCTAGTAAGGACTACAAAGGTAATTCATGTTTTTTTTTAGTGCCGTATGCTAGTAAGGACTGCAAAATGTGTTCCCATCGTGAGGAACGAAGTGATACTTTTCAAGCTGAAAATATAAAACTCCACCAGCCTATTATACAGTACAGCCTATTTAGTACATGTCATTAATGTCATAATCTGCGATAAAGCATTTCATTGTAGTAGTATGGTATTATTGATATTCAATGTGAAAGTAAACTCAAGTCCTTATTTGCTGCTATAAAGCATCTACTGTTAAATATTTTGTTGCACTTGTTGTTGTGTTGCGAACTGAGCAACCTGCTAGCTACATTAATAAAGACATCCCAGGAATTGTGTTTATGTTAAGAGATACATTGTATGCCGAGAGCTGGATTCTCTATATAACCTGTTACAACTCTGTGGAATTGAAAGATAAGATTCAAAAGCTTGTTTGTAGTAAGCAGTATATGGCATCATTAAAGCACTAACTCCCACTGGAACTAATGTTGTGGAATTAACAAATGTCCAGCTGTTACAATAAATAGAGGCAAGTCTTCTTGGTGCATATGTAAAGTGTAAATGATAAATGTAGCACTTTCTTCTGAAGTCTTGTGGGGGAACACCGCCAATGGAGCATCTATAGAGCACTGTTAGCCTTTCTTTAGACAGAAAGATCATTAAGGGGGGTGAGCAGCTTTCTGATTTAGAGATATATAAAAAGACTTTTAAATTGTGACACAGAAGGATTGATTTATTTATTTTGCAAAATTTCCAATTACATCCACATTGGATACAACTAAGATTAGGACCTCTGATATAAGGGATTTATTTTTTACTTGTGTAACACATGGGAGTAATGCTTCATTGATACTTGTATATGAGAGTTTGGTGGTGTGAAGTTTTTTTTTTCATTGAAAGCAACACATTCATAACTTAAAGTGGGGTTCCACCCAAAACAACAAAAATACCTAAAAAATTCTAAAAAAACAAAACAAAAAAAAGTGGATATTTTTTTTTTTTCACTTACCTCTAAATGCCTGTTGCTAGGTGGTCCCTCGTAGTCTGCCTCTTCCTTTGCCTGGGCTGGTGACATCACTTCCCCCTCGGCACAGGAAGGGCTCGGCTCTGCTCCCTCCCTCCTGTCAATCATCTGGGAACCATTACAGGTCCCAGGTGATTGAACGGCCAATCACGGCACGCGGCGCCGCTCGCGCATGCGCAGTGGGTGCCAGGCTATCAAGCCACAGCCCGGCGCCCACAGTTGAAATGCCGGCGCCGACGAGCGGAGGGGGGGGATGAGCGGGGCTTCGATCCCCTGCATCGCTGGACCCTGGGAGAGGTAAGTGTCCAATTAAAAGTCAGCAGCTGCAGTATTTGTAGCTGCTGACTTTTAATTTTTTTTTTTTTTAATGGACCCCGTGGGTGGAACCCCACTTTAAAGAGATTCTAAAGTTTCTTTTTTCTTTTTTTTAACCACTTAAGGACCAGGCCTATTTTTCAAACTTGTTTACAAGTTAAAATAATTTTTTTTTTTGGTAGAAAATTATGTAGAACCCCCAAACATTATATATATATATATATATATATATATATATATATATATATATATATATATATATATATATATATATATATATATATATATATATTTCTAACACCCTAGAGATTAAAATGGCAGTTGTTGCAATACTTTCTGTGACACCATATGTTGATTTTTTTTTTTTTAATAAAAAAATAAGACAACAGTAAAGTTAGCCAATTTTTGTATATATTGTGAAAGATAATGTTACGCCGAGTAAATTGATACCCAACATGGCATGCTTCAAAATTGCGCCCACTAGTGAAATGGTGACAAACTTTTACCCTTAAAAATCTCCATAGGCGATGTTTAAAAAATTCTACAGGTTGCATGTTTTGAGTTACAGAGGAAGGGCTAGAATTATTTCTCTTGCTCTAACGATCGCGGTGATACCTCACACGTGTGGTTTGAACACCATTTCCATATGTGGGCTCTACTCACATACGTTCCCTTCTGCACGCGAGCTCAGCGGGATGGGGCGTGTTAATTTTTTTTTCTTAGTTATTTTACTTTTTTTTTTTTTTTTACACTGTTCTTTTTAGAAAAAAATATGTGTCACTTTTATTCCTATTACAAGGAGTGTAAACATCCCTTGTAATAGAAAAAAAGTATGGCAGGACCTCTTAAATATGAGATCTGGGGTCAAAAAAGACCTCAGATCCCATATTTACACTACAATGCAATATAAAAAAAAATGTTGTTTGAAAAAAAAAATGTCCCTTAAAGAGCTATGGGTGGAAGTGATGTTTTGACATCGCTTCCACCCTGCAATGGTATGGAGCCAGGTGGGGGCCATCTTCCCCTCACTCGGCAGCCAGCCAAGCAGGGGACAGGATCTGATCGCCTCCGCCACTGCTGGCGGTTCCGGTAAGCAGCGGAGGGCACTGGGAGGGGATGCCCTCTTCTGCCACCGATAAATGTGAATCCGCTGCTGAGACCACTTTTATCTGAAAGCGGACCACCCACTGAAGAAGTGGATACAGGGGTTACTAGCTGCTGCCATAACAACGATATTCCACTTTAAAGAGCCGCCTTATAATGACGGCGGGTGGTCCGTAAGTGGTTAACTAACAAACATGTTATACTTACATCCTCTATGCAGTTGGTTTTGCGCAGAGCAGCCCGGATCCTACTCTTCTCGGGTCCCTCTTTGCTGCTGCTGGTCCCTCCCTCCTATTGAGTGCCCCACAGTCAACAGTTCCCCATGGGGGCACTGGAGCCAAGTCACAGCTCCGTGTGTCCATTCAGACATGGAGCCCCGCCTGACCCCCCCTCTCTCCCCTGTTTGCCTAACTGACGTTGATTGACAGCCGCGGTAGCCAATGGTGCCGCTGCTGTGTCTCAGTCAATCAGGAGGAGTGTCCCAGATGGCTTAGACATTCGTGGACATCACTGGAGAGAGATGGGGCTCAGGTAAGTAATTAGGGGGTGCTGGGGAGGCTGATATACACAGAAGTTTTTTATCTTTAAAGTGTCTGTAAACCTAGTTACACCACTTTTACCTACAGGTAAGCCTATAATAAGGCTTATCTGTAGGTACTGTAAATATCTCCTAAACCTGCTTGGTTTAGGAGATATTTACCATATACACCTGCGCCGACGTCATCGGCGCATGCGCTGTGAAGAAACTGACTTCCATGCTGTTTCTTCACTAGCAAGTGCCATGACTGACGGCTCCCATGCGCATGCGCGGGAGTGATGTCACGCGACTCCGGCCAGTCACAGAGCCGGAGTCCACGGCCCCAGAAGGAAGCAGGGCAAAGATGGATGCGGCCCCCAGTGGGGACATCGGAAGGCTTCATTTGCTGGTAGGTGCCACATAATGGGCTAGTATGCAATGCACACTAGCCCATTATGCTTTTACTTTGCAGAGGAAAAAAAGAGGAAGTAAAACCCATCAGGGTTTACTTCCTCTTAAATGCATTAAGATGAAAAACCTTCTGCCTTTACAACTCCTTTAATATAAGATCTGGCATCCTGTACCAAGAAGGATAAAAAAGTGGCACATTTGATAACGTTTTTTGGAGTGTTACTATTTATCTGTTAATGGATATGTCCTGGTTTCCAGAACTAGTCATATTCATATGGTTTATCAAGTGATCGCTATGTGTCTGATTTGGATGCAGTTGATGTGAGTGCAGAGAGTGCAGTCACGCATAAAGAGACAACTTTGATTTTTACTTAGTACTTTGTGATGTTTTATGGTGAGAGGATAAAGATTAAAGGCTATTATATATATATATATATATATATATATATATATATACATACACTATATTAACAAAAGTATTGGGATGCCTACTTTTACATACACAAAAACTTTAAAACTTTAATGGCATCCCAGTCTTAGTCTGTAGGGTTCAATATTGACTTTGCCCACCCCTTGCAGCTATAACAGCTTCAACTCTTCTGGGAAGGCTATCCATAAGGTTTAGGAGTGTGTCTATGGGAAAATTTGACCATTCTCCAGGAAGAACATTTGTGTGGTCTAATGTGGACGAGAAGGCCTGGCTCGCAGTTTCTGATCTAATTCATCCCACAGGTGTTCTATTGGGTTGAGGTCAGGACTCAGTGCAGGCTGGTCAAGTTCCTGCCCCCCAAATTCGCTCATCCATGTCTTTATGGACCTTGCTTTGTACAATGGTGCGCGTTATATGAAAATAAGCATAGGCTGGCGGTCTTCTGTTGCACTAGCTACGCCACACATCTGATCATCGTGTGTAATAAGCTCTTATCTAATCTGGATCTATTCACAGACTAGTCGCTGTTTCATTTGGGACAAAACCCTTTTTAGAGTTGAGAATATTCACACAATAAATTGTGATTATTACTTCAATTATACAATCATGTGTGAAAAGCAAACTGCGGTTAAAGCCGGCCATGCATTGATTGAAATTTGGCTGGTTCAGGTGAGACTGGCCGAATTTCTATTCATGTATGGGCAGGGTGATCTTACAGAAGTCTGTCTACTGATCAACTTCTGTACAACCACCTTGTTGGGCTTTTCCTGATCAATCAGTGCTTCCAGATATAGCAGGCAGCACTGATCAGTGTATTCTGATGGCGGGAAAGTCTCCTTGCTGTCAAATTACAATAGCTTAGTGGGAAGAATTCTCCCATTCCCATTGAGTGTGCGAATGGGGGAATCAAGTCAATTTTTTTTTCAGCTGCCTTACTTATTTCATCTGCATAAATGGATAACTGAAGTATATACATATTTACAGTACATAATGTATTATCTGAGCATTCTCAACTCCTTTAGTAAATTAGGCCATTTATTTCAGCAGTTGTAAGTAAGGAAGCCTGACCAGTGGAAATACAGATACCCACTATAGAGAGAAACTACAAATGCTTATTTAAATATTTAATGGCAAATCTGTCTGTAATAGCAAAAAATTATTTTAAATCAAATAATACAACAATAATTCAGTAACATTTTCTATACTCTTTATTGGTGTCCCAAGGTTGCCTGCTGTAAACATTGCTGACACATGCACTTCATAATCATTTGAATTCAGCTAAACATTTCCTACAATTGCAGGCCCCTTCCTTATGGGTTTCAATATAAGCAGAGTAAATTAACTATGACAACAATGAAAATGTCTGTTTAGCTGTGCTAAATTTATTTATGAATAAAAATTAAGATATGAGTACCGTAATTTGTTTACTTACCGCATCTCCAAGTAGTCCAGGTTCTCCAGGTTCACCCTGTTACAAGAAAGAAGATAATAAAGGTCAGCAGTGGGTCACGAGGGGGGCCATTCTCTTCTGTCCTGTTACATCACTGGATATACAGTAATACAGCAATACAGTAATGAATGGGGGTGCACCTACCCACGCACCAAGAACCACTGGGCTAAAAACCTAAATTTTATTCAACCCACTTGTAATTACAAAAATAGTGCCAGATAGTAGGCTGTAAATGCCACATTGAGTGAGAAACTGCATAACCCAATGACACAACTGATGGTGTCACCCATTTGGTCTTAAAGTATCCACATCTAAAGGTTCAGTCAGATTGTGAGCAATAGAGGACAATCCTGTCACCTTCAGGTTATATAAGGGCTCTGCCTCTATATTATATGGTACTGCAGACAATAAAAGGTTTAATCTGGCTCCTTAAAGCCCAGCTTACCAACAGTGCCAACCTCTGCCCATCCATGCACTATTTGATTACATAATGTAGACAAGATTCAAAGCCAACTTACTTTGACAAGCAGTATCTCACTCATATAACCATATGTAAGAAAAGTGAAAACTTATCAAAAGACAAAGTTATTTAAAGTACCCATACCTAAAAAGGACCTAACATGTTTCACTCTAAAAAGAGCTACATCAGAGGTGCAGTATAGAAAAGCTGTTTTTAGAGTGAAACATGTTAAGTCCTTTTTGGATATGGGTGCGTTTAATTACCATCAGTTGTGTTCTGGGGTTATGCAGTTTCTCACTCAATTTGGCATTTATAGCCTACTATATGGCACTATTTTTTGTAATTTAAATTGGGTTGAATAAAATTTATGTTATTAGCCCAGCGGTTCCTGGTGTGCAGGTAGGTGCCCCCGTTCATGTTACAGTATAGTTAGTACCACTGCTAAGCACATTTTTAATATATGACCATATTGGTTTCTGTTCTGGTATGTTATTGGGACAGGGAATGAAAGGAAATCTCCTCAATAAAACACAGGCACAAAAAACTAAAAAACTAAACCAAAAACTAACTGGCAGTGGTTTTAACACTTCTGTACTCTATGGAAAACTAAAAAGATATGTTTTGTGTATATACTGTATATACAGTGTATATATCAAAATTTAAATTCGATCAAATGAAATCTATTCAATTAGGTTTGTGGAACACACTGGGAATGAATAAGTAATTGTAGCAATACTTGAACTGAATTCTGCATACTGTTCAACATACTTTATAAAAATTGCTAGTTGTTGCTTTGTTTTAAAATGTTCATCTTATGATACATGTATGGCAAAAAGAACTATTGTTTCCTACTGAGAAGAGAGTACTGAATTCTACATCTAATGTAGTGGTCTCTTTTAGTCTCTGTAGAAACTAATATCTACCTTTCACTACATGAAGTTCTAGAATTATACAGCGCACCACAGTTGAAAGAGCCATACGCGTATAAACATTGTATTCTAAGAACATGAATGCTTACTGACTTTGGATGTCACAATAGTTGATGCCAGAATGCATCTGTTACCCCATGGGTTATCCAGCCATGATGTGATATGTCATGATGTGCTAGTATATAAGAGCTGTCATCGCTGAGAGGACTTCCATCTTCACCCAGTCTACCTTCTGGGTTTCGCGGACTCCGGCTACTTGACTGGCCAGAGGGAGCGATGACGTGACATTTACAACACGGGCTCTAAAGGTTCGGTGCGGTATTCCGGATCTTCAGAGTGCATGCACCGGTGACATCACCGGCTGCATGCACTCTGAATATCTCCTAAACAGTGCAAGTTTAGGAGATATTCACAGTACCTACAGGTAAAACGTATTATAGGCTTACCTGTAGGTATACAGTGCCTTGAAAAAGTATTCACACTCCTTGAAATTTTCCACATTTTGTCATGTTACAACCAAAAACGTAAATGTATTTTATTGAGATTTTATGTGATAGACCAACACAAAATGGCACATAATTGGGAAGTGGAAGGAAAATGATAAATGGTTTTCCATTTTTTTTACAAATAAATATCTGAAAAGTGTGGCATGCATTTGTATTCAGTCCCCTTTACTCTGATACCCCTAACTAAAATTTAGTGGAACAAATTGCCTTCAGAAGTCCCCTAATTAGTAAATAGAGTCCACCTGTGTGTAATTTAATCTCAGTAGAAATACAGCTGTACAGCTGTTCTGTGAATCCCTCAGAGGTTTGTTAGAGAACCTTAGTGAACAGACAGCATCATGAAGACCAAGAAACACACCAGACAGGCCAGGCAGGTCAGGGATAAAGTTGTAGAGAAGTTTAAAGCATGGTTAGGTTATATAATATATCCCAAGCTTTGAGCATCACATGGAGCGCTATTCAATCCAGCATCTGAAAATGGAAAGAGTATGGCACAACTGCAAATCTACCAAGACATTGCCGTCCACCTAAACTGACAGGCTGGGCAAGGAGAGCATTAATCAGAGAAGCAGCCAAGAGGCCCATGGTAACTCTGGAGGAGCTGCAGAGATCCACAGCTCAGGTGGGAGAATCTGTCCACAGGACAGCTATTAGTCGTGCACTCCACAAATCTTGCCTTAATGGAAGAGTGGCAAGAAGAAAGTCATTGTTGAAGGAAAGCCATAAGAAGTCCCATTTGCAGTTTGCTGGAAGCCATGTGGTAAATAGGGATGGGTGAACGGTTTGGCCCGAGCATAAGTCAATGTTTGGACGTTTGATGAAGGGCCGAACAAAGGGGTCGTTCGACCATTTGTTCGGGCCCCCCAAACCGACCACAATGCATTGCGGTGCTGAACAGTGCATTGCAAGTCCTGATTTGCTGAAACAGTGAAAGCTTCAGCCAATCAGGGCACAGAACACTGTCAGAGTCATGATTGGACACTGTCATCATTACTTTATCGAATCATGGCTCATTGCTGCCCCACAGTATAAAAGTATTCTTTCAATGGCAGCCATTTTCAGTGTGAATTTGGTGTGGAGAGAGATAGAACAGGGCTCTGTTCAGTGCTATTAGTTAGTTAGTGTGCTATACTGTGCTATTTTGCTTCAATTGTCAGTGTAGAATATTCATTTAGTGTCAGTCTAGGGATAGTGTGAGTGTAGTGAGGAGGACCATTATTCAGCTTTGCATAGTGTGCAGCTAGAGTAGGGACATCTCTGATAGTTTCACTGTAGTGTAGTGAGACTGTGTCATTCATACATACAGTATATTAGTGTAGAGTAGGGACAGCTCAGATAGTTCCAGTGTAGTGTAGTCAAACCGTGTCAGTAATCTTTATATTAGTGTATAGCTAGAGTAGGGACGGTTCAGATAGCGTCAGTGTAGTGATGGTTGAACACGTCTATTTGATTGTGTTACTGCCATTTTAACGCCATTTACTTCTGTGTGCGTTACTGCCAATTTAACGCCATATAGTTTTGTGTGTGTTACTGCCAGTTTAACGCCATATAGTTTTGTGTGAGTTACTGCCAGTTTAATGCCATATAGTTCTGTGTGCTTTACTGCCAGTTTAACGCCATATAGTTTTGTGCGTTACTGCCAGTTTAACGCCATTTACTTCTGTGTGCGTTACTGCCAGTTTAACGCCATATAGTTTTGTGTGCAATACTGCCAGTTTAACGCCATATAGTTTTGTGTGCGTTACTGCCAGTTTAAAGCAATAACGTTTTGTGTGCGTTACTGCCAGTTTAACGCCATATAGTTTTGTGTGCAATACTGCCAGTTTAACGCCATATAGTTTTGTGTGCGTTACTGCCAATTTAACGCAATAACGTTTTGTGTGCGTTACTGCCAGTTTAACACAATAACATTTTGTGTGCGTTACTGCCAGTTTAACGCCGTTTACTTCTGTGTGCCTTACTACCAGTTTAACACTATTTACTTCTGTGTACGTTACTGCCAGTTTAACGCCATATAGTTTTGTGTGCATTACTGCCAGTTTAACGCCATATAGTTTTGTGTGCGTTTTCAGTGTAGTGTAGTGAGGCTGTGTCAGTAATCTTGACATTAGTGTATAGCTAGAGTAGGGACAGTTCAGATAGCATCAGTGTAGTGATGGTTGAACACGTCTATTTGATTGTGTTACTGCCAGTTTAACGCCATTTACTTCTTTGTGCGTTACTGCCAATTTAACACCATATAGTTTTGTGTGCATTACTGCCAGTTTAACACCATATAGTTTTATGTGAGTTACTGCCAGTTTAATGCCATATAGTTTTGTGTGCTTTACTGCCAGTTTAACGCCATATAGTTTTGTGCATTACTGCCAGTTTAACGCCATTTACTTCTGTGTGCGTTACTGCCAGTTTAATGCCATATAGTTCTGTGTGCGTTACTGCCAGTTTAACGCCATATAGTTTTCTGCGTTATTGCCAGTTTAACGCCATTTACTTTTGTGTGCGTTACTACCAGTTTAACGCCATATAGTTTTGTGTGCAATACTGCCATTTTAACGCCATATAGTTTTGTGTGCGTTACTGCCAGTTTAACGCAATAACGTTTTGTGTGCGTTACTGCCAGTTTAACGCAATAACATTTTGTGTGCGTTACTGCCAGTTTAACGCTGTTTACTTCTGTGTGCCTTACTGCCAGTTTAACACTATTTACTTCTGTGTACGTTACTGCCAGTTTAACGCCATATAGTTTTGTGTGCATTACTGCCAGTTTAACACCATATAGTTTTGTGTGCGTTACTGCCAATTTAACTCCATATAGTTTTGTGTGCGTTACTGCCAGTTTAACGCCATATAGTTTTGTGTGCATTACTGCCAGTTTAGCGCCATATAGTTTTGTGCGTTACTGCCAGTTTAATGCCATTTACTTTTGTGTGCGTTACTGCCAGTTTAATGCCATATAGTTTTGTGTGCGATACTGCCAGTTTAACACCGAATAGTTTTTTCCGTGCGTCACTGCCAGTTTAACAACATATAGTTCTGCGTTCGTTACTGCCAGTTTCAAGCCATATAGTTCTGTGTGTATTACTGCCAGTTAAACGTCATATAGTTTTGTGCATTACTGCCAGTTTAACGCCATATCGTTTTGTGTGCGTTATTGCCAGTTTAACGCCATATAGTTCTGTGTGTGTTACTGCCAGTTTAACACCATATAGTTTTTTGCGTTACTGCCAGTTTAGCGCTATATAGTTTTATGTGTGTTACTGCCAGTTTAACACCGTATAGTTTTGTGTGCGTTATTGCCATATTAATGCCATGTAGTTCTGTGTGCGTTACTGCCACTTTAACGCCATTTACTTCTGTGTGCATTACTTCCAGTTTAATGCCATATACAGTGGGGACAAAAAGTATTCAGACCCCCTTAAGTTTTTCACTCTTTGTTATATTGCAGCCATTTGTTAAAATCATTTAAGTTAATTTTTTCCTCATTAATGTACACACAGCACCCCACATTGACAGAAAAACACAGAATTGTTGACATTTTTGCAGATTTATTAAAAAAGAAAAGCTGAAATATCACATGGTCCTAAGTACTGTATTCAGACCCTTTGCTCAGTATTTAGTAGAAGCACCCTTTTGATCTAATACAGCCATGAGTCTTTTTGGGAAAGATGCAACAAGTTTTTCACACCTGGATATGGGGATCCTCTGGCATTCCTCCTTGCAGACCCTCTCTAGTTCTGTCCGGTTGGATGGTAAACGTTGGTGGGCAGCCATTTTTAGGTCTCTCCAGAGATGCTCAATTGAGTTTAAGTCAGGGCTCTAGCTGGGCCATTGAAGAATAGTCATGGAGTTGTTGTGAAGCCACTCCTTCATTATTTTAGCTGTGTGCTTAGGGTCATTATCTTGTTGGAAGGTAAACCTTCGGCCCAGTCTGAGGTCCTGAGCACTCTGAAGAAGGTTTTCGTCCAGGATATCCCTGTACTTGGCCACATTCATCTTTCCCTCGATTGCAACCAGTCGTCCTGTCCCTGCAGCTGAAAAACACCCCCACAGCATGATGCTGCCACCACCATGCTTCACTGTTGGGACTGTATTGGACAGGTGATGAGCAGTGCCTGTTTTTCTCCACACATACCGCTTAGAATTAAGGCCAAAACGTTCTATCTTGGTCTCATCAGACCAGAGAATCTCTCTCACCATCTTGGAGTCCTTCACATGTTTTTTTAGCAAACTCCATGCGAGCTTTCATGTGTCTTGCACTGAGGAGAGGCTTCCGTCGGGCCACTCTGCCATAAAGCCCCGACTGGTGGAGGGCTGCAGTGATGGTTGACTTTCTACAACTTTCTCCCATCTCCTGACTGCATCACTGGAGCTCAGCCACAGTGATCTTTGGGTTCTTTACCTCTCTCACCAAGGCTCTTCTCCCCCGATAGCTCAGTTTGGCCGGACACCAGCTCTAGGAAGGGTTCTGGTCATCCCAAATGTCTTCCATTTAAGGATTATGGAGGCCACTGTGCTCTTAGGAACCTTAAGTGCAGCAGAAATGTTTTTGTAACCTTGGCCAGATCTGTGCCTTGCCACAATTCTGTCTCTGAGCTCTTCAGTCAGTTCCTTTGACCTCATGATTCTCATTTGCTCTGACATGCACTGTGAGCTGTATGGTCTTATATAGACAGGTGTGTGTCTTTCCTAATCAAGTACAATCAGTATAATCAAACACAGCTGGACTCAAATGAAGGTGTAGAACCATCTCAAGGATGATCAGAAAAAATGGACAGCTCTTGAGTTAAATATCTGAGTGTTACAGCAAAGGGTCTGAATACTTAGGACCATGTGATATTTCAGTTTTTCTTTTTCAATAAATCTGCAAAAATGTCAACAATTCTGTGTTTTTCTGTCAATATGGGGTGCTGTGTGTACATTAATGAGGAAAAAAAATGAACTTAAACGATTTTAGCAAATGGCTGCAATATAACAAAGAGTGAAAAATTTAAGGGGGTCTGAATACTTTCCGTCCCCACTGTAGTTTTGTGTGCATTACTGCCAGTTTAACGCCATATAGTTTTGTGTGCGTTACTGCCACTTTAACGCCATATAGTTCTGTGCATCACTGTATGTTTGGCGCATTATATTGCAGTATATTATAGTGTATCCATGGAGTGTGTCTGTGTAGTGTGAGTACTCAAGTTAAATTGCACCAAACAACTCTTTACATTGATTAAAGTGCATCTACGTACAGATTTCAACTTCTTCTTTACATTTGCTTATAAGCACCACCCACTCCCTCCCAATAATGTCTGGGAGGACAACAAGCAGAGGCAGATGTTCCCTTGGCACTGTAGGGGGGCCAGTAACAAATGTGTCCACAGGCAAAGGTGGACATGGTGGTCAGTCCTCAGGCAAGGCATCATTTCCTCTGTTTAGTGAGTTTGCCCGTGCTATCCAGCCACAGCATGCAGAGGAGGTGGTGGACTGGCTTACTAAACCTTCCCCATCCTCCTCATCCTCTGTCACACAAGCAGAGACAAGTGTGCAGTCCCTTGCAGTTGTCAGAGTAGATAAACCTGCCTCCTTCTCCACATCTATTCCTGCCATAGCCCCAGCATCAGCCATTGAGGAGTCAGCTGAGTTATTTGACCACAGCATCAGCCACTTGTGCCTTGATTATGCCCAGCCATTACTGGATTCAGATGTTGGTTCTGAGGTTGAGGATGACAGGAACATGAGCCTAGAGAGAGGGAGGAACACTGGTAGACAAATTGGCATTCATGTTCCCTAAGCTGCAGCGTATTGCCAAGTTGTCTCCAATGGTAATGATGAAGATGGAGGAGATGGAGATGATGATTATGATGATGATTAGGTCACTGATGTGACTTGGGTGCCAGATAGAGCAGTGAAGGAAACTGAATGTGAGGCGGCACAACCCCAAGGAGGCCGACATCAAGAAAGAGTAGAGAGCAGCTACCCTATTCCATCACATTCTGCAGCTGTTATCTCCCTGCCCACTCCCCAAAGCTCAGCTGTCTGGGCCTTTTTCAGCACATCTGCAGCAGATCGCACTGTTGCTATCTGCAAACTGTCTCTCAGGCACATCAAACGTGGCAAATACACCAACCATTTGGGTACTCTATGCTTAACAAGACATTTAACGTCCAACCACTCAGCCCGTTGGCTAGAGCACCTAAAAGCCACACAAAAGGGGTACAAATCTGTCCCTCCCCCTCCTCCTCCTTATCCATTTAAGTCTGCCCCTGCTATACCGATTCATTACCTCTCAGCAGCCTCCACTGACAGGGATGATGGTATAGCACAGGGTGTTCCGGGTCCTAGCAGCACATCTGCCAGCAGCACACCACCAGCTGTAGACTGTAGCCGGCAAATTTCTCTGCCCCATCTGCTGCAGCAGAAAAAAAATACAGTCCCTGCCACCTACGTGTCCAGTGTCTAAATGCAAGCTTGTCAAAGCTGTTGGCTCTCCAACCTCTGCCTTTCAGCCTGGTGGATTCTGCGCCCTTCCGTGAATTTGCACAATGTGCTGTACCACAATGGCAGGTTCTCAGTCGCTAGTACTTTGCACGTAAGACCGTTCCATCCCTCTACCATCACGTGAAAGGGAATGTTCTGACATCATTGGGTAAGGCAGTCAGCCATAAAATCCACCTTACTGCTGACACGTGGTCCAGCAAGCATGGACAGGGACAAAACATTTTGTTTACAGCACACTGGGTAACGCTGCTTGCAACTCGAAAGGATGCAGGACAGGGCTCGGTGCTGCAGCTTGTTGTGCCCCCACATTGCCTTACAGCTGGTGGTGATGATGCCAGACCTGTGAGCTCTACCCCCTCCTCCTCCTCTACCACCTCCATGCCCTCCTCTGCATAATTGTCCTATGAACATCAGGTACCCCCTAAGCGTTCAAAGGGCTATTCCCAGAATCAGGCTAAAAGGTGCCATGCAGTGCTTCAGCTGGTGTGTTTAGGGGACAGGAACCACACCGGAGCAGAGATTCTTGCAGCCCTCCAGGGACAGGCCCAGAGGTGGTTCACACCACACCAGCTGGAGCCAGGAATGGTGATGTGCAATAATGGCTCAAACCTCCTGTCCACCCTTAGACAGGGAAAGTTGATACATGTGCCATGCCTGGCACATGTCCTCAATTTGGTGGTGCAGCATTTCCTTAATACGTACTGGGGGGTTGCAAGATGTGTTAAAGCTGGCCAGAAGAGTCTGCAGCCATTTCAGGCAGTCATACACAGCCAGCGCTCGGTTGGCTGAAATTCAGCGGGAAATCCACCTGCCCGTAAACCTGATTTGTGACATGCTCGACTTTGTCAATGCTGCAGTGGCTATATATGCAGCAGAGGGCCATCAACGAGTACCTGTGCGAATACGGCATGACGACAGGCTCAGGCCGCCTCTGCTTTTTTTTCTCATGCCAATGGCTGGGGAATAAGGATGCATGCACTGTATTGTCACCATTTGAGGAGGCCACAAGGATGGTGAGCCGTGACAGTGCATGCATCATTGACACAATCCCTGTTGTGTTCCTGCTGAAGTAGACTCTGCATGGCATTATGAGTTCTTGGGCTGCTCTGCATCCAGCGTGCTTTCAGAATGGGCATTCAGTGCTGCAAGAAGTTTCGTTACTGATCATGGAACGCGTCTGTCCACAGACCGTTTGACGTTTATAAAAATAAATCAGTCCTGGATTACCAGCTATGAAGCCCCTGATGCCGATGTCACTTATTAAGTCTTTTTGGAATGTGGAATCTCTGCAGGACTTCGAGGCTGCCTAGCTTTGAGGGTGTTTAATCATTTCATCTGGAAGAATGTTTTTGGTATAGGTTTCATGGGCACAATTACCACCCAAAGAACAATTTTTCAGCACTTGTTTGACAGGTGCATATCATTGCAATTTTTTTTGCCTTCATCAAGAGCACCTCTATAGGTTTTCGGTGGGAAGGCGCCACCGACACCCAAAGACCAATTTTTCGGTACCTGGTTAACAGGTGCATATCATTGCAATTTTTTACAGCAAAGCCAATTTTTGCTTTCATCAAGGTTACGTCTATAGGTTTACGGTGGAAAGGCGCCAGCGCCACCGACACCCAAAGACCAATTATTCTGCACCTGTTTGACAGGTGCATATCATTGCAATTTTTACAGCAAGGCCAATTCTTGCTTTCATCAAGATTACCTCTATAGGGTTACAGTAGGAAGGCACCACCGATACTCAAAGACCAATTTTTACGCACCCGTTACTTCTATACAAAGTCAAAGTGACACCAGAAAAAAATCTCTAATCTTGTTCCTAGTGCACTACATTGTGGCCTCATCATACATACGGGTTCCCCAGCTGTTGCTGAGCAAAATAAAGGCAGCTTGCAGGGAAAATGTCATTTATTTGAGCTTTATAAATGCAATTATTGCTGCAGCAGATTCTAGACATGGTACAGATCTGCCACTTTACAGGTAGACTAAGGGGACCCCCCAGGCACTATATTGGAAGGAATTTTTCATTTTTAGGCTTTCACTTTAAAAATCAAAAAATCTCTGCTCATTTAAAAATTTAATTTTTCACAAACTTTTTTTTATTTATACATGTCCCACAGGGCAGGACCCAGACCCCTATAACCACTGTATGCCCAATTACTTGCATATAAGCCTTCAAAATGGGACGTTCGGGTTCCATTGACTTTAATGGGGTTCATTATTCGGGTCCAAACTTTCGTGGTGTTCGGAAGTTCTGGTGCGAACCGAACAGGGGTCCGTTTGGCCCATCCCTAGTGGGGAACACAGAAAATGTGGAAGAGGGTGCTCTGGTCAGATGAGACCAAAACTGAACTTTTTGGCTTAAAAGCAAAACCCTATGTGTGGCGGAAAACTAACACTGCACATCACACTGAACACACAATCCCCACTGAAACAACCCTAAACATACAGCCAGAGCTACAATGGAATGGTTTTGATCAAAGCATATTCATGTGCTAGAATGGCCCAGTCAAATTCCAGACCTAAATCCAATTGAGATCCTGTGACAAGACTTGAAAATTGCTGTTCACAGATGCTCTCCATCCGATCTGACAGAGCTTGAGCTACTTTGCAAAGAAGAATGAGCAAAAATGTCACTTTACAGATGTGTAAAGCTAGTAGAGACATACTCAAAAAGACTTGCAGCTGTAATTACAGGAAAAGGTGGTTCTACAAAGTATTGACTCAGGAGGGCTGAATACAAATGCACGCCACACTTTTCACATATTTATTTGAAAAAATTTAGGAAAACCATTTATCATTTTCCTTCCACTTCACAATTATGCGCCACTTTGTGTTGGTCTATCATATAAAATCCCAATAAAATACAATTACTGTATTTATTGGCGTATAACACTCACTTTTTCACCCTAAAAATTGGGTGCAAATAGCACGTGCGTGTTATACGCCAATACTTCAATTTTAGATGCCTCGGAGGGGACAGGGAGGGGGGCGGGATGAGCGCTGTCAGATTACATACAGGAGAATTTCATGTTTACTCGGCGGCCTCTGTAAAAGGAAGTCCCCTCTCCTGGGCCGCCCCCCTCCCTGTCCCCTCTAGGCTGCGGATGGGCATCGATCAGGCTGCACTGATGGCAATGGTGAGGTTGCTGCATTGATGGCGATGGTGAGACTGCTGCATTGATGGCAATGGTGAGGCTGCTGCATTGATGGCAATGGTGAGGCTGCTACATTGATGGCAATGGTGAGGCTGCTACATTGATGGCAATGGTGAGTCTGCATTGATGTGGACTGACGAGGTTGCATTGATGGCACTTGTGAGGCTGCAGATGGGCATTGATGAGGCTGCATTGGTGGCAATGGTGAGGCTGCAGATGGGCATTGAACAGGCTGTATTAATGGCAATGGTGAGACTGCAGATGGGCACTGACCCTTATTTTGCTTCAAAGTTCCTTATTTAAAATTATTTTTTTTCCTGAAACTTCCCTCTTAAAATGAATGTGCGTGTTATACACCTGTGCGTGTTATACGCCAATAAATACGGTACTTTTTTGGTTGTAACATGACAAAATGTGGAAAATGTCAAGGGGATGAATACTTTTTCAAGGCACTGTAAGTGGTAAAACTGTGACAAAATGTGCTTTTTACATATTTGCATGTAGTTTTCAGTGATACAACTTTTAACTCAAATCACAAAGGCATTAATTGCATTACAATGCATTATTTGTTTTTTTTTTCTACAGAAAAGGGATTGTTTAATCACTGAGGTCATTACTGCTTTGATCAGTTTAATATTATGCACATATGTTTTATTTGCACATGTGTCATTTGTTTGATTTTGTTTAGACTGTGAAAGTCAATTTATAAAGATTAAAGTGGTTGTAAACTCTGTTACACCACTTTTACCTACAGGTAAGCCTATAACAAGGCTTACCTGTAGGTGCCGTGAATAGCTCCTTGACTTGCTGGTGCAGTTTCTTCAGTACTCGTGCTGTGACTAGTGGCTCTAGCGCGCATGCGCAGGAGTGACGCTGTGATTGACCGGAGCCGCGAACCTGGAAGTAACTCCGGTGGAAGATGTCGGCCGTGTACTCGCCATGCCAATGCCGATTCAGGGCATAATTCTGAGGAAAGTATTTCATAAATGAGCTAGTGTGTGATGCATTATGCCTTTGTCTTGCAGAGGTATTTTTTTTCCAAGGTTTACAACCTGTTTAAGGCGTGAGTTATTTGCTTCAATTTACTGGGATGAATGATCTGTTTTAACTACATTTTTTATAAAGCTTTGCAAATGTTAAATGTCTATTTCCTGAAATAACAATTAGACATCTAAACAAAATCTTTATCTGTGAACAAAATATTTTAAGAGAAAATTACCATCAGATGATATAATTAATGGAGGTATATATATATATATATATATATATATATATATAATGCTTCCATCTTGGTGGATTTAAGCTTTTTAATGTGTGAAACAATTATGTTGAGTGCCATATATTTTTTGCTTGTTTGGAAGTCTTTGTTTCTTATTTATTGATAAAACAATATAAATGGCAGCCTTATTATTTTTTGTCCATCGTGTAAAAAAGTTCTCTACCTTTTGTCCTACAGGACCACGTGCTCCAAATAGTCCCATAGATCCTTTAGAGCCTGCTTCACCTTTCACACCCTGAAAATCAACGAAAAGAATAGGATCAAAATTATTTTAACTCATGAGAAAATTATAAATATGTAAAATAAACACTGTTGTTAAAATACGCATGTATCTTACCAGAATCCTGGTAAGTAAGGATGAGCCAGTTTGCTCTGTTTTTGGTTATTTGGAGCAGAATTTGGGGCACTTCAAAGAAGTTCAAATGCCAAACCCAACTCTATAAAAATCTATGGGAGCCGAATCTGTCGGTTAAAAATGTCCACTTTCTGGGGTAATAGACAAGAAGTTCTCAAAAATAAAAAAATAAATAGCATGGGTGTGGGGAAATGCCTTGGGCAATATGTATGAATGGGAAAAAAAAACATTTTTTTTGAAGAAATTACATTCAGCCAGGTACATTGATTTTTTCAATTCTTAAAGTGTTACTACCCCACAACAGTAAAATCAGTTTGTATATGCAGTAAAGCATGCTTGTTATACACGCTGTGGATCCTAAGGTGTTAATCCTGAGCATTGTGTAAAAAGGCTGTTTGATCCATTCCTCTCTGATCCTCCCCTAATTCCACAGTCCTCTCCATCTGCTGATAGTACCGAGCCTTGGAGGCACTCTGCACATGCTCAGTTTGGTGTGTATTGCTAGAGAGTTGTTTTTTTTTCCGGTATGCATATGATTGGCACAGGGGGACCTTTGCAAAAAATAAAAATGTGTGAGGGCCCCGTAAAAATACATACAATACCATTATTCGGGACATGCAGCCTGGCCAGCCAGGAAAGGGGAGGGACAGGGTATGCCTCCTCCCCCCTGGACCCATACCAGGCTACATGCCCTCAACATGGAGGTGCCCATATTGATGAAAACAAGAGTTTCTTTCCCAGGACCCTGGCAAAGTGGTTGGAGGGGTCTGCAAATGGAGGGCTTAATAGAATCTCTTTTTTTGCCTCCTGCTGAATGACAGGGTGAGTGGATTATGGCTGTTATATACAAAGAGGTAGGGCCTCTCAGGTGACATCATTGACTATATACAGTATATGGTATGTACATGGTCATATTTGGTGAATGACATCACAGGTTCCAGTGACATCACTGACCATATATGTTCATGTCTATATGAGGTCAATGACATCACTCGGGAGACAGTGCCCCCTTGTATTTAACAGCTGTAATCCACCGAACGTGTCATTCAATGGGAGGCAAGTAAACGGACTGGGCGTGTCTCAGAAGTGGCATGTTTTTTCATTTAGTGGGTTGGCGAGTATCATGTTTTGATGTACATCACTGAATGATGTGATTGACAGTGTGCATTGTGGGACTCTTTTTTTTTTAAAGAACTTGTCAAAAACCGTGTTTTTGTTTTTTTTTTCTGTTTACATGTTTTGTGAATGAGTAGGGGTACTATGTATCCCATAATTATTCACATAAGGGGAATAGTATCTGGATGCCCCCTTATGGTTAAAGGGGTCTTCCAAATTCAGATAAATCCCCTGTTCACATACACTGTCAACCAAGGACCCTTGTCTTCATCCGCATGAAGATAAGATGCTTTGCTAGTGGTTGCCACTTGGATTTACCCTCTCTTTTGCCTACCTGTTTTCTTACACTGGCCACCAGCCTCCTCCCATTTTCAATAGCATCTTTTTCATTTTTCACAGAGCTGCCCCTCGCTTTTAGGCATCATGCACATAAAGCTTTATAAATACTGCTTATACAGGCATTCAGCATTTTTTTTATGCCTATATTCCTTTTTAGTTAAGCAGTAATATGATTGGAGCACACTTACTTTCTCTCCAGGTGGTCCATCTTCTCCCTTTTCTCCTTTGTCTCCATCAAAGCCAGGATGTCCTCTGTCACCCTATGTTAAGAGAAACTTTTGATTACTAGGGACCACGTCACACCACAATTTTTGCATTCTGGATGTGTTTCTGCATGCGTGTTTTTGATGCATTCCAGTGCGTTTTTTCCCATCTTGTTTTGCTTCATCTCAATTATGGATGATTGAGGACATATGTGTTCCTGTGCATTTTTATGCATTTTGCCAAGTTCCAGATGTGTGACATACAGAAAAAATGCAATGTGTTCTGGTTGCACTTGAATGCACTGCACTGGTGTGAACTAGGGAAATTGGAATACATGTTAAACACTGTTCTTGCATGTTTGATGCAGAAAAAAAATGCATTGGACTGCTTATGGTGTGAACCAGCCAAGTCACTTGACAACTTTTCAAAACATAGTTGGCTACACTGGAAATGTACCCACATTTAAAAAATCTTGAAAAAAGCACAAAATTGCACTTAGCAAATCTTGTTGCTTCTGGCAATTCTGGCAGTCCTTGGATCTTTTTCCATGTGGGTGACAATGCTGAAGAGCCTGCTGTGAATTCACTGCAGTGTTTCCACCCTCAGCAGCCTCATAAGGCTGTGTCACTATGCACACTGAGGAGCAGTCATCAGCGTTGTCACTGCTAAAATCTCTCTTGTTCTTTGCCAGTCATGTTACATGATACAAGAGTGCATGCTGTATCTGAAAGAAGTGATGCAGGCCACTTTTGATCCTGACACACGCTCAGGTAGACTAAAGACCTCAGTAACCCTGGTGATGTCACAGAGGCAAAAAGGGACTTTGTACAGCCTAGGAGTAGATAAGTAAGTAAGAAAAAAAATGGTGGTGGTGGTGGGGGGAGGGGGGGTGAATGATGGTAAAAATGTTTTAAAGCCTAAAGCCTCATACACACTAGTATTTTTTTTTTTCGTTCAACCCAGCAGGGCTGAACGAAAAAAACCTTACAGCTCAGGAGGAGCTGCTGTACTAACTATCCAACATTAGAACAGCGATCTCCCCTGCTGTGCTATTGTGTTATGATGACCCCCCCCCCATCAGAACACTCCGGCCAATGGCTGAGAGTGCTGACCAGGAGCCAATCGGCAGACCTTTTTCCGTCATGTCCCTTCGACAGAAGCTGGCCGACTTCTGTCAGACTGACTCCAGTACACACAGGCCGCCTGACATTCGGCCCATGTGTACTAGGCTTGAGTGCAGTCAGAATAAAAAACTTACAATCAGTAGGATGTGTCCCATGTGCTCACGCCCCATCTAATACAACTAAGGGGCTGTCACAGGGTCTCATTAGGAGTGCCCAGCTATGCCTGCCCTTTCCACCCAGCTCCATTCACAGAAATCATACTACAGTTTTTATGAATGGAAAGTGATCTATGAATAAAGTATGAGTGGGTGATTGATAGGTCCACCCCTCCATTCATAGATTATGTTTCACTCATAGATGCTGTAGTACAGCTTCCATGATTGGCAGCGCTGGGTGGAAAGGGCGGGCATCGTTGGGCAAGAAAGCCTGTGACAGCACCTTAGTTCTATTAACCTCAACCCCATTAGAAGATTGTGGGGGGTATGTGAAGAGTCATAGATGGGGGAGGATTTATGCTAATAGAAGTGACATCAGCAAATGGTACATATCCAACTGGTTGTAAGTTATGTTTATTGTGTTTTTTATTTGCACTTAGATTTTAAGCAGAGATTAACCTTAAATTGGAACTTTAAGCCTAAAATAAAAAAGGCAGGAATTTTAATGCAAAAGAGACATGCTTTGTCTCTTCTGCAGTAAAACTTACTTACCCGCCTGTCTGCCCTTGTAAAGTGAGCTGCGCACCTGGAAGCCGACAGCTGAGTGGGCAGCTCTGGGACACCACATCACTAGAGTTGAGGTGAGTATAGTTCCAATTTAAGTAACAGTGCAATTATTTTAGTTATAACTTGACCTAGTAGTAAGTAAGATCTTCTGCTCTGTGGTTTAGCATTACAGTTTCCTAGATCAGCTCCCTGGTCACTGTACAGAAATGATGATGCTGAAACATTGTCCAGTAAGCAGGCTTGAGATAGTAAAATCACATAGGACACTGAATTCTAGACCAGGAAGGTTTATTGCTTAATCAGCAGCTTACATCTGTCATAAACTGCAAGACAAGTTTTTATTAAAATTATTAAATTATTAAAATTACTAAATTATTAAAAATTTTAAACAGCACTTCACTATTGTAAGCCTCTTTTTTCCATGCATATAGGATTTCCATCTTGATGTATCTGTCTGTGGTCTGGATTCATATATGTGAATGGAAGTCTGAAGTGGATTATACTCAAGCACTTTCAGACATTGCAGTCATCTTGGGGGTCAATTGTGATGGGGAGCTGCTTTCCCATAGGGTGGGTGTTTTTTGATTAGTATTTTATCAACGGTGGCAGGAAAATCTTAATTTTTATTTGTATTTTGGGTGTTTAAGCATGGAATTATAGATGATTTATAGACTAGAATGTATTTAGAATGGATGTTTTGCAAAATGTATGTATATTTCCTGGCATGAAATTCACATCTTTAAATTTGCACAGGTTTAAGTAGGTTCTCCTTTGCTATGGATTTGACATTGCATTTATCTTATTTATGAGGTAGCTGCTGATTTAATATTTTTAATAATTCATTTTTGCATTTTTATGTTTATCATTTGGGCACCGCACAATCGTTTTTTATTTATTTGGCTATAAACTCCAAGACTAGCTTTAAAAAATTACAAATGCTTTGGCATGCAAAAAATTGACATATATTATATTAGATGGATGTATTTTCCTGGTTGTGCTCAGATTTTCTATAAAGGTACTCCTCATCTAAAGTTTGTCTTTTACTTTTGCCTCCACTGTCAGTTCCTTCTACACTTGTGGACAGAAAGAAACAAACAAACACCTTTCCTTTACAATGGTATATTGCAAGAAGTATTTTTCTGCTGAAGTATTACTATCGACAGTTCAATTGTGTGACAGCTGTAAACTGCATAAGTTGACACGTTTCTCTTGTAAAATATAAGTTGTATTGTTAAACGTTTAGCAAATCCAGATGCAAGGAATTTGAGGTAAATGCTGTTTGAAAATATGGATCGCTTATGGTTTCTATGCAAAAGAGTTGGTGGATTGTCAGTACAAGAGAAGATCACACAATGAGGCAATCTACTGTACATAAAAATAGCCAGAAAAATCATTGCCAGGCCTAGCAGGCAGATTTGTACAGACTTAGGCTTCATTCTCACGAGGCGGATCTGCTGCCATGGAGTCCGCCTCTGTCCGCCAGCTCAGCTGGAGATCTCTCCGTTGATCTCCGCTGAGCTGGCGGATGACAGGTCCCTCTTTGCTCACTGAGTGGGGAGGGCCTTGTCGAGTGCCGCTGGTTGCTATGGAGAGATCAGACGAAAACAGACAGCATGTCCGTTTTCATCAGATCTCACCCGATCTGATCCGCCAGGGACGGATGTGAACGTAGGGCCATCAGTCTGATTTTAGCGGATCGGACCGGGTCGGATGTCAGCAGACATGTCACCGCTGACATCCGTCGCTCCATAGACTAGCATGGAGCGCCCGTTCAAGTCCGCTGACAAAACTGACAGGCGGACCTGAACAGTCCGACAGTGTGAAAGAGGCCTTAGATGGGAAGCCTTGCCAAAGCTTTTTACAGATATTTGTGGGCCTACGAAAAACTTCTCACATTGTGGGTCCCCATCCAATCTTTTAATTCTACTAAAAGTCCTATAACTAGAGACAGGGAGAAAATAACTATTTGCTCCATGGAGCTACAAGTCTCAACCTACATGGTGGGACTCGGAGTTCAATATAGGTTTCTCTCCCTTCTCTCATTATGGATTCTCTCCAACTTTTTGCCTTTTTCAAATATGCTAGACAGGATGTGAACAATAGCATGTTTTTTTTTTTTTTTTTTTTTTTTTTAGGTTAATCAAAATCACCCACTGTATACAAACTGTCATGTAATGTATACAAACTATAATGTAATGCCTTCTTCAACTACATACATGAGTTTCAGTGGTTATTTTCAGACTGAACAAATTACATCACTTCTCACTTTGAAAGCAGGCACCAGAATGCTTAAATGAGAAGTATGGGATGGGTTAAATAGCTGGTACATATTACATTAATTACATATAAGCTAATCTTTTTTTCCTACATCTTTTAGTTTTTACAGCATGTGCACATTAACTTTCCTTCAGCTCCCAAACACGGTCCATTTTCTGTTTGAAAAGTACTCAGGGGTTGTACACAACTTCAGCAACACACTAACACACGCCTCTGCCCCCCCTCCCCTGAGGGACGTGGCCGTGCTTTGAACGAGCATGTTGGTCACATGGTTCTGTTTCCATAGTAATAGGACCTCACACAGGACACAGAAGATGACTGCTTGGCCAGATGGTAAACAATGTGCCTCTAATCTACTGCTGAGAATATGAGATAAAAGTGGGCTTGTCAGGATCTTCAGCCCCCCCCCCCTCCTTCTGTGGACACTGATTGATCTGCTCCTCTTATCCTGTCATTTCACACACACACACACAGGCACTCAGAGCTCTTCCTCTTTACATACACAGTGTACACAGAGATACAGCTTAGACCTGCTCACTGTTTACACAGACAATGCCTTGATATGCACACTGTATATACAGATAGCCTGCATGTGTGTGGAGACTGTATAACTGACTGGTATGCTTGCTGCAGCTCCCACATCATAAAACCAGAGAATACCAGTCAGTTATACAGTCTCCACACACATGCAGGCTATCTGTATATACTGTGTGCATATCAAGGCATTGTCTGTGTAAACAGTGAGCAGGTCTAAGCTGTATCTCTGTGTACACTGTGTATATTCCAGGCTGTTTGTAATATAATTCTGTAACAAGTGTGTGCTATGTGGGGAAGAGGGAAATTATGTGTGTTCTGCCAAAGCGTGACCTTTGTCCTACTGCCCTCTGGACTGCTGCCCTCTGGACTGCTGACCTCTGCCCTCTGGATTGCTGACCTCTGCTCTCTGGATCGCTGACTTCTGTCCTCTGGACTGCTGACCTTTGCCCTCTGGACTGCTGACCTTTGCCCTCTGAACTGCTGACCTCTGCCTCTGAACTGCTAACCTCTGCCCTCTGGACTGCTGACCTCTGCCCTCTAGACTGCTGACCTCTGGACTATTGACCTCTGCCCTCTGGACTGCTGACCTCTATCCTCTGGACTGCTGCCCTCTGGACTGCTGACCTCTGGCCTGTGGACTCCTGTCCTCTGGACTGCTGACCTCTGCCCTCTGGACTGCTGACCTCTGGACTGCTGACCTCTGTCCTCTGGATTACTGACCTCTGCCCTCTGGACTGCTGACCTCTGTCCTCTGGACTGTTGACCTCAGTCTTCTCCTCTACTGCCCCCTGGACTGTTGATCTCTGTCCTGTTCCCTAATAACCTCTGTTCTCTTCACTGCTGAACTTTGTCTTCTGCCCTGCTGACCCTTGTGCTCTGCACTACTGACCTCTGTCCTCTGCGTACTGAATCCTGCACACTGTCATACTGACCTTCCATCCTCTGCCCTGCTGCCCCCCTGCCCCCCCCTGCACACTGTCCTATAAATAAATGGCCTCTGTACAGTCCTCTGCAAACTGCTGACCCTATCATCTGCCCTGCTGACCTCCCAACCTATGTTACCCTGACATTTTTTACTGCATGCCAACAGCAGACAGAAAGTGTTAAAAAATAAATGATATTAAAATAATAATTAAAAAAAAAACACCCCTGTACACATTATAATGCACATGTGTACCCTCTCCTCTAATGCACATGTGCAGCCTAGGGCACATATGTGTATGTAAACATAAATTCTGCTACACATTGTTGGGTATGTATAAAACTTAAGAACTTCACACAAGAACTATACATATATTCCTTGCAAACATACTGCATTCTGATCCATGCATTGGTCGTGTATGGACGTACACTCCTATTGTAGATCCGTGCAGGTCAGTGAAGCTGGCCACCTGTCATTGATTTGAACAGACTGCCTGCATATGGCTGCAGCAAATACCTGTAAATCCCATGTGGGTGAAGATAGCCCTTCATATGGGTGTACTTAAGTTTACACTCGTGTAAGCCCTGGTTCACATTGATGCGATTTGACATGTCAAATCGCATGCCAAATTCCCGTCAATGGCAGCGTCCAAGTCGGTGCGACGCCACATTTGCGGCACTGCACTGATTCCCAAAGAAGTTTCTGTACTACTTTTGGCGATTTCAGGGTGCGATTTCTATTGACATCTGTGCAGAAGCCCACACAGATGTCTCTGAAATCTCCCTCGTTCAGAGCTTTTTTTCATGGGGAACGTGGGAGAACGCAGTTACGGCACCTCCAGCACTAAATTTATGTAATGGCAAGGGGTGCTGGGGATGTGCTGGAGGGTCTATTGGTGATTGCCACTGGGGGATCTATAGTCTATAGCAACTACGCTGGTGAGATTCTATTTTTGCGCAGGGGTCTATTGTTGCTGGTGGAGGATCTATTGTTGCTGGAAGGGGATTTTATATTCCGGGGGGGTCTGTTGTTGCTGAGAGGAATTTACTGTTGAGAGAGATGTCTATTGTTGCTGGCTACTGGAGGGTTTATTGATGCTGGCTGCTGGGAAATCTGTTGTTGCAGCTGGGGGTCTATTGTTGCTGGGGTGGATTTTTGTTGCGGGGGGCATTGTTGTGTGAGGGAATTATTGTTGCTGGGGTATCTATTGTTGCTGGCTGCAGGGGATCTATTTTGCTGCTAACAAATTCTATACAAATTACTTAGCGCCACAGAATGATATTTGTTTCTGTATTCTCTAAAAGGGGCGGTACTGGGAGGTGGGTAGCGGGTGGAACCAAGGGATGGTGCTCGGAGGTGGGTAGGGGGCGGAGACAAGGGGTGACTTAGAAGGGGGGAGTTCCTGCACCTATTCTCTGAGAAAAAAAGACCTAGACATGTGGGAATAAAATTGTGCGAAGTCAGTGTGGACAGTCAGTGAGTCCTGAAGAAGCTAGGGTTTCCCCGTGAAATGTGTTGACGTCACTCCCTCTCCTCTGAACTGCTGACACTCCGTGCACCTTCCACCATTGGGGGTCCTCACCACGGACGACTTTGGGCATGTAGGTGCGGGACAATGGCACTTTGGGTCACCACATCCAGCGGCTATCCATAAGCCTACTGTCTCTGACGTGGTTACGGAGTTACTCCCCATTCAGCCTGGGTGACGAGACTCCTGACACGGCATATGCAGTGATGAGCTCAATAGGAAATGGAAGGAAAATGAGGTGATCCCTTGCTCAGCTGTACTGATATCTAGTCCTTTGGACACTATTGTTACCTTCATCCCTGCGGATTATGGATAACCGAGCATGGGTAGATTATGGTAACATCTATCATCTGCAGAGCATCTACCTTTTTATAAAGTACACTACAACATTTGTATACCTATAGCAGATATTATTTTGACTTTATGCTTGATTGTCATGATGTCAGTTTTTCTATTTGCTTTCTGGATCTCTGCAAAGATCAGTGTTTATGAGGTGGAACTTTACTAGCTTATATTCCTTACCTATCCTGCCTTATGTCCCCAATAACCATAGACTGCAGAATCTGACCCTTTGATTTTTGATTTTCAGATCCTTTTATTTTGGTCTTGATATGTGCAGGCTCCTACCCCTCCACAATACTCTCCTATAAGGACTGCCTGGCCCCACAGTGTTTGCTGCCACATTGCACATTTATTTTATAGTACTTTTAATGGCTTATCCCAGGGATATGCAATTAGTGGACCTCCAGCTTATACTATGGTACACGTGCAGTGAAGACGCTCCCTTATTTGTTTGTTAGTCTGTCTGTATTTGTTTGTCTATCGACCACGTTGTCATTAGATGGTGAATGGTGGAAGTTGTAATGATTTTATGCTTCTGTGTATTTGGATATTTTTATCAAACATTTAATACATTTTCCAATTTTTTTTATATATTATTTGCATTTATTCAGATATTATATCTCTGTGGCTCTGTATGTGGCATCTTTTTCTATGCTTATCTTTCCTTGGTATAGATTTGTGTTTTCCGCATTCAGTGTGAACCTAGGCTAAAGGTCAGTTTTTACCTGCAGGGAATGAGCAGGTTTTCCATGCAGGCAGGCAGTCCCATTGATGTCTACTGTGTTGCAGCAGCTGCACAGCTACAGCTGCTACTCTCAATATGACATCCGTACAGCTGCAAGTGTGGGCCCTAGAAAGCAGACCCTGAACATAGACCCACACCTACTGGGTGTGAAATTGAGAGCATTGGCTGTGTCCATGCAGCTCCTGTATCCCAATAGAATGAATGGGGATGCCTGTGCATGGACTTATAGCGGGACATTGATAGCATGGCAGACAGTCTGACACTAACTGAAATTTTGTGGGCTCAAGGGCTTGACAAAGGAGTGCAGCCGTCATGCTATTCACGGCTTGCTGACTCAGGAAACGCGTTGCATGTGTGTGATGTCATCGCCCCTCGCCTGGATTGCTGTTTGCCTTCCAAGTCTCATTCTGGTATTCCTCCATCATTGCCGGCAGGTGGACACAGTGCATCTGAAAGACCAGTCTGATTACACATCCATGGCAGGGATGATCGACCTCACGGACCCCTCCAGTTACATCTGGGACTCTCATATGCCTTTTTAACTCAAACTTTAACTTTAACACAAATATGAGTGCAATCTCTGTTGCTGCTCTTTTTATTAAAATTGTTTTTAAGTCTGCACCCAGAGGCACTTCCTTTCTTTGTTTCTTACAGTGCTTTTTGAGAATATGGTTTCCATCCCCATTGGAAGGCTGCCGTGAATGTGGGCTTTATACCTCATCATCGACTTTATGCACACCATCATGGACTACTATTACCTTTTCTTATCCCTTGTTCCAGTTCATCATTTATATGCATAATATTGTCATTTATGTGGATTATTGCTTTTAACCTTTGCGCCAAACACTTGTTGTACTAATGACACTGCCTGGGAAAGGGTAACATCTAGAGCGATCAAAGGGTTAAATGTGTGCCTAACAGTGCGTTGGTGCATTCACTGTGAGGTGCTTTAAAGAATAAGTTCACATTTTACCCTAAATAAATAAATGCACATTGTTTGCAGGTAAAAACATGTTCATTTATTATTTTTTGTTGCAGGAGCCTGTAAAGCATTCCACCAGCAATCAGCAGATCACTGATGCCAATCAGGTTGCCTGCATACTTGTCACTGCTTTGGCAAGGAAACCAATACATTCTAACAGGAAGCATGAATGAACTATCGTGGCAATCCATAGCGCTGTGGTAGTTCATTGAGAACAACAAGCCGACAGCTGCTAAAGATGTCGAGTTTTGTTGTATTCCATTCACAAAGTACCATGAATGAGTGACGCAGCTGGGTGGGCAGGCGTTTTCTTACCAGCTAGCAGGGAGGAGAAGATACCATGCTAGCTGTCAGAATGGGGGGGAAGGGGTAGGGGCTGATGCTTTCATAGCATGTTACATGTTACACCCAGAATATGGATGTAGCCCATAACATGTTATGAAAGGTCAATTTACCTATTACTAAGCCATGTGCTTTTCATGGAAACAAAAATCAGCACATCCCTACTGACAGGACAGAGCTCTGCATTCTTTACATTCACAGAGCTCTGCCTTGTCATCCTCTTTGCCGATCAGTGGGTGCCGGGGATCAATAATTGGCCCGAGACCTTCTGATCAGCCCGCGAGGTGGCAACGCACATGCGCGGCCCCCACCTGGAAGAGCTGGATCATGTATCTAGTACGTGATTCAGCACAAGAGAGCCGCTTTATTGCTGTACTCCTACATGAGACAGTCACAAAGCAGTTAGGGCAGTTCCCCACTAAGCTGCGCCGGCAGTAAAGTTAACCTATTTTTAGCCCTGCTTTACCATCGTTTTAGCGGCGCTTTTGGTCTGCTAGCGGGGCACTTTTAACTAAAAAAGGGTTAAAAGCGCCCACAAAGCACCACTGCAGCAGCGCTTCGACAGCGCTGCCCATTGATTTTGATGGGCAGGGGCACTTTAGGATCAGTGTATATACACCGTTTCTAAAGCATCTCAAAGAAGCTGATTGCAGGACTTTTTTTTATGTCCTGCCAGCGCACCGCTCCAGTGTGAAAGCCCTCAGGCTTTCACATTGGAGTGACAGGAGAGGCGCTTTACAGGTGCTATTTTTAGTGCTATAGTGCCTGTAAAGTGCCTCAGTGTGAAAGGGGTCTTAAAGTAACATGTGGCACCTTCCTATACTGTGAGATAAGATGCAACATGTTTGCATTTTATCACAACTCACCGGACTGCAGCTACAGGCTGTATTGTAGTGCAAAAAGGGCAAATAGTAAAAAATTGGTTTTCTGTGTGTCCTAGTGGCAACAGGCATTCTTACAATGCAGAAAAATGCTAGTCACCACACTATGTGTGTATAATGCAAAAATTATAGTGTCTACAAACTATAGGATATATGTTTGGAATTTTTATTTTTGTATTAATGTTTTTACTGGCAATGGAGGCAATCAGCGACCTATAGCGTAACTGCGATATTATGGCAGACAATTTGGACACTGACACTTTTTTGGGGACCAATGACACTGGCTGAGAAGGGGTTAACATCGAAAGGGTGATCAAAGGGTTAACTGTGTGTCTAGCCTGTGTTTTAGTGTAGTAGGGAAGATGCTTTTACTTAGGAAAGGCATAGATCTTTGTTCCTTTGTTCCAGAGACGCAGGATCCATAACTTTCTTACTGACAGAATGGTAATCTGCCTTTTTTTACAGACTGCAGTTCCGCCTGCGTACCGAACGATCAGTGTGGAGTGAGGCACCGGTGGCGTGCACTCTTGACTGATACTTGGAAGTATAGGATCATGTATATATACGTGATCCTGCGCAGTGTGACTGCCATGTAGCAGTAAAACTGCTATGGGGTGGTGGGAAAGTGGTTAAAAGATGGCTACACGAATCACCTGTCTATCCCATCCTAGGCAGATGTACACGCAAGAATATGTATGAAGATCTGTGCACCTGTCAGCCTTTAATTGAGTTCAACAGGCAACTGCATGTAACACCTCTCCATTCCAGGGCACATCAACGTGGCCAAATACTTCTATATTTGTGCAGCTGCATGAATATGCCATGTAATACAGCCCCACTTAATGATACAAATGTAAGGTGGATGTACAGTGGGGACGGAAAGTATTTAGACCCCCTTAAATTTTTCACTCTTTGTTATATTGCAGCCATTTGCTAAAATCATTTAAGTTCATTTTATTTCTCATTAATGTACACACAGCACCCCATATTGACAGAAAAACACAGAATTGTTGACATTTTTGCAGATTTATTAAAAAAAAAAAGCTGAAATATCACATGGTCCTAAGTATTCAGACCCTTTGCTCAGTATTTAGTAGAAGCACCCTTTTGATCTAATACAGCCATGAGTCTTTTTGGGAAAGATGCAACAAGTTTTTCACACCTGGATTTGGGGATCCTTTGCCATTCCTCCTTGCAGATCCTCTCCAGTTCTGTCAGGTTGGATGGTAAACGTTGGTGGACAGCCATTTTTAGGTCTCTCCAGAGATGCTCAATTGGGTTTAAGTCAGGGCTCTGGCTGGGCCATTCAAGAACAGTCACGGAGTTGTTGTGAAGTCATTACTTCGTTATTTTAGCTGTGTGCTTAGGGTCATTGTCTTGTTGGAAGGTAAACCTTCGGCCCAGTCTGAGGTCCTGAGCACTCTGGAGAAGGTTTTCGTCCAGGATATCCCTGTACTTGGCCACATTCATCTTTCCCTCGATTGCAACCAGTCGTCCTGTCCCTGCAGCTGAAAAACACACCCACAGCAGCTGCCAACACCATGCTTTACTGTTGGGACTGTATTGGACAGGTGATGAGCAGTGCCTGTTTTTCTCCACACATACCGCTTAGAATTAAGGCCAAAAAGTTCTATCTTGGTCTCATCAGACCAGAGAATCTTATTTCTCACCATCTTGGAGTCCTTCAGATGTTTTTTAGCAAACTCCATCCGAGCTCTCATGTGTCTTGCACTGAGGAGAGGCTTCTGTCGGGCCACTCTGCCATAAAGCCCCGACTGGTGGAGGGCTGCAGTGATGGTTGACTTTCTAGAACTTTCTCCCATCTCCCGACTGCATCTCTGGAGCTCACCACAGTGATCTTTGGGTTCTTTACCTCTCTCACCAAGGCTCTTCTTCCCCGATAGCTCAGTTTGGCCGGACACCAGCTCTAGGAAGGGTTCTGGTCGTCCCAAACGTCTCCCATTTAAGGATTATGGAGGTCACTATGCTCTTAGGAACCTTAAGTGCAGCAGAAATGTTTTTGTAACCTTGGCCAGATCTGTGCCTTGCCACAATTCTGTCTCTGAGCTCTTCAGGCAGTTCCTTTGACCTCATGATTCTCATTTGCTCTGACATGCACTGTGAGCTGTAAGGTCTTATATAGACAGGTGTGTGGCTTTCCTAATCAAGTCCAATCAGTATAATCAAACACAGCTGGACTCAAATGAAGGTGTAGAACCATCTCAAGGATGATCAGAAGAAATGGACAGCACCTGAGTTAAATATCTGAGTGTCACAACAAAGGGTCTGAATACTTAGGACCATGTGATATTTCAGTTTTTCTTTTTTAACAAATCTGCAAAAATGTCAACAATTCTGTGTTTTTCTGTCAATATGGGGTGCTGTGTGTATATTAATGAGGAAAAAAAATGAACTTAAATGATTTTAGCAAATGGCTGCAATATAACAAAGAGTGAAAAATTTAAGGGGGTCTGAATACTTTCCGTCCCCACTGTAATGTTGCAATACTCTATTTACAATGAAGCAAACATTATTGCTATAGGGGTACTAGGTAATACACTAATTATGGTGTAGCAAAGCTCTGACCATATGTCTGAGTAACTCTGGGCTTCAGTTTTATATAGATGTGAATGGAAGGTTTCATTGTTTCATAAAAATAGTCAATAAAAGGATTGATTCACAATGTTAGCTCTGATTTCATTTCATTTTACTATACCAGTAATTCATGGATTTCCTGTGTGCTGTAAATTCCAAAAGTGTATTCTGCATTAAAAATATATTCTTTTCACTCTGATAGATAAAAATATATAGTGTAGATTCTCATACACAGCACTATCAGTGACTTCTCTCACATTACAGTCACTGAAGGGCTGTTATCTCTGCTGGATTCCTTTGAATGATGGAACAGGTTGAAGAGGAGGAGGGAGGAGAGAGAAGGGAGGGGGAGCAGCTAAGCTCTGTGAAGTCTCAGGAACGAGCAGAGATCAGAGAGCCAAGCAAAATGACAGAAAATGGGTGGATCCAGACTCCAGAGCAAGACCATTGTCGGTATTACACTGTATAAAAGTCTTTAGACCCTCCCACAGGTATTTAGCTTGATTTTAACAGAATAGGGGCACTTCTGAGAGGGCTGGAAAGATTTATAGATATCAGCAGCTCACATAGATTAGATGTAAGCAAAAAAAAAGAAACCCATACTTCTCTTTTAAATGAATTTGCATTCAGGTCACTGGAATCTGAAGTCTGCTGAGTAGTGGGGTTGTTAAACATCACTTTGTTCATTCAGGGCAAAGTAACAGGTTTACTTTATAGCCCACCACCTCTATTAGAGATACACACCTTCTATGTTCTCCCCTGCTGTTCCATTCATCAGCCAAATCTCTGTGAAGTACCTGGGCTCTGGGTTTGGGAAGCCTTACAAGGGCTAGAAGAAAAGAAGAGGAAGCAAACTGAAAATTGCTACAAAGAGGGAAAAGCACTAAGAAGAATCTTGTGTTCCAGAGTAATGGAGGTGGTACCACTATGGGTAACTGTAGTCTGGATGAATCAGGGACCTCACAAGAACATGGAAGACCACAATTAATCACCAAAATGGAATAAAAACAACAGGTGAAATAATTTTAGACCAACAGTTAACTGGTCAACAAAAGAAATGATAACTAAAGCCTGATATACCTAATCCTTTACCCCCAGGGAAAAGAAAGTTAGACGGACAAGGAAAGTCCTGAACACAAATAAAGGTAGAGGATCAAACCCGTTTTAAGGAAAGGGCAAGCAGACCAACATACTTATATAACAGGGAAAACTAAGTGGGAACATTTAGTATTAAATAAACATACAGGGACCTCAGGATGGGAAGGACAGAAAAGGAGACTTTCCAACACACATCAATAGAAGTTGTGATAACCTTGATTTAATCCGTCTGATTATATATACAAATAGGAATCAAATAGAAATCAGGGAGAAAAAAGGAATCAGTTTTCCAGTAAGTAGGTCCGATAAAGATCTGCTGACTTATTGTCCCACCTAGGGAAACTCTTTAGTCAAGTAGCAAAGTGGTATCTCTTGACCTTCTAGGGAAGTACAGAATCAACAAGCTGGATATTTCCTTATAAAAATTAAATAAACAAATAAAAAATGCATATGGAAAATAACCTTCACTATATGTAGCAGGCATGTTGTAATGCAATTTCTCCTTTTGGCCACAAGAGAGTTGCTGACTGGTCCTTCCAGAAAACTGAGAGTGAGAGAACACTGGGAAAAAGGGGAGTTTCGGGAAGTGCTGAGGGGCAGAACAGAGGGAAGTACTGCAGTAAAAGAAAGAGAGAGAGTGCTGACAGGAGACAGAGGAGAGGAGATTGCTTAAAAGAGAGGGAGATACCAAGGCTCAAAAAAGTCCTTTGCTGGGACACAGTGACAGAAAAACACTGTGAGAGGTATTTTTGGAGCTGAGGGGAAAGAGAGATACACACTGACACCAGAGAGTGTGTGACCTATTATAAAGGAGGGAGTGCTGTCTGAGGAGAGTGGGCTGAGGTACCAGCATCATTATAGAGAGAAAGCCAAGCTTTTCCAGAGACTGCCAGGAGAGAGAGTGTGGTGAGGTGACCAGACTGTGTGGTGGAACTCCAGCAGAGAAAGAGAGAGAGACACGTTTTTCCTGAGACGACCGGGAGAGCGCTGCAAGAAGATAGAGGGGAGCCAGGATCTGTGTAACCCACACATTCCACCACTGTTAAGCTCAGGAACCCTGATCGGTGACCCAAGCAGCACCCAGCTCAGCGGAGATGACCCACGCCATTTCAGGGATCGTGATATCCAGGTATTGGGTCGACCACTGCCTCTTCACCTTGCGAGTTTTGCTATCAGCCATCTCGATTGTCCCTCAGGAGGAGATCCAATGCCTTACAACATTGCTAGGAGCATCAGGAGCCTGAACCAGCACCTGGGATTATCGTTGTGTCATCGCACAGAGGATTAGTGAGAGGGTGCAAACCCAGCATCCTTCTTGACACCATACTGACACTGCATGCAGACACCAATTTCTCTTTTTAGTGTCACGGCATGCTTGTTTGGAGCTGCCACCTCTAGTAGTTTGCCCTTTTAAATCTCTACCTAACAGAACATTCTAGAGGATTACTGCTCCGTGCAAGCTTGTTTAAACCTACTCTTTTAAAACAAGGGCCCCACCATTTGCTAGACACTAGTATTCTTCACCTCAGGACCTGCAACATACAGAACTGTGCTTACTGTACTTGTGTAACCCTTTTCTTTTCGTTGTGTGTTTGTTTCTCAAAGGTGTTTGCGGCCCAGAAGGAGCTGAGAAGTTGACAAGTCTTCTCTCCTCCCTCTCAGCGCCTGTGTTAAGGGCATATAGATTACTGCCCTTTCTATACCTGCAGTTGCTAAATATTGAAGGTTGTCTTTTCTAATGTATTAGTTATTTGTGGCAAGGTTTAACAGTGTTGTAAGTTTCCATATACTTTAAACCGTGCTAATATATTCAACTTGTTTAACACTACCACTACTATTTTTGGTGATAATCCACAACCAGGATAATGGTATTTACCTCATGTGTCCTTAAATGTGTTTGCATTCATTTTATTTAACCAGGTGTATCAGAGGAGCTGAGTTCATTCTTGGAGTTGAGGCAGAGATCAGAGAATCCAAATGCACCAATCGGCTCCTTCATGGGTGGCGCTACATATATAATGATGAAAAGATCTTGTTCAGGAACCCAGGGAGAAGAGTTCATGTCCAAATAGTTTGCATACTATGAAACCACTAATGCTATTCAGTGTAAGCGAGTAGACCTTGGCAGTGACAGGTGAAGAATTCAATATGCTTAGAAAAGAAGTCTAGTGAACTATAGTGAGATTCAGCCTAAAAAGATGGACTAATGTAGAGATTCCCAGCTGACTCTGGAAAATACCTGTGTTAGAATCAGACCCAAGGATATTAGAAATTGATACATCTAGTAGAAAAAGGTGTCTAAGATAAAGTAAAAGGGTACATTTCCACCCAGGAAGAGCAATATAATGGAATTCTTATTCAGAAGAAACAGTTGGAAGAAGATGTCCAGTAACCATGAAGGTCGACAAGTCTCTTTGAGAGAGACAGGCCTTAGAAGATTTAGGCACCACAAGGAGTACAATGACAGTGATATCAGGGATATCAAAGACAGCATAGTAAAAAAGGGGAAATAGACCAAAAGATAGGCTTCAGACAACTTAGGAGAACAAAAGTTCCATGGGAGATAAGTATAAATAATTCTGGATTATGTACACAAGGGTACAGAAAATTAAAAAAAACATGAATGAACAGATACCTAATTAAATAGTCCAGAGTAGAAGCTGCAGGTGAAACCTGAGCAATCAAACTAAAAAGAAAAATATCGGGGGGTGTGACCGGAAGTCGACCTGCTTGGATGCTTGAGCTCCTAGCTCTTTCATAGCCCACAGCTCCATGACCTTTTATAAGGACTTGGGTGGATCCAGGAGAACCCGCTTCTCCAAAGCACAGAGATCATCCCAACCTCCCAGGTCTTCCACGACCTTCCGGGGTTACTTTTCGCTGCCTCCCATGCCGCCCGGCGGGACGGACAAGATGGCACCAGCTGCTTCCACCTCCTCCACGTGGTCTCCACCACAACATGCTTTTCAAGCTCCGGCCAATCTGCAAAGCACACCGAGTCTGCATGGATGGCCCCCAGGATGCAACCATCCCCGATGGACACAGTGAGTCACCCCCAGCACCCTGCTTCTCAGGCGGCGGCACCACGTGGGACACAGCACGCAGCACTGGACCTAACCCCCTCCTCGTACACACAGTGTACAGACACCTTCCCGTGGCTGCTGCACACAGCATCGGACAGCATAGGGGGTCCCAGCTCTCCTTCTCCTTCAGTGGACTTCCCACCCCTACTAGGCCCCATGCACATTCAGGACTCTGCACTGAGCTCTCACTGGCAGAGCCCCAGGGGAGACTCACGCCATGTCAGGCCTACTGCTCTGCTCCTGCCTCCCCTAAATCACAGAGACAATCCTGCTCGAGGGACGCCGGCTCCTCTGGGTGGGGTGCTGAATTCACCGCTACCTATGCCCAGGGTGTCAGCTTTCCGGTCCCCGCTCATACAAGGGACCCGATGATGCGGCCCTCCTCTCCGTCCCAGACCACGTCATAGAGTGATCCATGGGACCCCCAAATGGGGCCTAAAATGCAGGCAGCGATATCAATTACCATCCTCTCCTCCTCACTCCTTACCGCCACAGGTGGAGGGGGACCCCCACCATCAGGTGCACCCCTCCTGGCAATCACATCTACAAGCCATACCGACCAAAGAGAACTTTAAACAACTTATTGAGGATGTTAAATCCACTTGTCATGCAGAGATTCAAACACTGCATGCTAATTTCAAACACTTAATAGACAGAGTGGAGATGGCAGAGGAGGAAATACAAGAAACTAAATTGGCAGTGCATCGCACTCATCTACAAGGAGCAGACCATCACATACTGCTGAGAGGCATGCAGCACCATGTTGAGGACCTGGACAACCTGGGGCACAGGAACAATATCTGAGTCAGGGGCCTGCCTGAATCAGAGGGCCCAGAAGACCTGCAAATCACCCTGCAAACACTACTCAACGACCTTCTGGGAGAACCCCCGACAAACACATTGAAATGGATAGAGCTCACCATGCCCTGCGCCCTAAAGGTCATGCCTCCAAACCCCGTGATGTCATTTGCAGAGTTCACTCTTACCCCCTGAAAGAAGATATCATGCGTAAGGCCCGATCTATCCGCAAAGTAGTCTTTGACAACACACCGGTACAACTATACCCGGACCTCTCTTGGATTACCTTGCAAAAGCGCAGGCTCCTCCAACCCCTTCTTCACTCGCTGCAGGAAGAAGACATTGTCTACTGCTGGGGATTCCCTTTCAGCCTCACATCAAGAGGACAAGGACAATCTGCCGTGCTATGCTATCCGTAAGACCTGGAAGCTTTCTGCGATGTTCTGCAGATTCCTGTCCCCCAACTCCAGGAATGGGACCTGGTGGCCACTCCACCACCCCTGCCCACAGTGTGGCAGAAGGTACCCTCAGCTAAACGCTCCCGAGGTCTGGACCCCCCCCCTGTAAAGCTGCCAAACCAAAAAATGGCTGACTGAAGCAGGGCCTCCCCACCTGGCACACCTGCCTATGGTCTGAACTTCCTCCTGGTTGACATTCTTGGCCCACCCTACAGCCTTACACATGGCCCCCTTAGGCCCCTGTTTTAACCTTGTTTAGTTTAATGGGAGTATCTCGATAGAGATTTGAGAGTGGTTACCCTTCCGATCACTAGACCCCCCTGGGTTTACCCCCCAGAGTTCCTTTGACATTTTATTGTTGACTTTTGATAACTATTACTGCAGTTCTCTGTGTCCCCCTGGCCTGTTTCCTACTCCTGGTCGGGAGGACATATAGGAACTTAGGTAGCCCTGTATATCACAGGCTGTACAGAGCTTATTAACAATGTTTGCTTTGCCTACTGTATGTATTATTGATCTACCTCTTTCTTTTCTCCCTGTCTCTGTTTTTCTCTATGTTTCTCCTCCACTGGCTCACCCTATGCTCCTAGCAACCATTCGGATCCTCTCCTGGAGATGCTGCACTCCCGGCCTCTGTACCACGGCATTCCACCAGCTGGACCAGATAAGTGCTTTTATGTTTGCATATATTCATCACCATGGCTAAGGTTATGTCATTAAATGTTCATGGCCTAAACTCCAACAGGAAAAGACATCTTGCACTTAAGGAGTTCAGGCAGTCGGGGGCAGATATCATCCTGATTCAGGAGATCCACTTTAATAAGGGGGGCTCCTTCGCGTTCGCTTCCAGACACTACCCTCAGGTCTATCAGGCGTTTAACCCACGCAAACGGGCCAGTGTAGCTATTCTTTTTAAACGTGGATCCCCGTTTATCGGTTGTGAGTCTTTCATTGACCCACAAGGACACGAAATTATCCTGCGTGGACAATGGCAGGCGCAGACAGTCACTTTTTGCACCCTCTATGCCCCGAATGTCCACCAGATTAACTTTCTAACTAAAGTGTTTGCACGCCTCTTCCGAATGAATTCTTAATAGTAGGTGGGTACTTTAACTTATTCCATTCCTTGGTGCTTGACCGCCACGTGATGAACCCTAGGGAATCTCGAGCCTCTAGAGCAGGGGCCTCAAACTGGCGGCCCTCCAGCTGTTACGGAACTACAAGTTCCATGAGGCATTGCAAGGCTGACAGTTACAAGCATGACCCCCACAGGCAGAGGCATGATGGGACTTGTAGTTTCGCAACAGCTGGAGGGCCGCCAGTTTGAGACCCCTGCTCTAGAGACTCAAAACTCTTTCGTCACATCACTAGGCGCTATGACCTATTTGACTCCTGGCGGGTTCTCCAGCCTGGGGATTGGCAGTATACATTTATTCCGCCCCCCACCGTATGCATTCACGTATTGACTACCTCTTTGTTAATAATGCCACGCTGCGCATTTCCCGAGCTGCGCAGATTCTCCCGATCTCCTGGTCGGACCATGCCCCTATCCTGCTTACACTGGAATTAGGTGCCCCTAATCGCTAGCCATGTCATTGGCAGCTGAACACCTTCCTCTTACAACACCTCCCCTCCAAAACGGAACTAGAACCCACACTGAAACTCTACTTCACCCAGAACAACACCCCTGACATATCTTCTTCCACTCTTTGGGAAGCCCATAAGGCAGTTCTCCGGGGTCGCTGTATTGCACTCACTTCGGCTATGAAAAAAGATGCGAGGGCCACCACATCACAAGATGAGAGGGAACTTAGGGCTCTAGAACTTCCACTAAAAACCTCCCCATCCCTACCCCTACTAAAAAAAAAATAATCTGCCTCCGTATGACTCTTAACCAGTTGCCGACCGCCTCACGGCAATAAACGTCGGCAGAATGGCACGGGCAGGCAGAATCACCTACCTGTACGTGATCTGCCTCCCGCGGCGGGCGGTCCGATCGGACCCCCCCTGGTGCCCGAGGTGGTCAGCTTCTGTCCAGGAGCGATGAGAGGTGAGGGGGAGGCCATCCATTCGTGGCCCCCCCCTCGCGATTGCTCCCAGCCAATGAAATAATTCCTCTGCTGCTGTATAGTAAACAGCACCAGAGGAAGTGATGTCATCTCTCCTCGGCTCGGTATTTTCCGTTCCGGCGCCGAGGAGAGAAGACATCGATGTGAGTGTAAAACACACACACAGTAGAACACGCCAGGCACACATTACATCCCCCTTTACCCCCCGATCACCCCCTGATCACCCCCCAATCACCCCCCCCGCCCCTGTCACACTGACACCAAGCAGTTTGTTTTTTTTCTGATTACTGCATTGGTGTCAGTTTGTGACAGTTAGTGTGGTAGGGCAGTTAGTGTTAGCCCCCTTTAGGTCTAGGATACCCCCCAACCCCCCCAATAAAGCTTTAACCCCTTGATCACCCCATGTCGCCAGTGTCACTAAGCGATCATTTTTCTGATCGCTGTATTAGTGTCACTGGTGACGCTAGTTAGGGAGTTAAATATTTAGGTTCGCTGTCAGCATTTTATAGCGCCAGGGACCCCCATATACTAATAAAGGTTTTAACCCCTTGATTGCCCCCTAGTTAACCCTTTCACCAGTGATCACCGTATAACTGCTACAGGGGATGCTGGTTAGTTAGTTTATTTTTTATAGTGTCAGGGCACCCGCCGTTTATTACCGAATAAAGGTTTAGCCCCCTGATCGCCCGGCGGTGATATAACTTAGGTTTTAGGGTCAGATAGGGTCTGCGTCACCCCAGGCAGCGTCAGGCTAGTGCCAGTAGCGCTAACACCCACGCACGCACCGTACACCTCCCTTAGTGGTATAGTATCTGAACGGATCAATATCTGATCCGATCAGATCTATACTAGCATCCCCAGCAGTTTAGGGTTCCCAAAAACGCAGTGTTAGCGGGATCAGCCCAGATACCTGCTAGCACCTGCGTTTTGCCCCTCCACCCAGCCCAGCCCAAGTGCAGTATCGATCGATCACTGTCACTTACAAAACACTAAACGCATAACTGCAGCGTTCGCAGAGTCAGGCCTGATACCTGCGATGGCTAACAGTTTTTTTGGTAGTGTTTTGGTGAACTGGCAAGCACCAGCGGCCTAGTCATAGTCAAACCAGCACTGCAGTAACACTTGGTGACGTGGCAAGTCCCATAAGTGCAGTTCAAGCTGGTGAGGTGGCAAGCACAAGTAGTGTCCTGCTGCCACCAAGAAGACAAACACAGGCCCGTCGTGCCCATAATGCCCTTCCTGCTGCATTCGCCAATCCTAATTGGGAACCCACCACTTCTGCAGCACACGTACTTCCCCCATTCACATCCCCAACCAAATGCAGTCGGGTGCATGAGAGGCATTTTCTTTATGTCCTCCCGAGTACCCCTAACCAACGAACCCCCCCAAAAAAGATGTCGTGTCTGCAGCAAGCACGGATATAGGCGTGACACCCGCTATTATTGTCCCTCCTGCCCTGACAATCCTGGTCATTGCATTGGTGAATGTTTTGAACGCTACCATACACTAGTTGAGTATTAGCGTACAGCATTGCACAGACTAGGTACACTTTCACAGGGTCTCCCAAGATGCCATCGTATTTTGAGAGAACCGAACCTGGAACCGGTTACAGTTACAAAAGTTACAGTTACAAAAAAAAGTGCAAAAATAAAAAAACACAAAAAAAATAAAATAAAAACAAAAATAGTTGTCGTTTTATTGTTCTCTCTCTCTCTATTCTCTCTCTATTGTTCTGCTCTTTTTTACTGTATTCTATTCTGCAATGTTTTATTGTTATTATGTTTTATCATGTTTGCTTTTCAGGTATGCAATTTTTTATACTTTACCGTTTACTGTGTTTTATTGTTAACCATTTTTTTGTCTTCAGGTACGCCATTCAGCTGCAGCGCGGATTTATTTATCTTGACAGCAACAGCGTTTGCTCCCACAATATATAAAGCCGTGACTCCAGCGGAGGTGATATATGCCAAAGCATGGGGGCAGCAGGGGCGGAGGAGCGATTTGCTCCTACCTTTTGCGGGAGGATGCCCCCATGTTTTGGCATATATAAATGGTGCATGTATGCCCCTCATTAGAAGTGGGTGGATGAATGGAGGTATTCTAATGGTGGGCATACCCACCAATCAATCTCTTTTTTTCGTTCAGCCCACAGGCTGCATGAAAAAAAAAAAGATTACAATATATGCCCAACAAGGACCAGCAACGTACTGGTATGTTGCTGGACTTTGAGTGGTTATACCAGAATGATGCCTGCAGGTTTAGGTATCATTCTTTTCAGCCAGCGGTCGGCTTTCATGTAAAAGCAATCGTAGCGGCTAATTAGTCTCTAGACTGCTTTTACAAGCAGTGGGAGGGAAAGCCCCCCCCCCCCCACAGTCTTCCATGTTTTCTCTGGCTCTCCTGTCCCAACAGGGAACCTGAGAATGCAGCCGGTGATTCAGCCAGCTGACCATAGAGCTGATCAGAGACCAGAGTGGCTCCAAACATCTCTATGGCCTAAGAAACTGGAAGCTACGAGCATTTCGTGACTTAGATTTCGCCGGATGTAAACAACGCCTTTGGGAAATTGGGAAGGCATTTTATCACACCGATCTTGGTGTGGTCAGATGCTTTGAGGGCAGAGGAGAGATCTAGGGTCTAATAGACCCCAATTTTTTCAAAAAAGAGTACCTGTCACTACCTATTGCTATCATAGGGGATATTTACATTCCCTGAGATAACAATAAAAATGATTAAAAAAATGAAAGGAACAGTTTAAAAATAAGATAAAAAAGCAAAAATATAATAAAGAAAAAAAAAAAAAGCACCCCTGTCCCCCCCCTACTCTCGCGCAAAGGCAAACGCAAGCGTCAGTCTGGGGTCAAATGTAAACAGCAATTGCACCATGCATGTGAGGTATCACCGCTAAGGTCAGATCGAGGGCAGTAATTTTAGCAGTAGATCTCCTCTGTAAATCTAAAGTGGTAACCTGTAAAGGCTTTTAAAGGCTTTTAAAAATGTATTTAGTTTGTCGCCACTGCACGTTTGTGCGCAATTTTAAAGCATGTCATGTTTGATATCCATGTACTCGGCCTAAGATCATCTTTTTTATTTCATCAAACATTTAGGCAATATAGTGTGTTTTAGTGCATTAAAATTTAAAAAAGTGTGTCTTTTCCCAAAAAAATGCGTTTGAAAAATCGCTGCGCAAATATTGTGTGGAAAAAAAAAATGAAACACCCACCATTTTAATCTGTAGGGCATTTGCTTTAAAAAATATATAATGTTTTGGGGTTCAAAATAATTTTCTTGCAAAAAAAATGAATTTTTTTATGTAAACAAAAAGGGTCAGAAAGGGCTTTGTCTTCAAGTGGTTAGAAGAGTGGGTGGTGTGTGACATAAGCTTCTAAATGTCATGCATAAAATGCCAGGACAGTTCAAACCCCCCCAAATGACCCCATTTTGGAAAGTAGACACCCCAAGCTATTTGCTGAGAGGCATGTTGAGTCCATGGAATATTTTATATTGTGACACAAGTTGCGGGAAAAAGACACATTTTTTTTTTTTTTGCACAAAGTTGTCACTAACTGATATATTGCTCAAACAGGCCATGGGAATATGTGAAATTACACCCCAAAATACATTCTTTGCTTCTTCTGAGTACGGGGATACCACATGTGTGAGACTTTTTGGGAGCCTAGCCGCGTACGGGACCCCGAAAACCAAGCACCGCCTTCAGGCTTTCTAAGGGCGTAAATTTCCCAAAAAGTCTAACACATGTGGTATCCCCGTACTCAGAAGAAGCAAAGAATGTATTTTGGGGTGTAATTCCACATATGCCCATGGCCTGTGTGAGCAATATATCATTTAGTGACAACTTTGTGCAAAAAAAAAAAAAAAATTGTCACTTTCCCGCAACTTGTGTCAAAATATAAAATATTCCATGGACTCAACATGCCTCTCAGCAAATAGCTTGGGGTGTCTACTTTCCAAAATGGGGTCATTTGGGGGGGTTTGTGCCATCTGGGCATTTTATGGCCTTCAAAACTGTGATAGGTAGTGAGGAGTGAAATAAAAAATGTACGCCCTTAGAAATCCTGAAGATGGTGATTGGTTTTCGGGGCCCCGTAAGTGGCTAGGCTCCCAAAAAGTCCCACACATGTGGTATCCCCGTACTCAGGAAAAGCAGCTGAATGTATTTTGGGGTGCAATTCCACATATGCCCATGGCCTGTGTGAGCAATATATCATTTAGTGACAACTTTTTCTAAATTTTTTTTTTTTGTCATTATTCAATCACTTGGGACAAAAAAAATAAATATTCAATGGGCTCAACATGCCTCTCAGCAATTTCCTTGGGGTGTCTACTTTCCAAAATGGGGTCATTTGGGGGGTTTTGTACTGCACTGCCATTTTAGCACCCCAAGAAATGACATAGGCAGTCATAAATTAAAGGCTGTGTAAATTTCAGAAAATGTACCCTAGTTTGTAGGCGCTATAACTTTTGCGCAAACCAATAAATATACACTTATTGACATTTTTTTTACCAAAGACATGTGGCCGAATACATTTTGGCCTAAATGTATGACTAAAATTGAGTTTATTGGATTTTTTTTATAACAAAAAGTAGAAAATATCATTTTTTTTCAAAATTTTTGGTCTTTTTCCGTTTATATCACAAAAAATAAAAATGGCAAAGGTGATCAAATACAATCAAAAGAAAGCTCTATTTGTGAGAAGAAAAGGACGCAAATTTCGTTTGGGTGCAGCATTGCATGACCGCGCAATTAGCAGTTAAAGCGATGCAGTGCCAAATTGTAAAAAGTGCTCTGGTCAGGAAGGGGGTAAATCCTTCCGGGGCTGAAGTGATTAAAGACCTGGCGCTAGGCCAAGTAGAAAAGACCCTGACTAGACTAGAACAACTGTACTATGATAAGGGTAACAAAGCCCACTCTCTATTAGCTTGGAAATTGGCTGAACGCTCTCACACGACTACCCCACATCGAATTAAAAACAGAATGGGCTGCGTATCTCATCCCCAGGACATTGCCCACTCCTCTGAGGAGTTCTACACTACACGACAACCCTGAGATCCCTCATGACGCCCCCCAAACTAACTGACCGCATCAACCACTATCTAGAATGAAGTGGAATCTCCCGGCTTCAGGCCTCCGACTTCCTTTCCCTCAACACACCCATTACGGAAGAGGAACTCATGTCAACCATCAAAACTCTACCTACGTGTAAATCCCCTGTCCAGACGGTGTCCCCTATGAGTATTATAAATTCTTTCCTCTACTACTCCTGCCACATATGTGTAAACTCTTTGATGCCTTCCTTCAGCAAATTCTCATTCCCTCAGACATGCAAATATCATTCCTCACTTTAATACCGAAACCTGACAAGGATCCCTCTCTATGTGCTAGCTATAGGCCTATAGCATTCTTAAACTCTGAACTGAAAATTTTCACCAAACTCCTCTCAATATGCCTGAACACGATATTACCCTCTTTAATACACAAAGATCAGGTCAACACAAGAAGGGTTATTGACTTAATAGATGTGGCAAACAAGGACGGCCTGGAGTCCTTAGTCCTAGGTCTGGAAGCGGAAAAGCCTTCAACTGCCTTAGATGGCCTTTCTCGTTTGCCACATTACGCCACATGGGATTCCGGGTACCCTTTCTGCAGGCTATTCTACACCTCTATACCAACCCTACATCTCAAGTGAAAACTCCTTTTGCTTTGTCTCCCTCTTTCCCGATTGCGAATGGGACCTGCCAGGGGTGCCCACTCTCAAATCTATTGTTTGCACTATGCATTGAGCCCCTGGCGTCATCCATCCGCAGAAACCCAAATGTCCCAAGCTTATGAGCTCAGCTCAGAAAAGTCACTGTTAACCTCTTTCCTCTGCAACCCGAAGATACCTGCTGGTCTCACTCACCAGATGTTTTCACCCTGGGCAACGCGGAACCTATTCCACTTTGGCCACTTGGTAGACCCTAGAGCACGTAAATTACTAACGTTTACTGAACTCCAGGAAAAATATGACTTACCTCACCAGGTGTTTTATGGATATCCGCAAATATGCCTCTATGCTCATTCCAATCTCCAATTTTTAGCTCCACCTCCCTTTGCGAGCTTAATACCAGAGCAGTGGTTCTCAACCTGGGGGTCGGGACCCCCTCGGGGGTCAAATGACGATTTGCCAGGGGTCACCGAATCCTGGGCTGTTCCTGAAGCCTGCACTGCTCTCCCAGCCTTTTCGCGGCCGCCCAGCTGGGCTGTTCCTGGAGCCCATAGCTGCCCACTCAGCCTCTTCGCAGCTCCCCTCTCAGTTCACAGCATGGCTGGGGGGGCAGAGACTAGAGGTCAGCTGACTGGTGAGGAATGAAGTGGGTGGGGCTGGAGGAGACCCTATCTCCTGATTTCGGCATCGTTGTCACTGCTGCGAGACCCCACAAAGTCGGAGACACAGTGAAGCCAGAGTCACAGTGAGTAACACTACCTGGGATTATAGTTTCCATTAAAAGTCCCCACTACAGTTCTCAGATCAGCAGATGACTTTGATCAAGAGCACCTAAGTTGGCTGATCAAAACTCCCCCCAGCACTGCCACTCATCCCATTTCCCCCCACCAAAGAGTAAGAGAAGGAATAAAAATAGAGAATACATGGAAGGGAGAGGAAAAGAGGGGAAGGAACAAAGAAAAAGGGATAGAGAAAAAGTGAGAGAATAAGAACAAGGACGGCTAGAGAGGGATGGGGGACAAGAAATTAGCATAGAGAGAGATAAAAGGGAAAGAAAGGAAAACCAAGAGAAAGATATTATGTACCAGAAAGGGTTTTAATACTGTAAGAGTGAAAGGGACTCATGGAGCGCTAAATGTCTGTGGGTTAGGGGCGCAAATTACTTGTCTTGCTTTGGGTGCTGACAACCCACGCTATGAAAATAATTTTACTGTTAGGGGTCCCCACAACTTGGGAAATTTTATCAAGGGGTCACGGCACTAGCAGGGTTGAGAACCACTGTACTAGAGGGATCAGCACGCCGGGGTCTGATCTCCAACATATACCGGCTACTTAATTCCTATTCTATACCAAAACAAGGTAAACATGCCTACATGCTCCGCTAGGAAAAGCTATTGGGAAAAGAAATCCCTGAGATGACGTGGCAGACGATCTGGTCCCAGGCGGCTAAAAGCTCCTTCTGTATGCTCTGCAAAGAGAATGCTTGTAAAATTCTTTACTTTTGGTACCTGACACCGGACGTACTCCACGTTATCTACCCCTCTAGCTTTGATCGATGCTGGTGCTGCCAGGGGGACAAAGGTACCCTCTACCACATTTACTGGAGTTGCCCCATGATAGTGCCCTTCTGGACGGTGACACAGTGCTTTTTGTCCCGCTTCTTTGGGGTGCAGGTCCCCTTTACGCCAACATTTTTCTTACTGGGCGTGTCACCATTACCACTTGCCAAACCATCCAAGAAGCTACATAGACATGTTCTGATAGCTGCACGATGTCTGGTTGCCCTCAACTGGAAGCGCGCTCCCCACCCTCTCAAGAAGATCTGTGCACCAGAATAAAAGATGTGGAACTAATGGAAAAAAATGACACCTAGATTACAGGATAGGTTGGAAATGCACGATAAGGTCTGGGAGGAGTGGCACTGCCGGGAGGACCCGCCCTGAGCCGATGGTTGAGCTACTACCTTATTTTCCCATCTTCTCTTTATTATCTTATTTCTTCAATTTTCTTTATCCCTTCTCTCTTTTCTATGTTTTCTTTTATGTTTTCTCTCACACTCCATAGGCTCTCACATAGCCTATGGCAAATTTAAATTATTTTCTAACAGTTCATAGAATGATTTAGCAATGATCCTGCACCAATTACTGCTACAATGTCTGTACTGGCTATATTCCTGTTCTAGCACTGCCTGGAAATTACTGTGTTCTGTCTATGTTCTTTGTACATGCTGAAATAATTAATAAAACTGTTATTTGAAAAAAAAAGAAAAATATCAAAGAGACTGAATATAATGAGGAAAAAAAAACCCCACTGGTAAATGGTTGGGATATGCTTTTAACCAGAAGGTTGCTCTACATCACCAACACATTTTCTACAGTGAAGTGGTGCCCAGAATCACAGTCAGGAAGTTTGGGCATGCTACTGTTAAAAGAATTATCTAACAGACCCTGAAAGGACAACCAAATAATACATTATTTAAACTTATCATCTACGTTCCAAGCAGGTACCCACAGTGACCTATGCATATGGACAGACATAACTGACATGCAAGACACCAACTTAAAGGCTTCTTGGAGACCATCACAGCTGAAAAGGAGAACTTTATGCATTTGAAAAATACCTTGTAAAACTTAAGGGTCGTGATTTGAGGTAGAGGATCTCTTTTAAAAAGATGGGCTCTATTCAGATCTGTTTTCATACATTAAAGTCACCGCCGGTAGAGGGCAGAGAGAGGTTCCAGCTAAATCAAACTGGGACCTAAACAAGGATTCTAGCTGAGCATCAGTGAAGTCCCTAAATGCAAAGACTGTATTCACTAAGGTGATGTCCGCTAATCTCCTATCGAGCAGAAAAATTTCCTTCACATGTTTAGGTGAAGGCCATGATATAATAGGCAGCTTCCAGGCCTCACACAGGAAGTTTTCCAGATAGGAAGGAACTGTCAAGGTATTTGCAACAGTGTAAGCCATATAAGACCATAACCTCATGTAGGAGAGTGTGCTCCTTAAAGTATCAGGATTAGCCTAAGATTTTGAATCAAAGTCAGAAATTATTACAAGTGCCTTGATCACACTGGAGGAGGAAGTGCCAACAGGGTCAGAGGTATGTGCTACTGAAGTATCCACGCAACTTCACTAAATAGGAGCAGCAGCAGACAAACCCTTTCCTAAGAGTAGGGAAAGAGAGAGTGCATGATGCAAGTGATGTCAGCACTAAGGATTCAAACAGATACCTGGTTAAAGAACCTGAGCATTCAAACTAAAAAGAAAAATAGGGATGCAGGGCAGTAGCCGGGTGGTGAGAGACCATGTCATCTCTCTGCTCCCCCACCCGCCAGCCCACTGATTGGCCAGCCGCCCGCTCACCTGCCGACTGGCCAGCCCGCTCACCCACTGAGCCACTCACCCAGGCACTCACCTGTCCACCAAGCTGCCCGCCCGCCGAGCTGCCTGCTCACTCGCCCGTCCACTGAGCTGCCCGCCCGCTGAACCACCCTCTCACTCACCTGTCCGCCAAGCTGCCCACCTGCTCACTCACCCGCAACTAATTTATCGGGGGGGGGCAATTGCCCCGTTGCCCCCCCCCCTGGATCCGCTCCTGTAAAAACATGGATGAGCGAGTTTTGGGTGGAGGAACTTAACTTGCCTGCCCAGAGTCCTGATCTCAACCCTATAGAACACTTTTGGGATGAATTAGAGTGGAGAAAACAAGCCAGGCCTTCACGTCCACATCAGTGTCTGACCTCACAAATGCGCTTCTGAAATAATGGTCAAATGTTCCCACACCTCTAACCCATGTGGACAGCCTTCCCAGAAGAGTTGAAGTGGTTATAGATACAAACAACTATATATATATATATATATATATATATATATATATATATATATATATATATATATATATATATATATATATATATATATATATATATATATATATATATATATTTATTTATATATATATATATATATATATATATATATATATATTTATGGTCGGAGCCCTATGTCCGATATGGACATAGATAACACTTATAGTAAAGATAAGACTTACCATCGGAGATAGACCTGAAAGCGTGGACTTACCATATGAAATGGACCTGAAAGTGTGCCTTGGTCTAATGGCTGGTATGCCAAAATAAGGGGGCATACCCTGGTTTAAGAAATGATTATTCTGTAAGAGAAATGAATGAAATGAATAGTTGAGAAATGCTGTGAAATGGGGATGGGAGGGTGGGTATCGCGCACAGGAAACCGACAAGCACCACAGGTGAGCGGGCTGCTTAAATACCCCCCGGGCTCCTCCCATGAATTCAGGCCACCATACTGGCCTTCCTACTTATGGTCGGAGCCGTATGTCCGATATGGACATAGATAACACTTATAGTAAAGATAAGACTTACCATCGGAGATAGACCTGAAAGCGTGGACTTACCATATGAAATGGACCTGAAAGTGTGCCTTGGTCTAATGGCCGGTATGCCAAAATAAGGGGGCAAAAACATTCAGGTAGGGTTATAATTTTATTGGTTTTCAGATATTTATTGGGCCAATTTGGAGAATGCCTGTGCCATCTCTGTTTGCGGATTGGGGATATACCGGGCGAAGCAGGCTGATTTCCACCTGCCTAGTCTTCTGATGATGTGGTCTGGAACCCCGTGGCGAGACGCTGCGGAGGCTGCTCCGATGCGAAAGGAGTGTCCGGAATACTGACTAGGGTTAAGGTGAAGATTGCGGAGAAGTATCCTTATGTGTTTCACAAACTGAGAGGCGCTTAAGGGTTTAACTGGGAATGGTAGAAGGGGACTGCTGTCTGGTTGCTCAGGCAGGAGTGACAGGAGTCGGTTGAGTACAGTGACTGGACACCAGCTGTTGTTGGTTTTGTAGAGGTGAATGTTCACTCCTGAGCCCGTTTGCTGGGTTTTAGAGACCTCGAGGTGCAGAATGAAATGGTCTTGGTATCGAAGCAAGTGCCGTCTGCATAGTACTTGGTCTGTGGGTCTGTTAGAGGTGAATTCGCCAGGTCGCAAGAACCCATAGTAAGCTAAATATATGGCTGCTGGTAAGACCGTGCTGGGGAGCAGACCGAATGGCGAAGTAGCCAGAATAGTTGACATGTCCCTAAAGATGGGCCCCGTAATGGGTAAGCGCTTGGTGATGATGACTGGTTGTTGTTTCTGAATGCCCCTTAGGATGGCTCGTATAGCGTGTGATGAGAACAGTGAAGATTTCGTGGGGTCTTCAAGCGTCAAGAAATGTTGAATGCCTGCTAGGTATAGCCGAATGGTATTGTAGGATAAGGCCAGCTGCGTGTGACAGTGTGCAGTGAAGGCCAGTACCTGTTTGACATCTGTTGGTCCTTTACGGCAGGATGTGAGGAATTTGTTGAACGCCTTCCAAGCTGTCTGGTAGGCTTTGAGTGTGTTGTGAGAGAGTGAATGATTGATGAGTTGCGTTGCTCTGTGTAAATGTTGAACTAGTCCAGGGTCAGTTGTGACCAGACAGGGATAGGGGCCGACATTGGTTCGGCATCAGGAACCTGTTCAAAAAAGGAGGTGTAATTAAAACGTGACAGTGCGTCAGCAGCTAAGTTGTATCTGCCGGGAATAAATGCACAGTGTATATTAAACTGACGCTGTAAAGACAGTTGTACCAATCTGCGCAGGAAGGACATGACTGCTAGGGACTTGGACCTGCCTCTGTTGATGATGTCTGCTGTGGCCTGGTTGTCGGTGGTGAAGACTACGGTTTGTCCTGTCCAGTGGTGGCCCCAGAGCTGTGCAGCTGCCACTATGGGATAAAGTTCAAAGAGGGCAGATGTTTGAGTAAAGCCGGGTATCAACAGTATCTGTTGAGGCCAGGGTCCTGAAAACCAATGGTGGCCAAAAATTGCCGCGAAACCTGTGGAGGCTGCAGCGTCTGTCACTACCTGGGGTGACAGGGGCGAAACCATGGGTATAAATAGGGATATGCCGTTCCAGGCGGACAAGAATTCCTCCCACATAGATAGGTCCGCTATAGCTGCGGAGTCTAGATTTAAGATCTGATCGGGGTCTTGAGTTTCTGACAGGAATCTAAGCAGGCGTGATACAAAGGTGAGGCCTTGTGGAATAATTCGCATGGCGAAATTAAGCATTCCCAGGAGAGATTGTAACTGCTTTTTGGTACAGCCCTTGGTATGTGTGAATTCGTGAAGGACCGCCCTAATGCGTGTTAGTTTGTCGAGGGGGAGACTGGCTTGCATAGCGCAGGTATCCAAGCTGACCCCGAGAAAGGTGATGATGTGTGCTGGGCCGTCGACTTTGTGCTCGGCGATGGGAACATTGAGGTTTCCGAATATCACTCTGAGTTTGTCGAGGTCTCCTGGGGGCTTGCTGGGAGGTTCTATTAGTAGGAAGTCATCCAGGTAATGGATGACTTCTTGGCATTGACCCTTGTGTAACAGTATCCACACAAGGGACTGAGCGAACGTGTCGAAGAGCCACGGACTACTCTTCGAACCGAAGGTCAGTTTTGTGGCAAAATAATATGCCTCCTTCCACTTGATGCCATGCCAGCACCAAAGGGATGGGTGGATGGGCAGGAACTTGAAGGCATCCGAGATGTCGGCTTTGGAGAGCCAGGCACCTGTACCTGCTTTGATGATTGCTTGTATTGCCATGTCGACGGAGGAATATTTTAGGGAGAACTCTTCGGAGGGGATCAGGGAATTGAGACTGGGGATGTGGGAAGAATGAGGCGCAGACAGGTCGTACACCAAACGCAATTTATTCGTGAACTTGCCCTTGACAAGCCCAATAGGGCTGACTCTTCATGTGCTGAAAGGGGGGCAAGTGAAAGGGCCTATAACGTACTCTCGATCTACCTCTGCTTGTAAGAGCTGATCTATGGCTTGTTCGTCAATGGCTGCTGAACGAAGATTGGCACATTCGTGAGTACTGTGGGGTAGTGAAATGAGGCCGGTGTGAAAGCCTGCTGTGAAGCCTTGGATAAGGTAGGTGGCCAGAGAAGGGGTGAGATGTGAGGTGAGGTACAGTCCTAACCATAAGAGGTTGATCCGGCTTAGTCATGCCCTCTTGTGTTGTTTGACTTCACACAAATTCCTTGGGTGTGCTCTTTGGCATAAGGTGCAGATGTGGAGTAGGCGGCACTGGCTGAAGTTGCAGGACCCGTAGTTGTAGTTATTACAGATGGCTGCCCCTCCCACGGTTCGGACTGGGCGTCCGAATTTGTCCACCTGAGGCGTTGGTTCAGGGGGCGACTGACCCTGAATTGTACCCGAGGTAGAGGGAAACTCGAAGGGCCGTTTGATCGCCGCATTGGCGCACCAGGTGGCAGTGTGGGTGGCGGACTGACAAATCGCACACAGAGGTGAGCGTAAGCCGGCAAAGTGGCGGCAGAAGAGCTCTGTGTCCATGAGACTCCAATTTGTCGTAGTCTGGAACTGTGTGAGTCTAGCGGCGGCCTTAGCGGAAAAGGAACGGTGGTAATCATAAAATGCAAATCCTCCATACTTGTAGCCCAAGTCTACTACCGTATGGAGATACAAGTCCAGCTCTTCCCGTCTGCTGGGGGTGGCTGAGCATAGGACATCTCTGAGCATGCCAAAGGCCAGGGTAAATTCTGGGACCGATAATTTGCGATTCAATCTGGGGTCTTTGGCTTTAAGGACCACCGATATGTCACCCCAGGAGTAGGCCTTATTTTCCGCCAAATCGTGTACGGAAATAAGGAGAGAGGCCAGGTTGATGTCCCTGCCGTCCAAAATGTCCTTCCTGATACTGGTTGGGACCAGATGGGAGGGGTAGACAATGGGGCTCCAGCCTGAGGTACCTGCAGGAAGAGGTGTCAAGGTTTGAGTTGCGGTTGGGTCGGGGACAGCTGTGGCCGGTCGAGCCTCCAGGAGTGCCACCCTGGTTTGGACGTCTGTAACTGAGGTAGACAATGATGACACCATCGTGTGTAATTGTGAGATAGCTGATGATATTGACTGGAGGGATGCCTGTTGGGTACTGGGTCCTGCAGCTGGTGGGGGAAAGAGGAGTTTGAAGAGCTCGCCTTTCCTCGCTGTGGCGGGGAAGGGCACACCTCTGCGTCTCAGCTCTGCCATCAGTTTGGGGATAGTCCATCCCCTGAGGGACTGCACGCTGCCGCTCTCTGAGACCGGGGAAGGTGACAGGGGGGCCGTGAAGTCTTCGCTGCCGGCCTGAGACATAGTTGATCTGGTGAGAATCTCCTGTCTTGAGCTCTTATTTTCCGGTTGACTGTAACCTATTGGGGGTGACATGAATTTCAAGTTTTTCTTTGATCCCCTGAGTCATACTTACCCGACTTATCCTCCCATTCTTCTTTTTTTTTTTTTTTTACCTGGGGGGATATCGTCCAACCTGGTGCAGGGTGGACCTACTGAACTTTGACTGACCTAGAGAAAATGAAAGGTGATAATTCGTGAAGGGATTGCTAACTAACTTGAAACAACGATTTGTATGGTGCTTGCAATCTTGTGACAATGAAATGATTCGAAATGTTTGCCTTGATTATGAAATGAATGAACTCCATGACAGAGGTCCGGTCTGGTCGTGTCGTGACTGATCCGACCGTGAACTGGGCTCTGGAGCATGTACTGAAATGAGGCAACTGAAAAAACATTGGTGCACACCGGGACGAATCGGTGCCTGTTTGATGCATCTGGATTCGAATCGGAGCGCAGTATGAAATGAATGAGAGAAATGTTAACCTTGACCGAGGCTCGAATTGGTTGTGCCGTATTTTGCGACTGGCAACGAACCGAGCTCTGGTATAGGTATGGATACGGCCGAAACAAGTGAGGCATTCCGTGACGAATCGGTGCAACTCAGATGCGACTGGTTTCGAAACGGTGATGCGCTGTGGGAGTGAAATGGTAGTAATTGCATGACAGAGACACGGATCAGTCGCCCGATATCTGCGACTAGCTATAATCCGGACTCTGGAGCATGTTTCAGAAATGAGGCCGAGCCCTGGGGCACGCCGTAACGAATCGGTGCATGGAAGATGCGACTGGATTCGAAGCGGAGCGCGGTAAGTGCAGGTGTAACATATCGTTTGCCATGACGGAGGCGCGAATCAGTCGCGCTGTTGTAGCGACTGACTACGAATCGGACTCCGGAGCATGTACTGAAATGTGGCCAATCCTGGGGCACGCCGAGACGAATCGGTGCATTTCCATGCGACTGAATTCATGTCGGAACGTGATACGTGGTAATGAAATGATAACCATGACAGAGATACGAATGACTGAAATAACGTAACTCTGGAGCATGTACTGAAATGAGGCCGTGACTACTGGGGCACACCAGAGCGAATCGGTGCATCTTTTTAGGTGCGACTGGATTCGAATCGGAGCGCGGTAGGTGACTGAAATGAGAAATGATTGAAATGATTTGAAATGTTAGAAATGAGTTTAGAAATGTTTCAGAAATGAGAAATGATTGGCAACGAACTGACTTGATCCGATAGATTTGAGAATTGCGACTCGCTGTGGCTGTCTACAGACGTATATGAAATCACCGACATGCTAGAAATTAAGCGACGTCTGCGTCGCGGTGGTTTTCGAGTAAGGCGAACGGTAACATAACGATAGTACGAGTGATATACATTGCGGTTACGTTTGTAAAAAGCGAGTGATACGAAAATTTGAAATCACGGTTTAGTGACATGATATGAAAACGAAAAAACAAAGTCCGACGGGACCCTACCTGCGACAGCCAAGCCAGACGCGTGGTACGAACTACGAACGGTAAACACGGACTTCGAAGGTTTTGAGCACGGAAATAACGAATACGGGAACTTCGCGAGACAACAACTTGCGGACGTTGGTATTCGAATAGTCGGCCTAGTGACGTAACGTATCGCGCACAGGAAACCGACAAGCACCACAGGTGAGCGGGCTGCTTAAATACCCCCCGGGCTCCTCCCATAAATTCAGGCCACCATACTGGCCTTCCTACATATATATACATATATGCTATGTGTATTTTTGGAAGATTTAATACTACAGTGCTGTATTTAACAGTGATATCACTTTTATTGATTTCATTATATCAGAGGTAGTACTTGAGTTCAGTTAGCCATTCCTTGGCTAACTGATTTAAAACGCCCTTGTGCAGCATCTTAAGGAAACACACTGGGAAGCATTCAACATTTCCAGAGGTAAAATTTACTTAGGGAATTGTGAGAGACCGGGATAAACCTAAGGTTGTACCACTGTTTTAGGATAGCACTCAGCGGCTTACAAGCCAGTACACACCGGCATTGAAGTGCCACATGCTGAGCTCATTGCACAAATATTACTTACCAACATATATGTGTCACATTCTGAGGTATGCTTACACAGGGAGACACTAGAGATTGCACCAGTGCTCTAAAAGTAGGCAGCACTCTGTTGCTTACTGACACAGTACCACAGGTTCAGAAAGCACCGTAATGTAGAGCCCAGTGCCCAAAGGACACTATCCAGAGACTCTTTGCCTAGTCCATGGGCTTAACCACAGATAAAGTCTCTAGAAACTGGGTCTCATCAGAGGTTGCACCATGGCTCTCAACCTGGAAAGTGCATTGTGGCTAACTTACATAAACTAATACAAGGTTCAAAAAGCACCACAGACAGAGCCCAGTGCTCAAAGGTCACAATCCAGGCTAAACCCACAGTTTATATTCCAGGGGGGGTCCAAGTACAGCCTACAAGGCTATGCTAAAGATTAGCCGATCCGGATAACTATAGTAGCTCAAGCAGAACCATGGAGTTCTCGACTGAACATAAAACACATTGGTGGAGAAGAAGCAAAATAAATAAGGGATACATTTTTCGTCAGCAGAGCTGAAAAGAAAGAATCCAAAACTAGAACATTAGCAAAAAACTGAGGCTGGATGGTTAGGGGTGAAATTATATGAGGTAGTTTTTTTTTCTGTTTGCCATTGTCCACCTTCTGAAGGCAGCTACAAATAACCACATGTCCAGGAATTACTACAACCCTGCCTCCCTCAATAGACAATAGATGTCCACTTTGCCTACTTTCATTTCAACTTCCTTTATCCCTGCATTCCCCATTTTCAATAAATGGAGAAAGGTGGGATGATGTCATCTTAAATGGACATCTCTGTGAATTTTCTACAAAGTGCATTTTGTTCATTTGTTTTACAGAGTGAAGGAGAAATATTCAAGAACGTAGAATCTCCATGGTTCAGATGTACTAAAAACACATACAAATGTACAATACATAAATATTTGAACTGATCACTTTGCTTGCAGTATTTAACTGTGATTGATAAATGTTTGATCTAAAGTTACTAACCAGCTCTCCTTTACTTCCTTTGTAGCCTGGAGTTCCAAATATTGTCATTGGGTCACCCTAAATAAACAGAGACACACAAGTTAGCATGCTATTAAGGATTTTGCCTCACTCATGTAATTATCTGTCTTTCTCTCTCTATCTCTCTCTCATATGAACAAAGCATTATATAAATAAAGTACATATTATGTTTTGAGTATTTATAATTTAGTTAAAGATAGTAGTGTTCAACAGTATTCACAATTATCTTTGTGAATAACTCCAGGACTGTGCAATATATTGGAATTAATAAGCTGAACTTAAATGCAATGCTATGTTCAACAGTAAACAAATAACAGTATCAATATCTATACTTATATCTATGCTGCAATCAGAAATGTTGTGGATCTTAAACCCTCGACATCAGGGCTAGGGAAAGGGGTGGGTAGGAGGACCTGTTGACCTGGGCACAATGGTTTACTGTAGTGATGGAGGAGCCTTCCTTCTGTTACAAGGCTGACAGAAGTAGTGACAGCGGCATTACTACTCCTGTCAGCAAAGTGCTAGGAGTGGCGAGGAGAGGTAAAGAGACCCTGTAGTAGGTGTCTGTTGTGTTCTCTCTCCCCCTCTTCCATCCTGCAAGTGTAGAACTCCTGTATTCAGAAGCTGGTAGTGGTGTTCACATGGATATAGGACCTGCACTATCATGAAGGAGGAGAACATACGCACAGCCGAGTGCAGAAGTGTACAGCCAGGAGGAGGCGGGGCTGTGCTCTCTTTCCCTCCTGCTTCCTGCTTCTCCCTCCCATCAGTGTAGTGATCCTGTATCCTGTAAATACAGCTGCTGGCTTCTGCATACAGATGCGCTGACAGCTCATGGCTTTTCTGGGTTTCTTTACCTGCCCCTACCCACATATTTCTTCTGTTATCCTACACCCCCCAGCCAACTCCTCCCACACTGGCAGCAGAAATTACAGGCTGGGGCTGGTAAGCAAACCCTGAAAAATTCCAATCTATCAATGCAACTGTATATAGAAGCCAGCAGGGTCACGGTAGCCTGGGTGCAGAAATATTTCAGGCGCCCCCACATGGGCATGGTCATCTTATTAACCCCTTACAAATGTTTCTATGGCAATGACTACACCTCTCATACATGTGGCTTTTTAGAGCTGTTTTATATTTATATATGGCTGGGAGGCAAAGGACAATCCATGGGTCCCCTTTTTTGGCAACAAACAGCAGCATCACTTGGCTCATTAACCACTTTACCCCCGGAAGGTTTCACCCTCTTCATGACCAAGCCATTTTTTGCGATATGGCACTGCGTTGCTTTAACTGTCAATTTTTTCACAAATAGAGCTTTCTTTTGGTGGTATTTGATCACCTCTGTGGTTTTTATTTTTTGCACTTTAAACAGAAAAAGACCGACAATTTTGAAAAAAAAAATTGTATTTTTTACTTTCTGCTATTAAACATATCCAATAAAAAAATGTAAAAAAATGTAATTTCTTCATCAATTTAAAGAGGAAGTAAATGCAGAAGAAATATTCCCAGTAATCATATGGCCGCTATGTACAGCATTTATAAACTCACCAGGATAAGAATTAGCGTTCTAGGATCTTTCTTTCTGCAGCTTGGTTTATTTTTTATCTGTTCCTGCCTAAGCCGGCACCATGTTTGTGGTTGCCTTCCGATTCCAGCCTCATCTGTACTTCCGCCCTTTCCTTTCTGTCAAAGCAAGAATCTCGGGCATGCTCAGTAAAGATTAACCAAGCCTCATTCTAGTATATCATTACCATGGCAATGGCCCGGGAAATCAACAAGAGCACACATGCAAATATCCTCCCAGCGTTAAACATGAATGTCCTTGTTCATGCCCCCTGTGACGTAGCTGGTCATATGGGGTGTTTCATGAACATCGGGATCTCGTAGGATTGTGATGCAGTGCAGCTCTACTATCAGACGCATGGCACATAGATGCATAGACTGACGTCTTACTGAGTGTGCCGTAAATGAGGGACAAAATGCAAGTGCAAAGTGAAGTCACTGAAACAGAACGGTGATATCACCTAAACAGCGCAATCTTTACAATTTTTAAAGCCACCTACAAGTAAGTGACTGCAAAATGCTTTACATGCGGTAAAGTTGGGTAGGGGAATTTACAACCACTTTAAGTCAATATATATTCTGCTACATGTTTTTGGTGAAAAAAAAAATACCAAGAAGTGTATATTGATTGGTTTGTGCAAAAGTTATTGTGTTTACAAACTATGGGATATTTTTATTCATTTTTATTTTTATTTTTACTAGTAATGGCGGTGATCAGCGATTTTTAGCGGGGCTGCGACATTGTGGCTGACAAATCCGACACTAAGGCACACTTTTTGGGGACCAGTGACACTAATACAGTGATCATTGCTAAAAAAATGCACTCTCACTTACTAATGAAACTGTCAGGAAAGGGGTTAACAACAGAGGCGATCAAAGGGTCAAGTGTGCTCCTAGGGAGTGCTTTCTAACAGTGTGGGGGATGGCTTGATTAGAGGAAGAGAGAGATCTGTGTTCCTGCTTAGCAGAAACACAAGATCTCCATCTTCCTGTCTGATAGAACAGTGGTCTGCCTCTCCTGTCAATGATGGGTGGGCTCAATCACAGCCCGAGCCAGTCGCTGGAGGTGTGCGCAAGCGCATCAGACCCTGGAAGAAGCCACAACATATAGGTGCGTTGTTTCGTGCAGCCAGGCCGCCCTGCCACAGTAAATGTGCGGTGGGTGTCTGGAACTGGTTAATAATAAAAATTAGCTCCCAGCATGAAACAATGAGAAGGAAGAGAGAATACTTCATAGTGAAACACCTTTTTTTTTCTATTAAAAAGAAATATTCACTAAACACTTACATTATCTCTGTCCTCTCGCCTCGTGGAGTGACCCTCCACTCCTCCGCAGCCTCTCGTCTGTCCCCTCCTGTGGGCAGGCTGGGGAGTGTCTCTGCCCCCAGGGATTGCTATGGGGCCACTGGCGATAGGAACTTTATGTCCCACAGTGTTTTGCAACTGCTTGAGTCCTGGCTGGTGATGGGCTCCCTCCCCCTGCCAATGAGGAAGCAGGGGAGGGAACAGAGAGGGCGGCTTGGCTCTGAGAGCGGCGCTCACACACATGGCAGTGTGAGGAGGAGAGGGAGGGGGGAAATCCCTGCAGGAGCTGACAGGCTCGATCTCACAGTGGATTAATGTGAACGCGAACGGCGAGAGGTGCAGGGTCACTGGTGACAGAGTAGCCCCTGCTACATAAATGAGTGCCACTGGAGCTTCGGCGCCCCCCACTGCCTCAGCTTGCGACGCCTGGGCATGGTGCACCCTGTGCACCCGTCCAGGATCGGCCCTGATCCAGTGCTGTCCAGATCTGACAGCAGCCTTTGAAGGTATATGGCTTTGAATACCTTCACATCCATTGATTATGTATGGATGGGTTTGAAGGTAACTAAAGCCATTCGTACAAATGTGTAAAGATGAGGTGAGCACAATAGTGGCTGACCACTATACTCACTTCAGAGTTTAGAACTATGAATGGATTTGTTAACAACCACAAATCCATTCATAAATGTAAAAACAATGAAACTATAAAGACAGGAACTTTAAATAAATTTTATGAGCTTTAGGGTACCTTTACACCAACATTAGAACACAACAACTGGTGTGCGTTGGGATGGCAAGCAGTGCCAATGTACCAATTGCAGTGCATCACACTGCTCACACAATGACATCTCATTTAGTTCTATTGACTGCAGCACGATGCGAGGCAGTAGATTGCCTAGCACTGCGCTAAAAAAAGAGGAGATAAGGTATTTTACCTGGTCTTGTGGTGGGTCTGCGTTGAAATAGCCACCCAACATAGTCCTACCACACTTGGTGTGCCACCTAACACAGTCCTACCTCACAAATATTTGCAAATAGCAAACTTTTCAAATTTAAAGAGACTCAGCACAGCATGAACGGCGTGGCAGCTTGGCATCTTTGCCCTGGGTGCTGGATGACATTATCCCGGTACTGCTCAATATACTGTATCCATCAGCGTATGACACGCACGTTTTCCCCCTTAAAATAGGGGGAAAATCGTGTGTGCGTGTTATACGCCGATATAGGCTGCCACCGATGGGTAGGAGGGGATGAGCGCTGCCGAAATAGAGCTGGATCTTCTGTGTACTCGGCTCTGCTCGCAGTCACGCTCAGTCTCGCCCCCCTGGAGGGCTACTAGCATGGACGTCCTGGCATTGGACCGGCGTTATGTCTATCATAGGATCCGGGCCAATCGGCGAGACTGGGCGTGACGCTGAGCAGGAGATCCGGCTCTATTTCGGCAGTGCTCGTCCCCATCTATCCCTCGATGGCAGCATATATAACAGCAAGGCTGCAGATGGACACTGAGCAATGCTGCAGATGGACACTGAGCAGACTGAAGGTGGGCACTGATTAGGTTGCAGATGGGCACTGATTAGACTGCAGGTGGGCACAGATCAGGCTGCAGATGGGCACAGATCAGGCTGCAGATGGGCACAGATCAGGCTGCAGATGGGCACAGATCAGGCTGCATTGATGCTCACTGACCATTATTTTGCTTCAAAGTGTTTTTTTTTTTTTTTTTTAAGTTTTTTTTCCTGAAACTTCCCTCTTAAATTGGGGTGCATGTTATACGTTGGCACATGTTATACGGCGAAAAATGTAATAATGTATTGTTGTTACTGTTAGACAATAAGATCTGTTTAGATACCTAGTCTGTTACACTTTTTTTCATAAGTGCTTGATTAGGTTATGCCAAAAAACCTAAATACAAAACAAATATTTTGGCCTTTTACCCTTTCTCCCTTGTAACCATTCACTCCTCGATCACCCTATAAAAAAAAAAAATATACATAGTTAACATTCTATGCTAGAAATAAACCATACCATAGCACAGCCTGTGAGGTGCAGATAATGTATATATATTGAACATACTGCATATATATATATATATATATATATATATATATATATACACAGTGGGGACGGAAAGTATTCAGACCCCCTTAAATTTTTCACTCTTTGGTATAATTGCAGCCATTTGCTAAAATCATTTAAGTTCATTTTTTTCCTCATTAATGTACACACAGCACCCCATATTGACAGAAAAACACCGAATTGTTGACATTTTTGCAGATTTATTCGAAAAGAAAAACGGAACTATCACATGGTTCTAAGTATTCAGACCCTTTGCTGTGACACTCATATATTTAACTCAGGTGCTGTCCATTTCTTCTGATCATCCTTGAGATGGTTTTACGCCTTTATTTGGGTCCAGCTGTGTTTGATTATACTGATTGGACTTGATTAGGAAAGCCACACACCTGTCTATATAAGACCTTACAGCTCACAGTGCATGTCAGAGCAAATGAGAATCATGAGGTCAAAGGAACTGCCTGAAGAGCTCAGAGACAGAATTGTGGCAAGGCACAGATCTGGCCAAGGTTACAAAAAAAAATTCTGCTGCACTTAAGGTTCCTAAGAGCACAGTGGCCTCCATAATCCTTAAATGGAAGACGTTTGGGCAGACCAAAACCCTTCCTAGAGCTGGTCGTCTGGCCAAACTGAGTTATCGGGGGAGAAGAGCCTTAGTAAGATGGTAAGAGAGGTAAAGAAGAACCCAAAGATCACTGTGGTTGATGGGAGAAAGTATATATATACAGTATCTCACAAAAGTGAGTACACCCCTCACATTTTTGTAAATATTTTAATTTATCTTTTCATGTGACAACACTGAAGAAATGACGCTGCAATGTAAAGTAGTGAGTGTACAGCTTGTATAACAGTGTAAATATGCTGTCCCCTCAAAATAACTCAACACACGGCTATTAATGCCTAAACCGCTGGCAACAAAAGTGAGTAAACCCCTAAGTGAAAATGTCCAAATTGGGCCCAATTAGCCATTTTTCCTCCCCGGTGTCATGTGACTCATTAGTGTTACAAGGTCTTAGGTGTAAATGGAGAGCAGCTGTGTTAAATTTGGTGTTATCGCTCTCACTCTCTCATACTGGTCACTGGAAGTTTAACATGGCACCTCATGGCAAAGAGCTCTTATGGCCTAGGCTATAAGAAGATTGCTAAGACGCTGAAACTGAGCTGCAGCACAGTGGCCAAGACCATACAGAGGTTTAACAGGACAGGTTCCACTCAGAACAGGCCTCGCCATGGTCGACCAAAGAAGTTGAGTGCACGTGCTCAGCGTCATATCCGGAGGTTGTCTTTGGGAAATAGACGCATGAGTGCTGCCAGCATTGCTGCAGAGGGTGAAGGGGTGCGGGGTCAGCCTGTCAGTGCTCAGACCATAAGCCGCACACTGCATCAAATTTGTCTGCATGGCTGTCGTCCCATATGGAAGCCTCTTCTAAAGGTGATGCACAAGAAAGCCCACAAACAGTGTGCTGAAGACAAGCAGACTAAGGACATGGATTACTGCAACCATGTCCTGTGGTTTGATGAAGCCTACATAAACTTATTTGGTTCAGATGGTGTCAAGCGTGTGTGGTAGAAACCATGTGAGGAGTACAAAGACAAGTGTGTCTTGCCTACAGTCAAGCATGGTGGTGGGAGGGTCCTGGTCTGGGGCTGCATGAATGCTGCCGGCACTGGGGAGCTACAGTTCGTTGAGGAAACAATGAATGCCAACATGTACTGTGACATACTGAAGCAGAGCACGATCCTCTCCCTTCAGAGACTGGGCCACAGGGAAGTATTCCTTTTTTTAATAATCAAAAATTTTTATTGTTTATTTCATTTATATATACACCATTTATACTACATTCTATACCCCTTTGTTCAATCAATAGAAACATACTACACATTACATCCTACATCACCTACCACCGTTTTCCCCCCTGTCCCAGCGGTCGACATTTACATATGCGAGGAGCATAAAAACCCCCCTCCGTCTATAATAGTGCTTAAAATTAAAAAAAAAAAAAAAAAAAAAAAAAAGGAATTCCCCCCTTATTCTAATTGGTGTCTTAGTCCCTTCAATTCCTTGTTATGTATTGTGAAGGAGAAAAAAAAAAAAAGGGGACCCACCCCAACGTGTTTATCATGCTTATATTTATAAAGTGTTTAAAAATAAAATTATAAATAAGTTCCTCCTTATTCTTATTAGTATCATTAATCACTTCAATTCATAATTATATATTGTGAAAAAAAAAAAAAAGGAGTTCCCCCCTTATTCTAATTGGTGTCTTTAGTCCCTTCAATTCCTTGTTAGTATTGTGAAGAAAAAAAAAAAAATTTTTTTTTTTTTAAATATAAAAAAATAAAAACCTCCGTGTATAATAGTGCTTATGATTATAAAGTGCTTAAAAAAAAAAAAAAAAAAAAAAAGCCCCCTTCCGTGTATATTCGTGTTTGTGATTATATAATTTATAAAGCGTTTTTAAAGATACATTTATGAATACATTACTTCAGTTCATTATTAAATACAACCCCTTTATTCTAGTTCGTGTCACTAACCACTAAAATTCATAATTACGAAAGTGTGCATAAAAAAAAAAGGGGGAGAGGGGGGGGGGTGGGGGAATAATATCCCTATAGTTCATAATTGTTATTAATCGTGTGCCTATCTCCTTCCCCCCTCCACCACCAATGTCTGTCAAAACTGGGACAAGAGGGAAATAGTAAAAAAAAAAAAAAAAAAAAAAAACAGAACCCACATATACATTTAACCATACATTATCTTACCCCCCTCCCTCTTGATTAGCATTAGAGAAGTTATATGACTATTTACATCTACCCTTCAGGGCCATTCTTCTTATATCTCTATTCTAAATGACTATACCATTCCTTCCTCCTACCCATCTGTATTTCCCTCTTCTATTATCTCCTCAGCGCATTGTTCCCAGTTTGCCCATGTCGTTTCAAATTTCCTTCTTTGGTTTTTAACTACATGAACCCATCTCTCTGCTTCCTTTATTATATTAACCTCATTTCTCCACTCCATAACTGACGGGATCCGGTCCTGTCTCCAGTACTTCGGAATTAATTTTTTCGCTGCATTTAACAAATGTGGGGTTATACTTTCTCTATATTTTTTGACAGGTCCAGTCATTCCATGAAATAAATATTGTATGGGCCCAAACTCTATGTGCTCCGTCGTCATTTTCTTAATCCAGGGGGCTACTAATTCCCAAAAACGCTTAATTATTGGGCATGTCCACCATAGATGAAGAAAAGTTCCCCTCTGTCCACAGCCCCTCCAGCATTTGTCATTAGCTTTTGAAGAGATTTGTGCCATTTTAACTGGTGTCCTATACCATCTCGCTAGTTTATATGCCATATCTTGCACCTTTGTACTTATGGAGGTAGTAAATGTTAACGATATCATTTTATTTATTTGTTTATCTGTCCACACTTGGCCTAGCTCCCTCTCCCATTCTTTTATGAAGTATGGGGGTTTCTTTTCTTGTTCTCCTAGGATCATTCTGTACGTCCGGGATAATATATGCCCATCTTCCAATGTCTGTGCACACTTCCTCTCAAATGCGGTTAGTGTATTTATGGATCTTAACGGTTTTATTTTCTTAAGGAAGCTCGTCATTTGACAGTGTTTCCATTCCACCATTCTTGTCTCCCCAAATTTCAAGATCATCTCTGTCAGTGGTATTAAAACTCCACTTGGGGCGAACTTACCGCATCTAATATTTCCATCTTGTCCCCACGCCCCCAGACTTCCCGTCTTCTCCCCCGGGGGGAACCACGGAAATCCCTCCAGAGGGGAGGTCTGTGGGGCATACCTACCCTCTTTATTCATTCTGTCCCATACTCCTAATGTATTCAGGGTTATTGGTGATGTCCATTGTGACAGCCCTCTCAGTGACCCTTGGATCCATGGTGCTCCTGCCAGGTTTCTCCCCGCCATCATCATTTCTGCCTGTACCCATGGTTTTCTATCTAGGTCATGGCACCAGTCTATTATTCTAACTAGCGCCATGGCCTTATAATAGGATGTTATATCCGGGAGTCCTAGGCCACCCTCCGCTCTACTCCTTCTTAAAATGTCGTACGCCAGTCTAGGCCTTTTATCGTTCCACACAAAGGCCATAAATAGCCGACGCATTTGTTTAAGGAGACTCGCCAGCAACCTGATTGGCACTGTACGCAGCATATAAACTATTCTGGGCAGTATACTCATTTTTATGGCACTGATTCTTCCAAACCAGGTCAAGTATTTCCCCTTCCATTTCTTTAGTTCTTCTGTTATTTCTTTCACTAATGAGCCATAATTATGCTCCAAAAATAGTTTATAGTCTGCGCTTATCTGTACCCCCAGGTATGTCAGCGACTCCCTGTTCCATATAAATGGGTATTTCTCCTTCAGTGTTCTCTCCATCTCCGCTGGGACATGACTGGGAAGGATGACTGATTTCTCAAAATTAATCTTAAAGCCAGACACCCTTCCAAATTTCTGGTGTCAAGCGTGTGTGGTAGAAACCATGTGAGGAGTACAAAGACAAGTGTGTCTTGCCTACAGTCAAGCATGGTGGTGGGAGGGTCCTGGTCTGGGGCTGCATGAATGCTGCCGGCACTGGGGAGCTACAGTTCGTTGAGGAAACAATGAATGCCAGCATGTACTGTGACATACTGAAGCAGAGCACGATCCTCTCCCTTCAGAGACTGGGTCACAGGGAAGTATTCCAACATGATGACGACCCCAACACACCTCCAACACAACCACTGCCTTGCTAAAGAAGCTGAGGGTAAAGGTGATGGACTGGCCAAGCATGTCTCCAGACCTAAACCCTATTGGGCATCTGTGGGGCATCCTCAAATGGAAGGTGGAGGAGCGCAAAGTCTCTAACATCCACAAGCTCTGTGATGTCATCATGGAGGACTGGAAGAGGACTACAGTGGCATTCTGTGAAACTCTGGTGAACTCCATGCCCAAGAGGCATGCTGGAAAATAGTGGTGGCCACACAAAATATTGAAACTTTGGGCCCAATTTGGACATTGTCACTTAGGGGTGTACTCACTTTTGTTGCCAGCAGTTTAGACATTAATGGCTGCGGGTTGAGTTATTTTGAAGGGACAGCAAAGTTACCCTGTTATACATGCTGTACACTCACTACTTTACATTTCAGCAAAGTATAATTTCTTCAGAGTTGTCACATAAAAAGGTATAATAAAATATTTACAAAAATGAGAGATACTGTATATATATATATATATATATATATATATACACACACACACACATCCATGCACAGCAACAGCTTATTGGACACTCACAGTAACTAAGAGAGGTGTGAAAATAAACTTCTGTTTAGACATAAATGGATGAATTTTAAATAATTATTGGCCAATAAGTCAAGAAATATGTTCCACTATATGTGACTCAAGACTTCTTTAAGTTAAGTTTGGTGTAGAAGATTGTATATATATCAGTATGTATGATCCATAATTTCTTTATATGTATTTTATTAACCGCACGCAGTTTTATATTGTTCTACATGCATCTGTACATTTAAAACAAATAACTAAACATGTCTGTGGTAACCATATTAGAGGGATTTGAAAATGCAAGTGTTACCTGAATAAAGCTTTGCCAGTATAACATTTATCTATTCTTTTCTGTTCTACCCTAATCTCTTCTCTAAATTGTAGGAAGGAAGAAACAGACACAGTTGCATCTTACAAAGTCATAGGATAATGCTTGATAATCCCCTTAAGGCGGGTAATTGGGGACAACAAACCAAAGTGAAATCCAGTGTAAGCCTGCAGCGAAATAAGTGAAATTCAAAAGCAGAGAAGCTCCAAACTCTTATTCAGGTAACAAACTGGGGATAATTAGCATTAAAAAAAAAATGGTACTTCTTAAATCTCCATTAACACTTTCCCTTCTTCTCCAACAAACTACATTAATGCATAGTACACACAGGCCAAATGTCGGGAGACATTGGCCGGCTCAATAAAAACCGGCCAACATCCGGCCCGTGTGTACGTCAACTGGTCCAACAGAATCCGGCCGTTTGGCCAGGTCTGTTGGACGAGCATGCTGGAAAACCAGCAGTCAACTGGCTCCTGATCAGAGCTCTTAGCCAATGGCCGGGGGGGGGGGGGGGGCTGTCCCCCTGTCAGAACACAACATCTCAGCGGGGGAGATCACTGTACTAATGTCGGACTGTTAGTAAAGTGGCTCCAACCGGAGCTGTCAGTTTTTTTTTAAGGCTTAAGTCTAGTTTACACTAGTAATTTTTTTTATTCAACCAAGCAGGGTGGAATGAAAAAAACCGACAGCTCCGGAGGAGCCGCTGTACTAACCATGCAACGTTAGTATGGCGATCTCCCCTGCTGTGCTATTGTGTTCTGACAGAGAGACGGCCTCCCGCCAGAACATTCCAGTCAGCCAATCGACAGACCATTTTTGGTCATGCCCCATCAACAGAAGCTGGCCGAAACGACTGGTTTCTGTCGGATCGGCTGCAGTGGACGTGGGCCGAATGTCGGGCGGTTTCTATTCCGCTGGACATTCAGCCCCTTTGTAGTAGGCTTTAAAGTGTTTTTCCACTTTGCAGTCACCTTTGAGAAAACCCTGCTATATGTTTGTTATGTATTTACATTCACACAGCTTGCCTAAATAATTTTTTACTAAATATTCCCTACATTTTGGATGTTTCTCAGGAAAAGATGTCATGACTGACTACAAGGTTTTTTGAACAATGTCAGAGTCAGTCTGTCTTAAAGGCGGCCATACATAGAAATTTAATTGAAATTTGGCTGGTTCAGCAGGGACCAGCCAAGATTCAAACCATGTATGGGCAGGCTGATAGATGGATCGACTTGGGTACAACCAACCTGTCTGGTTTTTCTGTATGCGATCACTACCTGCGGCTATAGCCGCTAGCAGTAATCGTTGTGTTCTGCCGGGTGGTAAGACTCTGTTGATGGGGTAATTGAGCGATTTTATTTCCTTCCAACCATGGTGAAAGGAAAGAAAAACAAAAAATCTATGGGCTGCCTAAGTCTGTCCTCATTAACATACAATGCAAGAAGCCAAGCCTCTAAAAAAGTTAACCCTCTGTTAGGACAGGTGCAGTGTTTAAATCGAGTTACAACTGATAATTAAGATCTTATAAAGTAGATCCAGATTAATAAAATGAAGATCTGCCTACACAATACAGACAGGGTTAATTATGTGAAACACAGATTCCCACCCCCCCCTCATAAACAATGTGGGATTTTTCCTTGCTAGAGGGTCCAGAACAGAACTTAAAAAAATGTAAGTTATGGTTATGTAACACAAATAAAGTAGGTGTTATCCCAGTTTGACTGCAAAAGTGAAAATACAGTTTAAAAATTATTTAGGTAAGCCTGTTTTAAAAGTATATGTATAGCCAAAACATTTTTTTATTTGGATTTAGTAAGGAGGGGTTAAAACTCCTGTCAATTTTTTTGCTGTCTGTGGAAGATTTGTCTTTGCTTCTTGTCTAGGTCACAACAGAAAATGAGAGGGAATCTCTATAAAGTGGGGGGAAGTCCCCTCTTAAACAATTGTTAACATAGTAAGTATCCCCAGGGGAATACTTACTCCCACCTATTGCTCTGGTGACAACTATAACATTTTGGAATTCCCATCACTTTCTGTCCTGGTGACAATGATCGCCAGGACAAAAAGAGACGGGGAATATACCTAGCAGGGATACAGATAGCAATAGAAGCTTGACAAAGGGTCCAACGCCTCCCTACTCTATCCAAAACTGCAAAAACGTTTTGGCTATACGGATGCTTAAAGGGCTCATTCTCCTTGTGTGAAGTGTATAGCAAGTTTTAAATCTGATTTAAAAGTACAACATTTTTCACTCACTCTGCAAAAATGTATAGTAACAACAACAAATATTTAATACTTACACAGCCAGACGTCCCCACCCAATCCTCAATGGAGGCAACCATAGCCACATACAACCTGCATGTTTACCAAGATCCAAGACTTGCGTTGGATACTTACTCTTTCACCTTTCACACCTGGAAATCCCTTAGGGCCCTGTAAAAAACAAACATATATTTTACATATGAAGCACCAAGATTCTTTATTTAGAATGAACATTTAACTAAGTGCCTATAGCTTAATGCCAAAGAAAAAAAAAGAAACTGGCTTAGTCTCAGAAACATACGTGTAAAATTAACATTCTTACCAGACTCTCATGTGATGGCTGGGAATGTTATTTATTTATTTCTCTGCTAGTAGTAAGTGGGGGGATAGCAGTGCCAGTGTAGTAATGTAGGACACACATGCAGAGTCAGAATTACAACTGCAAAACACCTGCATCTGACCAGAGCTGATGGAAAACCTGTATACAACTTAAACAGCTACTATGCATTTAGAATTGATGACCTATTCCTCATAGCTAAAGGCTTGCTATCCCAAACTTCGAAAAATTAGCTGTACACAAGCCGAGCTGCACAATTGTTTTCAGGAAGAGTCACAAAGTCACCAGTAGAGAACATAAAATTGAACACAGTCTAGCAAACACCTATCTAAGCACCATCATCTCTCTGGTAAAAGTGTCCACATTGTTGGCCCTAAACCAGCATATTCCCAACTCACTCAGTAGTGGCAGGGTTGCATCCATGACCTTTTTGTAGTAATTTAGAATACTCCAAAATGTATCCTTCCCCTAGAACCAGATAACTGCTATAAGACTCTAATTATTTCATAGTTGTTTTAATGCTCAAAAATTTTTCCACGGTACTGTGACTGCAGATGGCACACATGGGAAGTGTCTCTACACTCATTCCAGTGGCTGACTCACCCCCTGAGATGCTGCTGGACAAATCCCCTTTCAGCTAACCTAACTGCTTTATGGTGTGGGACAGGCACTATGTTGGTAGCCAGCCTCATTGAAAATTGTCTAAGGCACAGTAATATGTTTGTAGTGCAACATGTACTTACTCTAGCACAGTCAGAATGCCCCACAAGGCAGAAAACCGCTTCATACCACACTTACTACTGCAACTTCTGTCATCATTGCTCAGTTCCAACCACGAGGGCCTTCGTCTTCCTAACCCAAGTCAGAGTGGATTTTTAAACTCAGTAGTACCAGGACCTATTACCACTTTAAACACTGAATTAATACTGTCCAGTTTTGCTTTATTTACCGTTATTTTTTTAGACAATTCTGTAAACTGGTTATGCTAAGACATTTGTACATCTCTACTTGTTCTTTTTGTATAATTGGGGCTGCATCATTATATGCTGTAAAGTTATTTTCATTAACAAAATTCATATGTTCCAATGAAAATAACACTCTGATTACTAGTACTACAGTTAGGCGAACAACTGCTGACTCCTACTCACACATCCAGTTAGATATCCACTTAATATAACTGATAATGAAGATTGCTTTATACATACAACATACTGCTCACATGTAGGAGCTGCCTTCAATGTAACAACAATCTAACATATAGAAAAGGCCAGGAAACAAAGGGTTAAACTGTCATTACTTTATATTAGCATCCATTATGCATTCAAGATGGAAAAATCAAGTGTGAAGGGGTTAATTAGATAATAAATATGTAAACATGAATTGGACAAAAAGAGTTTCTGTGAAACAAGGCAGAAGTTGTTATGGAAACTGCAAACATTCACAATATGATGTGGATGGCCAAGAGGGGAAGGCTCTGTAATTGTACTATTCTTATGACATGTTATCCTAATGAGACTGGGCATTAATCATAAAAAAATTGTTCACAAATGAGATTAAGGTTCACAGTCTCAAGAAAAAAATGCCAGATGTGTGGGTAATTTAAAACAATCGAAAAAGCTACCTATCATTTGAGGCCCAATGCTGACTTCATATTGCTGGCTAGAATTAATAACAAAGGGCTATTTAAAGAACTAAAGCATGAAAACAATTTAAACCTATTTAAGAGAATTATATGCTCTCTGCCAAGCTTGAATGTGCACAGCAATGATATTCTATTAGGTAGTGAGTTCACAGAAGTATGTACTGTAACGCAACTGCATGTAGTCAGTTTTATCTGTGTTTTAGGGTCAATAAACTGTGAACTTTACTATAGAGTTAACATTCAATTAATTTCCCTTTCCTTTGGAAAATCACGTTGCTGCCATTCTCGTGTTATTGGACAAATATAATATATCAGGCAACAAGAAGAATAATGCTTTTAACAGCTGTAGAAGTGGAAAATATTGAAACTCAAGTGCAGAGATTTTGGCAGAAGAGGCTACAGGAGATAAATGAAGCTTGTTAGGGGTTTAACCCTGAGGGTTGAGTAATATATAGAGAACCTAATTATTGGATTAATCTGGTCTGACTATTGCACAAATTAACATATATGACAGTGGGGCTTATTTACTAAAGGAAAATCCACTTTGCACTTTCAGTGCACTTGAAACTGAAAGTGCACTTGGAAGTAAAGTCGCTGTAGATCCAAGGAGGACATGCAAGGAAAATAAAAAACAGCATTTTAGCTTGCACATGATTGGATGATAAAATCAGCAGAGCTTCCACTCATTTCAGATCTACCCCTTAGATTTATAGCGACTGCAATTCCAAGTGCACTTTCAGTGCAAAGTGGATTTGCCTTTCGTAAATAACCCCCATTGTCTTTGTATCAATATAAATAGCTGTTTAATACAACCATGTATAAGCAATACGTTTATCTGATTTAGTTATATTTTGTTATGGTCAAATCTGGGCAATTTATCCATGTGCCATCCATTCAGTCCCAGATAATGTTTTGTTGATACGAGTAGTTATTCCATCACTCAGTACATCTAGAGATGTATTCAACACAAAACATGTTTTTACACACTTTCACAGTACTTGGATGTGTCTTTGGATCTTCTCAACAACCTCAAGTTTTCTCCTTATAGAAGTTTATTGAGGTTAGTATAGATCCAAGTATAGTGCTGAGAATAATTTTAATTTCTGTGTTCTTGGGCTCAATTACCACCAGAAATATTGCCTGCATTGAATCTGATTGTTCTCTCTGTATTTATGTAGTATTTCCCTTATGTTTCTACCCAAAAATTGTCCCTGGGTGCGCATGGCATGAATCTGTAGTGGCTTGTAAACTGGCATTTTTGAATCCCTTGTCACTGCCGCCCCCAGCCTTTTAACCACTTAAGGACCGAGCCTCTTTTTGAGATTTGTTGTTTACAAGTTAAAACCATTTTTTTTTTTGCTAGAAAATAATTTAGAACCCCTAAATGGCGGTCATTGCAATACATTCTGTCATTCTGTCACACAGTATTTGCGCAGCGGTCTTACAAGTGCACTTTTTTGGAAAAAATACACTTTTTTTGAATTAAAAAATAAGACAACAGTAAAGTTAGCCCAATTTTTTTTATATTGTGAAAGATAATGTTATGCTGAGTAAATTGATACCCAACATGTCATGCTTTAAAATTGTGCCCGCTCATGGAATGGCGGCAAACTTTTACCCTTACAAAATCTCCATAGGCGATGTTTAAAAAATTCTACAGGTTGCATATTTTGAGTTGCAGAGGAGGTCTAGGGCTAGAATTATTGCTTTTGCTCTACTGATCGCGGGGATACCTCACATGTGTGTTTTGAACACCATTTTCAGATGCGGGCGCTACTCACGTATGCGTTCGCTCGGCGGGACGGGACATCCCTTGCAATAGAAAAAAACCATGACAGTACCTCTTAAATATTAGATCTGGGGTCAAAAAGACCTCAGATCTCATATTTATACTAAAATGCAATAAAAAAAAATAAAAATTTGTCATTTGAGAAAATCCCCCCAAAAATGGCCCTTTAAGAGCTATGGGCGGAAGTGATGTTTTGACGTCGCTTCCGCCCTGCAATGGTATGGAGACGGGTGGGGGCCATCTTCCTCTCACTCATCTCCATACCCAGGAAGAAGAAGCATCTGATCGCTTACCGGAGCCATCGGTAGCATAGACCACTATTATTGGAAACCGGACCACTTGCTGAAGAAGAGGATACCGGGGTTATGACAGGTAGCTGCTGCCATAACAACAATATTCCTGATCAAAGTGAGGACGTATATCGGCATGCGGCGGTGCAGAAGTGGTCAAGAGGATCTAAATGCTGGAAGGCAGGCTTGCAGATCCTGTGACTGCTGTGATTGGCTGGCACAGTGGTCACATGATCAGAAGTTCCTGATTGCAAATGTGTATTGCGAGCTGCCTGTGATATCTTAGTTACTGTGCTGGGAATGCACAGTGAGCGTGCTCTCAACATAGAAAAGCCGTTCTCCATGGATGCATAAATGTGGCCGCTGTGCGTTAAAAAGCACACCTGCCCAGTGGCTGCATATACGGGTACAGCAGGCAGATAGAGGTCAGTGTTCTTGTAAATAATAGTCCAAGGAGCAACACATTCAGAAAGCATTTGTAAATGTTTCCTCTAAGCCCTTAATGCTCCTTTCATCAGTGGTTAGAGGCTGTAGCTTTAAACATGCTTTCAGCAGGCTTCAGCTAGCATTTAAACAGGTTGTGATGGTGGTTGAAGTTATTTTAATGCTTTGTAAATGTTTCTAAATGTGATACTCTACAGGCCAGCATTTACAATCAAAGAATAACAAATATCTATGTGTATTGCAATATTAGATTGTAAGAGGTGGGGACAGATGTAAATTAATGTTGCCAGGGCTGTATGAATTTTTTTTCAACTAAGATGGCTATATCTAGCAACACACTAACTTATTTTCAGGGGATTGCACGGTGCTGTGTACATATTGTCTCACTATACCATGACAAAGCTGAGATCAATGTAATCTCCTAAATACAGCCTGTGATTGGACAGAAACAGCAGTAGATTGATGACTTTCACTATCACTCTGTTCTCTCCTTCTGTCATCAGCTCTTCAACACACCGATTGGCTTCCAGCGCTGATTTCCCTTCTTCCAGTCTGAGTTGTGCTGTGAAGGGCATAACAAGAGGCTAATGACATGTGTAGCACCCTCTAGTGTGCTGCTAGTGTGAGTGCAGGTAAATTAACATGCTCATTCATGTTTAAAACCTCTCTGATGCCTCCCCCTGGTTCTGGAATGTTGGAGAACGTTCTGGAAGCTGGAGGTTGAGAGGGTTGTTCTACATTTTTAGGGGAACTTAGCCAATTCCAGGCAGTGAGCCTGGCAGAGGACTAAGTGAGCCCATAAATATGGATGAGTCATGCCAGCAGGGGAGTCGGGTGGAGTATGGAGATGGAGTGCTGAGGGGCCTGTCGGTGGCCCTTGAGACGAACCCCCTAGTTTGGGGGGGGTGCTCTGCCTTGGGCCAGGGCTCGGGTGCTGGCCTGGGAGAATCCCGACAAGAGGAAAAGCTTAGAAGGAGTCTTCCCTGAGAGGTAGCAGGAGCGAGGAGGACAGTGTGAGTTCTACAGCACGGTGCAGGGACTTACAAGGGGAGAGACTGTAGCAGGTCCCTCTGGAAGATAGTTGTATGCTTAAATCTAAACCTTGCTCTGGGAGATCTCTAGAGAGTCAGTCGGGTAGACTGGTAAACAAGCAGCCAGCTGGGTTAGCATTTCCTGCAGTAGTAGAGCTGGAACCAGTGACTACAAGGGAGTTGGAGGTACGCCAAGATGCAGTACACAACACATTGTGCTACTTTCTAAGGAAGAGAGAGTTCCTAGCCTGTAGGGGGCTGTTGCTGATCTAACAGAGGCTGTTAGCTACTAAAGAGGAATCAATCAGGGCTGTACAGACCAAGGAAGAGGAATCAATTGGAATTGTACAGAGTGAAGAAGAAGAATGAATTGGAGCTGCATATAGGGAGGAAGTTGCCCCTGGTTTTGTTGCTATTAAGTTAGGCATCCCATAAATCCTATCCCCATCCAAGTTATCACCCCCTATTAAAAACACAAAACAAAGCTCAAGGACTGTTCACTGTGTTCGGGGGAAAGCTAAAGATTGTATGTGCCTGGCTGTGCAGCAGTGGGGAACCTTGTCATCTGCGGGGGTAGTACTACACATGTAGAACACAGGAACTTACACCAGTTGCTTTAACCGCTTCCCGTCCGCGCTATAGCCGAATGACGGCTATAGCATGGACCTACATAGTCTATAGTCAATAGACAGCCTCCCCTTTGCATGCTGCCCGCGTGCCCCCTACAGGGCGTGCGCTGTGATCACAAATCGGAGTAAGGGGCCGATCCTGGCACCTTACTACATGATCAGCTGTCAGCCAAGGACAGCTGATCACATGATGTAAACAGAAGATCGGTAATAGTTTTTTTTCTCCTCAAGCTGACAGTGTGAAAAAAAAAAAAAAAGCAGATCACTGGCTTCTGTGTAAGGGACATCGGTCCCGAAGAGGAAGAGGCACAGCCACTTCATCTGTGCCCACCAGTGTCACCTGCCAGTGCCACCTGCCAGTGCCCACAGTGCATATCAGTGCCACCAATCAATGCCCACCAGTGTATATCAGTGCCGCCAATCAGTGCCACCTATCAATGCCCACAAATGCCAGCTATCAATGCCCACCAGTGTTGCCAATCAATGCCTCATCAGTGCCACCTATCAGTGCTGCCTATCAGTGTCATCTACCAGTGCCCATCACTGTCCATCACTGCCACCATCAGTGCCAGCTGTCAGTGCCACCTATTAGTGCCCTTCAGTGCCACCTATCAATCCCCTTAAGTGCCACCCATCAGTGAACATTAGTGCCACCCATCAGTGCCACCAATCAGTGCCACCTCTTAGTGCCCACCAGTGCCACCTCATCAGTGCCCATCAGTGCTGCCTATCAGTGCCCATCAGTGCCGTCTTATCAGTGCCCATCAATGCAGCCTATCGGTGCCCATCAGTGCAGCCTATCAGTGCCCATCAGTGCAGCCTCATCAGTGTACAATGAAGGAGAAAAATGATCTGTTTGCAAAATTTTATTACAAAATATAAAACTTTTTTGTATTTTTTTTTTCCAAATTTTTGGCCTTTTTTCATTTTTTTAACAAAAAAATAAAAAACCCAGGAGGTGATTGAATACCACCAAAAGAAAGCTCTATTTGTGGGGAAAAAAAGATAAAAATTTCATTTAGGTACAATGTTGTATGACCTCGCAATTGTCATTTAAAGAGTGACAGTGCTGAAAGCTAAAAATTGGTCTGGGCAGGAGGGGAGTTTAAGTGCCCAGTAAGCAAGTGGTTAAAAAGACACCTAATTGTGTTTTAAATAAATATATAGCTGTATCAATTGGTATTGTTATATCTGTCTGGAATTCAGCTTTAAATCTGAAGCCAGAACATAAATAATAACTTTATAGCACACTGTAATAAACAGCAGTAGGGAATGGATGTCAACATGAAGACAACATGTATATCATCACATAGTAGTTGCCAGTTTAGAAATATGGAAACTGTCACTGTTGATGACATGTTTTAAAGGTATATTCTTGGGAGCTGCCATCCCTATGCTTTCTCCACTTTTTGGTGGGTCTCCAACTTGGAATAAACATGTGCATATTAGGTGTAGGATTCCAGGTCTGAGATAGTAGTGAGCAGTGCTGGGACAAGGCCATCTGGTGCCCAGGGCGAAGATGGCAAACTGTGCCCCCCCCCCCCCCCCCGGGTATAAAGAAAGAGTCAGTGTCCTTTCAAAACCAGGAAACACTTAAAACAATACAACAATACAACACGGTAGCTGCAGCCCCGTCGCAGTATATGTACTGTGGCAGGTCAGCAAATGGTTAAATTGTAAGTTCACTTTACAGAAAATCTGTAAGGTGAACTTACATTGGACCCCCTCCCCATCCCCCCCAGTCCTGCGATCCCCCGCACTGACCTCTTTACATTACACAGTCCCCTGCACCTCTGAACCCCTTTACATTACACAGCCCCATGCACCTCTGGACCCCTTTACATTACACAGCCTCCTGCACCCCTTTACATTACACAGCACCTCTGGGCCCCTTTACATTACACATCCCCTTGCGCCTCTGGACCCCTTTACATTACACAGCCCCCTGCGCCTCTGGGCCCCTTTACATTACACAGCACCCTGCACCTATGGACCCCTTTACATTACACAGTGCCTCTGGGCCCCTTTACATTACACAGCACCCTGCACCTCTGGACCCCTTTACATCACAAAACACCCTGCACTTCTGGACCCCTTTACATTACACAGCCCCCTGCACCCCTTTACATTACACAACACCCTGCACCTCTGGGCCCCTTTACATTACACAGCCCTCTGCACTCCTTTACATTACACAGCACCCTGCACCTCTGGACTCCTTCAGTGTAGCCCCCCTTCAGTGTAGCCCCCCCCGTTCAGTGCAGACACCCCCTTTTAGTGCAGACACCCCCCTTCAGTGTAGCCCCCGTTCAGTGCAGACATCCCCCTTCAGTGTAGCCCCCCTGTTCAGTGCAGACGCCCCCCTTCAATGTAGCCCCCCGTTCAGTGCAGACACCCCCCTTCAGTGTAGCCCCCGTTCAGTGCAGACACCCCCCTTTAGTGTAGCCCCTGTTCAGTGCAGACACCCCCCTTCAGTGTAGCCCCCCGTTCAGGGCGGACACCCCCTTTCAATGTAGCTCTCCTGTTCAGTGCAGACGCCCCCCTTCAGTGTAGCCCCACGTTCAGTGCAGACACCCACCTTCAGTGTAGCCCCCCTGTTCATTGCAGATGCCCCCCTTCAGTGTAGCCCCTGTTCAGTGCAGACAAACCCCTTCAGTGTAGTCCACCATTCAGTGCAGACACCCCCCTTCAGTGTAGCCCCCTGTTCAGTGCAGACACCCCCCTTCAGTGCAGATACCCCCTTCAGTGTAGCCCCCCGTTCAGTGCAGACACCCCCCTTTAGTGTAGCCCCCCGTTCAGTGCAGACACCCCCTTTCAGTGTAGTCCCCCGTTCAGTGCAGACGCCCCCCTTCAGTGTAGCCCCCCGTTCAGTGCAGACACCCCCCTTCAGTTTAGCCCCCCGTTCAGGGCAGACACCCCCCTTCAGTGCAGACACCCCCCTTCAGTGTAGCCCCCTGTTCAGTGCGGACGCCCCCTTCAGTTAAGCCCTCTGTTCAGTGCAGACACCCCTTCAGTGTAGCCCCCGTTCAGTGCAGACACCCCCCTTCAGCGTAGCCTCCCGTTCAGTGCAGACACCCCCTTCAGTGTAGCCCCCCCTGTTCAGTGTAGACACCCTCCTTCAGTGTAGCCCCCCATTCAGTGCAGACACCCCCCTTCAGTATAGCCCCCCATTCAGTGCAGACACCCCCCTTCAGTGTAGCCCCCCGTTCAGTGCAGACACCCTCCTTCAGTGTAGCCCCCGTTCAGTGCAGACACCCCCTTCAGTGTAGCTTCCCGTTCAGTGCAGACACCCCCCTTCAGTGCAGACACCCCCCTTCAGTGTAGCTCCCCCATTCAGTGCGGACACCCCCCTTCAGTGTAGCCCCCTGTTCAGTGCAGTGTGAAGAACCCCCCAATTCAGTACCTCAGATCAGCGCTGCGGCACATGCTCAGCAGATCCCCTCCCTCTGTTTACACATAAACAGAGAGGAGGGGGAGGCGGCTTCACTCTGCTCGGCTGTGCCTGTGTGACATCTGGATCGCACAGACAGCCTGCGGCCACGAGAGGGCAGGATGGTAGGTGCAGCGGTGTCACCCTGCACCCCCCCCGCACACCCCCTTCCCCTTGCATCACAATGTAGATCGCCTCTCCCTGCCTGTGCCTGTCACTACACCGCTGCCTAAATCCTACCTAAATCTGCAGCACTGCCACCGCTTCAATCCCGGAGGGGGGGCGGCCTGACACCCCCCCAGTGTGTGGTACCCGGGGCGGCCTGCCCCCCACCTACTACGCCTCTACACAGCTTTGCAAGCAGGTGCAGCTCTGCAGCGTGGTAGTCACTTGTTGCCCACAAAATTTAAGAACACACTGCCTGCCAGCACTGCGCCCCCTTCCTACAATAAATTGATCCACCCAGGGCATCCCTTCCTTCTGCCCACCCCTTGTACCGGCCCTAGTAGTGAGGGCAATATGTCAGTAAGTACCAGAGCTTACATCTTTAAAAAAACAAGCTACCATTTGCATCTCCCATATTTCTATACTGACATGTCCCCTTTAGGTTACAATCTGGATAGTAATACTAAATCACAGTTTAAGAAGAAGGATATACAAGGCATTGCAAAAAAGGTGTATCTACATCTACCTAAACAGAAAACATTTCTACTTCATAAAAATTTTTTATATCTCGAATGTCTGTCTGTGTTTGTGGGAGCGGTGCCCACTGTTCATGACCATTCCTGACATCACTGGCAGACTGTTATTTCAGTTTGGCATCAGTTGTAGAATTTACATCTGGACAGAATGGTGTGTGCATAAACATATTTATTTACAGCTATTGCTATTGTGACACAAGGATGCTTGCTTGGTACAAAATACTGTACATGAGGTAAATCTCTAAACAATATCTCCCCAAATACATTTTCATCAGAATTGCAAGAAACTATACTTTAGAATAAAAGAATTGTTTGTAAGTATTCAATAAATGATGTACAGTGGGGACAATAAATATTTGATCCCCTGCAGATTTTGTAAGTTTGCCCACTTACAAAGAAATTAAGGATCTATAATTTTTATCATGGGTGTATTTTAAACGATAGAGATGGAATATCAACCAAAAATCCAACAATTGCTATAAATTAAAGTTGCAGTTCAGCGAATAAAATAAGTACTTGATCCCCAAGCAAAACATGACTTGGTACTTGGTGGAGAAACCCTTGTTGGCAAGCACAGAGGTAAGATGTTTCTTGTAGTTAGTGACCAGGTTTGCACAAATCTCAGGAGGGATTTTGGTTCACTCTTTACAGATCTTCTCTAAATCCTTAAGGTTTCTTGGCGGTCTCTTGGCAACTCGAAGTTTCAGCTCCTTCCATACATTTTCTATAGGATTAAGGTCTGGAGATTGGCTAGGCCACTCCATAACCTTAATGTGCTTCTTCTTGAGCCATTCCTTTTCTTGCCTTGGCAGTATGTTTTGGGTCATTGTCATGCTGGAAGACCTATCCACCTTCAGTGTTCTGGCTGAGGGAAGAAGGTTCTCATCCTAGATTTTACAATACATGGCCCCATCCATTGGCCCCTCAATGCGGCAAAGTCATTCTGTACCTTTAGCAGAAAAACAGCCCCAAAGCATAATGTTTCCACCTCTGTGCTTGACTGTAGGGATGGTGTTCTTAAGGTCAGCATTTTTCTTCCTCCAAGCACGGTGAGTTGAGTTAATGCCAAAGACATCAATTTTGGTCTCATCTGACCACATCACTTTCTCCCAATCCTTTTCTGAATCATTTAGATGTTCATTGGCATGAACATTGGTATTGTAAAGTCTTGTATGAGAACCCTCTTCCCTCAGACAGAACACTGAAGAAGGGTCATGGATGGGTCTTCTAGCATGACAATGACCCAAACACACCACCAAGGCAACAAAAGAGTGACTCCAGTAGAAGCACATTAAGGCCATGGAGTGGCCTAGCCATTCCCCAGACCTTAATCCTATAGAAAATGTATAGAAGGAGCTCAAACTTCGAGTTGCCAAGTGACAGCCAAGAAAATTTAAGGATTTAGAGAAGATCTGTAAAGAAGAGTGGACCAAAATCCCTCCTGAGATGTGTGCAAACCTGGTAACCAACTACAAGAAACGTCTTACCTCTGTGCTTACCAACAAGGGTTTCTCCACCAAGTACTAAGTCGTGGGTATCAAATACTTATTTTACTTATTGAACTGCAACTCAATTTAAAACATTTGTATTATGTGTCTTTTCTGGATTTTTAGTTGATATTCTGTCTCTATCATTTCAAACTCACCTATGATAAGAATTATAGACCCTTAGTTTCTGTGTAAGTGGACAAACTTATAAAATCTGTAGGGAATCAAATAATTATTTCCCCCACTGTATATTGGTAAGCATCTCATGGGTTCATATAAATTGTCCAGGAAAATTAGGATATTTTCCCCATTTTTGCAAACTTACCATTATACCTGCTGGGCCATTCAATCCTGGAATTCCATTTTCCCCCTAGCAAAACAATTCAACATGGAAATTATGACACGTGCTTTATAAATCTGGATATTGCCATGCTTTACATAGAGGTGGAAAAGTGGATGTCAAGAGATATTCAAAAATAGAAAGGAGCACTTTTGCTTTTCATTTACTGACGTATACTGTATTTCACTATTTATTATAGAACCTAGTTTATGCACTGGCTGGTAGTTTTGCATTAGAATTTACATTTGTTGTTTCTTGATGCCTGGATGACAATATTTCGAGTTTTTAACTGTTCATTATATGTCACATTGTCAAGAATGGAATAATGCCTATTCAATAAAGTATAATGTCAGATTCCAGAAACATAAAAATAACTGTTATAACAGAGTTCTTCTTCTGTTTCAACAGTTATTTTAATGTAAAATGGTGCTCCAGCATTCATCGCACAATTTTCAAATCATTTAAAAAATGTCAAATGGAACACTATCGTTTTTTTTTTTTTCCTGCAACTTTTGTAAAGAAGTATTTGTCTTGCAGCTTCCCAACATGTGCATACAACTGGAGCCGCCATCAGAGGTTGTCTTTAAGGCCTGTGTTGATGGGTTTTGGGCTTGTGTTGCTGGCATCAGTTTGACATCAGTGTGAGAAACCTTTTAGGATTCATTGATAGGTGCATTTGACTTGCTTCATGCAGATTCTGCATTTCCATAGACTTGTAAGGGAATGCAAAACGTGTTCAAAGTGAAAAAAAGCACAATGAAACAGGCCAATAGCAACAAGAGAGAGGTACTGTATTGAGCTGAGTCAGCTCCCTCTATTTCTTCTCCAAAAGTGACCTCTACATGGAGTACAGGTTGACACAGGCCAATCCATAACGACAAGAGAGGGTTATTGTGTTGAGTTAGCACCCCATCTTTCTTTCCCAAATAGTGACCTCTAAGTGGAGTACATAAGCAGTACAGCTGGCTCTAACCACACGCCAATGAGCTGCAAGGCATTGTATGTCACACAAAGTTCACAGCAAGACAGTTACCCCCTGTCATAATTGCACTCTTGAACCCTGCACTCTGTACATTGTGTATTCCTGAACCCTGCACTCTGTACATAATGCACTCCTGAATTGTCAGGGCTGGGCTTAGCCCTTCCTTCTCTGAGCTGGCTGCTCAGCTGTCGGCTAATTGCCAGCTCCCATCTCTCTCCACAGTTACTCAGCTGTTGATGATATCCTGCTCGTCAGTCCTGCCTACTTAAGCCGTCCAGTCCAGAGGAGCTCTGCCTTCGCCTTGGTCAACATCACAGAAATTATCTCCTGCGATCCTGTTCAAGACTTGCTTTGCTGACATCCCTTCTGGCTCCAGATCTTGCTTGCTGTTCCACTACATTGATCCCTGACTTCTGGCTTGGCTGACAATCCATTCCGGTTACTGAACTTTGGCTATGTTTTGACTACGTTTGTTCTTTTTACTTTTATTATTAAACAAGTGTAAATTTAACTGTACTTCTGTCTCAGCCTGATTTCATGGTTTCTGACAGTAGGCGAAGTCCATGAATTCAGAAGATGCAGTCAATACACTTGTTGATAATATTTTTTCCAGATTGAATGAACTGGATCACCGCATGGATCAGTTCACCATGGCGTTACAAATGCTCCTGAGTCACACGGCTCACCTGGAATCTCCAACTGTGGCCGCTAGGGCTGGGGAAAAAATCGATTTGAATTTTCATTCGAGTTGAGAGGTCAAATCGCTTCAAAATTTAAGCAAATCGATTTTTTTAGATTTTTTTTTCACCAGGACTGGCACTGACACCGCGCCGGTCCTGCGGAGCTGCGGGCAGGAGTTTTTAGGCAAGGCTGCGGCTTCGGCCTAGTCTGCGAGGCCGGACGCCGCAGACTAGGCCGAAGCCGTGACCTCGCCTAAAAAATCCTGCCCTCAGCTCCTCAGGACCAGCGTGGTGTCCAAAAAAAAAAAACTCGGATCAAATCATGAATCGAGTTTTTTTTTTAAAAATCGCTGATTTTTTTTTTGTTGAGAAAATCGCCCAGCTGTAGTGGCCATCCCGGTACAACCTATGGTGCAGGCCAACCCTGCTGCTGCTCCAGTCTCTGTGCAAGCACCTTCCTCAAGTATTACCTCTACAAGAGGTATGTCTGGTTTCGCTCTGCCTCCCCAGCGATTTGGGGGCAATCCAGTCCAATGCAGAGGGTTTCTGAACCAGGTTGAGATATACTTTGAGATGCTGCCCCAGGCGTTTCTCATGGACAGAAGCAAAGTAGGTTTTATGATATCTTTGCTTTCTGAGAGAACCTTGGCCTGGGCAAACCCTCTATGGGAGACACAAAAACCTGTTGTCTTGAGCTACCCTGAGTTTGTGGCTTCGTTTAAAAAGGTATTTGACGTTCCCGCACGCCCTGCTTCTGCTGCCAAGTGCCTCATGTCCATCAAACAGAGTACGAGAACTGTTGCCGACTACGCTATTGAATTCCGTACTCTGGCAGCAGAGGTTGCTTGGAACAATGAGGCCCTCGTGGCTGCTTTTTCTCATGGTCTCTCGAATTCCATCAAGGATGAGATAGCAGCCCGGGATATACCCAATGAGCTGGAGAAGTTGATCATGTTTGTCATCCTCATTGACTCCAGACTCGGAGAAATACTCTCTTTGAAGGAGTGCTTGTGGAAGCCTCCTGTACGTTTGCCTCCAAGCTTTGCAGTCCCACCTGTGCCTCCCTCACCTCCCATGCCTCCTGGTACCGAGTCGGTCAGTGAAGATGAACCCATGCACCTGGTATTTACGCGTCTCTCTGCGGATGAGAGAACCTTTAGGAGGAGGGAGAGATTGTGCCTTTATTGTGGCCAGGCAGGTCACTTTTTGAAGTCTTGTTCTACCCACCCAGAGAAAGCCCGAACCTCGAGGTCCTGTCACAAAGAGACCTTAGGTGGCGTCATTTCATCCCCAGTTATTAAGAAGGATAAGCCCCTGGTTTCGGTCACCCTTTCTTGGGCTGAGTCGTCCGTTGAGATGCAGGCTCTAATCGACTTTGGGGCTGCAGGCCTGTTCATTGATGCTGCCTTTGTATCAAAGCACTCGATTCAGCTGCTGCAGCGTGAAACTCCACTTGCCATTGAGGCTCTTGAGGGGAGACCTCTACAGCCTGCCCATGTGACTCATGAGATGGTTCCTTTGTCCATGGTCGTAGGGGCTCTTCACCATGAGATAATCCAATTCCAAGTTATTTCCTCACCTAAGTTTCAGCTGGTTATTGGTTATCTTTGGTTACAGAGGCACAATCCCTCTTTTGATTGGCTCTGTGCTGAGGTTCTCTCCTGGTCACCACAATGCAGTGAGACATGCTTCCAGAAGGTAGCCAAGGTTCTGTGCACCTCTTCACTCAAAGGTCAAGCCAGTAGTTTGCCTCCACACTGGCCATATGATTGCACAATTGACCTTCAACCGGGTGTCATACCCCCTCGTGGCCGGGTTTACCCTTTGTCGGTCTTGGAGGATAAGGCCATGGAGGAGTATGTTGCAGACGCGGTTTCTCGAGGTTTCATCCGCAAATCCTTGTCTCCTGCTGGTGCTGGTTTCTTCCTTGTGAAGAAGAAGATTGATGAACTGAGATCTTGTATTGATTATAGGGGTCTCAATCATTTCATGATTAAGAATACCTATCCAATTCCGTTGATTACAGAGTTATTTGACCACCTCAAGGGAGCAACGGTTTTTCACAAAGCTTGATTTGAGAGGGGCATACAATCTTGTGAGGATTAAGGAGGCCGACGAGTGGAAAACTGCGTTTAATACCAGAACAGGCCATTATGAGTGCCTCGTAATGCCTTTTGGCCTTAATAACACCCCAGCAGTTTTCCAGGAATTTATTAACATTGTCCTCTGAGATTTGTTGCAGTTATGTGTGGTGGCTTATCTCGATGATATCCTCATATTTTCCAAGTCCCTGGAGAGCCACCACACAGATGTCTGTCGTGTGCTTCAGAAACTAAGAGAGAACAATCTCTTTTGTTAACGGGAGAAGTGTGAGTTCCATCGTGAACAGATTAAATTCCTAGGCTATGTCATTTCAACTGCTGGTTTTTTGATGGACCCAGAGAAACTTTCAGCAGCCCTGCAGTGACCCATGGATTTACGTCCTCAGTGTTTCCTGGGCTTTGCCAACTATTATCGGAAGTTTATTCGTAAGTAGTGCACTCTTGGACTCTGCACTCCGTAAGTAGCGCACTCCTGGTATTTAATTCTCCTTTAAGACCCTCCCACTTTTAGTGCAATTTAGTGACACCCACTATTTGCTGCGGTGTGCTCTCCCACCCCACACGCACGTGTGTTTAGGGTGCACACCCTAATGCAATGCTGTGCACACCTATGTTGTATGTACAATGTAAGATACATTTATTCAGAGGGATCCAATTAATATCTGTTTTCTTCTACCCCATCTGTTGAGATGAGCTCTTTAAAAGCTGTGAAAGTCTCTGGAACAGTAAGACTGATTTATCTTATTGAATAAGCCAAATGATAATCAGCTAGGTGTTCTATTGGTGTAAACAGTCAGAATGAGCGCAGACAATATGCTTCTCACTGTCATGCAGGAACATTGACAACAATAGAAGTGGTTCTAAGGATATTGCCCCTTGCATTTTGCACACACACACTACTTGCCATTTGTAATGTAGGGGGATTTATTTCAGATTATGGTTCCTTAGAACCATAGCAGCAGCATTAGAATTGTAGAATGAATTTTCCAGCATGCAGATGCCCTGTTTCTTTAATTAGCTTGCTGAATTTTCCAGAAGTCTGAACAGAGTTTGATGCAGCCTCTTGCACAACAAAGTCTGATGCAGCCTCCGGCACAGAATGTGGCATCCCCATCATTGTCCTTATGGTTGCTGCACTGGAAGGTTCCTCAGGATGTGATGTATTTACAACACTGCGACTAATCATATAATTATAGCAAAAGCAGATTCTCACATTTAGCATTGCTCATAAATATTTGTTTAAGTGCACTTTTGTGGTCTACTATAATATCTACATGGGTAAAGTATGTAAGGAACTGATCTGATAAGTTTTTGTTATTAACAAAACTGGGGATTCACTTTAAGAAAGAGCAGCATGTGTGAAACATGTTTGTCTGGCTCCATCTGGTGGTAAAGAACTATGCTTACACATACTGTGCTTATTGAAGAAAATGCCTATTTGAAGATAGGGTTGAAATGCATTATTTTTAAGTGCCTGTTTTTAACCAAGAAACTAAAAATCTGGCAAGAGCATGATCATATATGTTACAGAAAGGCCCCATTTATATATCTTCACCTCAAAATGCCTGTATTTTTATTCTATTTCTAAGTATGAGATTTTAAAGCTGACCTTCAACTCAAAGGTTGTGTCATGCTGCCCTGCCCCCCCCTTATAATTTTTTTTTTTTTTTAATTAAGCCATATATTTGTACTGTTAAACAGCACTTTCACATTTCTCTCCCAGGCAAAAACTACATTAGTTAATACAGCAGCAAAGATAATCTCCTAGGTGAGATAGCCCAAGCCAAAAGAGAACTCCATAGTCTGAAATGGGTGTAGCTTTAGAGCCTTGTTAGGACTGGGGTTGTCCTCAGAACACTGTGGGAAATAGATAGATGCGCCCTCTGTTTTTATCTATTTCCAACATATTTTACTACCCCTGCATGTGCGAAAATGTGCCGTAGGGCTTTGGGTCCCAGGAGAGCCCTGTGCTACAGCTGAACATGTGCTGGCTTACCTGACCATTTATGCATGTGAGGGGTTTCTCGCATTTGTGCAAAGAGAGCTACCAGGGAAGTTTCAAACCTTCTCCGTCTTTGCACACGCACGAAAAATTGCGTGCATAGATGTGCCAATGGGCTCTGCCTGGACCTGAAGGCTAGGCAGAGCCCTGTTGGCACATCTGTGCATGCACCATAATGGCGGTGAGAGGGGGGTAAATACACCTGAGAGGCTGAAGTTCCACTTTTAAGATGTGTATTCTAAAACACGTTCCAGGGCGAAGGGCGCAGCCCTGTGCATTAAAACACATATAAAAAATTTTGTGCATTTTATATGCTTTGTAAATGCAGCACCTTTCATCTTTCTGAAACTGCATCCTGCAATAACTAATATGAAAATGCTTTGATGAAAAACAGTAACCATGTTACATTTAATGTAAATGAGTACTCAATACACATAACGCACTTATGCAGTAGTGCAGTTACTACGTGGTGAATTTATTTATGCAGCTCCCCCCCATCCCCACCTAAACACATATACCTGAGTCTTCTCTCAATCCAACAATGTTCTATCTGCAGCATCTCTTCTCCCCTCTTCCAGTATTCACAGGAGGTTCTGACGGCAATGGGAGCCATTGGCCCCTGCTGCTGTCAGACAAATCCTGTGAGGAGGGAGCAGGGGGCACTCGAAGAAGAGCAGGAGTGGAGAGCGCTGGAGGGGGATGCCAGAAGAGGAGGTAAAGGGGCTGCTCTGTGCAAAACCATTGCAAAGAGCAGGTAAATGTAGCATCTTTTTTTATTCGGAAAAAAATAAGTTCTACAACCGCTTTATTAACTTCGACCCTTAATAAGTATGCAGCAAGTCAGAGTGAAGTCAGTCCTTCCAATCTGAATACTTCTTCTAAATGAGTGACTCAAAAATTATTGAAGCCACTGGACCAATATGCATCCCAGGCAGGTATCACTTTTACAACGACAGAGTGGCAATGGCAAGAACCATGTGGTCTAAGGTATTCTTTAAGACATTCATACAGAACAAATTAGGACCAATTTAGTTTTGGGCACATGATGTGATTGCCGTGTTCCAATGTGTGTGTATATAGGGTGTAGTGAAAAATCAACAAGTTATGAGCATCACATGTAAGCACAAGATACTACAGTATGTACATGCTGCTGGTACATGCTTTGGGAACAGATGTACTTTTCATTTCACTCAAAAGCTATAAACATAAAGAATAACTTACTCTGAGACCTGGGAAACCACGAGGACCTCGGGGACCAGGCTCACCCACAACTCCTTCACCCTGAAAAATTAAGTGTTATACAACTCAAACATGATTTATAATAGACCAAAATATGTTAAAGCGGTATTAAACCGAAAAGCAAACATTTATTATATTGCAGCTTACCAATTTGTAGATTAGATTACTGCATTTGTTTCCTTTTTAGGCTTTCTTTCTTCTATTTTCATCTGTTGATCCAGCCAGTAAGTCAACAGAAAAGTTCTAGGGATGTTATAGGGATGTGACAGTCCATTTAACACTGGCAGGGGTGCTTAAAATGAGCAGATTTTGTTTAAGTACCGTATATAAAACCTTTATCCCAAAAGGAAAAACGGTTTGCTATAACTAATTATAAAGTATTAGCTGGAATTCAGCCCTGTATTTGTTACTGTATTTAAATCTGTGAGGACTTCTATAACCCCCCCCCCCCCGACTAACAATGCTGCTGTTCAAATCTTCCCCCTGTGCCCATCCAGAGTGGTGTCTGTATAATACAGGAGGTGTGTTACTGGCCAGATCACCAGGTGAATACAAAAGAAAAAAGCCTAAAAAATCAATACTAATACAGCTACTATTTGTAATTATTGGTAAGCTGAAATATATTATATTTTACCGCTTTAAAGTTAAAATGGCGATTTTGACATCATCCGCTCATCTTTCCTTAATGGCCAATCAAAGAAAGCCTTATACTCATTCATAACAGATGCAAAGCTTCCCTGGTTGAAAAACACTCATTCTGACTCATTTTGTTCAGGCAGCTGACAGGAAGTCACCTGTTCACTAAGCAATTCAGGAGCTGAATTGCTTAGTAATACAAATAGTTTGTTTGGGCCAGCTTGACCCAAAAGCTGGGTGTGACTGGAAAATTCAGCTTCAGTTCTAACTTTCGATTTTGACTGGGATTCACTTTAATGGTATTTTACTTGGACTTTATTCAAGTCTGTCAATAATATAGCAATTATTAAATGTAGGAGAAAAAAATAATTTCAGAATGGTATTTAACACTTATAGAGAGAATACCAACATTCCAATAATTACAACACCAATATATCAACATGGGACTTTTTAGGCACAGTACATAATACTATTTTAGAGAATCCATAATTGTATTTATCCTTCATAAAATACTTTTTTTTAACAGATTTAAGTGGTCACAGCATGTTACACATTTAAACAAAAATATATTATTCCACCCCCACTGTCTCTTTATGCCTCCTGCATGGTATCATACACTTCATATTTATAAAAGAATGTCTCAAGATCTTCCATGTACACAGTAGATGAAAAAAGATGATTCTGGATGTGTTTCATGGAGTATGTTCCCAATTTCCTCAATAGAGCACCAGAGTATGCATCTATGAGCAATGAAATAGAATTACAATAGCGTAGAAATAATCAAATTAATTTTGAATAGGTTCAAATCACACTGCATCGCAAAGTGCAGGCACTTTTTTTGGAACCGCACACAAACCCCATTGCGTGGTCATTTTGCACCATGAGAACCGGTGTGGGCAAACTGCATTTCATTTGCTATCCTTTGGGGGTGTCTTTAACTTTGTATTGACACCTGCAGCGGATTGCAAACACAGTGCAATTGCAATGTGATGTGGGAAACGCGCAAGAATCGCTGAGTTTTCTGTACCACGTATGTGTAAACCTACGCTAAATTAGTCAGTTCATTATAAATGGGCTGTCAAAGCACCTCAACGGACCAATTAAAGGACATTCACATTTTAAAAACCTGTAAAAGTCAATTCACAAAGCACAGGATATCACTTCTTAAAAAAACTTTGTAACTGTAAGTTTGAGGTTTTAGCTGTTACATGCACATCCTAAGTAATATTTATGTTTATGTAATAAACTCTTTTAGCAGAAAATGTTAAGAGATAAAATAAGGAGAGCGGGTAAAATAATGCAAATTTCTTGGTGAATAATCAAGCAGAATGGAGCTGTCATTTCTAAAGTAAGTTTGGTAATTATACAGGGAACCAGTTCATTTTTTTTTTTTCATTTGTTTTCCACATTAGATTCGTATTGCTTTTAGAAGATTTATTTTCTATAAGTATTTTATGCAATACATACATGCTTACCTTCTCACCCTTTATACCTGGTGGCCCTTGCAGTCCCTGAAAACATAAATATATATGATATAATACTATTTTAACATCCCCTTTGATCCCCACATTTTTTCCATTTTTGAAAACTATTTTCCAAAAACAAACTTCTGCTTGATTCCGAGCATGCGTGGACTTTTGTGCATCGGACTTGTGTACACACGATCGGACTTTCCTTTGTTGTCGGAAAATTTGAGAACCTGCTCTCAAGCATTTGTGTGCAGAAATTCCGACAGCAAATGTTCGATGGAGCATACACATGGTCGGACTTTCCGACAACAAGCTCACATTGAACATTTCCCGTTGGAAATTCCGATCGTGTGTATGCGGCATTATAGTTTACATAAGCTTATTTTAACAACCTCTTGTGCTCGATGAATTATATATTCAATTACATTCCCTTTTCATATTTGAGGTTTATAGGCTACAACTTTTACCATTGTGCTTATTTGTTTTTATATTATTAGTTAAACCCAATCTATTTGGACCTGACAAAATGTTCAATTGCAATTTGGATGTACAATTTGTTCTAATTCTGCTAATAGACTTTTTTTTTTAAAGACATTGGATAACAATTTTTATCCAAGATCAATCAATGTCACATGACAGCTGAAAAAATATCTTGATGTGTATAAAAATGGAGATAATGAGGTTGAGGTTGATTTACTGAAGGCAAATAGGCTGTTCATTTTACAACGGAATTCCCCCTGGCAAAATATCACATTGCAAGGAATACCCAATCTCTTGCAATGAAAAAAAAAACAACAGCATTTTTGCTTGCACATGATTGGATGGTGGAAGTCAGCAGAGCTTCATCTCATTTACTAAGCTCTGGGGAAAATGCCCTAGCAAATTAAGCTGTCAGTTTGTCATTATTAAATTAACCCCACTGTCATGGTGCAAGCCATTTGTTAGTTACCATCTAGAAAATGGGCTCCAGTTTTAGGCACCACTTGTAAAAGTGAGCAATAGGGATGAGCCGAACACCCTCCTGTTCGGTTCGCAGGAGAACATGCGAACAGGCAAAAAATTCAGCAGAACACACGAACACAGTTAAAGTCTATGGGACACGAACATGAATAATCAAAAGTGCTAAATTTAAAGGCGTATATGCAAGTTATTGTCATAAAAAGTGTTTGGGGACCTGGGTCCTGCCCCAGGGGACATGTATCATGTGTTTTTTTTAAATGGCCGGGAGCAATGATTTTTTAATGCTTAAAGTGAAACAATAAAAATTAAATATTCCTTTAAATATCGTGCCTGGGGGGGTGTCTATAATATGCCTGTAAAGTGGCGCATTTTTCCCGTGTTTAGAACAGTACCACAGCAAAATTTCTAAAGGAAAAATTGTCATTTAAAACTGATCGTGGCTGTAATGAATTGTCGGGTCTCGGCAAAAGATAAAACTCATTGAAAAAAAGAGCATAGGATCCACCCCCCAGTCCATCACCAGGCCCTTTGGGTCTGGTATGAATATTAAGGGGAACCCCGAACCAAAATTTTTTTTAAAAATTGCATGGGGTCCCCTTAAAATCCATACCAGGCCCTTCAGGTCTGGTATGGATTTTAACGGGAACCCTGTGCCAAAATTAAAAAAAAAATGGTATGGGGTCCCCTCCAAAAACCATACCAGAGCCTTAACCGAGCATGCAACCTGGCAGGCCACAGGAAAAGAGGGGGGAACGAGAGAGCACCCCCCCTCCTGAACTGTACCAGGCCACATGCCCTCAACATGGGGAGGGTGCTTTGGGGTAGCCCCCCAAAGCACCTTGTCCCCATGTTGATGGGGACAAGGGCCTCATCCCCACAACCCTTGCCTGGTGATTGTGGGGGTCTGCGGACGGGGGGGGCTTATCGGAATCTGGAAGCCCCCTTTAACAAGGGGACCCCCAGATCCCGGCCTCTCCCTGTGTGAATTGGTAACGGGGTACCCCTACCCCTACCATTTCACAAAAAAAATGTAAAAATGGTAAAAAATACAAGAGACCGCTTGGGACAAGTCCTTTATTAAAAAAAAAATAAAAATAAAAATGTCCCACGAGGTCCATTCATCTTCTTTTATCACACCGCCGAAAAAAAAAAAAGCCACAACCGACCCGCCTCCATGGTAAGCTCCCGCTGTCTGACGTGTCTTCGCTGTGACAGCTCTTATATAACTGAGGACGGGCCACCCGGTGACCCCGCCCCCTCTGACACCTCTGGCTACCCCGTGGCGTCAGAGAAGGCGGGGGTCACCTTAATATTCATACCAGACCCAAAGGGCCTGATAATGGTGGGGGGATCCCATGCTCTTTTTTTCAATTATCTGTATCTATATTGCTGAGACCTGACTATTCATTACAGCAGCGATCATTTTTAAATGACAATTTTTCCTTTAGAAATGTTATTTTGCTGTGGTACTGTTCTAAACACGGGGAAAATGCGCCACTTTACAGGCATACTATAGACACCCCTCAGGCACGATATTTAAATGAATATTTCAATTGTTTCACTTAGCTACTTACGTTCGACTCGAACATCGGGCTCATCCCTAGTGAGCAACCATATTAATTAAAGGGCTTAAAAATCATGTGTACTGTGTAAGATTACAAAAGCTGTGTATGTTAAGTTTGAAAAAGATATCTTAATGACATCAACATTAACATGCAAAGTATATTGTATCTAAGGCCAATGTAAACATTTGGCAAATGTTTTATTGCTAGGATAAAGACAATAGCACATCAGTTGGATATGTAGTAAAAAAGGTTTTGCCTGGTATAAACAACTCCTATTTTTATTTTTTTTTTATTCTGTACCTCTTTACCAGCAAGTCCAGGAGTTCCTTGAGTTCCAGGGATGCCATTTTTCCCCCTTTTTCCTCTTTCTCCCTAAAAAAACCCCAAACAAACAAAAAAACAAATAAAGTAATAATAGTTATAATAATTATATATGCAGGATTGTGGGCCACATCATGAACACATTTAACACCAGAGTTCAGATTTATACAAATCAAAAAGTGACAGTATCCTCACAACAGCACAAAACTTTACAGATCCAGTGTGAACAATTAACAGCAGTTTTGTACGTACAGTGTGATGACGTATTATCAGCACCAGACTTCAAGGTAAATGTCACATGCGTGGGGTGGCACAGTGGTGTAGTGGATAGCACTTTAGTCTAGCAGTAAGAAGGGACGCTGGTTTCAAACCCAACCACTACCTGCCTGGAGTTTGCATGTTCTCCCTGTGCCTGTGTGGGTTTCCTCCCACACTCCAAAGACATGCTGGTAGGTTAATTGGATCCTGTCTAAATTGTCCCTAGTATATGAATGTGAGTTAGGGACCTTAGAGTGTAAGCTCCTTGATGGTAGGGACTGATGTGAATGTACAATGTATATGTAAAGTGCTGCGTATATTGACAGCGCTATATAAGTACCTGAAATAAATAAAATATGCTAAATGTTTTACATTATTGTTAATGTTTTACATTACCCTATATAGAAGAAATTCATCCATGTTAAACCTACTTAAATCTGTATAATAAAGATAAATTCCAGGTATGGTATATTTGTACATAGTTACATTAGTCCAGCATGGACCAATGTAAGTATGTATATACCATACCTAGCCGATGCCCCTGGAAGTTGGAAACAGCTGAAGTAGACACTGCTACTCCAGTGATCTCCACTTGCTTCAGTGTCCCATAGATTGTGAGGAGGCGGAGAGTGGAAAGTCATCACCCCTCCTCTCCATCTCATCCAATCAGAGAATACTTTGCGGTTATTCAGAAAGTGCATTCTCTGAATGGCTCCTGTTCCACCTGTTCCGACCTTATATCTTTGGAATGCAGCAGGCCAGCCTCTCAGCACATAAGGCAGAAGTGGAAGTGGAGATCACTGGAGTAGCAGTATCTACTTCAATGATTTCAACTTCTAGGGCTATTGATCAGGTATTATATATACATAGCTACATTGGTCCAAGCTGGACTAATGTACCTATGTATACAATATCCATACCTGTAATTCCCCCTTAAATTTGTATATAGCTATACATAACAAAAATAATATGAGCACCACAAATAGGAAAAAGTCCTTAAAAAGGAAAGGTAAATGGAACAAAAACCAGCTAAAAACCTTATAAAGTAGTATGCATTAAAGAGTTGATTTACTAAAACTGGAGAGTGCAAAGTCTGGTGCAGATGTGCATGGTAGATCCGCTTCTAGCTTTAGCTTCTTCAATTAAGCTTTGACAAAAAAAATGAAAGCTGGTTGGTTTCTATGCAGAGATGCACCAAATTCTGCATTCCCCAGTTTTAGTAAATCAACCCCATTGTGTTACAGTACAGCAGCTGGGCTTATCTCTTTAAAAACTGGACCAAAGAAAAACACAATTAGGGATCTATGTGTTATGTTTTACACAAGAATCACACAAATTTCACCCAGGAGTAACACATTTTTTCACTTGTTAAATGTTGTGTGAACCTTATGTGAAACAATTCATTAATAGAATCCCTAAGTCCAAAGCAGCATGGTAGCCAAAATATGTATTTTAAACTTAATAAAGTACAGGTCACAGACTGAAAGTCAACATTTGACTCCATGTAATGACCAACAACTCTATCTTTCTTTTGCTCCATCTTTATAATGTATTCCTCTTTTCTTTAACAACTGTGCACCACAATTTATTTTTACTAACAGGAGGTCCAGGAGGCCCACGCATTCCTGGTTCTCCTCTTTCACCCATAGATCCAGAAATACCAGGATTTCCTTGAATCCCTTGGATACCTTGCACTCCCTGAGGCCCTCGTTCTCCTGGTTCACCCTGCGGGGGAAAATATATTACTGGTTTATATCCTGCACTAAGAACACAGCAGTAGTAAAAAGTACATAATTGGCAAACGCTACAAAATATCCCTGACCACAAAGATGATTTTTATGTCATCAGCTATATGAGACATTACCTTAATACCAGGAGGTCCAGCTTGTCCCACTGGTCCTCTGTGGCCAACACCTGGTTCACCCTATAAAGATACAATAAACTGAGTCAGGGTAGATTTCTTTTTTGCTTCATTCTTTGGTACATTTTTCTCAGCCCAGCACTAAAGAACTAATTTGTTACACATTTCATCTTTCATGACGTCATTAGGAGCAAAGATCCTTTATAAAATGAGGATGTTTCCTCTTCTTTCTGCAGCTTACATACTGTCATGAAGTTCTCTGGATGAGAAGGGATGCTGATATTGCACAAATAAATCAAAAAAGTTCAACCCACTTATTTATTTAAAGGGCGATAGGGATTGAATGAGTTCTTACTGCAAGGGAAATCTGGTGTTTGGGTCCACACTGAAGAACAAACACAGAGATTGTTGCATATGCAACTGAGTATAAACTTAAGCTGGTTTTTGCACATACATTTACTGCTAGATTTGGGAATTGCACAAGTCACTTTACAAGGATTATTTTGCACAGAATAAATAGATAATACTTATTAACATTGATGTTCACCACTTATATTGGTATTATTATTGTGTTTTTTTTTAATTCATTTAATATATTGTTTTAATAATTTTCATTCATATTTAGTTTGAAGGGAAAGTATAATAAATTGTGGGTGATTAATCGGCACTAAATAATATCAGTTTATTCACTTTTTGATTGAAAAAGTGCTGAAAATCAAAGTGGTTGTAAAGTTTCATTTTTAAATAATAAATTGGTTTATACTTGCAATTCCTTTGCACAGAGCAGCCCTGAACCTCCTCTTCTCGGGTCCCCTGTTGGCACTCCTGGCTCCTTCCCTCCAGCCAATGGCTCCCACTGCCTCAGCAGCAGAGAAGAGCTGCAGACACGCGCAGCGCTGGATCGAATGAGGGCTCAGGTAAGTAAAAAGAGGGAGGGGAGGATGCTCATGCTTAAATATTTTTTGCTTTAACCACTATAGCTCTGGAAGGATTTACCCCTTTCCTGAAAAGGCAATTTTTCGCGATACAGCACTGCGTTACTTTAACTGACAACTGGGCGGTCGTGCAACGTTTTGCGGTTTTTATTTTTTTTGCTATAAACATAAAAAGACCGACAATTTTGAAAAAAAACAAAAAAAAACAATATTTTTTACCTTCTGCTATAAAACATACCCAATAAAGAAATAAAAAAAATCAAATTTCTTCATAAAATTAGACTAATATGTATTCTGCTACATATTTCTGGTAAAAAAAAAAAAAACACAATAAGCGTATATTGATTGGTTTGTGCAAAAGTTATAGGATCTACAAAATAGGGGAAATATTTATGGCATTATTTTTTTTTTTTTTTACAAGTAATGGTGGTGATAAGTGATTTTTAGTGGTACTGCGACATTGCGGCGGACAGATCAGACACCTATCTGACATTTTTGACACTTTTTTTGGGAACCAGTGTCATTATTATAGTGATCGGTGCTAAAAATATGCACTGACATTATACTAATGACACTGACAGGGAAGGGGTTAACATCAGGGGTCGATCAAGGGGTTAAATGTGTTCCCTCTGTGTGTTTCTAACTGTGCGGGGGGATGGGCTGCCGGTGACAACACACAGATCCATCTTCCTGCATAGCTAAAGACAGTATCTCTGTGTGATCCCCTGTCAGAACAGAGATCTCCCTTGTTTACTATGGCAGATCCCCGTTCTGTCACTGTGGGGAACGATCGAGGGCGGCCTGCAGGAAACAAGTCCACCAGACCGACTGATTGGCTCCCCCGCTGGGCAATGGGCCCACAGAACCTTGCGCACGAACCGACATACACCTATGGTGATTTGCGCAACCAAGCCAACCTGCCGCACTATAACGGCTAGTCGACAAGAGGTTAATGCAAGGAATGCATTAGGGTAATACATTTTTTGGCTTTAGAAACACTTTAAGGAGATTACACATGACACCAACAGCCAAGAAATGTTTAGAGTTGTTTAGCTATTGGATCATTGTGTGTGTGGGGTGCTTGGTAGGTGTACATCTTCGCCAGCACACCATGGATCAGCAGACAAGGTTGTCCAAAAAAGGTTTTTTAATCGAAAATGGTCACATCACAAGGGGGGTGATGTGAGCACCCCCCTTGTGATGTGAGCACCCCCCTTGTGATGTGACCATTTTCGATTAAAAAAACTTTTTTGGACAACCTTGTCTGCTGATCCATGGTGTGCTGGCGAAGATGTACTTCTGTTTGATGCTTCCAGAACCCAACTGGTAATCGTTACAGCACCCGTTAATGCTCTATGCCGTTTACCCGGGAACGTGTGCGACTGGAATATTGAATTGACTGAGCACTGCCTGTCAAGCATCTCATTAAAATGCACGTGTGAGGCTTCTTAGAGAGCTTATTAATATGCATAAGTGCACTAGAATATGATCTATCATTTGAAGCTGAAATTTAAGTAGATATAAAAGTCAATATTCATGCACTTATTGATTCTTTAAAAATTAATTAAACTGATATTACAAACAACTCTCAACAGTACCTGTATCGCTTTTTGCATTAGCCTCCTCTAATAAGAGGGAAGGTCAGCACTGTAAGCCTGACAGGTTTTACTGCATTCTTTCAATACGAAGATATTTTTGAGAGGAGATGGGGGCAGATAGGATATCTTAATGTAAAAAGAACCTATAGATACAAAAAGAAACTGTGGAAGATAAATGTGGACAATTATTATTGGCCAATTCTGCCAAGGATAATTGTGATATCCAATCTGCTTGACTACTGTATATGAAAAAAAGCATCAGAACTAATTAGTATCTCAGTTTGACTATTAGACTGAGGATGTTGGACAAAGAAAAGAGATACCAAAGCTCCAAGAAATTATTATTATTAGCATTTTTATTATTATACAGGATTGATATAGTGCCAACAGTTTGCGCAGTGCTTTACAATGTAGAGGAGGGACAGTACAATTACAACACAGTTCAATACAGAAGGGATGGGAGGGCCCTGCTCATGGAGCCTAAAATCTAAAGAAATACATGGAAGGCTCAATAAAACTTTGAAATAAACAAGAAGCAACAAATTCTGTGTAACTTGTACGAATAAATTAGCTAACTGTCTACCAGATGGTAACTTGAGTGAAGCAGCTGAAATCGCTGAAAGAATAATCTGGGTCAGATAGTCGAGGGTCAAGATGGGCAACAGACAAAAGAATAATTCAATAAAGTAGCCGAGGATCAAGACAGGCATCAGACAAGAGAGTAATCCAAAAAACATAGCCAAGGGTCAGTCCAGAGAGTAACACAGAATACACATTATCACCAGTGTTAATTTAGTCAATGAAAAAAATTTATATCAATGGCCTTTTTACAGTGATGAAAACTAAAGGAAATATACACCACTTTTTCGTCCACTGAGCAAAACTATGACAAAAGTCAATTCCATTTTTGTTAATGAACGAAAAAGAAATGAAAATGTGAAGTAGGGATGTTTGCCCCCGGTTTCCACAGAGCTCCATGCTCAGCACTAGGGATGTTGGCTGCATCTCTCACACCACATGAGTGTCTGCTTTCCATTCTCACTGAGCCTGGGCTACGAGCACCTGGACAGCACCCCCCCCATACAAATGAATGGGAGAGCCTGGATCTGCTCTCCCTTCCTGTGCCTGGCTCTCCCTCCCCTGCAGCCTGTCCCTCTCTCCTGTGCAGCCTCTCCCTCCCGTGCAGCCTATCCCTCTCTCCTGTGCAGCCCATCTGTGTGCTGTACATGTGAAGAGGATGTGTCAGTGGCGGCTGGTGAAGTTTTAGGATGGGGGGGCGCCAGACCCCGCCCTTCCTTTTTGACCCCTCCCACTTGGTGAAAATGGGCGTGGTTTCAGCGAAATAGTGGGCGTGGCTCTAAGGTGGTGTGGTTAGCGTCTGAGATGAACGAGGGATGGAGGGAGAGGGAGAGGGAGAGAGGGACAGCAGGCCTAGATCCTACACAACAAAAGAAATGTGTATTCTACAAAGTTTAACAATCAGCAGATAAAGATACTCCAAACACCTGGTGTTAGCGCTTCAATCATCCCGGCACCATGGTTGTTATGGTGTCAGGATGATTGAAGCTCATTATTACTATTATTACATTGTAATATAAAATGAAATCGTTCAACTCACCATAATGCAGAATCAGTGGGAGCCCCGAGTGTGTCACTAGCCACGTCGCCTACAACCAGATGCCATCAGGTGTCCCCAGCAGTCCCTTCTTACATGCAGCCTGTGTCACATCAAATGCAGCCTCTGTCTCCCCCCCAAATCCAAATGCAGCCTCTGTCCCCCCCCCCAAATGCAGCCTCTGCCCCCCCAATACAGCCTCTGTCCCCTTACATCAGAGTTGCCATCAGTGTCCCCCCACAGCATGTGTCCCCATCAGAGCCCCCCACAGCAGGTGTCCCCCACAGCAGGGTGTCTCCATCAGAGTCCCCCCACAGCAGGTGTCTCCATCAGAGTCCCCCCACAGCAGGTGTCTCCATAAGAATCCCCCCACAGCAGGTGTCCCCATCAGAGTCCCCCCACAGCAGGTGTCCCCATCAGAGTCCCCCCACAGCAGGTGTCTCCATCAGAGTCCCCCCACAGCAGGTGTTCCCATCAGAGTCCCCCCACAGCAGGTGTCCCCCATCAGAGTCCCCCATCAGAGCCCCCCGCCAGAGCCCCCCACAGCAGGTGTCACCTATCAAAGCCCCCCCACAGCAGGTGTCCCCTATCAAAGCCCCCCCACAGCAGGTATCCCCTATCAAAGCCCCCCCACAGCAGGTGTCCCCTATCCAAGCCCCCCCACAGCAGGTGTCCCCTATCAAAGCCCCCCACAGCAGGTGTCCCCCATCAAAGCACCCCACAGCAGGTGTCCCCCATCAGAACCCCCCACAGCAGGTGTCCCCCATCAGAGTCCCCCCACAGCAGATGTCCCCCATCAAAGTCCCCCCACAGCAGGTGTCCCCCACAGCAGGTGTCTCAATCAGAGTCCCCCCACAGCAGGTGTCCCCATCAGAGTCCCCCCAAAACAGGAGTTGCCCATCAGAGCCCCCCACAGCAGGTGTCCCCCATCAGAGCCCCCCCACAGCAGGTGTCCCCCATCAGAGCCCCCCACAGCAGGTGTCCCCCATCAGAGCCCCCCACAGCAGGTGTCCCCCTCAGAGCCCCTCACAGCAGGGTGTCTCCATCAGAGTCCCCCCACAGCAGGTGTCCCCCATCAGAGCCCCCCACAGCAGGTGTCCCCCATCAGAGCCCCCCACCAGAGCCCCCCACAGCAGGTGTCCCCCATCAAAGCCCCCCACAGCAGGTGTCCCCCATCAGAGTCCCCCCACAGCAGGTGTCCCCCATCAGAGCCCCCCCACAGCAGGTGTCCCCCATCAGAGCCCCCCCACAGCAGGTGTCCCCCATCAGAGCCCCCCCACAGCAGGTGCCCCCCATCAGAGCCCCCCCACAGCAGGTGTCCCCCATCAGAGCCCCCCACAGCAGGTGTCCCCCATCAGAGCCCCCCACAGCAGGTGTCCCCCATCAGAGCCCCCCACAGCAGGTGTCCCCCATCAGAGCCCCCCCACAGCAGGTGTCCCCCATCAGAGGCCACCACAGCAGGTGTCCCCCATCAGAGCCCCCCACAGCAGGTGTCCCCATCAGAGTCCCTCCACAGCAGGTGTCCCCCATTAGAGTCCCTCCACAGCAGGTGTCCCCCATCAGAGCCCCCCCACAGCAGGTGTCCCCATCAGAGCCCCCCCAGATTCTCCACACAGCGGTACTTACCTTCAGTCTCCTGCGGTGTCCTCCTCCTCACACTGGCACGAGCATTCTTCCTGCTTCCTCTCTCGGGCGCAATGAGAAAGAGAACCAGGAAGTGACATCTGACTCAGGGCAGATGTCAATCAAATCTGAAGTGCCAAGTAGTTTCCGCCCGTGCCTGTAGTATGTATTGCTATGGCCGAGCGGAAGCTACTCGGCGCATCAGAAAACGCCATAAGGCGGGATAAACGCCCGCAAATGCAGCGCCACGTCTGCAATTTCGTGATTGCATAGACGTGGCGCTTCCTATAAGTGCACTGTGTCCGGCGTCGCACTGTATCCAGCGTCCGAACACAGTGCACTTAAGGACCTTTTTTTTCCTTTTTTTTTTTTTTTAAAGGGCCAGTATTAAAAATTTTTTTTTTTTTTTTTTTTTTACTTTTTTTTTTTGTTTTTGTTTTTGCTGCCTGGAGGGGGGGGGTATGGGCGGCGCCCAGGCGCCCAGGCGCCCCCTATGGATGGGCCGCCACTGGGATGTGTGGGTGGGAAAGTTTCAATCAAGCAGCTGAAATATGAAGCCGCTGACTACGGGGGACTGAGTGAGTGAGCAGTTCATCACTGTGACCATACTCTCCCACTCCTTTAATTCCTTCCTGCCATCTCTCCCCATCCTCCTTTCTTTCTTCAGGCTATAATAGTACCTGGTTCTTTGTGCATTTAAGTGGGCTCACACCATGCCATTACCTTGAGAGATTTAGGAGATTAAAACAGGCAGTGAGGAAATGTGATATCACCTCCTCACTGCCTGTCAAATGACTCTGAAAAATTACCTGAGCATGGATCTCTCTTCAGTGGAGTCTCAGTGACTGCTGCAAGTGTGAACAACCCTTTGGGTTCACACTGGTACGCAGTAGTGGTATACTCACAGTTTTCCTGCATGTTACTCCTGGGTGGGGATGAGCCGAACACCCCCCGGTTCGGTTGGCATCCAGAACATGCAAACAGGCAAAAAATTTGTTCGAACACGCAAACACCGTTAAAGTCTATGGGACACGAACATTAATAATCAAAAGTGCTAATTTTAAAGGCTTATATGCAAGTTATTGTCATAAAAAGTGTTTGGGGACCTGGGTCCTGCCCCAGGGGACATGTATCAATGCAAAAAGAAGTTTTAAAAATAGCCGTTTTTTCGGGAGCAGTGATTTTAATATTGCTTAAAGTGAAACAATAAAAGTGTAATATTCCTTTAAATTTCGTACCTGGGGGGTGTCTATAGTATGCCTATAAAGGGGCGCATGTTTCCTGTATTTAGAACAGTCCGACAGCAAAATTACATTTCTAAAGGAAAAAAAGTAATGTAAAACTACTATCGCTACTATCGCTACTAACTACTGTAAAACTACTATCGCTAGCACCGGCTATAATGAATTGTCGGTCCGGCAATACACATAAAAGTTAATTAATAAAAATGGCATGGAATTCCCCCACAGGGGAACCCCAAACCAAAATTAAAAAAAAAATGCGTGGGGGTCCCTCTAAATTCCATACCAGGCCCTTCAGGTCTGGTATGGATATTAAGGGGAACCCCGCGCCAAAATTTAAAAAAGGCGTGGGGTCCCCCCAAAAATCCGTACCAGACCCTTATGCGAGCACGCAACCTGGCAGGCCACAAAAAAAGAGGGGGGGAGGAGAGAGTGCCCCCCCTCCTGAACCGTACCAGGCCACATGCCCTCAACATTGGGAGGGTGCTTTGGGGTAGCCCCCCAAAGCACCTTGTCCCCATGTTGATGGGGAGAAGGGCCTCATCCCCACAACCCTTGCCCGGTGGTTGTGGGGGTCTGCAGGTGGGGGGCTTATCGGAATCTGGAAGCCCGCTTTAACAAGGGGACCCCCAGATCCTGCCCCTACCATTTCACAAAAAAAGTTTGAAAAAGGTTAAAAAACACAAGAGACGGTTTCTGACAAGTCCTTTATTAATTTCTTCTTCTTCCACCTTCTTTCTTCTGGTCTTCCTTCGGTGTTCTTCTTCTTCCTTCATCTTCTTCTTCTCCATCTGCTTCTTCCTCCGCTCTTCTCATCCCGCATCTTCCTCCGGCTTCTTCTCCGCTCCGTCCGCACGATTCGCCTCAGTGGGAGTCTTCTGCCGTGTGAAGCTTTGGTTCTTCTGACACTTCTTATATAACGGAGGGCGGGGCCACCCGGTGACCCCGCCCTCCTCTGACGCACGAGGACTTCCCTGTGGCTTTCCCCGTGTTGTCAGAGGGGGGCGGGGTCACCCATTTTAAACTTTTTGACACTTTTTTTGTGAAATGGTAGGGGTACATTTGTACCCCATTACCAATTCACATGGGGGGCCGGCCCGGATCTGGGGGTCCCCTTGTTAAAGGGGGCTTCCTGATTCCGATAAGCCCCCCCACCCGCAGACCCCCACAACCACTGGGCAAGGGTTGTGGGGATGAGGCCCTTCTCCCCATCAACATGGAGACAAGGTGCTTTTGGGGGCTACCCCAAAGCACCCTCCCAATGTTGAGGGCATGTAGCCTGGTATGGTTCAGAAGGGGGGGTGCTCTCTGCCAGGTTGCGTGCTCACATAAGGGTCTGGTATGGATTTTTGGGGGGACCCCACGCCATTTTTTTTATTTTGGCGTGGGGTTCCCCTTAAAATCCTTTTGAGGGGGACCCCACGCCATTTTTCTTTTTAATTTTGGTGTGGGTTCTCCTTAATATCCATACCAGACCTGAAGGGCCTGGTATGGAATTTATTTCGCCGCACTCTCATTTGCCACTAACTTCCCCCACAACCAATATTCTTTCTTGTCTAATTATACAATCATTATTCCTTTGGGCCATCTTTTTCTCCTTTCTCTTCTTCCCCCCTACCCTTCTCCCTCCTCTCTCCTCCTCCTCTCCCTCCTCTGTTCCTATCTACACTTTCCTCTCTCATATTTCCCCCATATCTCTACATCTGAAGCCTTTCCACTACCAGTTGATGTGGGGCTAAGTCCAAATCCCCCAGCCATGATTGCCATATCTTGTCAAATTTTCCCTTGTCACTTCTGCGGCTATAGGCCAGTCGCTCTCTAGGAAGCAAAGAATTTACATACGAAATCCATTGCTTCCCTGTGGGTACCGTTGGGGCCATCCAGTGCTTTGCAATAAGTTTTCTAGCTAAATACATCAGTCTAGTTAACATATAATACTTTCCTCCCGGGAACATTTTTACGTTTATGGCTCCAAGCAAGTATACTATCGGGTTTAGGGGGATGGGGACTTGCGTCAGCCTAGTAATGCACTGGGAGACTTCATCCCAATACCTATGCAACTTTGGGCACCTCCAGATTAGGTGGATGAAGTCCCCCTTGTGCACTCTACACTTAGGGCACAACGGGGAGTCTCTTCCTCCCCATTTATATAGCTGTGCTGGTGTCCTGTAGGCCCTATGTAAAATAAATAGTTGTGACAACCTTTGGGATGCGGATAACGATACCACTGGAATAGCTTCAAGTACCATTTCCCACTGTTTTTCATCTATCTCCCCTATATCTTCTGCCCATTTGTTTCAACACTTTAACGAGGCATGGTCCTGAACCGAGATCAGTAATTCCCTATATATTTTTGATATTAGCCCTTTCCTCGTATCTGCTATTAAAACATCACTCAATAGTGGTGATGTTGATACTGTCAGAGAGTGTGTTATTTGTTGTGCCTGCAACGCATGGCGAAGTTGGAGATATTGATAAAAACCCCTGGGGTTCAAGTGAAATTCTCTACATAGTTGTTCATATGTCTTTAGCACCTCCCCCTCATAGAGCTGTGAGAAAAACCAAACCCCCTTTTCTTTCCAATGTGTAAAACCTTGTAATTCCTGGACCTCAGTGTATCTTTTATTATGCCATATCGGTGTAAATGGGAGCACGCCCGTTATTTTCAGCGTTTTCCGAATCTCTCCCCATACCCTTTTAAGGAGGATACTTGTGGGTTCTAGGCCCTTCATACTTGGTAAATCCATTTCCAAATGGGAGGCCGCCTCTAATGCGGGTTCCGATGTGGTCACCAATTTACATGTAGGGTCCTCATTTCCTTTCCGTCCCCACCCTGCCATTTGCTGTAGCTGTGATGCCAGAAAATACAATTTAGGATGGGGTATTGCCAACCCTCCTCTGTCTTTTCCATATTGTAATGTTTCTAAACTAATCCTAGGTGCCTTTTTTTTCCATATCAGTTCCCTCATTAATGTATCGATTTGCTTGAACCACTTTTTTGATATCCATATCGGTGAATTATGTAAAACGTACAGTTGCTGTGGTGCCCATACCATTTTTATTAAGTTTGCTCGTCCTATAACTGATAGTGGAAGCCTACACCAGCTATTACATTTTTCTTTCTGTCTGGCGAGCAGTGGTCCCAGGTTCAGCCGAAGATACTCAGCCGGATCTGGGGACACCGTCACTCCCAGATACTTAAAGCTATTAACTATAACTATTTGTTCTGCCCCCTCTGGTAATCGATCCCTCAGCTGATCTAGTGGCATTAGGGTTTGAATTTGACCATTTGATAGTGAAGCCTGAAAAGCTACCGTAGTCTCCCACTATCTCTATCACTGCCCGCAATGAAGAGGCCATGTCGCCTAGATATATAAGTGCGTCATCTGCGTATAAGGATATTTTTTCTTCTCTCTGATGACTACGAAACCCCACCACCTCTGGTGAGTTCCGAATCAATATGGCCAAGGGCTCTATAGCCAAGGTGAACAGCAATGGAGACAGTGGGCAACCCTGTCTGGTACCTCTGTGCAATTCAAATGGAGAGGAAAGGTTATTATTGATACGTAACCTGGCTCTAGGTTTAGAATAGAGTACCTTTACCCACGATACAAATTTACTTCCCATTCCAAATCTTTCCAATATTTCCATGAGGTAGGGCCACTCCACACTATCAAACGCCTTTGCAGCATCCAGTGACAGAATGGCCCTACCCCCCGGATTGTCTACTGGCACCTGTAGATTCATATATAGCCTCCTTGGCTCCTTGAACGAGTGGGTATAAAGCCAGACTGATCACAGTGAACCAGCTTGCCGATAACTTGAGATAGCCTCTTGGCCAGAACACTGGCAAAAAGCTTAACATCCGCATTTAATAGAGAAATTAGGCGGTAAGAGTCCAATAGAAGTCTGTCTTTTCCTGGCTTTAGAAGTACTGTTATTATTGCCTCTTGCATACTATCTGGCAAGCTGCCCACTTTCCCAGCCTCCGTTATAGCCTGCAACAGTGATGGTAAAAGGTCCTGCCTATAATCAGAGTATACTTCCGCCGGTATCCCATCTGGGCCTGAGGATTTATGGTGCGTTGCACCCTCCAAAGCTTCTGTTAATTCAGCTAGTGTAATTGGACGATTCAGCATTTCCCTATCCGCTTCCGTTAGCCGCGGGAACGGACAGGTTTGTAGGAACTGTACCAAATCAGATGGAATATAACTAGTTTTACTAGAGTACAAATCCTTGTAGAACTGCTGAAAGCTATTTAAGATATCTGAACTAAGGGTCTGCCTCTCCCCAGATTCTGCCCTCACAGCTAAGATGTTGGTAGATTCCCGTTACTCTCTAGCTATAAGGGCTAAAAGGCGGCCAGTATTTTCCCCCTCTTCAAAATAACTCTGTTGCTGAAAATATTTTCTCTTCTCTGCTGCAGATAACCATACCGAGTTATGTACTACTTGGGCCTCCTTCCAGGACTCTTGATTAGATTGTGACGGGTCCATTATTAAAGCCTGTTCCCTTTCTTTCACTTCTTCCCGCACCCTATTCTCCCATTCCCTGGACCGAGTTTTAATTCCCGCGATTTCTTTAATGAGACATCCCCTCAAGAATGCCTTGAGTGTGTCCCATACTACCGCTGCACTAGCTGATCCCCTATTAAATTGCAAAAATTCCGTAGTGCCCCTCTCGTTCTGTCTACCTGCGGGAGCAGAGTTAACCAATAAGGGTTCACTTTCCATAAGGGGCGTCCCGGAGTTCCAGTAGCGTCTAGCCGTACCCAAAATGGAGAGTGGTCAGATAGTAGGCGCGGCTCATAAGCCGAGTCCTCCACCCGCTGCATAAGTGCCTCATTCCCTAATCCTAGATCGATACGGGAAAAACCATCATGTGTTGCAGAGTAGCACGAATAACATCTGTCCTTTTCATGCCTCTCTCTCCATACATCCCGAAGTCCCAGTTCCAGAAGCAAGGCAGCGAAAGCCGTCTTGCCAGCTGTCTGTCTCACACTTCTGGGTGTCAAGGACATTCTATCCTGGGAATTGTCCAAGATATTATTATAGTCTCCCATTGCTAATACTGGGACATCCGGATGTAAGGCCATAAATTGCGATAGGCACCCAAGGAGAACTGTTGAGAATGGTGGGGGGATATATATAGAGGCAATTATACATATTAGTCCATTGAGTTTACACAGCAGAAAAACACATTTTCCCTCCTTATCCACCCTCTGTTGTATGCACTCAAAGGAGACATCCGAGGAGACCATTACACTAACTCTCCTTGAGTGTGAAGTGTGCATAGAGTGGAACTGTATCGGATATCTCCGTGAGCGCAATAGGTGAACAGAGTCGGGGCGCATGTGTGTTTCTTGCAAGCAGATTATCTGAGGTTTCATTTTATCAAAATATCTAAACATTGCACTTCTCTTGTCTCTATCCCCCAACCCCCTCACATCACATTCCATGTCATTAATAGTATACCTCTTTTTTTCCCCTTACTCATATAAGAAAGCAAACCAGTTACTGTGATTATAAGACCAAGAACAACAACATAAAAAATGGATCAAGATACAATTATCCTTCTGGGTTTTACCTACCCCTAGGGCCCTGCCAGCGTGCAATACATTTCTACATTCCTTCCCCTTTTTCCCCCACTTATCAGTAGTGAGACTTAAAAAACATTTGTGGTAAAACTTATATTTGTGATATTTTCCACTATTCATTTGTGTTAAACCTCCCCCTCCCGTCCGTCCCCTACCTCCCCCCCCCCATTTCCACCCCACACCCTGCTGCCTCACCCATCCCCCCTCCCTCCCCTTCCCCTCCCTCCTTGCCCTACCCTAGGGGCTTTATTCCTGACCTCCATTCCCCATGCTACACCAACGATCCTCACCTATACCATACATCTCTATACCCCCTTTCTCCAGGGGTCCCTGACTCCCCCCCTCCCCCCTCTCTGACCACTTTTTAGTGCTATTCATGTGCAATAGTTTTTGTGCATTTAAATTAAATACTTTTATCGTACCAGCCCCATTTTAATCTAGTTAGTGTATGCCTATCCTTCTACTTTATTCTATTCCCACTTCTCCCCCTAATACCTCTATCCATGCTTTACTTATTATTATTAATTATTTGTTTATTTCTTATTTCTTATTTTTAATTATTGATTATTATCATTATTTTCCCTCTCCCTTCCCTCTACCCCTGTGCCTTTAAAGAATTAACTTTTATATTATACCAGCTGCAGAGTCCAGAGGGGGAAAAAAAAAAAGGGGGGGGGGGAGAAACAAAGAAAAAAAAAAAACCAAAAAAAAGGGTCTAATTAGTCTCTAGTCTCTCATCTCCTATATTCCGTGCTGTTTTCCCATTGTCCTCCAGCCACTCTTCCACGCTCCGTGGAGAATCAAAGAAGTGTATACCGTTCGTTGTAGATACTCTTATATGGGCGGGGTACAGCAATGCATAGTCCATCTTGTTTTGCTGTAGCGTACGTTTAATCGGCATATATGCCGCTCGGCGTTTTTGAAGATCTGGAGAAAATACCTGATACAATGAAATTTTTACCCCCTTATAGAGGATCTCTCCCATTTCTCTTGCCTTCCGAAGCAGAGATACTTTATCTCTGAAGTTAAACATTTTTACAAGTATGGGTCTTGGGTACTCCCTTCCCTGACGGGGTTTAAAGGGGACTCGGTGGGCACGCTCAATACCAAAAAAGGAAGAAATAGTTGCAGCCCTAAATGTCTCCTTAACCCATCCCTCCAGGAATTCTATAGGATCAGATCCCTCGCTCCGTTCAGGCATGCCAATTACTCTTACATTATTTCTCCGATTTCTATTTTCTAATTCATCTATTTTGGCTGCCTGGTTGTTTATATGTTTCTTCATCTCAGTTATGTCTTGTCTGAGCGGAAATAACGCATCTTCTACTGCACTTAATCTTTCCTCTAGGACCGTTGTTCTTTCCACCGTCTCTTTCAGCCTGCCTCCCAACACTGCAAGTTCCTCCTTTATGCCTTTCAGCTGGATATCCGGACCAGTAATTGATTCCTTGCATGCAGTTATCGCATATAGAAGATCCCTCTATATGGCTCTTCCGCTCCTCTACTTTGTTCTCCCTCCGTATTTGCCTTGGTTATATTAGGTGGCTTTTTAATTGCTGTATCAGCACTTATGATGTCAAATTTCCCCGCTCCTTGTTCTTTTGTGGGCGGTACTGCCATCGGGCTTGCCATTACCGATGCCAGTCCACCGCTTTGGCTTTTCCTAATCACAGAGGTTCCTGGTTGAGCTGGTTGTTGGGATTTTAATGGTGAGAGGGAGGTTCTAGCGAATCGCTCTAGCTTTGTTGTTGCCGCTGCTGCGGCTGCGGCTTTTGCTTGGTTTGTCTGGTTTTTTGTAGAGTGTGTGACCTGGGCTCCTTCTTGTTGTGGCAGATGTTGTGACTGGTGCTGGTTTGCTTTTTCCTCTGCTGCCCGCTTCCCAGCCATAGTGTTATGTCAGGGGAAAAAAAGAAAAAGGGAAAAAGAAAAAAGTAGGACTAGGACCAATTTTCCATTTATTGTCCAGTACTGCGGCACCAATTTGCAGTGGTTTAGGCCTCCAGATCTCAGCCTTCCTTTTATTGATTAAACTGTAATTAGTACTATCCCATGTTGCTGATTTTGATTGAAAATAATAACAAGAAAAAATCCCACTGCTCACCTGTAATACCATGACACCAGCTTAGCGGCGAAATAGAGCAATAGGTAGACGAGTGAGAAATATAATTCAAATTACAGCTAGTGTTATAAAATAGATTTTAAAGCACCATTCCACTGGTTCTATTAATTCTGTTGTTGTTAAGACTGACTCACAAACCAGCTCCCTGTCCGTCTCCCACCCCGGACTGGGGCTGCTATTTTCTGTGTTTCAGGTACAGTGTCCTTAACACCAGCAACTGTTATGCCCCGTACACACGGTCGGACTTTGTTCGGACATTCCGACAACAAAATCCTAGGATTTTTTCCGACGGATGTTGGCTCAAACTTGTTTTGCTTACACACGGTCGCACAAAGTTGTCGGAATTTCCGATCGACAACCACGTCACGTACACCACGTACGACGAGACTAGAAAAGGCCGGTTCAGAACCAAGCGTGGCACCCTTTGGGCTCCTTTTGCTAATCTCGTGTTAGTAAAAGTTTGGTGAGAGACGATTCGCGCTTTTTCAGACTCGTGGCTTTCAGATCGTTTTCTGCTGTTCAGTTTGTGCTTGTGGGTTTGTATCTGCTCTTCAGTGCGTGCAGTCAGTTCGTATCAGAGTTTTCTGTGTGATCTTGCCTGCTCGTTGCTGTTTTTCAGGTTGCTCTTCACAGGCCTTGCTGTTCTTCAGTGCGTTCTGTTACTTCGTTCTGAGCAGCCGACCGTTTTCTAGCCATGTTTCGTATGCGTACTCCTCGTACAGTTCGTGCTGTGCGGCTGCTTGGTGTTGGGGTCCTGACCTTGACACAAGTCCAGTCCATGAACAGGGTGGGGAGGAGTTCATGGACCAAGAATTGGTTGCTTCAGCGTCACCAGTTCTCTCATATGCCTTTGCTCCGTGAGATCCGTGAGAATAATCCTGATGATTTCAGGAACTTTCTCAGGATGACGGACCCCGTGTTTCACCGTTTGTTGGCTTTGCTGACTCCTTATATTAGCAGGCAGGATACCTGCATGAGGCAAGCCATCACTCCGGAGCAGAGGCTGGTCGCTACCTTGCGGTATTTGGCCACAGGGAGAAGTCTGCAGGACCTCAAGTTCTCGACAGGCATCTCCCCCCAGGCTCTTCTTTGTGGACATTTACTGCTTGTGTTTGTTTGAGCTGACCCTGACAGAAATGTGTGGAGTCCAGAAAATGTCGTGATTGTGTAACCTTATACAAAGCACTGTTGGCTGTTATTTACTAAATGCAAAGACACTTTTCACTACAAGTGCACTTGCAACTGCACTGAAACTGCACTTGTAGTGCAAAGTGGATTTCCCCTTAGGAAATAACCCCCATTTTCTCATAAAACAACAATTACATCACCCCAAAAGTGTTGTAGCGTGAGACAATAATCCACACATTCTTGATGAACAATCTTTTTAATACCTGCACAATCACATGTGCATTTACCAAAGGTTTTTCTGACAAACCAACATGTTTGTTGTATACCAATTTTTGTGGTGTCATTATCCAGAATCAAAATGTCCATTTTATAGAAAACAGGCCTGTGTAAAACCAACAAGAAAGACACAAATCTTGATCTTACAAAGTTCACATTTGGTAGAACTGGAAGGCTATATCAGACATGAGTATTTAGGAACTGTGTTTGATATAGCGTTCAGATGGGGGGAAATCACCCCTGGAAAAGCCAAATTTGGAAGATGCACACAAATTTCCCAATGTCAACATGTGCTATCTGCCATCAGGGGGGATCAAGGGATGTGTTTTGGGGGAGAAAGCCCTTCCTCACCGCTACTTTATAATTGAGGAAGGGGTTGCACCCCCAAAACGCGTCCATTGATCTCCCGTGATGGCAGATAGCACATGTTGACACACTGTGTGCATCCTCCAAATTTGGCTTTGGGAAAAATCACAAAAACATTTCGCACATTGTAGCACACAAAAGAAGAAAGTGATTTGGAGGGGTTTTAAACTCGCCCCAAAACATCAATGATGTTTTTATATTTTGGAATAACATCATTGATGTTTTGCTTGATGTTTTCCAATTGTAAATTACACCCCATGATCTCCCCGATCAGGATCTGGGCACTTTCGGATGTGAAAGGATCTGGATCCACAACCTCACGATCACCTAAAAAGAGAGGAAACCCAAAATAAATTAGGTTTCAAAAAAATGCCGCCATCCATCTCTTATCTGAGCCTGTGGTCGCAGACAATCACCTGTTGTGGTAACTACTTCCACCACGTCTTCATCCTCCTGCTCATCTTGTGTTGGGGGGATTTCCCCTTCTTCCAGAGGGGGGGGGGCTCTGGTCTCCTGGGATGAGGGGTGTCCTCCGAGTCTTTTCTCCCCTATGTAAAACAAAAATGGTATAATTAGCACACAGATATTTAATGTCAGAACTATAAAGATGAAACATTGCTTGGAAGTGGGGTACAATTGTCTATTTTAGCCGAGTTCCAAGATGTAGCTTTTTTAGTGCCCTTTGTCAAGCTGCAATACTTTACCTGTTTGGTAAAAGCTTCACAGATGTAGCCCCCCCTATAGTATACACTGGGGCACCTGTGTGGCCCCCCTAATAAAAATGGTGTTCTTGTGTCCCATACTAGTGCTCCAGTGTCCAGATGTGAAAACAGCTGCTGAGTGTCCTCTCCTTACACAGAATCTAGTTTGCATTTCATTCTAGTAACAAAGCCATCTACACAACCCAATTCTTTGAAGACAAGTATAGGGCGTCAAAATGGTGGCCAAATGCATATGGCCTAAACAATGGTATTTTATCGTCCGAAATAACAATGTGTGATCCGAACGAATAATGTGCCCATGAACATGAAAGTTGCCATTTTAAACTGTACAACAGTTCCTAAAAGCACATGGAGCAGCATGAACGTAATAAACATAAAGAATAGGAACACAGCACAACTACTTACTTTTTTGCAGCACTCTCCGGATCTTTCTGTACTGCCCATGTTCTCGTAATTTCAGGTCCGACCACCGCTTCCTGAGCTGATCTTTCGATCGTCATACCCCGAATTTCCGGTGCAGACTCCTGACCACTTTCGCCATGATCTTGGCCTTTCGGACATTGGGGTTGGGGTAAGGCCCATACTTTCCATCATAGTCGGCCTTCTTCAGGATGTCCACCATCTCCAACATCTCCCCAAAGGACATATTTGAGTCCTTTAATCTCCTTCTGGATCGGGACGTTTCAGGCTCCAGCCTTTCCTCCTCCTCCTCCTCGTTGCTACAGTTAGCACGATCCTGCTGTCTATCCGCCATGTGCTCTTCCCCCACTGCGCCGAATGAAAAGGGGCGGGGAATAGACTAGAAAGAACGTCAGGGGCGGGCGGAGTTATACGCATGCGCAGTGTGTATAAATCGTAATGCGCGCGTCTTACGTACGATCTGTGAGCGGAGGAAGGAGCATCGGAGACGCCGATCGTGCTAACGAAGGTAGGATCTAAACTTGGGCCTATACTGCTTCGAAATGGAAGCCTATATTGTAACAAGATTAGGGGAGTTTGGCCTGACATTAGGCTTTGTCTTGTGTTGTGTCTTACAGAGAAAATGGATGGGTTCAATGACCACAATTTCCTGCCCCTGTTCATAGACAAGTACAGGGAGCTGCCCTGTCTGTGGCAAGTGAGACACCCCCACTATAATCACAAACAGAAGAGGCAGGCAGCGCTGGAGAAACTGCTGGAGTTGGTGAAGCCGGTGGTCCCCACAGCAACCATCCCTTATTTGAAAGCTAAAATTGGTGGCCTGAGGAGCACTTATCTTAGGGAGCGCAAGAAGGTCATGGATTCCCAGAGATCCGGAGCTGCAGCAGATGACGTTTATGTCCCCAGGCTGTGGTACTACGAGAGACTGCGTTTTCTGTCAGACCACACTGAAGTCAGGGAATCCCTCTCTACTCTTCCTTCCACGCTTCCTTCCACCCCAGCTGAGGCTTCCGATGTCCAACCTGGGCCTTCCAGCCAGGAAGAAATGGAGGAGCCCATCTGGAGTCAGGTATAGCATTCTTCTACTGATTTCTGGTCAATAACTAAATGATGTTTATTAGATGTTATTATTGATCACTAATTGCTGATTAAAAAAAGTGCTTTACATATCAATAGACAGTAGTGGGCACCCAAAATTGGGAAAAGAATGAAAACTGCTGGGCTCAGAAGGATAGTCTGTTATATTTGTTAACATTCAATTTGCAGCAGTCAGGAGGTGAAAATTGTGTGTGATTGATGAATAAAAAACTAAAACTATGTCCCTTTTTCATACACAGGAAGACCTCAGCCAGGAGGAGGCTGTGGAATGTGGCAGTCAGGAGGAGGCGGGGGTTAGTGGTAGCCAGGAGGAGGTGGGGATTAGTGGCAGCCAGGAGGAGGCGGGGCTAAGTGGCAGCCAAGAGAAGCCTGGGACAAGTCGCAGCCTGACTGAGTCTCAGGTTCCTCCCCTCCGCCTGCCACATAAACGAGCCAGGAAGGCCACTCCGAGTCCCGTGCAGGATTCAGCGTAAAGGCTGATCCAGGAGGCTTCGGCGTCCCTCCGAGCCTTCCCCAGTCCTGAAGAGACCTTTGCCTGCATGGCTGCCACAAAATTGCAGGGCATGCAGGAGGGTCAACGCAAGATCTCTGAGGACCTGATTTATAAAGTCCTTCGTAAGGGGGAGAGTGGGGAACTGACAAACAAGACGGATGTCATTGAGAGGGACGATCCTCCTCCTCCTCCTCCTCCTGCTGCCACAACTCCACCACCACAGCCAAAGCCTGTAAGGAAGCGTGGAAGGAAGACCTGAGAGTGATGACCCTGGGTTCAGTCTGGTCTGACAGAAGATGCAGTCTCTTGTATGACCACAGCCTGGGGACACAGATGTCATCTGCTGCTTTCCGGATCTCTGGGACTTCTGGACCAGACTGCCCTCCCTTATGATATGGACTCCTCAGGCCACCAATTTTGCTTTTAAATAGTTGATGTGTGCCCTGGGGGTCCAAGGCTTCGCCCACTTCTGCAGTTTCTCCAGCGTTGCCTCCCTCTTTGTTTAGTTGTGAGCCCTTAATAAAATTTTTTTGGGTAAATTCTACTCTTCTGTGTGTGTTTTCATCCAAAAAGGACAGTTTGTTGGTGACAATTCAGGTACATTTCTAAAGTACAATGTGAAATTAACAAGGGACAACAACACCAAACAATCTCCTACAGATTAAATAGAACAACATATTAGTGGTGTTGTGGGAACTTGTCACCAAAAACACACACAAATATTTTCGGGAGTACAAATCAAAATCACCAAAAAAAAAAAAAAATAAAAAAGAGAAACACAAAAAAAGAATCTACATTAAAGTCCAAAAAAAAAAAAATTTTTGTTGTCAGATGTGAGAAATCAAAATATGTTGAGGGAATCCCGATAAATAGTAACGAAATAAGTTTGTGAGAAGTGTGTGTGAATATGAGCAGCAAAACTACTTAATTCTTGTCACATTATAAAGAAGAAGAGAGTGCGCTGTATTAAACCATTTTGAACATTGCAGCGTGACGAAAGTGCTGTATCCATTCCAAACGCTACGTTTACCAGAACGAGCTGTCCCGTGTCGGAATTTCTTCTGAGCATGCGTGGCACTTTGTGCGTCGGAACAGGCCACACACGGTCGGAATTGACGCGATCGGATTTTGTCGTCGGAAAATTTTATCTCCTGCTGTGCTGTGTGTCGGAAAATCCGATGGAAAATGTCCGATAGCGCCCACACATGGTCGGAATTTCCGACAACACTCTCCGATCGGACATTGTCCATCGGAAAATCCGACCGTGTGTACGGGGCATTAAAGCAACAGAATCAGCTTAGCCAAGGTTTCATATAGCAAGCTCAGTTCAAATCAGTTCAAGTTTCTCCAATTGAGAACTAGGAATAAAAAATCATATATGGCAAATATGGCGTGAGAGGACAGAAGGAAGAGCTTTCACCTATATCTGGCGTCTTCGCGCTCATCCCCAGATTCACAGCGTTACCTCTTTACTTTTGTCAGCCACTCACCGCTCCGCTCCCCGTCACTGCTGCTGCTGAGTCCGGTTTATTCCTTGGCTGCTGACATGCCGAAGGGGGGCCTCTCACGCCACCCCTATGGTTCCGTCCTCCAAGCCCTCTCACCGCCACACACGCCGGCGCTGTTGCTATTGAAGCCGGTCTCCTCGTTGGCCGCTGACAAGCTAGAGGGGCCTCTCACGCCACCCCCCTTGTCCCGTCCGCCAAGCCCGCACCCGCGCTGGAGCAAGGTATATGCAGGAACACCGATCTCTGAGGCACAGTTTAGCCAGACTCAACTGCGCTCTCCAGCCGCCGGCCAGCCTGCATTCCCTCGGCCTGTATCTTAGCTGGTCAGAGCGGAGGGAGAGGGAATCTCACACACACCCTCTCACTCCTGCATCCGGTCACGCCCCGCCAGTTTTACAGTAGTTAGTAGTGATAGTAGCGATAGTAGTTTTACATGACTTTTTTTCCTTTAGAAATGTAATTTTGCTGTCGGACTGTTCTAAATACGGGAAACTTTGCGCCCCTTTTTTTCCTTTAGAAATGTCATTTTTCTTTCAGACTGTTCTAAACACGGGAAACATGCGCCCCTTTACAGGCATACTATAGACACCCCTCAGGTAGTAGTGATAGTAGCGATAGTAGTTTTACATTACTTTTTTTTCTTTAGAAATGTCGTTTTGCTGTCAGACTGTTCTAAACACAGGAAACATGCGCCCCTTTACAGGCATACTATAGACACCCCCCAGGTATGAAATTTCAAGGAATATTACACTTTTATTGTTTCACTTTAAGCATTATTAAAATCACTGCTCCCGAAAAAATGGACGTTTTTAAAACTTTTTTTTGCATTGATACATGCCTGGGCAGGACCCAGGTCCCCAAACACATTTTATGACAATACCATGCATATAAGCCTTTAAAATTAGCACTTTTGATTTCTCCCATAGACTTTTAAAGGGTGTTCCATGGCTTTTGAATTTGCCACGAACACCCTAAATTGTTCACTGTTTGACAAACGGGCGAACAGCCAATGTTCGAACATAAAGCCCATCCCTACTCCCTACTGGGTATAGCCGCAGGTCCATAGACTGATTTTAGGTTGCATGTTTTTGTAGGGTTTTTTGAAAGCGCACCAAAGATGCAGCATGCCGGACTTTTGGTGCGCTTTCAGAAAATGTGGCAAAAATTTGCAAACTAATAGTAGTCTATGGGACTGCGGCTATAATCAGGAGTAACATGCAGGAAAACTGTGAGTACCCCACCGCTGCAGCCGAACCACAGCATACCAGTGTGAACCCAAAGGGTTGTTCACACTTGCAGCAGGCACTGTCACTCCACTGAAAAGTGATCCATGCTCAGGTCACTTTTCAGAGGCATTTGACCTGCAGTGAGGAAGTGATATCACATTTCCTCACTGCCCATTTTAAAATCCTAAATGCCAATCCCTCAAGGTAATGGCATAGTTCACTTCCAATTCCACCTAGTTTCCATAACTATCCTTCGGCATTAGATGTGCTCTTACCTTATTTTCTACACATCTAATACCTAAGGAGAGCAACTAAAATGAGGTGGAGTTCAAAGTGAATTTCCAAATCTACACAGAGCGCTTTACAGAACAGCTACCCTACTACTTATCTACACTACTCTGCGCTGCACTGTGGCACGCTAGACAGAAGAGAGCCCAATGGGTTGGGGGAGGGAGATGTTTTACAGCACCAGGTGACACCAAACCTAATGACACCACTGATTACAGGCCTCTTGATGAGAGTTCTGACTCACGACCATCCACAGCAGAGCACTGTGAGTGTGTGCATTACAGGCCTCCCCTCAGACAACCATCCAGATCACTGTGTGCATTACAGGCCTCCTCTTACCACCAGCATCCAGATAACTGTGCATTACAGGCCTCCCCTCAGACTACAGTCCAGAGCACTGTGTGCATTACAGGCCTCCCCTCAAACCACCATCCAAGAACACTGTGCAGCATTACAAGCCTCCTCAGACCACTGTCCAGAGACACTATGCAGCATTACAGCCCTCCTTAGAGCACCGTCCAGAGCAGTGGGCATTACAGGCCTCCTCAGACCATCCAGAGTGGCTAAATCTGTATCTGTGAGTTTGTTCAAACCTTAATACCATAAATAATAGCATATTCAAATTTTTTACTCCAGGAGTATATAATAAGTTTGGAAAATCTAGAGAAATGCAAAAAATAATGTATTACAATTCAACTAAACCCATTCGATTCTAGTCGAATAAAATGTACTACAAATTAGTCGACTAAACATGGCTAAAAACTAAAACAATTGCAGATGACTAAAATGGAATTAAAACTAAAATGCCATTTTAGTCAAAAGACTAGGAAAAAAAAAAAAAATTAAAATTAAATTTGCTGCCAAAATGAACACTGACTATTACAAGCACTACAGCACAGGTCAATGATGCTTAAACATGGTGTTCCCTGAGTCATAGACCATTTCCAAAGCTGGATGCATGTGGCCAGATTCATTACTCCACAGTTGGGAAAGACAAGGTTGCAGCCATTCAGTTCTGTGAATGAATGAATTACAAGTCCTGTCTGCCACCACAACAGACAGCTTGAACTGCGAGGACGCTGGTGAGAGCCCTCGTATTTAATTGATTCTTCCTGCTCTTCTGTAACTGTCTGCCAGTTTGGGAGGTACAGGCAGACAGCTTTACTGAGAGTTTGCAGTAGCCTGAAATTGCACCCACGATCTAAAGATCATAGGTGCAACGCTCTGCAGGCTCCTAAGAAAAAAAAATGCACAATTTTTTACCTGCAAAAAAATGTGTTTTTTTTTTGTTTTTTTTTTTTACAAAAGTGAACTTAACCTTTAAAATAGATTGGTTACCTTTTGCCCATTTTCACCAATTTCTCCTTTTTCTCCCTGAAGAAAAAATATTAAATCACTGTATTTAAAAACATTATTACAAAATGAAAATACATTTTGAATTATACTATTTTATGATATGAAAAGTACTGGTTGCTTCACAGCATGAAGGATTTTTTACAGCCATTATAACTTTTTATTAAGACTAAATGCTCAAAGATTTTCTGGATTGTTAAGATGTTTACTTAGCCAAACTCAAATGGGGCATAAAGGGGTTTTAAAAGCAAAAAATGAATGTAATCTTTCAATGATATAAGATTTTTTTTATTTTCACGGTCTTCTGATGTTATTACAACTGCTACACATAACATTCCTATTTACTTTTTTCATTCTGAAATTGTACTGGAAGAAGTTTAATGAAATATAAGCAGGACTAATTAGGACAGACCTGTATCTCTTCAGAAGCAGAAGGTGAGAGCTTTGAAATGATAAACTTACCTTCTGCCCATGAATTCCAGGATCTCCAGGTTCCCCTGGTTCACCCTGCCAGAGAAAACACAAGAAGACTATGATATACATAACAGTTGTTTTATATTTTACCAAGTACAAGCAAAGCCTTGCTTGGGTTTTCAACTTTACGTATGGGAATGGTGCGCTTAAGTTTTTTTTCCCCTTGCTGGCTATGTAAGACTGGCTAAATATTACCTGGATTCCTTATCCAACTATAAATGATTGAGCAGTGTATGATTATATCATAACCAATAAAACATATGGGGTAATTCATAGATCTTGGATTGCTTTTTTTCCTTATACTTTGTGGATGTTGAATGTAAGCTCCCAACAATCAGAAGAATCTAGAGTTTGATTACCATTTTGAAGTGGACAGAGCGTTCAGATGTCTATCACTTCTGCGCAACTATGGTCAGACTTAATCTTTTGTAGCCTAAAGGTTGTCAAATTTGTCAAGCTAAAAATATAAGAATTGTTTACGGGCCAGACTTAAGCCTCGTACACACGATCAGATTGTTGGCCAACAACATGTCAGACTTTTGTCCAAAGGGCGTGTGCCAGGAACTTGTCTTGCATACAAACGGTACACAATTTTCAGCCAACAAACACGAACATAGTGACGAACTATGAAGAATTTCAGCTCGACGCCACCCTTTGGGCACCTTTTGCTAATGTCGTGTTTGGTGAGTATTGATTCTGAGCATGCGTGCTTATACTTTTAACTTTTGTGTGACGGACTTGTGTACAGACTATAGGAAATTCTGACAACAAACTGTTGTCTGCCGAAAATTTACTAGCCTGCCATCCAACATTTGTTGGCAGAAAGTTGGACAACAATTGTCCGATGGAGCGTGCAAAATGATTTAGAAAACCTCTGGTTGGCTTCATATGGAAATTTATACCACATATTTTCAGACATATAGGTGCCAATTGAGGACAACTTGCTTAGTCATTTTCATTATGAATAGTTATGAATTTTGTATAACCAAGTAACTAAGACTTTTTGCTTATACATTTTATTCTGAAACTTAAAATGGTTTAAAACCACAGAAATTAAAAATGAACAAAGCACATTCCACTATAGCGTGTACTAGCCTGTAACCAAACCACAGTCTGGTTCCTCTCTGATGCCTCAACTATCTACATGTGTCACTGATAGAACTTTAAGCAACACAACAGCGTGCAGAGAGATGGTCGTCCCCCTCCAACACACAGCTGGTGACTCAAAGCTTCAGTTCTGTGTTGGCAGTATCCTTTGATCTGTGTTGTTTTAGCTCTGCAGAAGAAATGTATGCAGATAAATAGGTACAACTTATTTAGGAGAATTTTTTCATCTCCGTGTATCACCTGAGGCTATTTACTTCACTGAGTATAGGTAAGGGTTTACAACCACTTGAAAGCGGTAGTAAACCGCACAAAAAAAAAATCTCCCTGCAAATTAATGTCATATTGTGCTACTTTGCATTGCATACTAGCACATTATGGAAGATTTACCTGAAAACGAAGCTCTCCAGCGGAGCTCTGTCACTAACCGCTGACTGGGCTTTCATCTTCACCCGGTCTTCCTTCCAGGTTCGTGGGCAGCCGCTGTTTGACTGGCTGAGCTGCAATGACTTTACTTCCACATCATAGTCCATTAAGATCACAGTGCACACCGGTGCTGCTAAAGTAAATATCTCCTAAACTATGCACATTTAGAAGATATTTATTGTACCTACAGAGGCTTACCTGTAGGTATAAATTTTTTTTAAAAAGCCTTTACTACCACGTTAATCAAACTCTGGCAAATTTACTTTCAGATTTGGGTGGAGTGGGAGAAGTTATTGCTCCTATATCCCAGTTCGGTGTTTACCCCTTATTTTCTATCCTGTGTGAAATCAGGAGAACTTGCCTAACAAGAATAGTGATGAAAGCTTGTTTAACCATTTTTTCACGCTACTAAAAAGTGCTTTAATTGTTGGGCATGTTCCTGTTTGAGAGATTCCTGTGGCCTTACAGGAAATGGGGGAATATATGCTCAGTTGGTGCACGGACAGCTATGTAAATATAAGGCACTATGTAATATTCCATTGCAAAAAAAAATATGCAAATACCTTTTGTGCTTTGTCTCTCTGGGGTCCTGAGCGCCTTTTTCCTTCCTGATTTGTAAAGAATACAGTCCTAATTAAAAATTAGATATTGTCCAGACATATAAGATTCATCCATCTGCTTCAGTCATTAAAAGGAGGTGGTCATTTATTGACCATTATGCAGGGCACTCCTCCTCCCACAGAACAAGTGAGAGAGAGATTGTGATATCAACTTAACATGAGAAGCAAGAGGCTTATTCAGTCAACCATGTAACACTTAACTAAAATAACACATTTTGGGTTGACTGCCCCTTTAAATGCTTTCCTTAGTTTTTAAAGTAAGATAAGCATTTTCAAACAATTTTTTAAAATTTTAACCACATGAGATCATTTTAACTCTAGAATATTAGCTGACCTTATCTCTTTTGGAGGATTCCAAAGTTTGCTCTTCTTCCATTGAATATAGTTTCTAAAACAGATATAAAAATGTTATCCAGAGAAAACAGTTTGTACTGGAGCTATCGGGACAATACTGGTATGAGAAATTTAAAAAGTATAAATTCTGCTGCTATGGATAGTGGACAGGGATAGGTCTATCTAAGACACATTCATTCAAAGCACAGGAGAAAACCCAGTGCAGCAGACCAGGCTTGACAAAGGGGCACACTTTAAAAAGCCTTGCCAGGTAACCATAGACACCACCCCATCACCCAAAAGAATCTCATCTCACTAGCACCTGAGCACAGTATGGATAGTGTGAGCTATCAGTGGTGGTCGGTATCCTTTTTAGTGCTTTTGCACTCGCCCCAGCAAGTTTGGAAGCCATTTCTCCTGGTTCATCCAGCTCTGCCGCAGGCAATGGAAGGCTGTTGATTATTTCATGGAGCGTCCGGAATGAACTTCCTGTGTCTTGCCTGTGATTGTAAGAATTTGACAGCTCTATGCAAGTGTATAGGACACTTATCTGCTGGGCCGGGCTTTCTCTTGCGTTTTGAATAAAAATGGATCTGTGTGAGTTACATTAGTTTTCATTTGGCCTTCTTTCTTGAATTTGCATAATACTGTTCTGTTACATACCTTTTTTCTCTTTCCTCCCTGTGTCCCTGGGTAAGGCTTTTGGAAACATAAATAGACAATGTCAGTTCAAAAGCATTAATAACTGAAATTCTATTTTTTAAAATTCCCATCTTCCCCTGCACACTCCTTAAAATGTTAAAACAAATCATTGGTAAGAATGCCTACACCGGCTTTAGGAGACCCAGAGAAAGGGCAGAACAAGAGAATAACCCATACAGTCTCTCCAGTTTCCAACTGAAATATCTGCTTTGTTTTATGCAACGAGAGAGAATGGAAAACCAATGAGCTCACCATGTTTCAGAAAAAGACACTACCTACATATGACTAAATGTTTGTGGAGATCTTGCCATTACACCTATATGAGTTTGTGGGACATAATATTCCAGAACTATAGGCATTAATATAGGGCTGCCCCTCCTCATTTCCTTTGCAGCTATAACAGATGCTACATAAAAGCTTGCTACCCATGTGTACTGGCTCTAAAGCATATTGGCAGAATTAAAGTTGACCTAAACATTTTTCCTTGCAATGGGGCCGCAGCTGTACTGCAAATGTTAACTGCTCGGTTTATGTTTATGGGATTTGGAAAAGCAGATTTACTTACCCGATCCTCTGCTTCTGTATACTCATCTGCCCTGCCAGACCAGTCTCTTAAGCATCTTCTCTCACAGGTCTAAGGACTTCCTAGAGAGAAGCCCTGCACTGGAAGTGAGGATGCCGAGGAACAGTCAAGCGTCGGGTCATGGGGGAGCAGTGTATGCCAGGGGAGTGAGGGAATGGGTAAAAAAAACTGCTTGCACTGTCCTCCTAAACTAAAAAAGCAGTTAATCCCTGCAGTATGTGGGCGAAGCCCCACTGCAAGGGAGAATTTTTAGGTTTCCTAGAGTTGGGATTTAAAAGCTACAATTAAAACCTACAGATTTAAAGAAAACAAACAATGACAAGTACAGCTCAAAGTTTCCCATTTGAAATGAGTGTCAAATCATATTGTAGCTCATAAAACCTACTTTACATAGATAAACTGGATATACGTAACTTCTGTTTGCTAAATAATTTGATCAGTAGTCTATGCATACTGATATACTCAAGGGAAATCTGAATTTTTACAAATGTTTCCTAATCACACACTACTGACAGTTAGATGATAACCAATATTACATTGTAATGCTCCATGGCAGTTTTATATCAGATGCTTCTGGTCCTTACCACACTCTCGTAATCCTCATCCACCATTCTTCTTACGCGAATGTTTTTCACATTGTATGTTGAATTAACGTGACTCTGCTTAAAAAGAAGAACCAAACCTAATGTTAAATCAATTAATCCAAACTAGACTATATTGGAGGATGCTTTTAAACTGCATGTAAAAATGCAGATTCTGGTGCAACAGAAAGTAGTACGGAAAGAGCTAAGATATATGTGAACTTTGAAATTCATTTATTTGAAATGCTTATAGATACAGAGATGAATGAAGGTTTGTTTTAAATTGTTTTTATTACTTGTTCAGTATATGTAAATATGCTCTGGGCACAGGTTCCTTTTAAGGTGAAAATCACTTTTGCACTTATTTTTTAAGCATCTACACATGTTTAAAGTATTCAAAGACGGGGCATGGCATTCTCTAAAGTTAGTGATTTTTTTGGATATATATAAATTATCTCGAATGTCAACTCACCCAAAACAAACCCCTACATTTGAATACCAATAACGTTAAGCCCTAAATTGGAGATAGGATTAATTGGAACAATATTCATCAAAGTATCTAACAGCAAATATATGTATTCAATCTGTAAACTTTATTTAAACACATAGAAATGTTTTATCAATTTAGTTTGTATGAAAAACACCAAAGTACTGTATAAACACACTAACTACTTTTTAAAACCATCTAAAATCCAAATAAACCTTGCCAGGCATGTCTCTGCATAACTATTTAATGTAAGTGGACAGTCCCAGTAGGGCAGTGGGCAGTAGCGGCAGGGAAGTGAACAGTCTCAGTAGGGAAATGAACAGTCAGTAGAGCAGTGTAACCTTGTCAGTATGGCAGTGGACTTTGTCAGTAGGGCAGGGGAAAGGGTCAGTAAGGCAGTGGATGGCTTCAGTAGTTATTTTTTATTCTTTATATTCTTTGTTTTTACCATTTTATTTTATTTTATTTATTTATTTAATAATTTTTTTACATTTTTTTAGCAGCCTTGTTAAGAGGCTTTGGTGAAATATCCCATGATGTCTCACTTTTGAGATAGAGAAAGGAGTTTGAGGACACAGCCCTCAATCTCTATCTCTGCAGCCTTAGCTGCACAGAATGAATGAATAGGGAAAGCTCTGAACTTCCCGTTCATTCACAAACTGAAAGTGGTTCTTCGCCCTTTTGAAAAAGAATAAAAGTCGGCAGCTAAAAATACTGTAGCTGCTGACTTTTAATAAAAGGACATTGACCTGTCCAGGGGTCTAGCGCGTTGTCCTCACCCAAACTGGTCCTTCGCTGGTCTTCAGGTCCCCAGTGCTGAAATGTTTACTGTGGGCCGTCAGCTGTGATTCATTGCAGCTTCACAGCTGGATGCCCACTGTGCATGTGAGAGGTGCACTACACTTTGTGAATGGTTCTGCCTCCTTCATAGACCTGTGACGTGTTCCAGAAGGTTGCAGGCACAGGGGGAACTGATGGTGGATCACTGCGGTGATCCAGCCAGAAGTGGGAGTGGGTATCTGTCAAAAGCAGGTGCCCACTCCCCCCCCAAAAAAAGTACCAAAATAGAAGAGGGGGGAGGGTATAAAGCAGAACTTCACCTTTGGGGTGAAGTTCCTCTTAAAACATAGAAAACATAGTTTACTAAGCTTCTGTTATGAATGAGAGTGATTAGTACCAATCACTCATGGTGTTCATTCAGAAAAGGAAGGTTTCAGTATCAGGGCTGGGCTCAGCCCTTCCTTCTCTGAGCTGGCCACTCAGAGAAGGAAGCCGGCTAATTGCCAGCTCCTATCTTTCCACAGTGACTCATCTGTTGATGATATCCTGCTCGTCAGTCCTGCCTACTTAAGCCATCCAGCCGAGGTGATCTCTGCCTTTGCCTTGGTCATATCTCTAGAGACGCTCTCCTGTGTTCCTGTTAAAGACTTGCTTGGCTGACATTCCTTCTGGCTCCAGATCCTGCTTGCTGTTCTACTACGCTCATCTCTGGCTCCCTGACGTTTTTGCTTGTCTGACTATCTGTTCCGGTTCCTGAACTCTGGCTATGTTTTGACTGTTTACCTTTTTTATTATTATTAAACAAGTGAGTTTTAACTGTACTTCTGTCTCAGTTTGATTCATGGTTTCTGACAATCAGTAAATTACATGTTTACCAACCCCTTAAATGCTCTCCATCATGATATGAACCCCCGCATCAGCTGGCAGGAGATGAGGGGAAGCCGGCAGTGTTGTGGGGAGTGGGGGGTGGGGATCAGCAGAGCACATGGAGGGCCTGGGCAGCTGAAATGAGAGTAACCTGAACAGGAGGGGCAGCGGGGGCTGCATATACAGGAACCAATCCTCTCCATTTTCCTCCTGCAGCCACTGAATTCCAGCGGCAGGGAAAGAAGGTGAAGCATGCTTTTAGCGGCTGCAAGTGTAAAATGAATTCTTGTATATGCCGCCCCAGCAGCCTCTCCTGTCCAGGTGTAAAACAGAATGTGACACGGAGGCCAGACAGGCCCCCTGGAGCATGGGCAGGGTCCCCCTCTTACGACCCCTGATGCTACGCCTGTGCTGGAGGGCATATAGTTAAACAATAGGCATTCAGGAAAATCAGGAGAATGATCACCACTCACTGGACCATTTGAATATATCCACTGTAGGCATCAGCAATCCACAGACTAACTGATCCTTATCACTACCCCCATGCACAGCTCATTTTGGCCTTTAGGCTCCCGCTGTAGCACTGAAACTTGTGTCATAGGTAGCAAGGCATGCCACTCATTGCACTATTTCAATAAATAACCCGGTCAGCATCAGTGGTCCACAAACAGGCCAATCCAAATTGATACCTCCATAAATAAGCAAGCTAATGCCTGGCTCTCATTGCATCACCAAGATTGTCTGTATCACTTTTAGTATTGCATGCCTGAAGCAAGGAACAACAGATACTTAACACACTTTCTCCCCGTAGGGACTTTCTCAGTGAGGCTGTGGACTGAATCTAACCCCTAAGTAATGCATACCAATATATATCCATACAGTAGCTTCTGCCAGCTTACCGGTCATTATTCTCCATCTTTGTGGGATGTCATAAAGCAAAGCTGCTGATGGAATGCTTATAGATACAGAGATGAATGAGGGCTTATTTTAAAGTGTTTCTGTTGCATATTCAGAATACGTAAATAATTTAGTGTGCATGATCTGGGCACAGGTTCACTTTAAAATGGTTCCAAAGGCTGAAGGTTTTTTTTTTTTTTTTTTCTACATCTATGCATTCTATGCATAAAGATAAAAAGCCTTCAGTATGTAGCTCCCCCTGCAGCCCCCCCCCCCCCATACTCACCCAAGCCTGATTGGAACCCCGGGTCTCTGCCTCCACAGTTAGTGAAGTGGGAGTGGGGGTCAGGGCTGAGCCCCATTCTGTGAGTATTCTTATGGACACACAGTGTGTCACTAGGGAGCGAGCGCACACGAGTGCCCTCAGTGCTTGCTGTGGGGGCACTTGTAGAACAGTAGGGGCCAGAAGCACTGGCGGGGGACCCAAGAAGAGAAGATACTGGCTGTTCTGTGCAAAACCATTGCACAGGACAGGTAAGTATGCCATGTTTGTTATTTAAAAAAAAAAAAATCACTTTTTTGCACTCACTTCTAAGCATCTATACATGCTGAAAGTCTTGTTTATTTAAAATATGTTTATATGGAGCTGTCTTTGTCCCACCCAAAGACATAAGCTCTTCAGAGAAGCCTATCCCGCCTCCACCTAACAGCAGTACTTTTATTTTCTCCATCAGCTCATCCCCCACAGTTATTACCTTTTGTATTGTAAACTCTAATGAGCAGGTCCCTCTGATTTCTCCTGTATTGTATTGTATTGTAACTGTAGTGTCTGTCCACATGTTGTAAAGCAATGTGCAAACTGTTGGTGCTATATACATCCTGTATAATAATAATAATAATAATAATAATAAGCAGCACCCTCTTACAATTTTAAAGAATTCCTGGTAGCTACTGCAGCCATATGGAATTTATGTGGAGGGAGGAAGATATATACTAAAGTTATTTTTACTTTTTTACTTCAACTTTAACTGTATTCTTTTGCACCAGAATTCCAGATCTATTCTAATAAAAGTAAATATTAATGTGATGCTATACTTTCACACCAGCTTGAAGTGAGATTTTGTTCTCAAGAGTAGATGGCTGGAACTGAGGTATGAGCTAAGAAGATATTGAGGTTTATTTGCTAAAGGGGCAAGAGCTGTTTACTTTGCAAAGTGAGTGTACATTTAGCTTAATAAATAAGGTACATTTGTTTTTACTCTAAATACCCAATGATATAGGAGGTAGAAGAAAACAAAATTAATTTTGCTTGTACATGAATGGATGGTCAAAGTGAATATCATTCATTAAGCTCAGTGAACATACACTTTACAGAGTGAACATACGCTATTCCATTAGCAAATCAACTCTATTGTGTTACATAATGTGCCAATTTTTAGTAAACCAGTGACACCGATACTGTAAAGCAGCATATATCAAATCTGGGTGAGACCTAGAGTTGCTAACCTGGTTTGCATTTTTAGTCCTCCCCAAACAAGAACTGCCCTGCTGTGAGATCCGTTTAGAAAATCAAGGGGCCAAGAAGTCAAGTGACATATGTTAAAAAAAAAAAAAAAAAAAAACCCAGAAAGCCACAAGACTTATTTCTGAGACGCATCATACAGTGATTGTTGTGCTTCATTATAATTTATATGATAGAGCCCTTTAAGTATAAACCTAGTCTCCTGTGTTAATAACTATTATGCATTATGGTGATGACTCAGAAGGGTAATAGTTTTGCTCAGAAAAGTGATAAGAAGGGGTTTATTTTGTCTGTTTATACTGCCATCTGAACACTGACGAGTTTTTGTTAGCATTAATGAGTTCAACAATAAAATCTTTATGAGATCTTATATGATGAAGGTTAAGTCATTACGTTATATGCCTCTACAACAATCAGGTTTATGGGAGATGACACACCACTTAATTGATTTCCCATCTGCTGAGATACAGAAGCAATTTCTTACCAAGCCTGGAGTCGGTGTGTATGTACCAGATGTAATATACCATAACTGCCTGGTTTTATTGCTGAGTTTCAAAGGTAAACAACTTGAAAATACAGATTAACCTCAGCGGAGTAAAATTTTCAAACTGTCACTGCCATTGTTCTGGAATCCCGAGTGTCCTAACATTTACCATTCACATCAGAATAAAGGGCCCTCGGGAAATAACCTCCATCATTTTTTGGATCCATTTTTATGTTTGCCATCGTTAACTGTAGTTTGTTATAACAATACTGTAGCTACACAACCACAGATTTCAAATCTGTGTCTGCTCATATGTGCTATTCAAGTGTAAGTAAGTTTTAGTAAGTCACACTAAGTACAAAAAACTGGTATAATCCCATAATGAAGTATTACTCATCTATTGGTTTTAAATGTATTTTACATTAATTAAAATAGAGCCGGAGGAGTTTCATACCATGGGAAAGGTAACTGAGAATTGTTATAGGAAATTTCAGGTACAGAGTTTCTGAGAGGTGAAAGAAACAAGTGGGTTGAACTTCTAAAAGCTAACCCTCTAAACATTTTAAACTGGGAAAACTCTGTGTCATGGACCTGGCCGGGACGGAGGCTGTTGGAGAGGACTGTATGCAAGCCTGTTGCCCACCGATTATGGGCCCTAGCATTTGGGGGAATGGTGCTCTCTGTGAGCTGTATGCCTGGGGACCCTGGGGTTGATGTTACTATGGATTCAGCTCCATGTCCCCCCAAAACACACAGACTCTGGAACCCTTTATATGCCATATTAGAATGGTGACTGATTTATACCATTGGGACTCGTACTGTTAAATGCTAATGTCATCAACTCTGCTATAATGTGTTTAGTGTGGCTCTAAGAGTCTTTTCACCCATTGTTGTTTATGTTAATTGAGAGAGCTGATCACATTAGCCACCAGCCCTGGCTAATAGACGAATGGTCTAGGCTGAGGAGGGGGGAGATTGTTGTTTGTATTGTTAATTGTATTAATGTGTGAAGCTCGGTGCCCACAAGACTGTCATCTGGTCTGGGTACATTTTGTAGTAAATTAGGTCATGTTAATTAGGTTAGCTTTGAGTCATCCCTGACATAAAAAGGTCTGTGAGATCTCAAAATAAAGGCAGTTCTGATGTACTCCAAGACTGGTGTTGTCTAGTTCTTGGGGTTTCTATAGCCAGATCCATTGGACTCGTGTTCCAGAACTTAGGAAGCAGTATATGACGGAAGCACTCAAGTGGAGTGTGGGGCGTTCCGTGACATTGGTGGCAAGCAGCGGGAAAGCTTCCTGAAGTCTGAAGTCTGGGACATCCAAACCTCCAACTGGATCCAAGATCAGCATAGCAGACTTCAGTCACCCCAGCGGAGATATGGACCTGGCATCAGAATTCCCGGGGCTGCTGCGGATCATCCTTTCAACGTACACCAGGACTGTGTCTGAGGATGAATACCTGGAGCTCAGGCAGCTGATTCGGGTGGAGCTCTGGAATGCAGCCCTCCGTCTCGCTGGTATAAAACAGGGCAAGTGCTTTCCAACCCAAGAGCAACGGGCCAGTGACCAACGGGCATTGCGGATGGCATTCCTGGGAGAGCAGCCCCAGGAGCAATGGGTGACTGAGTTGGACAGGTTGGTCCAGCAGGAGATAGAGCTGGACAATCGATATCGGGCTCTGCAATGGCACGCAGAGGAGGGATATTTAGGGGAGACAACAGAATGCTCTCCGGAGGGATATGACTTTGGCGGCCCTGGATTGCTGTGGGAGAACCTTACAGATCTTTTTATGTTTGGCGATGAAGGGGAACCTGACCTTGAGGACATGAGGGACTATAGAGAGTCTATGCTCGGTCTTGCAGGGGTCTCAGAGCTCAAACCTGATCTGGACCATTTGCTAAGGAAGGAACAGCATCTGGAAAGGGCATACAGGACACTGCTAGAACAAGTTCAGCAGCATGCCAGAGAATCGGCAGTGGAAAATCCGGAGATTGCCGTCCCCAAACCTGAAGTGCTGACAACAGGGCAGAGCTCTGCTAACCTCTGTCGAGAAATGATAACATCTTCTGGGTTCCATGGACAGGAGATGGTGAACCTCTATTCCCAGACATCAGTTGCAGAGACATGGGATTTGATAGACTTTTCTGCTGAGGAAGAACAACCTGATGAGCCTCCAGCAGAAGAGCTGCTATCAGGGCCAAAGTTCACTGTGTTCTGCCCAGCACCAACAGTGGCTTCGGCCTTCCTGAGAGAAGAGGTAGTCGGCCTTTCTCCCACAACACTGACAGGGACATGTGATTTTCTGCCAGCAGCATCTATGGAGTTAAAACAAACTTCTCCAGCTGAAGATCTGGTAACTGAACAGAGGGTCCAAGACCTCTGTCCCACACTTTTACCACTTCCAGAGACTGGGGATTTAATAGACATTTCTGTAGAGGAGGAACCACCTAGCAAACCCCCAGCAGAAGTGCTGGCAACCGGACAGAGGGTCCAAGACCTCTGCCCCACACCTGCAGCAATTGTGGAGGCTCAGGGTGAGAAGATGGCAATCACTTCCCAGCAGCAGATACAGAGGGAGAAGGGAGAGGAGGTGTGTGTTGTCCCTCCCCAACAGTTGGCCAGGGTGGAGGAAGTGGGCTTTCCTCCCCAGCAAAGATTCGTGTACCTGGGAGACAGTACCATCGACATGTCGTCCCAGCAGCCAGATGAGGGAATCGAAAAGGAAGCAGCCGGCTCACCTCCCCAATGGCAGCTACACAGTTTGGGAGTGGAGGAAGCCAGCTGCCTGCCCCAACAGTTAGCCGGAGCAGAGGATGCGGAGTCCCCAGCAGAAGTGCTGGCAACAGGGCAGAGTGCTACCAACCTCTGCCCAGCACCGGCAACAACTACAGAGTTCCAGGGAGGCGGGGCAGTCGGCCTCCCTCTCCAACAGTTATCCGGAACAGATGGTGTGGGGTTTCCAGCAGAAGGGCTGGCAACAGGGCCGAGGACTGCTGGACTCTGCCCTCAACTAACAGAGGATGGATTTCCTGTGAAGGTGGATGGGACTTCAGTCTCCACCTGTATACCCCAGGGATGCTGGGCAGTGGGCCCCGATCCCCAACAGCATGACAGAGAGGTTGGCTGGGTGAGTGATACTCTGTTTGGGATGATTTGTTTGGGGTACTGTGTGGGTACAGGCAGTAGAGGACTGGAGCTGTTTACTAACTTCGGAGTCAACCCGTCTGGGGTCTCCTCCTGTGTTAGTCTCCTGCCGAAAGGGGAGAAATGTCATGGACCTGGCCGGGACGGAGGCTGTTGGAGAGGACTGTATGCAAGCCTGTTGCCCACCGATTATGGGCCCTAGCATTTGGGGGAATGGTGCTCTCTGTGAGCTGTATGCCTGGGGACCCTGGGGTTGATGTTACTATGGATTCAGCTCCATGTCCCCCCAAAACACACAGACTCTGGAACCCTTTATATGCCATATTAGAATGGTGACTGATTTATACCATTGGGACTCGTACTGTTAAATGCTAATGTCATCAACTCTGCTATAATGTGTTTAGTGTGGCTCTAAGAGTCTTTTCACCCATTGTTGTTTATGTTAATTGAGAGAGCTGATCACATTAGCCACCAGCCCTGGCTAATAGACGAATGGTCTAGGCTGAGGAGGGGGGAGATTGTTGTTTGTATTGTTAATTGTATTAATGTGTGAAGCTCGGTGCCCACAAGACTGTCATCTGGTCTGGGTACATTTTGTAGTAAATTAGGTCATGTTAATTAGGTTAGCTTTGAGTCATCCCTGACATAAAAAGGTCTGTGAGATCTCAAAATAAAGGCAGTTCTGATGTACTCCAAGACTGGTGTTGTCTAGTTCTTGGGGTTTCTATAGCCAGATCCATTGGACTCGTGTTCCAGAACTTAGGAAGCAGTATATGACGGAAGCACTCAAGTGGAGTGTGGGGCGTTCCGTGACACTCTGTTTGGTCTTATTTCTATGGAACATGTTTAATGTGTAAAAATGATCAAAGGTAAGTGAGGATTACAAACAAAGAAATAGGTGCTGTATTAATAAATGAAGAGTTCCTTTCAACATTTATTTCCTAACAGTTAACGTTTATAGTGTGAAATACCTAGGGCATACTCTTCTAAATGCTTAAATGTAAGACTTTCACATGAAAAAGTGGTGTTTTGAAAATATGTTTGGCACAGTAAAGTCTTCTTAAACAGAATATATTCACATGTCTCATTCTATTGCATATTCTAAAAATAAGAGGCTCATTCCTCATTTTAGGACAGTAGGCAGAGTTATACAAATCATTAGACATGTGCACACAATGAAATATTTTGTTTCGGAATTTTGTTTTCATCCGAAAAATACATTTATTTAGTTACTCCTGAAATTCGTTTTTATTTATTTCCTTTTTCGTTAAAAATTGCATTCGTCCGAAAATCCAAATTAACTAAGGTCGAATCTGTCATTGAAGGCTTATGGTGTCTGTCGAATGTTCAAAGAAGATTCGACGGAGCAGCTAAACTGTACGTGTACATTTCCGGTCGAATTTTCCACCTACAAGCTAGCTGTAGTAGAAGTCTAATGTTGTATGACTAGTAATAATTATATTTATTAATTATTTTACTAGTCAACCAACATAAGAATTTTTCTATAGCCTATGGGCGGATGCATTTGACCGGTAATGTACGATTGCAGCGTCGTACAGTTTAGCTGCTCCGTCAAATCTTCTTAGAACTTTTGACAGACACCATAAGTCAAAGATTCGACTTTTGTATGTTTTTCGTTGCTTTGTCGAATCTTCGTCATTCATGTTCAATGGTCTACTCTACCCCAACAGTCAGCCAACTTTCACATTCGTTTCTCAAAATCCAAGTGCAATGGCGGGCGCGGCATCCGACGTTGTGTCAGGTATTGATATGGCATTATAATATAGAATCTATAATAATAAATCCCCCCCACAACACGGGCAGCCTCTGAGGCTATCACAACACTAGCAACACTAGTATCACTATCAAGTTCACAACACAACACAATAGCAGCAGATTATTATGCAAAAGTTACGTTGAACTGTAGCTTGCTTCACTATTGTTCTGCTGCTGTACTTATGCTTAATTGGTAAATAATTCAGGTTCTCTGACAAACGGAGCAGCTAAGATTGACTGTCTTCTGAAATGATTCAGTGTGTGTGTCTCTCTCTGCTAGCAAATCGTAAGTGAAAGTAAGTTGGCTGTATGTGTGTACTTAGTTCTAGCTATTTTACTGCCCCTCCTCTTTGGTTACAATTGGCCAATAACATTCATCATCATTATTTTTATTTTACTTCCCCCACCCAATTCCAGCAGCAATCTTTTCTCTCTATGTCGAATCTTTTCTCTCTATGTCGAATCTTTTCTCTCTATGTCGAATCTTTTCTCTCTATGTCGAATCTTTTCTCTCTATGTCGAATCTTTTCTCTCTATATAGAATAATCTTGGACTAATAGAGTTAAGGTTAGGCACATTCGACCACAGGTTCGATACAGATTGTTATTGTCAGCGTCATGTTGAATCTCCTATCTATATCGAACTGTTGTCACAACGAAAATAAAGCATTTGTTTATGTCGGATCTTTCGGTTTTCATATTTTGCACTTTCGTTATCGTTTGTTAAAACGATAACGAAAATACCTGAAATTCGGACAAAAATGCATTCGGACGAAAACGAATGCACATGTCTACAAATCATTGCTTTTTCCCCACTGGCTGGATGCACATCAAGAATTGTGGGTATATAGTGCAAATATAGCCTAATATTCCAGAGCCATTTATACAGTATACAGTTGCTTTAGTCTATCTGGCTATCATCAGGCCAGTGTATGGAAACCATGGCTTTTATGGTATAGAGCTTGGAACCCAACATGTCAGTATAACCATACAGGTTATGGTAGGGATTAAAACAGCGAAAAAAACATCACTCAGTGTGTAGCACATTAAAGTGTGGCTAGGTGCTTAGCTAAGAATGCAGAATGAGAAAAACACTGGCTGCAGCTGCTCTCTGTAGCTTCTGCCCTGTGATGCTGAACTTGTTACCAGCTATATCAGTAAGGGGAGGGAGCAGCTGAGCAAGAAATGTTCATCCTATAGACTGAGCCAGGCAGCACTGTACTGTGGGAACTGTAGTGCAGAGGAGAGAGACTCTACTGTAATAAAAGCTTCTAGCCTGCATTTCCCAGAGGGAGCTCGCCAGGACACAGCTTCCTATTGCCATTAGCAAGCCTAGAGAGTGCACATCGCTGTGCCATGTGCACCACCACTGCTGCATAATGACAGCCTGAACAGAATCCAGAGTGCTGGTTCCAGGTGTGCTGACAGCCAGAGTCACCTGCGTGCAGAGCAGAGAGTGAACTAATAGCTGTGTGTGACTGGACCATTTAGGAACTGATCATACAGCCATCTAGTAGCCTCATAGCTGCCTGCAGGCCTGATTGGGACTATCCTCATGTGCACCAACAGTACAACTGGGCCCAATGCTAGCTGGCTGAAGAGTTAGAACTAACGACTGCTCCTTTACAGCTGCTACACAGAGGCTCTTACCTATTTTATATATTAAGTGGTACCTCTCAGGGGATATTGCACCAAACCCTAGCCATTCTCCGAGAGTACACTGTAGGCTAGTTATAGTATTGTTATTCACATTGCAGTTAATGCTTACAGTATATGCGCTGTTTATTGCTGACTTTACATAACTCTATTCTAAGTCACCTTGGCATAATGATTACACTGGACTGTGTCTACCTTCTCTGTCTTCATTTATGCTCAAGCCATCATTTATTCTAAGCCCTACCATGCATTTCAATGGCATATTTCACAGACCAAATGGGACTAAATAAAAGAATGTCAGTTTAAAAAAGGATCCTACCAAGTTCAATATTCCTAAACCGACACTAAAAATAACAATATATTAGTTAAACTTTGTACTGTGTTTAATGACAATGGCTGCACCTCGTCTAAGAGACATTTGCTTCTTTAATTTTTGATCATTATTACTAAAATATCTCTGCAGTGATGACCTGGTGTACCATCAGCCCGTTTAAAAAACAACTCAAGAAGCAAAATTTAAAAAGCAGGGTAACGATAGCATTGCATAAATTACACTTATCTCAATGCCACCACTGCACCTTTCTTCCTCAGAAGAGTCCTAGTGCTGGAACATGCAGACTGTTCATTTCTGGCTATATTACCCTGAATTTCTGAGCTATCCAACATACTCTTTGGTTTATGCTTACATCATTCAGAATATTGTTGCTATTCAACATTCACACTGAGGCACTTTTCAGGTGTTTTAGCACTAAAAATAGTGCCTGAAAAGTGCCTCTCATGCCTCCCCAGTGTGAAAGCCGAGTACTTTCACACTGGGGCGGTGCACTTGCAGGACAGGAAAAAAAGTCCTGCAGGCAGCATCTTTGGGGCAGTTTGGGAGCGTTGTATACTCCATTGAAGTGAATGGGTAGCACTGCAGCGCTTTTAACCTGCTAGCAGTCAAAAAGCGCAGCTAAAGCGTCAGGAAAGCACCGCTAAAACTAACGGAGCTTTACCGCCAATGGTCCCCGCCCCAATGTGAAAGTACCCTTAAGCTATCCAACAGACTAGTTGGTTTATTACACCTACATAACCCTGAATATGTGAGCTAGCCAACAGATTTGTTTGTTTATACCTACATCACCCAGGATATCTAATGTGGTCCAACACATTTGTTAGTTTCATCACCTACATGAACCTAGATATCCAATCTGTTCAACAGACTTGTTGGTTTATGCCAACATAACTCGGAATATCTGAACTATCCAGCAGACCTATTGGTTTATCCATACTTCACCCTGGATACCTAAGCTATAAATCAAACTTTTATGATCTGAACAATGGAGGAATATGATGAGCAATTTCTTCTCCAAACACAAGAACAACACAGAACAGCAGTAAATTCCTGGTGCATTTACTGTAAGTACTGTAATAATAGAAAATATATACTATATGGCCAAAAGTTTCTGGACACTGGAAAGGCACTGTTAATGCTTCAGCATAAAAATACACTTTAGGCTATTGTGCACTTTCAACTATTTGGTAACATGACGGTACCCTGTGCACAAAATCAATTTTATAAAGACATAGTTTCATGAGTTCTGTGTTACGGGACTTGAGTGGCCTGCACCAGCCCTAAACCTTACTGAACACCTTTAAAATAAATTAAAAAGCTAATATTGTGAGCCAGGTTGCCTCAACCAAAATTGGTACCTGACCTGAACTCTTCTGTAGGAATGCGTAAAATTTCGACAGACGCACGTACAAATCTTATGGAAAGCCTTCTCAGAAGAGTGGAGGAAGTTATAGCTGTGATGGGTGAGCCAAATCCATATTAATACTAAATATTTTGGAATGGAATTTCCAACAAGCTTATATTGTTGTAGCGGTGAGATGTCAACAAACTCTTAGCCATGTAGTGTGAAAGTTTTTAATTCCTAGCCACCATTTTGCAATGGTGGTTAGGCCTCTAAAGAGACCATGGAAAACACTGCTACCATCATAAAGTATTTGGCTTGGTTGTATATTCATAGTAAATGTTTAATCTTTCACTTGTCACTTATTTTAAACACTTTCTAGAAGGTCAGTGCTGTGGCCTATGCTCAATAATACATCAAACATGAGAATGAAAGCAATTGAATCATCATGACTGTACTGGTGACTGACACAGTAAGGTCCTCTTTTCTCCTTTAGTTCATTGTAAATTATTCCATGATTGAACAAAGCCACTTAGATGAAGAAGTCCTATACACTGCAGTCAATCTGAAGGGATTGTACCATGGAGAACAATGAAGCTTGCTACATAAAAATTCAAACATCAGCAATGCAGTGAAGGTATAGACTGCAAACTGGCTTATTGTCCTTTTCGTACCTTCCTTCAAAACAAGTTTAAAAAGCCATGAGGAATAATTCTTCCAAAGTTGATTGTGCTAGTAGAAAAAAACATTTTTGGAGGTAAAAATAAAATGATCATATTAGAAATGTTTCCAATGTCCATGAATTTTGGCTTATATAAAGTCACTATTATGCTACAGAGACGATAAAGTTAGTAGCTTAGGTGCATTGCTTTTCTTCAATCGCTGTGTCAATATTCCAAGGACAACTGAAGATAAAGTTCATCAGTCCTGTCTGCAGTAGCCTCCCCATATGGGAGTCAAATGGTTTATACCAGCAGAAGATCACAAACCGCTACCATCAATTTAAAGGCCATATGGCTTGTGGAATGGTTGTGGACTGTTGGTGTAAATAGAAATACTTCCTTTATTTTTGTTCATCTGAGTGTGTTAAAGATTGATCCTGTGTGATTTAAACAGAAATGTTATGTTAAGCATAAAGTCTCAAGGGTTGGTGCACTAATGTTAATGTAATTGGTTCATAGAATGAAAATAATGAAGGATGGTTTAGCATTTTTACATACATGCTAATATTTATAATGTTAGATATTAGTGTCATGCGGGTTCTATGCTTGCAGGCATTTTTAGCACAATCTCAGAGTTAGCATGAATAGATTACAGCTGAATCTATATCGGGTTATGCCTAAGCAAAAATCATACAACAATGGGTTCCATCAGCTAGGGGTGCAGAATGTGTCACTGTGTGTTTATAAATAAAAAGTTAAAAGAGAAGTATGAGGTTTAAAAAAAAAAAAGTATACTCACCTAGGTGGATGCCACATTGATCTGATGTGGCAGCTGTCCCCCGCCGCCTCTGCACTGAGAACTAAGCGATCAAACTGTTCACTCACTTCTCCCCTCCTCTCTAAACAGACAGCAGTGACTGTCAGTCATCGGCTCTCTGCTCTGCCCCTACAGCTCTCACTGGAGCGCCATATTTATAATGTGCTTTAGCTGTGAAAGGGAAAGCATAAGGCAGGGGTAGGCAACCTTTCAGAGGTTGAAATCTACCTGGACAACATGTAGGAATTCAAAGATCCCAGCGGATCTTTGGTAGTGTCCTCTGACCCCCCCAACAGTAGTGTCATATGCCCCCCCCAAAGCAGGGTCCTCTGCTCCTTCATAGCAGTGTCCTCTGCGTTCACCCTCCACTGTAGTGCCCTCTGCCCCCTCTCTCTAGTGCCTTCTGCCTCCCCATAGCAGTGTCCTCTGCACCCCTCACACAGTAGTGCTCTCTGTCTCCCCCTCTGTAGTGCCCCTCCATAGCAGTGTCATCTGTAACCCTCTCCCCCCACAGTTGTGTCCTCTGCCTCCCCTCTGTAGTGCCCCTCCATAGCAGTGTCCTCTGTAACCCTCTCCCCCCACAGTTGTGTCCTCTGCCTCCCCTCTGTAGTGCCCCTCCATAGCAGTGTCCTCTGCCCCCCTCTCTAGTGCCCTCTGCCTCCCCATAGCAGTGTCCTCTACACCCCCCACACAGTAGTGTTCTCTGTCTCCCCCTGTGTAGTGCCCCTAGCAATGTTCTCTGGCATCCACCCCCCCCGCCCACAGTAGTGTGCTCTGCTCCCCCATAGCAGTGTCCTCTGCACCAACTCCCCCCCCATACACACACACAGTACTGTCTTCTGCCCCCACTCTGTAGTGCTCCCTCCATGGCAGTGTCCTCTGTAACCACCCCCCCACAGTAGTGTCCTCTACAACTCCCTCCCCCCAACAGTAGTGTCCTCACCTCTGCCCCCTGCATAGCACTGTCCTCCTCATCCCCCCCCACACACAGTAGTGTCCTATGCCCCACCCCATAGCAGTGTCCTCTGTACCGCCCACACAGTAGTGTTCTCTGCCTCCCCCTCTGTAGTATCCTCTGCAACCCTCTCTCCCCACTGTATTCTACTCCCCCTCTGTAGTGCCCCCTGTCACCCCATAGCAGTGTTCTCTGCCATCCCCAGTAGTGTGCTCTGCCTCCCCATAGCAATGTCCTCTGCACCAACTCCACCGCCCGACACACACACACACATAGTAGTGTCCCTTGCCCCCACTCTGTAGTGCCCCCCATAGCAGTGTACACTGCAACCCCCCCTACAGTAGTGTCCTCTCCAACCCCTCCCCCTACAGTAGTGTCCTCTCCACCGCCCAGTAGTGCCCCCCTTTATAGCACTATCCTCTGCTTCTCCCCCACCCCAGTAGTGTCCTTTGCTGTTTCCTTTGACGCCCCCAAAGAAAAAAGTGTTCATTACACACAGCTGTAGGTAGCTCTCTTCTACCTTACAGCAACTGTACATCACAGAGAAGTGAGAGGCAGCACAGTGCTGGATGGTGGGTGGGACTGGGAGCTGCTTCGGTTAACTTTTCATGTTAATAAGCTGATGATTGGTTGCTAGAACCACCTAGCAACCAATCACCTGCTTATTAACTTGCAAGGTTAACTAAGGCTGCTCCCTGTCCCACCCACCGCCCAGCACTGTGCTGCCTCTCACTCCATTCTGCTAGTGAAGAGAGAGCGGCGCGGGTGGAAACAGGGGGAACGACTTGGCACAGACCTGATCGTGATCTACCCATTGTCTTCCCACGATTGACAAGTAGATCATGTTCGACCAGGTTTCCAACCCAGGCATAGGGAATGTGCTGATAAAATGCCTAGTGAGAGATTAGTAAGATTTGTAGGCATTGGCAGGTCTGTTAATGTAGATAAAAGCCTTTAGTAAATGTCATGTAGATAGTAAGATTCTGTGTATCTTGAAAAATTTGAGGTGGAGAGAGGAAAGGGCTTTTTTCCTTTTTTCATCCTCTGTTACATTTTAATGCTGCTGATACACTGCAGCCTTTTTCAACCTATCTCTGTCCACATGCACTACAGTGATAACAGGCTTTATGTGTTTTTCACACGGCATGCATTTTTTTTTTTTTTTTTTTTTTTTACACACTTTCTTTTTAATGCACACTTTTTATGAAAAATGAAAGGTGCGCTCTATTAAAAGCCCCCACACCCATAGTCAAATCCCCTACAAAAGACAATTTAAAAATAAAGCTGTTGGGTATTGCAGCTTAAATTGAGATTAAGCGCTAAAGCTAAAATTAAACAGTTTGGGGTGTTGCTGCTGTATTTAGGTCAGACTAAATGTAGAAGTTACAAAGAGTAATTACACATTCAAAATTTGTGATGTTGTGCCAGAATCGCTGACGCTGTCTGCAAAAATTGTACTGTCCCGTAACATCACATACAGCTTAAAGGCATCTCCCAAATATGTATTTTAAAGAATTTATTTCTATACAATGCTTTTTTTTTTTTTGCTTAAATGTCCTGACAGTGTCCAGCTCCCCAATTTCCAGCTCTCTAATATCCTTGAAAATGGCTAGAATTTAGTATTGAGATTTTACCCAAATAGATGTACTGTAGGTTTATGCAGCTAAGTTTGGGTTTCATGGATTTCAAATGGATTTGAAGAACCCTGCTGCAAACTGAACATGGGCAGATTGGCTTATCCATAATGGACAAAAAATAGAAACCTAATATTGATAGCGTTATCAAAATTTCCACATACTAAGGCATGGTGCGGCCCTAGGCACTGGCCCAAGAGTGCCACTATGGTAAATACAGCCCATTTACCATATATAAGCAGTTTTTAATTTCCTTCTGTTCTGAAAGCAGAGCTGAACTCTGGCCAAAAGTAGTTTATTTTTTGGGGGGCAAAATGAGGAAGGGTCACAGCCTTTTGCTATTTGTGTCCTCATTGTAAAGATTTCTCCTGACACCAAGTTATGGGAAAGCTGTCCATTGAAGGAATGAAAAAGTACTCTTTTAGTACAGTGGATAAATTTCACAACCTTTGTCAGGTTTTTACTGCTGTTGGCGCCTTGTTGTGCCAGTGAAAGCTGCACATTTCTTTTCTTGCCTGGTAAGCTCTGTGGTAACAATTGAAGGGAAGTTATTATACTGGGATCACAAGCAGCAATAACATGTGACAATTTTTAATCTTTCTCTAGTCTATCCCATACAAAAAAATGGTCTAGAGTTGGATTTTTATGCAATTAGAGATAGAGGCAAACAGTATTTCATACAATGCTTAAAATAGTATATCTGCACAGTTCATAATATATCTCCCATGTGCAATTCATTAAAACATTTTTAGCAATCCATTCCTCCTCCTTTTCTCTGTATTTTCAAAACAGAGGTATAGAAAGCATGAATGCTAGCTAAAATTCTGCAGCATGTAGTATTCTGCTATAATAAAACGCATTGGATACACGCACAGATCAGGTTTTTACATGTATTTTGTTCAAAAAGTGACACAACTGAGCAGAGCCCTACAAAGCATCAGAAAATGTTTCCTATCTTCAGCATTTTTACATATAAATGTGATACTTCTGTAAAATTTCTTTAACCATGGGGTAAAATTTTACAAGTGATTTCTTTATCATGATGAGTGAGCAGGTGTGATGTTTATTTTTGTCCCCTTACACAGCCATGAATCATTTTTATCATGCATACATTTAACAAATCAACAAAGAAAATCTCTTGTTATTATGCACATTCAAGCTCTACAAAATGGTGTCTAAGCCCATCACAGGTGTACACAAACAATATGACCAGTGACAAGAAATATCATACAAGATTACGTAGTAGTTGTCATCAAATATCAGGATCAAAGTAGGACATATAGATGTACAACATAAATCATGTCATGAAGAAATAGTCTCCAACTTGCTTAACAAGACAATACAGGACAACAATGACCCAACCTAACCCATAGCAACACATCCGACTTCATATTTTATTAGTTTGGGGCTGTCAGTGTTATGAAAGGTGTTAACATAATATAACTAGTTATATAACTAAATAATAAGTTCCAGTTGGTTATGGATGTGCCTATTGCCCCTTGCCTTATTTATAAGCCAGTGCCTGTTAGTGAGCAATATCAAATAACAGTAACAAACTTCATTGTTATTGTTTGGTATAATCAAAATACACACTGTTCACAGAAGAATCAGAAAATGAATAGCATATATCAATAACTACTTCTTTCAAACAGGATCAAACAGGAGAGCTTCAGTAAAATGTATTAAAGTGATTGTAAAGTCTTGTTTTTTTTTCTATAAAAATAACAAACATGTTATACTTACCTGCTCTGTGCAGTGGATTTGCACAGAGCAGCCCAGGTCCTCCTCTTCTCTGGTCCCTCTTCTGTGCTTCTGGCCCCTCCCTCCTGCCGAGTGCCCCCACGTCAAGCAGCTTGCTATGGGGGCACCTGAGCCGAGTCACAGCTCCCTGTGTCTATTCAGATACAGAGCCACAGCCCGGCTCTGCCCCCTCACTCTCCTGATTGGCTAAGTGACTTTGATTGACAGCAATGGGAGCCAATGGCAATGGCACTGCTGCTGTGTCTCAGCCAATTAGGACGCTAATGGAAATTGCTGGACAGAGATGGGGCTCAGGTAAGTATTAGGGGGGCTGAGGGGGGCTGCTGGACACAGAAGGCTTTTTATCTTAATGCATACAATGCATTAAGATAAAAAACCTTCTGACTTTACAACCCCTTTAATGACACAAGTTCTTGACTCCAGAAAAAAAAACTTTAGTTCCTGATAGGGCGGGGAGTGGTTAGAACATCTATCAGAAATTTATAGTGGCTAGGTCCCCACTGGGGAGATTATGTCCATTTTCTGTCTTAAGCCAGTCATAGACCGATCAAAGTTCAGATCATTCAGCAGGAACTGGCTGAATTTTGATCAATGTATGAGTGGGACATCCATCGACTTCAGTACAACCAGCCTGTTGGATATTTTTTATGCGATCACTATAGCCACCAGCAGTGGTCATTGTATTCTGACAGCAGGGAAAAATCCTGCTGTCAGAATACAATAGCTCAGCGGGAAGGGATTCCCCTATCAATACTGAATACACCAGTATAAGAGTTTTTTGGAAAAAATACACTTTAATGAATAAAGAAAAAAAAACTGTAAAGTTAGCCCATTTTTTTTGCATAATGTTAAATTATATTACACCGAGTAAATAGGTACCTAACATGTCATGCTTTAAAACTATGCACGCTCATGGAATGGCGACAAACTATGGTACTTAAAAATCTTAATAGGCCATGCGTTAACATTTTTTACAGGTTACCTGTTAAAAGTCGCAGAGGTGTTCTAGTGCTAGAATTATTTCTCTCACTCTAACGATCATTGCCATACCTCACATGTGTGGTTTAAACACCGTTTACATATGCGGACGCGACTTATGTATGCGTTAGCTTCTGTGCACAAGCACGATGGGGCACTTTCAATTTTTTTTCTCTTCTAATTATTATTTTTTTTTTTTACACTGTCCCTTTATTTATTTTTTGATCACTTTTTTTCCTAATACAAGGAATGTAAACATCCCTTGTAATAGAAATAAGCATGACAGGTCCTCTTTATTGAGAGATCTGAAGTCAAAAGACCCCAGATCTCTCATTTACCTTTAAAGCAAAAGAAACATTTTTTCATTTGACATTTTGACTTTCAAGAAAAAAAAAAAATGTTAATGGCTGAAAACCAGAAGTGATGTCAGAGGTCACTTCGGTCCTCCAAGGGCCTAGAGCTAAGCGAGGACCATCTTGCTCTCACTTGACTTTCTGCCCAACCATCAGCCAGACCTGATCGCTTCCGGGTTCACCGACGGCTCCGTGTAAACCCAGGAACAACAGGGACCGGCGCGAGGTGGGGTGGGGATACCTATCCGTCTATAAAAGTGATCTTGTGGCGAATCCGCCACTGGGATCACTTTTATTGGAAAGCTGGCCGCCTGCCATAACCCCGGTATTTAATATCAAAGTAATGACGTACATTTACAAATATGTGGTCGGCAATATAATAAATTAATGTTACAGCCTAGATGTGGTTTAGAACAGAACATTTGCCTTTCGTTGGAGATGTATCATTGATTTTATCTGCGACTCCTATGTAAGACCTGTACTCTAAATTTCTTATACATTTGATTTGCTGCAAACCAGAACTTCAGCCTTAAAATGTTTGTTTGTATCTGCCTGGTCTCACTTATACATAAAGAAAATCTACAGGGTACGTGCTGAAGAACAGCTAAAAAATACAGGGGAATCTGGGTCTCAATAATATGCTTAGATTTTTCTGTTATTTTAAATATGCCTTTCGGTATGCAAGAAGTAGATGTTGTGGGCTGTATTTTCTGTTGTTCTAGTGGATGTGGATCATTTATCACAGCTGTGGTGTGAACAATACAGAGTAGTCTAAATAAGGTATTGTGGGATACAAATAATGTACGTTTTCATCATATACGTCTGATGTACAATCAGCTCAATTTTAAAGCCAGTCATTTTTACATCCAAGCTAAAATACATGCCACACCAAGATTCAATGTTGTGTAGCCATTGCTAATAGGGATGAGCCGAACACCCCCCGGTTCGGTTCGCACCAGAACCCGCGAACGGACCGAAAGTTCGCACGAACGTTAGAACCCCATTGACGTCTATGGGACTCGAACGTTCGAAATCAAAAGTGCTCATTTTAAAGGCTAATTTGCATGGTATTGTCCTAAAAAGGGTTTGGGGACCCGGGTCCTACCCCAGGGGACATGTATCAATGCAAAAAAAACTTTTAAAAACGGCCGTTTTTTCGGGAGCAGTGATTTTAATGATGCTTAAAGTAAAAAAAAAAAAGTGAAATATTCCTTTAAATATCGTACCTGGGGGGTGTCTATAGTATGCCTGTAAAGTGACGCGTGTTTCCCATGTTTAGAACAGTCCCTGCACCAAATGTCATTTTTAAAGGAAAAAATCTCATTTAAAACTGCTTGCGGGTTTAATGTCATGTCGGGTCATGGCAATATGGATGAAAATCAGTGAGACAAACGGCATGGGTACCCCCCAGTCCATTACCAGTCCCTTTGGGTCTTGTATGGATATTAAGGGGAACCCCGCACCCAAATTAAAATAAGGAAAGGTGTGGGGCCACCAGGCCCTATATACTCTGAACAGCAGTATACAGGCGGTGCAAACAAGACAGGGACTGTAGGTTTGTTGTTAAGTAGAATCTGTTTGTAATTTTGAACATTTTTAACGTGTTTAGCTCCAGCCAAAAAATCTTTTCTAAGCTTTTTGGAAAACATAGGGAAGGGTTATCACCCCTGTGACATTTGTTTTGCTGTCTTTCCTCCTCTTCAGAAGATTTCACCTCACTTTTTTGTCCCAATGAAAAATGTTTTTTGAAAATTTGGGTTTTTTTGTGGAACAAGGATTGGAAAGCATCAGTGGAAAGGAGAACTTGTTTTCCCATATTAACTCTTACAGGAGAGAATTTCCCTTCCTAGGGGTAGATTTCATCTCACTTCCTGTTGTCTCCTTCCGTTTGCAAGTAGGAGTCGTTTGTAAGTTAGATGTTTGAAAGTAGGGTCCTGCCCTATATACTCAGCAGAAATTTGGGCCTTAGGTGTTGCTGTGGCCACAACACTGTAAGCCCTCACAGGGCCCTGCTGTGAAATATTAGATCAAGAATTGTAATTACATGCCCCTGTTGAACAGGAGCTGAAAAATTAGGCCTTAGGCACTGGTGCTGGTGCCACAACACTGCAACCCCTCACAGACACTCTAGTTGGAACGCAGGAACGAGCCCTGCTGCAAATTATTGCTTCAAAAATTGTAATTACACGCCCCTGTTAGACAGGGGCAGAAAAATTGGGCCTTAGGCACTGGTGCTGGTGCCACAACACTGCAACCCCTCACAGACACTCTAGTTGGAACGCAGGAACGAGCCCTGCTGCAAAGTATTGCATCAAAAATTGTAATTACACGCCCCTGTTAGACAGGGGCAGAAAAATTGGGCCTTAGGCACTGGTGCTGGTGCCACAACACTGCAACCCCTCACAGACACTCTAGTTGGAACGCAGGAACGAGCCCTGCTGCAAAGTATTGCATCAAAAATTGTAATTACACGCCCCTGTTAGACAGGGGCAGAAAAATTGGGCCCTAGGCACTGGTGCTGGTGCCACAACACTGCAACCCCTCACAGACACTCTAGTTGGAATGCAGGAACGAGCCCTGCTGCAAAGTATTACATCAAAAATTGTAATTACACGCCCCTGTTAAACAGGGGCTGAAAAATTGTGCCTTAGGCACTGGTGGTGGCGCCCAGAACCAAAAATGTTCTTACAAGCTATCAGCGTGATGATTGAGGAGGAAGAGGATAATTACTCAGGGATAGTCACTCAGCATCAGCATAGGCAGTCTTTGAAGGGATCTGAGATTTCAAAAAAAATTATTCGGTTACATCAGCATCAGGTGCTTGGTAGCTGGTGGTGATCCAAGACTCATTCATTTTTATGAAGGTCAGCCGATCGACCGAGTCGGTGGACAGACGCACCCTGTGATCGGTTACCACGCCTCCAGCAGCACTGAATGTGCGTTCCGAAAGAACGCTGGATGCAGGACAGGCCAGTAGCTCAATTGCATACTGTGCAAGCTCTGGCCAGTGATCCATCCTCAAGACCCAGTAACCCAGAGGATTTTCGGTGGGAAAGGTGTCCAAGTCTGATCTTGCCCCTAGGTATTCCTGCACCATGTAAAACAGACGCTGGCGATGGTTGCTGGAACCGATCATACCTTGGGGCTGCGGACCAAAAAATTGTCTGAACGCATCGGTCAGACGGCCACCTTCTCCACCGCTCCTTCTTTGACTGACCGAAGCCTCAGCAACACGTTGTCCAGAAACAGGAGTTTGTAACCTCCCAGTCTCTGGGAACGCGTTGCACAGACCTTTCTGCAAGGCCTCCCGAAGATGTTTCATCCTCTGCTCCCTCTGCGATGGCAAGATAAGGTCCGCAACCTTACCCTTGTAACGTGGATCAAGGAGGGTTGCCAGCCAGTATTGGTCCTTCTCCTTGATACCACTAATACGAGGATCCTTACGCAGGCTTTGCAGGATCAGGGAGGCCATGCAGCGTAGGTTTGCTGAGGCATTCGGTCCGGAGTCCTCTGGGTCACTAAGAACGACATGGTCCGCAGCCACCTCCTCCCAGCCACGTACAAGTCCATGTGTTTCTTGGGACTGATCCCTTAAAGACTGCTGCTGATGCTGAGTGCCAGGCTCCACCTCCATACTGACACAATCTTCCTCCTCCTCCTCTTCCTCCTCGTCCTCTTCCTGTGTGATCGGCGGGCACGCAGGAACACTGTCTGGATAAAGGGGGCCTTGAGAGCTAAGGAAGTCCTCCTCTTCCTGCCTCTGTTCTGCCTCAAGTGCCCTGTCCATTATTCCACGCAGCGTGTGCTCCAACAGGTGGACAAGGGGGACAGTGTCACTGATGCATGCACTGTCACTGCTCACCATCCTCGTGGCCTCCTCGAATGGTGACAGGACAGTGCATGCATCCCTGATCATGGCCCACTGGCGTGGGGAAAAAAAACCAAGCTCCCCTGACCCTGTCCTGGTGCCATAGTCGCACAGGTACTCATTTATGGCCCTCTGCTGCGTGTGCAGCCGCTGCAGCATGGCCAACGTTGAGTTCCACCTGGTGGGCATGTCACAGATTAGGCAGTTCTTGGGCAGGTTAAACTCCTTTTGGAGGTCCGTCAGCCGAGCACTGGCATTATATGACCGGCGGAAATGCACACAGACTTTCCTGGCCTGCCTCAGGACATCCTGTAAGCCCGGGTACCTGCCCAAGAACCGCTGCACCACCAAGTTAAGGACGTGAGCCAAACAGGGCACATGGGTCATTTGTCCCTGTCGGAGGGCAGAGAGGAGGTTGGTGCCATTGTCGCAAACCACCATTCCTGCCTTAAGTTGGCGTGGCGTCAACCACCTCTGAACCTGCCCCTGCAGAGCTGACAGAACCTCTGCCCCAGTGTGGCTCCTGTCCCCCAAGCACACCAGCTCAAGCACCGCATGGCATCTTTTGGCCTGCGTACTTGCGTAGCCCCTTGAACGCCTACGGAGCACCGCTGGTTCCGAGGAAGAGGCCATGGAGGAAGAAGAGGAGGGGGTGGAGGAGAGAGTTGTGTCACAATCAGCATTTTGGAGGCGTGGTGGCGGAACAACCTCCAACACTACTGCACCTTGTCCTGCATCCTTCCCAGCTGCCAGCAGAGTCACCCAATGCGCCGTGAAACTTAGGTAACGTCCCTGTCCATGCCTGCTGGACCATGAGTCAGCGGTAATATGCACCTTACCGCTGACCGCCCTGTCCAGCGAGGCATGGACATTGCCTTCCACATGCCGGTAGAGAGCCGGAATCGCCTTCCGTGAGAAAAAGTGGCGTTTGGGTACCTGCCACTGAGGAACCGCTCATTCCACAAACTCACGGAAGGGGGCAGAGTCTACCAACTGAAAAGGCAGCAGTTGAAGTGCTAGCAATTTTGCCAAGCTAGCATTCAACCGCTGGGCATGTGGATGGCTGGGAGCAAACTTCTTTCGGCGGTGCAGCAGCTGGGGCAGGGAAATTTGCCTGGTACAATCTGACGTCGGTGTACCAAAAGCAGATTGCCCACAAGTACTTGGCTGTGACACACCTAATTCTACACCTTCATTCCTCTCACTGCAGGTCTCAGAGAGGACTGAAGGTCTAGTGGGGTTGGAAATCTCAGCTGATGAGGAGCAAGGAGAGATCCTCTTTGTTCTTTGGTGTGGGTCTTTTAGATACGCTTGCCAACGAACTGCATGGCAGGTCAACATATGTCTGGTCAAGCATGTGTTACCCAAGCGGGAGATATTTTGGCCACGCGAGATACGCTTGAGACATATGTTGCAAATAGCAGCGGTGCGATCTGATGCACTCGTCTCAAAAAAGGCCCACACCAAAGAACTTTTTGAATAACGCGCAGAGACTGCAGCGCCCTGCACATGTGGAGCTTTGGGGTGTGATGCAGTCAATGTGCTGCCCTTAGGCTGGCCCCTGGAGGGCATCCTGCCTCGTTGGTGATGTGCTGCCGCCTCCTCCTCCTCCTCCTCCTCCTCCTCCTCCTCCTCCTCCTCTCTCCTATCAGGCACCCACGTTGAGTCAGTGACCTCATCATCCCCTCCCTCCTCATCACTGGAGCAAACCTGGCAGTATGCTGCAGCAGGGGGAGCATGACTGCCAGATTGCTGTCCTTCTTGGGCACCCCCTCTGTCCGCGCTCATGTTACTGCCTTCATCGAGCTCAGTATCGTCATCAGAGCCTTCCAAACGCTGGGCATCCTCCTGGAGCATGTACCCAACACTGTGGTCAAACAGTTCGAGGGAATCCTCATGAGGACATGGTGGAGCTAGGGAAGGAGTCACTGATGACATTGAGCTGAGGGAAGAGGCCGCTGCTTTGCCAGACAAAGCACCCTGGGCATGGGTGAGAGAGGATGAGGAGGATGAGGACGGCTTGGTCATCCACTCGACCAAGTCTTCCGCATGTTGCGGCTCAACATGGCCAGCTGCCGAAAAAAAGGCCAAGCGTGTCCCATGGCCACGTGCTGATGAGGATGCACCGTCTCCACGACCAGCACTAGACACAGAGCCTGCTTGCCCTCTCTTATTGGCTTGTGACTGTCTGCCTCTCCTTCTTGGCCTTCCAGACATACTAATGGCCTGTAGCTGCACTAAGCTGGGATAGAACACCTGTAATTTTCTTCAAGTAGCTTTATATACTGTAACCAGACAAGCCTGCCTGTCAGTAGGAAGATAACAGGAACGGATCTAGCTGAACACTGTGAGCAGGACGCACTGTACTAAATGTAAATAGTCTAGCTGCCTGACCGTGGTACTAATAGGATCAAATAGAACACCTGTAATTTTCTTCAGGTAGCTTTATATACTGTAACCAGACAAGCCTGCCTGTCAGTAGGAAGATAACAGGAACGGATCTAGCTGTACACTGTGAGCAGGACGCACTGTACTAAATGTAAATAGTCTAGCTGCCTGACCGTGGTACTAATAGGATCAAATAGAACACCTGTAATTTTCTTCAGGTAGCTTTATATACTGTAACCAGACAAGCCTGCCTGTCAGTAGGAAGATAACAGGAACGGATCTAGCTGAACACTGTGAGCAGGACGCACTGTACTAAATGTAAATAGTCTAGCTGCCTGACCGTGGTACTAATAGGATCAAATAGAACACCTGTAATTTTCTTCAGGTAGCTTTATATACTGTAACCAGACAAGCCTGCCGGTCAGTAGGAATTTAACAGGAACGGATCTAGCTGAACACTGTGAGCAGGACGCACTGCACTAAATGTAAATAGCAGGAACGGATCTAGCTGAACACTGTGAGCAGGACGCACTGCACTAAATGTAAATAGTCTAGAAGATAACAGGAACGGATCTAGCTGAACACTGTGAGCAGGACGCACTGCACTAAATGTAAATAGTCTAGAAGATAACAGGAACGGATCTAGCTGAACACTGTGAGCAGGACGCACTGCACTAAATGTAAATAGCAGGAACGGCTCTAGCTGAACACTGTGCGCAGGACGCACTGCACTAAATGTAAATAGCAGGAACGGATCTAGCTGAACACTGTGAGCAGGACGCACTGCACTAAATGTAAATAGCAGGAACGGATCTAGCTGAACACTGTGAGCAGGACGCACTGCACTAAATGTAAATAGTCTAGCTGCCTGACCGTGGTACTAATAGGATCAAATAGAACACCTGTAATTTTCTTCAGGTAGCTTTATATACTGTAACCAGACAAGCCTGCCGGTCAGTAGGAATTTAACAGGAACGGATCTAGCTGAACACTGTGAGCAGGACGCACTGCACTAAATGTAAATAGCAGGAACGGATCTAGCTGAACACTGTGAGCAGGACGCACTGCACTAAATGTAAATAGTCTAGAAGATAACAGGAACGGATCTAGCTGAACACTGTGAGCAGGACGCACTGCACTAAATGTAAATAGTCTAGAAGATAACAGGAACGGATCTAGCTGAACACTGTGAGCAGGACGCACTGCACTAAATGTAAATAGCAGGAACGGCTCTAGCTGAACACTGTGCGCAGGACGCACTGCACTAAATGTAAATAGCAGGAACGGATCTAGCTGAACACTGTGAGCAGGACGCACTGCACTAAATGTAAATAGCAGGAACGGATCTAGCTGAACACTGTGAGCAGGACGCACTGCACTAAATGTAAATAGCAGGAACGGATCTAGCTGAACACTGTGAGCAGGACGCACTGCACTAAATGTAAATAGCAGGAACGGATCTAGCTGAACACTGTGAGCAGGACGCACTGCACTAAATGTAAATTGCAGGAACGGATCTAGCTGAACACTGTGAGCAGGACGCACTGCACTAAATGTAAATAGTCTAGAAGATAACAGGAACGGATCTAGCTGAACACTGTGAGCAGGACGCACTGCACTAAATGTAAATAGCAGGAACGGATCTAGCTGAACACTGTGAGCAGGACGCACTGCATTAAATGTAAATAGTCTAGATAGAAGATAACAGGAACGGATCTAGCTAAACTGAATACAGTGTATATATATATATGCAACACCTGGGATGCATATATATACACAATACACTGTAAGTGCAGCTAACTGACTGACTGTTCTGCCTAATCTATCTAACTCAAATCAAATGACACTGTCTCTCTCTCTCTCTCTATCTCTCAGCACACCGGAACACACACTACACAGGGCCGCCGTGCAGGCGGCCTTATATAGTGTGGGGTGTGTACTAAATCCCCTGAGCCATAATTGGCCAAAGCCACCCTGGCTTTGGCCAATTACAGCTCTCTCTACTGACAGCGCTGTGATTGGCCAAGCATGCGGGTCATAGTGCATGCTTGGCCAATCATCAGCCAGCAATGCACTGCGATGCCGCAGTGAATTATGGGCCGTGACGCGCCACACGAATTTAGCGCGAACGGCCCATAACGTTCGCAATTCGGCGAACGATCGAACAGCCGATGTTCGAGTCGAACATGGGTTCGACTCGAACACGAAGCTCATCCCTAATTGCTAACTATATTACCATAATAGCAACTGTCTCAGGAACTGTCACTACTGTAAGATGTGTAAATAAAGGATGTAAGCTCTCAATATGTCAAAATTAGGAATTAAGAATACTGGGTACATTGATCAATTCAATCTTTAAAACTGTACATGTTGTATTCATTCAATATAATCTTTTCCTACCTTAGTTTCTGGAGAATCTGAATGTTCCTCGGTGATCATCTCCTGTGGAGGAAAACAATATTTCAAAAACTGTGTTTGCCAAAATTGTATAACATTCATGAATAATGTAGCTGTAATTTAGTACTACAGCTTAAAAGAGAAGTATGGGAATTGTTTTTATTTTAGAATTATACTTACCTAGGTGGATGCAGCATTGGTTCGATGCTGCATCTGTCCCCCGTCGGCTCTAAGGCTCAGAACCGAGCATTCAAACACTGTCGATCGCTCAGTTCTCACAGCTCCCTCAGAAGAGAGCTGGTGAATGTAAGTCACCACTGTCTGCTCTGTCCTTCCAGCCCTCACTGGAGTGCTGGGCTGTGGGGGGGGGGGGGGGGGCAGGAGTGGACAGCTCAGGCTCTCAGTGGCTTGCTGAGAGGCTGAGGTGGGTGCTGGTGCAGGCATGTGGGCTCATTCCCACCATATTGTTGTGATCTTTCCCAAGTAGGGTTGCCACCTCATCCCTTTAACGACTTGTCAACCGCACCATAGCCGAATGACGGCTACAGAGTGGTTCGGTAACTCTGGGAGGGCGTACATTGACGTCCTCCCAGAATTCTGCTCCCGCGCGCCCCCTGGATTGCACACCAAGGAAATATCTGTGTGGTCCAGAGGATCCGGCGTATCACGTATCACGGTAAATGGCCGCCGACAGGGGCCGTTTACCACATGATCGCTCCATCAAATGACGGAGCGATCACTTGTAAACAAACCGGCGTAACGTCCGGTTCCTCTCTCCCCTCTCTGTACTGATCGGTACAATGTGAGGGGAGAAGGGAGAGATTGGTGGCAGCAGCGCTGTGGGCTTGATGTGTAGTGCCCACAGCGCTGATATGTGCCCATTGCAGCCATCCATCCATCCATGCTCAGCCATTCATACTCAGCATACTCATCAATCCATCCTCAGCAATACTCATCCATCCATCCCCATCCATACTCATCCATACCCAGCCGTACTCAGCCATACACAGCAAAACCCAGCCATATTCAGCCATACCTAGCCGTACTCAGCCGTACCCAGCCATACTCAGCCATACCCAGCCATACTCAGCCGTACCCAGCCATACTCAGCCGTACTCAACCATACCCAGCCTTACCCAGCCATACTCAGCCGTACCCAGCCGTACCCAGCCATCCCATCTATACCCAGCCATCCCATCTATACCCAGCCATACTCAGCTGTACCCATTCGTACTCAGCCGTACCCGGCCATACTCAGCCATACTCATTCATGCTCAGTCATCCCATCTATACTCAGCCATCCCCATCCACGGCTCATCCATCCCCATTCATGCTTATCCATGCCACATCCATGCCACTACAGTGCCTCACAAAAGTGTAATAGGTTGTCAAATTCAATTTGAAACTTATGCCCCTAGAACACTTGATGGTGCTCCCTGCATGTTGGGCCTCTGTATATGGCCAGGCTGTGGAAAAGTCTTACACATGTGGTATTGCCGTACTCAGGAGGAGTAGGAGAATCTATTTTGGGGTGTAATTTTTGGTATGTACATGCTATGTCTTAGAAATATTGTGTAAATGGACAACATTGTGTAAAAAAAATGTGTTTTCATTTTCTTTACACATTTTCCAAAAACTTGTAGAAAAAAAAAATGACATGTTCAAAAGACTCATTATGCCTCATAGATTATACAATGGGTTGTTTTCTTTCCAAAATGGGGTCATTTTTGGGGCGTTTCCATTGTCCTGGTTCTCCAGGGCCTTCAAAATTGTAAGAGGTAGTCAAGAAATTATATGTGTAATTTATGCTCCAAGAACGCCTGATGGCGCTCCCTGCATGTTGGGCCTCTGTATGTGGCCACACTGTGTAAAAGTCTCACACATGTGGTATCGCCATACTCAGGAGTAATAGTAGAATGTGTTTTGGGGTGTAATTTGTGCTATGCATATGCTATGTGTGAGAAATAACCTGCTAATATAACAATTTTGTGAAAAAAAAAAAGGAAAAAAAATCTTGATTTTGCAATGAATTGTGGGAAAAAAATTACAACTTCAAAAAACTCACCATGCCTCTTACTAAATACCTTGGAATGTCTAGGTTCCAAAAAGTGGTCATTTGGGGGGTATTTGTACTTTCCTGGCTTGTTAGGGTCTCAAAAAATGAGATGCCGTTAGTCCATCGGGCGTGATCAGTTTTCAAAGATTGGCACCATAGCTTGTGGACTCTATAACTTTCACAAAGACCAAACAATATACACCGATTTGGGTTATTTTTACCAAAGATATGTAGCAGTATAAATTTTGGCCAAAATATATGAATAAAAATTACTAGTTTGAAAAATTTTATAACAGAAACTAAGAAAAATGCATTTATTCAGAATTTTCTGTCTTTTTTCTTTTATAGCGCAAAAAATAAAAAGAACCAGCGGTGATTAAATACCACCAAAAGAAAGCTCTATTTGAGTGAAAAAAAGAACAAAAATTTCATATAGGTACAGTGTTGCATGACTGAGTAATTGTCATTCAAAATATGAGAGCACCGAAAGCTGAAAATTGGTCTGGTTAGGAAGGGGGTTTAAGTGCCCAGTGGGTAAGTGGTTAAAACCAAACACATATTAATTACACAGGTTGTGTGGCTGATTAAGGTGGTAATCAAACTTACTTGGTGTCTTATCTGAATTAAATTAGCCTCAGAACCTGTGTAATTAATATGTGTTTGGGTCTAAAGGGATAAGGTGGCAACCCTATTCCCGAGCCTGGACCGGCTCTCTGATGCTTTAGCTCGCTGTCTGCTGAAAACGGGTCACAGGAGGGCAGAACAAACTTCAGTCCTGTGATCCACAGAGTCCAGCCAAATTAGCTTTGGCTGTACTTCTGTGTGACTATTCCTAACATCATTTAATAACCCAGTTGTTTTATTATTATGATCATGCCTAGTATACTTTTAATCTGGACAAGAGAGTCAGCACTTTTTAGAGATGTTTGATAACAAGTAAGAGATTTTGATAACAAGTAAGTCTGATTTCATACATCATAAAAGTAATGTAAATTGTAAATGTTCTTTTTTATAAGTAGGACAACAGTTTAATTAAAAAAAAAAATGGGATAACAATACTGATTTCCTTCCCATTATAATAACATATCTCAAGGCCTATGGTATATTACAATGATTAGGAAATTATGGCCAAAATTAAGATTGCATAAAATGTTGTAACAATTATTTTACATAAGATGAAACAACATCTAGCAGTTTGTAGTCCCAATAGCCATCAGTAAAAATCTTCCTCAAGCCTATACATCTCGGTCATAAATCCACACCTCTGACTGTTAAGAAGATTCCCTCTTTACCAACTATCACAGTCAGATTCTGTTACTCTATTGCTTTCACTACTTGGTTTGAAAGTTCTGTATCCTGCATGGATAGCCCTAAGTCCTGCACTACTAACTCTTGCCTCTCATTGTATATAGTTGTATGTAGCCGTATAAAAAGCATGCTCTTCCACTTGCCTAGCATTTCAATTTTTTTTACACCACTTTAGACATACATTAGTGTCTAGAGCAGTGTTTCTCAACTCCAGTCCTCATGGCGCCCCAGCAGGTCATGTTTTCATGATTTCCCTCACATGAAACAGCTGTTGTAATTACCAAGGCAGTGAAACTAATCAAATCACCTGTGCAAAATAACAGGAAGCCTGAGTGTGTCCCGCATAGAGTGAGATCCCTCAGTACAGATGGATCCCTCCACAGCACAGTCCCTTAAATATAGGCTGACCTCCCCAGCATACCCCTCAGTATGGATGAAACCCCCAGCACAGACCCCTAAGTATGGACTGACCTCCCTGTTGTAAATAATAATGAATGACTAATAATTTGAGGTAATTATTCTTGTTATAGAAAAAGGAGTGGAACAACAGGTATAGAACGCAAGCGCCAAACAAATTTTCCCAGCAAATTTGTTTTTCCTCAGAATATAATTTATTTGGATCCCAGAAAAGATGAACAAATCCAACAGAGTACTTGCAAAATATACAATAATCAGAAGCCTTCAGAGTCCCATTTAAAATACTACTTTTTCTGTCATAGCAAGCATATGGACACTCCTCCTATCCAGCATTTAATGTCCGAACTACATTATGCATCTAGACCAGGGGTATTGAATTAAATTTAATGGAGGTACTATTAGTAAAATTTTCTTCCAGCAGAGATCAGAATCACATGTTTGTGCATCTCAGATCCTTTCCATCACAGCCCCTTCATTTTATATCAAAGCAGCGGTCACAAGGTTTCTCAGGAGAAGTATGGACCTGAGCAGCAAGAATTTTTTCACCCAAAGGAGAAGTGAGACTGGTGCGAACCGTAGCCAGAATACGATCAGGAGGAATCATAGGAACTGGAACCAACTCCAACTTGGAAGTGGAGGAAAATTGTCGTGACAAGGCGCCAGCCCTTACATTCTTAGTACCAGGTAAGAATGAGACAATGTAATTGAAGCTTGACAAGAAAAGAGCCCATTGCACCCTTCTGGGAGAGAGGCGTTAAGCAGCAGACAAGAATGTAAGATTCTTTTGGTCAGTAAGAATGAGAACTGGCACAGTGTTACCTTCGAGGAGATGTCTCCATTCTTTCAGGGCTAAAATGATCGCCAACAGCTCTCTGTCACCAATCATGTAATTGCACTCCACAGGTGACAATTTCTTGGAAAAGTAGCCACAAGGATGCAACGCACTCTCAGAGGTAGGACGTTGAGACAGAAGGGCGCCAACACCAGTCTCAGAAGCATCAACCTCAAGGATAAAAGGTAACATAGGATCAGGATGTGCCAACACAGGAGCAGAAACAAAGGCAGCCTTGAGACTCTCAAAGGCCTTAATGGACTTCGGAGATCAACTCTGTGGGTTACCGTCCTTTCTGGTTATATCAGTCAGGGGCTTGACCAGAGATGAGAAGTTACGAATAAACTTCCGATAATAGTTGGAAAAGCCCAGGAAACTCTGCAGAGGACGAAAACCCATGGGTCGGGGCCACTGTAGAACTACCGAAAGTTTCTCTAGGTCCATCGAAAAACCAGCAGTGGAAATGACTTACTGTAACCCAGGAATTTAACCTGTTCATGATGGAACTCTTCTCCAGTGTACAATAGAGATTGTTCTCTCTTAGTTTCTGAAGCACACGACAGACATCTGTGTGGTGGCTCTACAGGGACTTGGAAAATATGAGGATATTATTGAGATAAACCACCACACATAACTGCAACAAATCTTGGAGGACATCATTAATAAATTCCTGGAAAACTGCCGGGGCGTTACAAAGGCCAAAAGGCATTACGAGGTACTCAGAATGGCCTGTTCCGGTATTAAATGCAATTTTCCACATGTCGCCCTCTTTAATCCTCACGAGACTGTATGCCCCTGTCGAATAGAGCTTAGTGAAAACCGTTGCTCCCTTGAGGCGGTGAAATAATTCCATAATCAACTGAATCGGAATTCTTAATCGTGAAATGTTTCAGACCCCTATCATCAATACAAGGTCTCAGTTCACCACAAAGAAGAAATCAGCACCAGCAGGGGACGAGGATTTGTGGATGAAAGCTCGAGAAAGTGCGTCTGCAACATACTCCTCCATGGCCTTATCCTCCAAGACCGACAAAGGGTAAACCCTGCCACGAGGGGGTATAGCACCAGGTTGAAGTTCAATTGCGCAATCATACAGCAGTGTGGAGGCAAACTACCGGCTTGACCTTTGTCAAAGACATCGCTAAAATCGCGGTACTCCTCCAGCAGGGAGGAGAGTGGAGAGGTGCACAGGACCTTGGCTACCTTCTGGAAGCATGTCTCACTGCATTGTGGTGACCAGGAGAGAACCTTAGCACGGAGCCAATCAAAAGAGGGGTTGTGCCTCTGTAACCAAGGATAACCAATAACCAGCGGAAACTTAGGTGAGGAAATAACTTGGAATTGGATTATCTCATGGTGAAGAGCCCCTACGGCCAAGGACAATGGAACTGTCTCATGAGTCACATGGGTAGGCTGTAGAGGTCTCCCGTTAAGAGCCTCAATGCAATTGGAGTGGAGTGTCACACAGCTGCAGCGGAATCGAGTGCTTCGATACAAAGGCAGCATCAATGAACCGGCCTGCAGAGTTGATTAGAGCCTGTATCTCGACGGACGACTCAGCCCAAGAAAGGGTAACTAAAACTAGGGCTTATGCTTCTGGATAACTGGGGATGAAACAACGTCACCTAAGGTCTGTCTGTGACAGGAAAAAACTGAAAATACTGGTGCTCAGCAGGCGGATGTGTAATAAATAATAGCAAAAGCAATAATAGCAACAGGATAGATCCACAATAATCGATAAATATGTAAAAGATGTCAAATCATCAAAGAAGAAAAATCTATAATACTTGATATATAGAAGGTGTCCAATCAGCAATGATTTATACTTAATGTGTAGGCTGAAGAGATGAAAGTTTTTCACTGTCACAAAGGGCTGCTCTTCTCTGGAGTGAAGCCGACTCAGGGTCATCAAGAAAAAAAACAAAGATAGAAGAGTGCCTCTCAATTAAAGTTTTATTCAATAATAAAAGAAAGTAGTAAACACTTACATGTAAAAATGCAAAGGAACTCTACACAGGTTAGTTAAAGGCAGGGAGATGTGGCCGTAGTCAAAGGCATGTATCCAGGAGTTCACAATTCAATGTAGCAGTAGCCGCAAAGAGCCGGGGGGGGGGGAACCCGGCTGTATCCTGCAGAGGAAAGTGATGATTCGCTTGTGGAGACAGCGTGTGACGTCAGCAAATAGGGAGAAACACAATGCGTTTCAGAGCATGCACGAGGTCCGTGAGGCGCATGCGCGCTCCTTTCTCAAGTGTAGGAACGGGGAAGGGAAAGGACGGCACTTAAATACTCCATCTACTAGCGGTACACAGCTGAATGCATAGTGCATTCTCTACAGCACAAATAGTACAAGGAAATAAGTGATTAAATGATTGTACTGCATGTAAAATGAAATAAATAAATAATGATAAAAAAAGAAATACAATCTGAGAGGAAAAGATAATAATGAAAAAAACCTATAATATGTAACAAATGGATCATGTTCGGCATGGCTGTGTGCCCAAACGACAGATGCGCAACTAAACCAGAGTGCGCATCCACATCAGCAGGCACACACGCCAACCAAAGTAAAATAAACAGTAAAATAAACACTAAGCTGCAATGGATTTAAGCGAATATAGAGATATATATACACACATACACAGAAGTGATTCAAAAATCACTTAAAATTCACATGAAAAAAATATATTTTGGATATTTAGTGAAGACATTTAAAACCATGTCTGGACTATGGGACCCATAACTGGATTATATATATATATATATATATATATATATATATATATATATATATATATATATTTGGGAAAAATGTACAAAAAACAATTATAGACAATAAGAAAAAAAATATATGATTAAAATCTGTGTTATTGCAGGGAGTGTATATAAATAATAACTGGGATATATATGTGCATTCATAAACATGTAGGCACACGCATGCAAAAGCAACTACATGCGTGCATATAGATGCACATGCACATACCAACACGCAACTATTAGTGAGTTGGAAGATTATTGATACATACAAATTATTATCAAAATTATGTTATAATAAAATGACAATAAAGACTCAATAGAACGAATAACCCAGATAAGATAAAAAAACAGATCGATGTGACTGTCTGATTATAAAAGGACAGACAACATGAGATTATAGAATAGTGTTTACCTCAAGCTCCTCATTGAGGCCATTGGGTGCAAGAGTGTTCAGAGTAAAAATCCAGAACGTTTCGCATAGTAGACAGGACCTCAAGGTTCGGGCATTCCCTGGATGGGTAGGACAAGACTTCAAAAAGTGACCTGCCTGGCCACAATAAAGGCACAATCTCTCCCTCCTCCTAAAGGCTCTCTCATCCGCAGAGAGACACGTGAAACCCAAGTGCAAGGGTTCACCTTCACTAACCAACTCGGTACCAGGAGGCATGGGAGGTGAAGGAGGCACGGGTGGGACTGCAAAGCTTGGAGACAAACGTACAGGAGGCTTCCGCAAGCTCTCCTTGAAAGAGAGTCTGGAGTCAATGAGGATGGCAATTGTGATCAACTTCTCCAGCTCAGTGGGTATATCTTGGGATGCTATCTCATCCTTGATGGTATCCGAGAGACCATGAGAAAAAGCAGCCACGAGGGCCTCATTGTTTCACACAACCTCTGCTCTCTGCTGCCAGAGTACGGAATTCAATGGCGTAGTCAGCAATAGTTCTCGTACTCTGTTCGATGGACATGAGGCACTTGGCAGCAGAAGCAGAGCGTGCGGGAACGTCAAATACCCTTTTAAACAAAGCCACAAACTCAGGGTAGCTCAAGACAACAGGTTTTTGCGTCTCCCATGGAGGGTTTGCCCACGCCAAGGCTCTCTGAGAAAGCAAAGATATCATGAAACCTACTTTGCTTCTGTCCATGGGAAACGCCTGGGGCAGCCAAAGTTCAGTAACCAGAACGGATAGTCAGCCAAGCCAGAAGTCAGGGATGAATGTAGTGGAACAGCAAGCAGGATCTGGAGACAGAAGGGATGTCAGCAAAGCAAGTCGCAGGAGATAGTTTCTGTGATGTGACCAAGCGAAGGCAGAGCTCCTCTGGACTGAACGGCTGGATATCATCAACAGCTGAGTAACTGTGGAGAGAGGAGCTGGCAATTAGCCAACAGCTGAGTGGCCAGCTCAGAGAAGGAAGGGCTGAGCTCAGTCCTGACACTCTGAGCTTACACAGAGTATAGAGCGGGAGGCACAGCAGCACTGAATGGAGGACGGGAGCAGGAGCTGCCGAGTTAACTTCTCATATTAACAAGCTGTTGATTGGTTGCTAGGACCGCCCAGAGTACTAGTAATCAGTCACCTGCTAGGTAGTCTGGAAAGTCACCTCATGCAGCTCCTGCCTTCCATCCAGTGTGGCAGTGCATCCTGCTCTCCATTCATTGCTCTCCTTCCTGCCACTCTCCGCTCTGCCTTGAGAATGACATCTGCAAAGGCCAGGGGGAAGACAGCAGCTCCTAAATGGCACAATCGCAGGTCCGGATGGCACCCGGCCGCAGTCCGCCATTTAGTAATGCCTGTTGTAGACCCAGTCTTCCATAATACTCTCTTTAGCAATCAAAATAGCAATACAATTCCTTTGCTCATTTACTGTGATGTAGAGACAGCTGGTTGGTTAATCAAACACTTTTGATCCTAACATGAAAAGACCTTATTAAGGCCATTATAGTGTTTATAACCCTTGTCCTTTATGACAGAAAACAATTGCCTATTTAACCAATTAACATTTTTCTCATTACAGTTAAGCCTGGTACACACAAAGTTTTTTTCATTCAACCCAGCAGGCTGAATAAGAAAAAACTGACAGATCACCATACTAATACACATATTGTTAGTGAGGCGATCTACCCCGCTGTGCCTTTGTGCCTTTGTATTTTTGAAAGAACACACTGATCAGCACTCACAGCCATCAATTATGAGCACTGATTGGATGCTGGTCTTCCAGCAAGTCCCTTCAACAAAAGTGGGTTAAGACAGCTGTACACCATGACCAAATATTGGCCTGTTTCTGTTAAACTACCTCAGTACAGATACCATTGCCCTCCCAGTACAGACCCCCAAGCATAGACAATTCAGTACAGTTGGAAACCCCAGACACACATCCCTCAGTACAGATTCCCCTCCCCAGTAGCGCCTGTAAAGCACCTCAGTGTGAAAGTAGCCTTACTGTCTAGCAGAGGTATGTGTACAGGGCTGCTGTTAGAAATCATGGGGCCCAATACAGCTTTTCTGATGGGGTCCAAAACCCCGCCTCCACTCCCCTCAGGTGCAGTGCAACAGCGGCACTGACTTTATCCACCTATGCTCCGAGAATGAAAAAAAAAAAACCCTTCTACGCTCCCACCTCCTGGGCCCCTCTGTTGACGTGATAGGGCCCAGGGAAATGTGATTTAAGCCCTGGTAAGCAAGTAAAAGCAGGGGTGTAGTAAAAATCAAATTAATCATTTAGGCAGAAATTAACAATAACACTGCCCCTGGGCCCCCCTGTTGAGGCCTGGGCCAAGTACAACAAGACCAGTTGTACTGCCTGATCAGGGGCACTGTATGTGTATAACAGTAAAAGCTGACCAAAATTACAGATCATTTAGGGGGTATATACGGGTAAAATTGTATGCATTTCAAATTTACAGTAGCTATTTGTCTGGAATTCCACTTCAATGGAGAATCCTACCATTCCAAAAAATACACGGTGAGCTTCCAGTGCTGCACGTGTGTTAATAGAAAGTTCAAGTTCTGTTTCTGCCTCTTCTGCAATATCCACAGTAGATGGCTCAGTTGTAGTTAGCGTGGCTATTCTGATAACTCTATCAGTGTTATCAGTATCATCAGCTTCACTTCCCACAGTCTCACTGGTTGTAGAGCTGCCCATCTTTACATCAGTTGTTTTTTCTAAACGGGCTTTTTTCTTGTGCTCCTTTTTAAACTCCTACAAATTAACAAAAATGTTAAGAATATATTACAAGACAGACATACTGTATAACATTAGACTTGGGTGGTTGAACTCAATGGGCATGTGCCTTTATAACCTCTTTAAGTCTGCCCTATAGCAATTTTACTGCTACAGGGTGGCAGCTGAGCGCCGGATCACATATATTCACATATATATATATATATATATATATATATATATATATATATATATATATATATATATATTTATATATATATGTGATCCGACACTTCTGGGTAGAGAGCGCTGTGATTACACATAGCGGAAGCAGATCGGTAGGTGCAGGGTACTCGATGTCCTCCTGCACCCGCCAATCGTCAAGCAAACACAGAACTACGATCTGCCTATGAAAACAAGTTTGTGTCCCTGCCCCTGATGTTAACCCCTTCCCAGCTAGTGTCATTAGTACAGTGATTTAGCACTGATAACTGTATTAGTGTCACGGGTCCCCAAAAAGTGTCAGTTAGTGTCCAAATGTCCGCTGCAAAATTGCAGTCCCTCTAATCACTGCCATTACTAGTAAAAATAAAAATACAAACAAATATCCCATAGTTTGTAGACGTTATAACTTTTGTGCAAACCAATCATATTGGCCTAAATTTATGAAAAAAATAGATTTTTTCTAAATTCTTTTATTGGATAGATTTTATAGCAAATAGTAAAAAATATAGTTTTTTTTCCCCAAAATTATCAGCCTTTTTTTTTATAGCAGAAAATAAAAAATGCAGAGCTGATCAAATACCATCAAAATAAAGCTCTATTTGTGGGGAAAAAAACTCATACTGTACATTTTATTTGGGTACAGCATTGCATGACCGTGCAATTGTCAGTTAAAGTAACGCAGTGCCGTATCAAAAAAGAGTTGACAAGACTGTGTCAAAAAAGAAAAAAAACTGTTTATTATTTCACTGCTAGCAGAATCTAAAGAAGAAGTCTTACCAAATTTTATATTTACAGGTAAATAGAGATGCATTGGTGTTGATTTGCTAAAGGCAAACAGGCTGTTTTTTTTTGCATGGGAATTCCCTTAGCTTAGTGAATGTAGTGAAATCCACTTTGCAAATTATTATTATTATTATTATTATTATTATTATACAATATTTATATAGCGCCAACAGTTTACGTAGCGCTTTACAACTTGAGGGTAGACAGTACAAATACAATACAATTAGATACAGTAGGAATCAGAGGGCCCTGCTCACTTAGAGCTTACAATCTAAGAGGGAAGGTTAAGAGATACAAGAGGTAATAGCTGTGGGTGATGTGCTGATTGAGAAGATAAATGTACAGTTGTTAGGTGGGGGCCAGATAGGCTTCTCTGAAGAGATGAGTTTTCAGGGATCGTCTGAAAGTGGATAAGGTAGGAGAAAATCGGACGGATTGGGGAAGAGCATTCCAGAGGATGGGGGAGGCTCTGGAGAAGTCCTGAAGGCGAGCATGGGATGAGGTGACAAGGGAGTTTGAGAGCAGGAGGTCTTGGGAGGAGCGAAGAGAACGATTAGGTTGGTATTTTGTGACTAGGTTAGAGATGTAGCTAGGGGCCAGGTTGTGGATGGCTTTGTAAGTTATAGTTAGTATCTTGAATTTAATTCGGTGACTGAGTGGCAGCCAATGGAGGGATTGGCAGAGGGGTGTAACAGACGCTGAGCGGTTTGTGTGGTGGATGAGCCTGGCCGCAGCGTTCATGATGGACTGAAGTGGGGATAGCCTATTTAGAGGTAAACCAATGAGGAGGGAGTTGCAGTAGTCAAGGCGGGAGATGACCAGGGAGTGGATTAGAAGCTTTGTAAATAATATCTAATCATGTGCAGGGCAAAAAAAAAGGATTTTCACTTACACATGATTGGAAGATGGAAGTCAGCAAAGTTTTATCTCATTCACTAAGCTAAGGGAAAATGTCCTCAAAAACAGTGAACAGTCTTTTTGCCTTTAGTAAATGAACCCCATTTTGTGAATAATATTGGCGATATAGTATTGTATTGGCAAAAACCTAAGCACAATAATTGGTTTGGTTGCCCACATCTCCCAAAAGGACCTCACCTTTTCCTGTTTTCTTGTGGACCTTTCAGGCTGTGCATGTGTAGTGGAGTGGGTTACTGTTAAGAATTCATTGGCATCTACAGTGCTGATTATCTGAGTAGGCAGTACAGATGTTTCACTCTCCTGATTAGTTAGCTGAATTCGATGGTCCTCTTTGTTTTCCTCTTGCTCCTCAGTGACCAAATTTGTAAAAACATCACCAGGCACAGCCTCCACTGGAGGTTTCTTCCTCTTCTTCTGCTCTTTGTTTTTATTTACATCCTTTAAAAAAAATAGAGAAAGCTTTGCAGTTTCATAAAGATGGAACAAAACAAAATCTAGATAACTCTACAGTAGGGATGGGTGAACGGTTTGGCCCAAGCATAAGTTCGGGCCGAACTTTCACTGTTCGGTTGTTTGACGAACAGACGAACAAACGGGTCGTTCGACTATTTGTTCAGCCCCCGGAACCGACCACAATGCATTGCGGCGCTGAACAGTGCATTGCAAGCCCTGATTGGCTGAAGCAGTGAAAGCTTCAGCCAATCAGGGCACAGAGCACTGTCAGAGTCATGATCGGACACTGTCATCATGACTTTATCCAATCATGGCTCATTCCCACCCCACAGTATAAAAGTATTCTTTCAATGGCAGCCATTTTCAGTGTGATTTTGTTGTGGAGAGAATAAGAACAGGGCTTTGTTCAATGCTATTAGTTAGTTAGTGTGCTATTTTGCTTCAATTGTCAGTGTAGCATATTAGTTTAGTGTCAGTCTAGGGATAGTGTGAGTGTAGTGAGGAGGACCATCATTTAGCTTTGCATAGTGTGCAGCTAGAGTAGGGACAGCTCTGATAGTTTCAGTGTAGTGTAGTGAGACCGTATCAGTAATCTTTACATTAGTTTATAGCTACAGATAGCGTCAGTGTAGTGATGGTTGAACACCGTCTATTTGATTGCGTTACTGCCAGTTTACCGCCATTTACTTTTGTGTGCGTTACTGCCAGTTTAATGCCATATAGTTTTGTGTGTGTTACTGCCAGTTTAACGCCATATAGTTCTGTGTGCGGTAAGTCCAGTTTAACGCCATATAGTTGTGTGCATTACTACCAGTTTAACAACATATAGTTTTGTGTGTTATGCCATGTACACACGGGCGGAATTTTCGACCGGACTGGTTCGACAGGATGAATCCGTCGGACAATCCGACCGTGTGCGGGCTTCATCGGACCTGCAGCGGACTTTTTCGGTCGAAAAACAGACGGACTTTAGATTAGGAACATGTTTCAAATCTTTCCAACGGACTCGAGTCCGGTCAAAAAATCCGCTTGTCTGTATGCTAGTCCGACAGACGAAAACCAACGCTAGGGCAGCTATTGGCTACTGGCTTTCAACTTCCTTATTTTAGTCCGGTCGTACGTCATCACGTACAAATCCGTCGGACTTTGGTGTGATTGTGTGTAGGCAAGTCTGTTTGTTCGCAAGTCCGTTGGAAGTCCGTCAAAAGTCCGTCGGACCTTTGATGCCAAAAAGTCCGCCCGTGTGTACACGGCATTACTGCCAGTTTTAAGCCATTTACTTCTGTGTGCATTACTCCCAGTTTAATGGCATTTACTTTTGTGTGCGTTACTGCCAGTTTAACGCCATATAGTTTTGTGTGTGTTACTGCCAGTTTAACGCCATATTGTTCTGTGCGTCACTGTATGTTTGACGCATTATATTGTAGTATATTATAGTGTATCCGTGGAGTGTCTCTGTGTAGTGTGAGTACTCAAATTAAAGTGCACCAAACACCTCTTTACATTGATTAAAGTGCATTTATGTACAGATTTCAACTTCTTCTTTACATTTTCTTATAAGCACTGCCCCCTCCCTCCCAAAAATGTCTGGGAGGACAACAAGGAGAGGCAGATGTTCCCTTGGCACTGTAAGGGGGCCAGCAACAAATGTGGCCACAGGCAAAGGTGGACGTGGTGGTCGGTCCTCAGGCAGGGCATCATTTCCTCTGTTTAGTGAGTTTGCCTGTGCTATTCAGCCACAGCATGCAGAGGAGGTGGTGGACTGGCTTACTAAACCTTCCTCATCCTCCTCATCCTCTGTTACACAAGTAGAGACAAGTGTGCAGTCCCCTGCAGTTGCCAAAGTGGATAAACCTGCCTCCTTGTCCACATCTATTCCTGCCACAGCCCCAACATCAGAAATTGAGGAGTCAGCTAAGTTATTTAACCACAGAGTTAGCCACTTGTGCCTTGATTATGCCCAGCCATTACTGGATTCAGATGTTGGTTCTGAGGTTGAGGATGACAGGAACATGAGCCTAGAGAGAGGGAGGAACACTGGTAGACAAATTGTCATTCATGTTCCCTAAGCCGCAGCGTATTGCCAAGTTGTCTCCAATGGAAATGATGAAGCTGGAGGAGATGGAGATGATGATGATGATGATGATGATGATGATGAGGTCACTGATGCGACTTGGGTGCCAGATAGAGCAGAGGAGGAAACTGAAGGTGAGGCGACACAACCCCAAGGAGGCCAACATCAAGAAAGAGTAGAGAGCAGCCACCCAATTCCATCACATTCTGCAGTTGTTATCTCCCGTCCCACTCCCCAAAGCTCAGCTGTCTGGGCCTTTTTCAGCACATCTGCAGCAGATCGCACTGTTGCTATCTGCAAACTGTGTCTCAGGCACCAACCATTTGGATGCCACATGCTTAACAAGGCATTTAACGTCCAACCACTCAGCCCATAGACAAGAGCACCTAAAAGCCACACAAAAGGGGCACAAATCTGTCCCTCCTCCTCCTCCTCCTTACCCACTTCAGTCTGCCCCTGCTATACCGAGTCATTATCTCTCAGCAGCCTCCACTGACAGGGATGATGGTATAGCACAGGGTATCCCAGGTCCTAGCCACACATCTACCAGCAGCACATCACCAGCTGTAGACTGTAGCCGGAAAATTTCTCTGCCCCATCTACTGCAGTGGAAAAAAAATACAGTCCCTGCCACCCACATACCCAGCGTCCAAGTCAAAGTGACACCAGAATGCATCCAAAAAAGCTCTAATCTTGTTCCCAGTGCACTACATTGTGGCCCCATCATGCACACTGGCTCCCCAGCTGTTGCTGAGCAAAATAAAGGCAGCTTGCAGGGAAAATGTCTTTTTTTGCTTTATAAATGCAATTATTGCTGCAGCAGATTCTAGACATGGTACAGATCTGCCACTTTACAAGTACACTAAGGGGACTCCCCAAGCACTATATTGGAAGGAATTTTTCATTTTTAAGCTTTCACTTTAAAAATCAAAAAATTACTGCTCATTTAAAAATTACGTTTTTCACGAACTTTTTTTATTTATTCTTGTCCCACAGGGCAGGACCCAGACCCCTATAACCACTGTATGCCCAATTACTTGCATATAAGCCTTCAAAATGGGTACTTTTGATTTTTAAAGTTCGCGTCCCATTGACTTTAATGGGGTTCTTTATTCGGGTCCGAACTTTTGCGGTGTTCTGGTGCGAACCGAACAGGGGTTCTGCCCATCCCTTCTCTACAGTGAGACCACATTGCATGTCATATGTTCAGTCCTTATTTTGCCTTGTTACATCTATCTACAGTAACTGCATTAGTAGCCCACTTTCTGCAGGTATTATTATTGGTAGTATTATTATTGCATTATAGAAGTAGTCCACATTTAGGGCCCATTCACACCACAATGCAGTGTGCTGCGGCAGATATTTTTTCATGCTTTGACGCATATTGCGTTAAACAGCCTAATCAAAATAAAAGGGCTGCAATGTACCTCAATGTATGAAAAAGTAGCTGCTGTTTGCATTTAATTGCAGTGCAACCAACAAGACGCAGTGCATTGTGTTTGCGGTACAGTGTGTTGCAGCGCACGTGTTTTGGAGGTGCGTTGGGGTGCTGTTCACAATGCATGGCAGTACTGCACACCAACATACGTAATGTCTGCATGGGTCCTTAGGGGTGAGGAATTTTGAGAGTTTTAATTTCCCTGAAAATTGGTCAAAAAGTGGAGATTTCTGCAAACATTTGCTATTTGGGTGAAATACATTGATGTCAATCTGAAAGGTGAAATAATTTGGGTTGCAAGAAACTTTAAATTGCTGTTTAACTATCATGTACTGGTTCTTTTGTTAGAAAATGACTCACCTCAGCCTTATTATGTTTTTACAAAGAACAAAGTTAAAGAAAAAAAGCGAATTTTGCCCATGAGGGTCAATGAGAGAAACTGAAAATTTCCATTTCTGCAAAATTTTGCTGACTTCAGAATAGGTTATTTCACCAAAATCCCTCCACTCCTTGATATCCAAATTATGAATTATTGATTTTTCCTGTATACAATGGACAGTTGATTTTTTAAAATGCTGTTACTTAAAATAAACTTAATCTGTAAAAATCAATACATTCTGCAGAACTGTACAGTAAATATCCATGTAAATACCCGTATACTAACTATAGATAAAATATAGTTAGTATAGTTAGTAATATATAAAATTGCATGCCAGAAAGCAAAACTTGTGTTTAAGGCATCCCGTCTTTATTGTCTTGTTATTTTAATTTAACTTGTATATGACCACTGTATATTTGTATATATAAAAGAACCAGAACTATTCAACAGTCACTACTTTATGTGATACCTGAGAGGAAGACTGTGTCTGAGTTCCCTCTAGACTGGAAATACTTTCCAAGACTGAACGAGAATTTAAATCCTCCTCATCAGTTTCATTTGAAATTTCATGTTTTTTGGGGCTCTGCAATGATACATAAAAATACAATTTTACTTAATTTAATTTAAGGGTAGAAAACTATTTCTATGCCATCGCAAACAAGATTGATACTCATAAGGGGGATTAATTGTTACAATTGTTTTGATATCCTAATGTCTAAAGGTATTGTAAATATTTTCTTATTTGTTATTGTAAGGCAATTCCAACAGATTGCAACAGCAAGGCAGTATTTTTCAGATCACATTAAACACAACATTGGGAATTTAATTCTGGTTGCACAGTGCTCAAACACAGCCTGATCGAGGTTCTTGTGTGTATTTATGTAACAGGTTGACTAGTCACTCATATTTAAAGAGTTCTTCATTAAGTATGGGTTGTTTTTATGTGATGGGGTTACATCTGTATTTTGTTTTATGATTTTTTTTGTAGAGTGATAATAAATGCTCTTGAAACCTCTTAAGTCCTTGAACAAACAACTACTGTTCCAGTTTTTTTTCAGCTGATTCTACCAAACAGGAAAGAAAAATACTACCAAAGTATTCTAATAGGACAGTAGAGATTCACACTGTCCACAACCTTTCCTTGGGGGCAGAAAAAACAAAAAAAAAGTCTAGCAGGACAGAGAATTTCAAAATGTCTAATTCATGTCGCAACTGGTAGGCAGGGCCTTCTATCAAGGTGGTGCTGTTGTGGGAAATAAACAGGAAATAAATTCTAAAAAAAACAAACTAATCCCACAAGAATACAAGGATATTATTTTTCCCATATGTAGCACCCTCTAGCTTAGTGTGCTAGGTGTACATAGTTTGTGAGCTGTAGTGTAGGTAAATTTAGCCTGGCTAAGAGCCAGGATGGGTTGAATCTGAGTCAGGGATAAGTGACTCAGGAAGTCTGGATGACTCATCGAGTAGCACCTCTGGTACCTCCCCCTACTTCCTAGAACCTTGGAAAAGCTTCCAGAAGAATGGGTAGGAGGTTAGGAGGAGCTGCTTGGAGTATTGAGGAGGGCCCCAGCCAATCCCCACCAAGTGGGCTGGCAGGGGGTGGGCACCTCTTACCAGGGCCGGACTGGCCTACCTGGATACTGGGAAATTTCCCGGTAGGCCGCCTGCCCTGGGGCCACATTGAGCGGCGACTGCTGCGCTCTCCTCCCTCTGTCCTCCGGCACTCCTATGTCATGGAGCTGGGTCTGTGTGTGCAAAGCCCCACCCCCCTAGACCAGCATGTGTAATAGTCTTCTAGATGGCACACTGATTGAATCAGTGTTCCGCCTATCACACAAGCCGGTCTAGCTAGACTCAGCAGACTCAGCTCTGTGATATACGAGCGCCAGAGGACAGAGGGAGGGGAGCACTGTGTGTTATCCAGAAAATGGTGAGGCTGACATTAGTGGGCACAGAGGCTGCAATTGGTGGGCACAGAGGCTGCAATTGGTGGGCACACAGAGGCTGCAATTGGTGAGAACACAGAGGCTGCAATTAGTGGGCTCAGAGGCTGCAATTAATGGGCACACAGAGGCTGCAATTGATGGGCACACAGAGGCTGCAATTGGTGGGCACACAGAGACTGCAATTGGTGGGCACAGAGGCTGAAATTGGTGGGCAGAGAGGCTGCAATTGGTGGGCACAGAGGCTGCAATTGGTGGGCACAGAGGCTGCAATTGGTTGGCACAGAGGTTGCAATTGGTGGGCACACAGAGGCTGCAATTGGTGGGCACAGAGGCTGCAATTAGTGGGCACAGAGGCTGCAATTAGTGGACTCAGAGGCTGCAATTGATGGGCACACAGAGGCTGCAATTGGTGGGCAGAGAGGCTGCAATTGGTGGGCACACAGAGGCTGCAATTGGTGGACACAGAGGCTGAAATTGGTGGGCACAGAGGCTGAAATTGGTGGGCACACAGAGGCTGCAATTGGTGGGCACAGAGGCTGCAATTGGTGGGCACACAGAGGCTGCAATTGGTGGGCACAGAGGCTGCAATTAGTGGGCACAGAGGCTGAAATTGGTGGGCACACAGAGGCTGCAATTGGTGGGCACAGAGACTGCAATTGGTGGGCACACAGGGGCTGCAATTGGTGGGCACACAGACGCTGCAATTGGTGGGCACAGAGGCTGCAACTGGTGGGCACAGAGGCTGCAATTAGTGGGCTCATAGGCTGCAATTGATAGGCACACAGAGGCTGCAATTGATGGGCACACAGAAGCTGCAATTGGTGGGCAGAGAGGCTGCAATTGGTGGGAACACAGAGGCTGCAATTGGTGGGCACAGAGGCTGAAATTGGTGGGCACAGAGGCTGCAATTGGTGGGCACACAGAGGCTGCAATCGATGGGCACACAGAGGCTGCAATTGGTGGGCACACAAAGGCTGCAATTGGTGGGCTCAGAGGCTGCAATTAATGGGCACACAGAGGCTGCAATTGATGGGCACACAGAGGCTGCAATTGGTGGGCACACAGAGACTGCAATTGGTGGGCACAGAGGCTGAAATTGGTGGGCAGAGAGGCTGCAATTGGTGGGCACAGAGGCTGCAATTGGTGGGCACAGAGGCTGCAATTGGTTGGCACAGAGGTTGCAATTGGTGGGTACACAGAGGCTGCAATTGGTGGGCACAGAGGCTGCAATTAGTGGGCACAGAGGCTGCAATTAGTGGGCTTAGAGGCTGCAATTGATGGGCACACAGAGGCTGCAATTGGTGGGCAGAGAGGCTGCAATTGGTGGGCACACAGAGGCTGCAATTGGTGGACACAGAGGCTGAAATTGGTGGGCACAGAGGCTGAAATTGGTGGGCACACAGAGGCTGCAATTGGTGGGCACAGAGGCTGCAATTGGTGGGCACACAGAGGCTGCAATTGGTGGGCACAGAGGCTGCAATTAGTGGGCACAGAGGCTGAAATTGGTGGGCACACAGAGGCTGCAATTGGTGGGCACAGAGGCTGCAATTGGTGGGCACACAGGGGCTGCAATTGGTGGGCACACAGACGCTGCAATTGGTGGGCACAGAGGCTGCAACTGGTGGGCACAGAGGCTGCAATTAGTGGGCTCATAGGCTGCAATTCATAGGCACACAGAGGCTGCAATTGATGGGCACACAGAAGCTGCAATTGGTGGGCAGAGAGGCTGCAATTGGTGGGAACACAGAGGCTGCAATTGGTGGGCACAGAGGCTGAAATTGGTGGGCACAGAGGCTGCAATTGGTGGGCACACAGAGGCTGCAATCGATGGGCACACAGAGGCTGCAATTGGTGGGCACACAAAGGCTGCAATTGGTGGGCACAGAGAGGCTGCAATTGGTGGGCATACAGAGGCTGCAATTGATGGGCACAGAGGCTGCAATTGGTGGGCACACAGAGGCTGCAAATAGTGGGCACAGAGGCTGCAATTGGTAGGCACACAAAGGCTGCAATTGGTGGGCACAGAGAGGCTGCAATTTGTGGGCAGAGAGGCTGCAATTGGTGGGCATACAGAGGCTGCAATTGATGGGCACAGAGGCTGCAATTGGTGGGCACACAGAGGCTGCAATTAGTGGGCACAGAGGCCGCAATTGGTAGGCACAGAGGCTGCAATTGGTGGGCACACAGGGGCTGCAATTGGTGGGCACAGAGGCTGCAATTGGTGGCCACACAGAGGCTGCAATTGGTGGGCACACAAAGGCTGCAATTGGTGGGCACAGAGAGGCTGCAATTGGTGGGCAGAGAGGCTGCAATTGGTGGGCAGAGAGGCTGCAATTGGTGGGCAGAGAGGCTGCAATTAGTGGGCTCAGAGGCTGCAATTGGTGGGCAGAGAGGCTGCAATTGGTGGGCACACAGAGGCTGGAATTGGTGGGCAGAGAGGCTGAAATTGGTGGACACAGAGGCTGAAATTGGTGGGCACAGAGGCTGCAATTGGTGGGCACACAGGGGCTGCAATTGGTGGGCACAGAGGCTGCAATTGGTGGCCACACAGAGGCTGCAATTGGTGGGCACAGAGAGGTTGAAATTGGTGGGCACAGAGAGGCTGAAATTGGTGGGCACAGAGAGGCTGTAATTGGTGGGCAGAGAGGCTGCAATTGGTAGGCAGAAAGGCTGCAATTAGTGGGCTCAGAGGCTGCAATTGGTGGGCAGAGAGGCTGAAATTGGTGGACACAGAGGCTGAAATTGGTGGGCACACAGAGGCTGCAATTGATGGGCACAGAGGCTGCAATTAGTGGGCACAAAGGCTGCAATTAGTGGGCTCAGAGGCTGCAATTGATGGGCACACAGAGGCTGCAATTGATGGGCACACAGAGGCTGCAATTGGTGGGCAGAGAGGCTGCAATTGGTGGGCACACAGAGGCTGCAATTGGTGGGCACAGAGGCTGAAATTGGTGGGCACAGAGGCTGCAATTGGTGGGCACACAGTGGCTGCAATTGATGGGCACACAGAGGCTGCAATTGGTGGGCACACAGAGGCTGCAATTGGTGGGCACACAAAGGCTGCAATTGGTGGGCACAGAGAGGCTGCAATTGGTGGGCAGAGAGGCTGCAATTGGTGGGCATACAGAGGCTGCAATTGATGGGCACAGAGGCTGCAATTGGTGGGCACACAGAGGCTGCAAATAGTGGGCACAGAGGCTGCAATTGGTAGGCACACAAAGGCTGCAATTGGTGGGCACACAGATGCTGCAATTGGTGGGCACACAGAGGCTGCAATTGGTGGGCACAGAGAGGCTGTAATTGGTGAGCAGAGAGGCTGCAATTGGTGGGCACACAAAGGCTGCAATTGGTGGGCACAGAGAGGCTGCAATTGGTGGGCAGAGAGGCTGCAATTGGTGGGCACACAGAGGCTGCAATTGGTGGGCACACAAAGACTGCAATTGGTGGGCACAGAGAGGCTGCAATTGGTGGGCAGAGGGGCTGCAATTGGTGGGCACACAGAGGCTGCAATTGATGGGCACAGAGGCTGCAATTGGTGGGCACTGAGGCTGCAATTGGTAGGTGCAGAGGCTGCAATTAGTGGGCTCAGAGGCTGCAATTGGTGGGCACACAGAGGCTGCAATTGGTGGCCACACAGAGGCTGCAATTGGTGGGCACACAAAGGCTGCAATTGGTGGGCACAGAGAGGCTGCAATTGGTGGGCACAGAGGCTGCAATTGGTGGGCATACAGAGGCTGCAATTGATGGGCACAGAGGCTGCAATCGGTGGGCACACAGAGGCTGCAATTGGTGGGCACAGAGGCTGCAATTGATAGGCACAGAGGCTGACATTGATAGGCACAGAGGCTGCAATTGGTGGGCACACAGAGACTGCAATTGGTGGGCACACCGAGGCTGCAATTGATGGGCACAGAGAGGCTGAAATTGGTGGGCACAGAGAGGCTGCAATTGGTGGGCAGAGAGGCTGACATTGATAGGCACAGAGGCTGCAATTGGGGGCACACAGAGACTGCAATTGGTGGGCACACCGAGGCTGCAATTGATGGGCACAGAGAGGCTGAAATTGGTGGGCACAGAGAGGCTGCAATTGGTGGGCTCAGAGGCTGCAATTGGTGGGCACACAGAGGCTGCAATTGGTGGGCACAGAGGCTGCAATTAGTGGGCACACAGGGGCTGCAATTGGTGGGCGCAGAGGCTGCAATTGGTGGGCACACAGAGGCTGCAATTGGTAGGCACAGAGGCTGCAATTAGTGGGCTCAGAGGCTGCAATTGGTGGGCACACAGAGGCTGCAATTGGTGGGCACAGAGGCTGCAATTAGTGGGCACACAGGGGCTGCAATTGGTGGGCGCAGAGGCTGCAATTGGTGGGCACACAAAGGCTGCATTTGGTGGGTACACAGAGGCTGCAATTGGTGGGCACAGAGAGGCTGCAATTGGTGGGCACAGAGAGGCTGCAATTGGTGAGCAGAGAGGCTGCAATTGGTGGGCACACAGAGGCTGCAATTGGTAGATACAGAGAGGCTGCAATTGGTGGGCACACAGAGGCTGCAATTGGTGAGCACAGAGAGGCTGCAATTGGTGGGCACAGTGAGGCTGCAGTTGGTGGGGACAGTAAGGCTGCATTCATGGGCACAGAGAAGCTACATTGGTGGGCACAGCGAAGCTGCATTGGGGGCACAACGAGGCTTCATTGGTGGGCACAGAGAGGCTGCATTGGTGGGCACAGCGAGGCTGCATTGATGAGCACAGCGAGGCTGCAATGAAGTGAAGCTGCATTGGTAGGCACAGCGAAGTTGCATTGGTGGGCACAGCAAGGCTGCATTGGTGGGCACAGAGAGGCTGCATTGGTGGGCACAGATAGGCTGCATTGACGGGCACCATAAAGCTACATTGATGGGCACAGTGAGGCTGCAATGATGGGCACAGTGAGGTTGTGTTGATGGGCACAGGGAGGCTGCATTGGTGGGCACAGGGAGGCTGCATTGGTGGGCACAGTGGGACTGCATTCATGGGCACCGTAAAGCTGCATTTGATGGGCACAGTGAGGATGCAATGATGGGCACAGTGAGACTGCAATGGTGGGCACGTTGAGGCTGCATTGGTTGGCACAGTGAGGCTGCATTGGTTGGCACAGTGAGGCTGCATTGATGGGCATGGCGAGGCTGCAATTGGTGGGCACAGAGAGGCTGCATTGGTGGGCACAGTGAGACTGCATTCATGGGCACCGTAAAACTATGTTTGATGGGCACAGTGAGGCTGCAATGATGGGCACAGTGAGGCTGCAATGATGGGCACAGTGAAGCTGCATTCATGGGTACAGAGAAGCTGCATTGGTGGGCACAGCAAAACTACATTGGTGGGCATAGCAAGGATGCATTGGTGGGCACGGCGAGGCTGCATTGATGGGCACGGCGAGGCTGCATTGATGGGCACAGTGAGAGTACATTGATGGGCACAGTGAGGCTGCAATGATGGGCATAGTGAGGCTGCATTGATGAGTACCATAAAGCTGCATTTGATGGGCACAGTGAGGCTGAAATTATGGGCACAGTGAGGCTGCAATGATGGGCACAGTGAGGCTGCATTGATGGGCACAATGATGCGGCATTGATGGGCACAATGAGGCTTCATTTGATGGGCACTGATGAGGCTGTATCGATCTCTTGTATCATGTCTGCAGTCTCTGACCATCTTTAGTATGATGTCCTCAGTCTCTAACCATCTCCTGTACCATGCCCGCAGCCTCTGACAGCTCCTGTATCATGTCTGCTGCCCCTGACATCTACTGTATCATGCCTTCAGTCTCTGACCATCTCCTGTACCATGTCCGCAGCTTCTGACACCTCCTGTATCATGTCTGCAGTCTCTGACATCTACTGTACCATGCCCGCAGCCTCTGACACCTCCTGTATCATGTCTGCAGCCTCTGCCATCTACTGTATCATGCCTGCAGCCTCTGACCATCTCTTGTATCATGTCCACAGCCTCTGACCATCTCTTGTATCATGTTCTCAGTCTCTACCCATCTCTTGTATCCTGTCCTCAGTCTCTAGCCATCTCTTGTATCATGTCCTCAGTCTCTAGCCGTCTCTTGTATCATGTCCTCAGTCTCTAAACATCACTTGTACCATGTCTGCAACCTCTGACCATCTCTTGTCTTATATCATTTCTGCAGTTTCTGAAGGGGAGTCTGGAGAGGCTGCATTGATGGGCACAGTGAGGCTGCATTTGATGGGCACTGATGAGGCTTTATTGATCTCTTGTATCATGTCTGCAGTCTCTGACCATCTTTAGTATGATGTCCTCAGTCTCTAACCATCTCCTGTACCATGCCCGCAGCCTCTGACAGCTCCTGTATCATGTCTGCTGCCTCTGACATTTACTGTATCATGCCTTCAGTCTCTGACCATCTCCTGTACCATGCCCGCAGCCTCTGACACCTCCTGTATCATGTCTGCAGTCTCTGACATCTACTGTACCATGCCTGCAGCCTCTGACACCTCCTGTATCATGTCTGCAGCCTCTGCTATCTACTGTATCATGCCTGCAGTCTCTGACCATCTCTTGTATCATGTCCACAGCCTCTGACCATCTCTTGTATCATGTTCTCAGTCTCTACCCATCTCTTGTATCCTGTCCTCAGTCTCTAGCCATCTCTTGTATCATGTCCTCAGTCTCTAGCCATCTCTTGTATCATGTCCTCAGTCTCTAAACATCACTTGTACCAAGTCTGCAACCTCTGACCATCTCTTGTCTTATATCATGTCTGCAGTTTCTGAAGGGGAGTCTGGAGAGGCGTTAAGAGTGGGAGTTCCGCCAGGATAAGGGTCATGGGAGAAGTCAGATGTGTGTGGACTGTGGAGAGGAGACTATAGGATAAAACCAGAGCCACCAACCTGGAGCCGTCTAATTGAGCCCTGCACAGTGCACCTGAGAGGAGGTCAGTGACAGCGCCTGTCAGGAAAGGTTCCCTCCGCTGGTAATATCTATCATTTGGCGTGCAGTACTGAGGTCCACCAGCAGGTGTCTCCTGCCAGTTTGGAACTGTCAGGAGAGTCTTTCCTGGCAGTGTGGGGCCAACATTACCTCTTGCAATTAGGCATCACCTGAGTCTAATTGAGATGTGTATAAATACACGGCAAGTGCACACACACCTTGCCGTGGTATTGTCCTTGTGCCCTGACCTGCAGCCTGTTTATCTGTTATCCTGATCCTGATCCTTGACCTGAACCCTGATTCCTGTATTCTGTATCCTGAACCTGTTTGTATCTGTTCCTGTATCCCTGGATCCTTGCCCTGCAGCCTGATTCCTTCCATCTTGTTCCCTGTCTGTTTGCTCCTAGCCCCCCATCTGCCAATCTCCTGTTTATGACCCTAGCCTGGCTTGACTACGATTCTGGTACTCCCTTTTGCTATGTATACTGGTTGGTTTATTATCACTGTTTGATTGTTCAGTTTGTTCACTCTGTTTGTATTGGTGGTGTGTTCATATTTATATGTATTTACTTTAATAAACTTACTTTCACCTATTTATGTTTGGTTCACTCTGTCGCAGTCACACAGTTCTGGTCACATCTGGTTTATTACAGAATACCAAGGCCATCCCTGACCAGAAGTGGCTGCACAGGGGAACCATTTTGATTCAGTTTGGTTGCAAACATGAATGCCAATGAGGTTATTTATTTTTCTCTGCTGGCATTAGAAAGTAGTGATTATTGCCGCCAGGCTTTGAAAGGATGGTCTAGTGACCAGTTGTTTGCAACTGTCGGTTTGGCTCACTCCCTGGTCAATCAGGGTTATATATTGTTTGGGGAGGTGCAGCCTTTGATCAAGATCTGTACTAAGCTGGCCCTGCCCTGTATTCCAGAGGGCCATGATGATTTCACTCCTCCTTTTAATGTGACTCAGTTTGTATCCCTAGTGTGGCTTTTTGAAGATGATCCCGCTGGTTTTGTGAGCACTACTCAGCCTGTTCCCCACAGGTGATTGCTGAGTGCATTGTGTCTGCTCAATCTTTTGTTAGACAGGGAGATTTAAAACTACAGTTTGTACAACCTATACTTTCAGCATGGTCTGACATGGTGCAATCAGCCCCAGCCAAACAAACCACCTCTGCCATCAGACACCAGCCTACCCAAATGTATGTTTCCCCATCACCCATGTCAACCTCAGTTGCAGCCCAGTATACGGTGCTCCCAACCAAATACTCATATCCGGTCTCTGCTCCCTGTACCTATCCTGCATTCAACCCACCTGCCTCTTCTCAGCTGCCTACAAACCCACAAGATCTTCCCCCAGCTACTGTTACCTCTTCTCTGCCATATCCCAATCCTCCTTTCCAGTCTGCTGCACCCCTTACCTACAGTCCTGCAGTCACCTACAGAGCTTCAGTGGCTAAGCCAAAGAAAAAACAAAAGTTTTTCCCAACCAAAACAATCCTGCCATTAACCCAACCTGCCTCCATACCCACCAATATGTCCCAGCTTGAAGTTTTGGTGCCAGTATCCTGGCCTGAAGTGCCAGAGTTCCAGCCTGAAGTGCCAGAGTTCCAGCCTGAAGTGCCAGAGTTCTAGCCCGAGGTGCCAGAGTTCCAGCCCGAGGTGCCAGAGTTCCAGCGTGAAGTGCCAGAATTCCAGCCTGAGGTGCCAGAGTTCCAGCCTGAGGTGCCACAATTCCAGCCTGAGGTGTCAGAATTCCAGCCCGAGGTGCCAGTGTTCCAGCCTGAAGAGCCAGAGCCAGCGTTCCAGCCTGAAGAGCCAGAGCCAGCGTTCCAGCCTGAAGAGCCAGAGCCAGAGTTCCGGCCTGAAGAGCCAGAGCCAGCGTTCCAGCCTGAAGGGCCAAAGCCAGCATTCCAGCCTGAAGAACCAAAGCCAGCGTTCCAGTTTGAAGAGCCAGAGCCAGCATTCCAGTCTGAAGAGCCAGAGCCAGCATTCCAGTCTGAAGAGCCAGAGCCAGCATTCCAGCCTGAAGTCCTGGTGCCTGATGTACCCATGCCGGCTGCCCAGCTTGATGTGCCCATACTTGCTGCCCAGCTTGATGTGCCCATGCCTGCTGCCCAGCCTGATGTACCTGTGCCTGCTGCCCAGCTTGATGTACTTATTGCCCAGGCTGATGTGACTTTGCCCATTGCCCGGCTTGATGACATGGACTTTCACCAGCAACGGCTAGTTGGAGCGTCCAGAGGTGGCTCCTTCGAGGGGGGGGTACTGTCAGGAAAGGTAACCGCTGGTAATATCATTTGGCATGCAGTACTGAGGTCCACCAGCAGGTGTCTCCTGGCAGTTTGGAAACTGTCAGGAGAGCCTTTCCCTGCTGGTATTATGTGGTATTATGTGATCTTTGGGCCGCAGTACTGGCATCCACCAGCGGGTGGTTCCTGTTCCTGGCAGTGTGGGGCTGACGTTACCTTTTGCAATCAGGCATTACCTGAGTCTAATTGAGATGTGTTTAAATACCCGGCAAGTGCACACACACCTTGCCGTGGTATTGTCCTTGTGCCCTGACCTGCAGCCTGTTTATCTGTTATCCTGATCCTGATCCTTGACCTGAACCCTGATTCCTGTATCCTGTATCCTGAACCTGTTTGTATCTGTTCCTGTATCCCTGGATCCTTGCCCTGCAGCCTGATTCCTTCCATCTTGTTCCCTGTCTGTTTACTCCTGGCCCCCCATCTACTGATCTCCTGTTTATGTTCCTGGCCTGGCTTGACTACAATTCTGGTACTCCATTTTGCTATATGTACTGGTTGGTTTATTATCACTGTTTGGTTGTTCAGTTTGTTCACTCTGTTTGCATTGGTGGTGTGTTCACATTTATATGCATTTACTTTAATAAACTTACTTACTTTCACCTATTTATGTCTGGTTCACTCTGTCGCAGTCACACAGTTCTGGTCACATCTGGTTTATGACAGCGCCGCCAGGCAAGTCTGAGGGGGGTCACTGATGTAAGGGGGGAGTGAATACAATAATATAAGGGGGCACTGATATAAAGGAGGTTTCCCCCTTATATCAGTAACCCCCCATTCTTTCTGCGGAAGGTGGTTTCTGGAAACCAGAGCCCCCCCCCCCCCGGGGTGCCCCTTGATGATGGACCAATTTTACCACTTTTAACTGAAATTTGCTATATATATATATATATATATATATATATATATAGTGGGGCAAAAAAGTATTTGGTCAGCCACCAATTGTGCAAGTTCTCCCACTTAAAAAGATGAGAGAGGCCTGTAATTATCATCATAGGTATACCTCAACTATGATAGACAAAATGTGGAAACAAATCCAGACAATCACATTGTCTGATTTGGAAAGAATTTATTTGCAAATTATGGCGGAAAATAAGTATTTTTTCAATATCAAAAGTTCATCTCAGTACTTTGTTATATATCCTTTGTTGGCAATGACAGAGGTCAAATGTTTTCTGTAAGTCTTCACAAGGTTGTCACACACTGTTGCTGGTATGTTGGCCCATTCCTCCATGCAGATCTCCTCTAGAGCAGTGATGTTTTGGGGCTGTCACTGGGCAACACGGACTTTCAACTCCCTCCAAAGGTTTTCTATGGGGTTGAGATCTGGAGACTGGCTAGGCCACTCCAGGACCTTGAAATGCTTCTTAAGAAGCCACTCCTTCATTGCCCGGGTGGTGTGTTTGGGATCATTGTCATGCTGAAAGACCCAGCCATGTTTCAACTTCAATACCCTTGCTGATGGGAGGAGGTTTGCACTCAAAATCTCACGATACATGGCCCAATTCATTCTTTCATGTACATGGATCAATCATCCTGTTCTTTTTGCAGAGAAACAACCCCAAAGCATGATGTTGCCACCCCCATGCTTCACAGTAGGTATAGTGTTCTTTGGTTGCAACCCAGCGTTCTCTCTCCTCCAAACACAGTGAGTTGTGTTTCTACCAAACAGTTCTACTTTGGTTTCATCTGACCATATGACATTCTCCCAATCCTCTTCTGGATCATCTAAATGCTCTCTATCAAACTTCAGACGGGCCCGGACATGTACTGGCTTAAGCAGGGGGACATGTCTGGCACTGTAGGAGTCCCTGGCGGCATAGTGTGTTACTGATGGTAGCCTTTGTTACGTTGGTCCCAGCTCTCGGCAGGTCATTCACTAGGTCCCCCCCATGTGGTTCTGGGATTTTTGCTCACCATTCTTGTGATCATTTTGACCCCACGGGGTGAGATCTTGCGTGAAAGCCCAGATAGAGGGAGATTATCAGTGGTCTTGTATGTCTTCCATTTTCTAATTATTGCTCCCACAGTTGATTTCTTCACACCAAGCTGCTTGCCTTTTGCAGATTCAGTCTTCCCAGCCTGGTGCAGGCCTACAATTTTGTTTCTGGTGTCCTTCGAGAGCTCTTTGCTCTTCATCATAGTGGAGTTTGGAGTGTGACTGTTTGAGGTTGTGGACAGGTGTCTTTTATACTGATAACAAGTTCAAACAGGTGCCATTAATATAGGTAATGAGTGGAGGACAGAGAAACCTCTTAAAGAAGAAGATACAGGTCTGTAAGAGCCAGAAATCTTGCTTGTTTGTAGGTGACCAAATACTTATTTTCCACCATAATTTGCAAATAAATTCTTTCCAAAATCAGACAATGTGATTGTCTGGATTTGTTTCCATATTTTGTCTCTCATAGTTGAGGTATACCTATGATGACAATTACAGGCCTCTCTCATCTTTTTAAGTGGGAGAACTTGCACAATTGGTGGCTGACTAAATACTTTTTTGCTCCACTGTATATTTCTACAGTGGGGACGGAAATATTTAGACCCCCTTAAATTTTTCACTCTTTGTTATATTGCACCCCATATTGACAGAAACACAGATTTATTAAAAAAGAAAAACTGAAATATCACATGGTCCTAAGTATTCAGACCCTTTGCTCAGTATTTAGTAGAAGCACCCTTTTGATCTAATACAGCCATGGGTCTTTTTGGGAAAAATCCAACAAGTTTTTTACACCTGGATTTGGGGATCCTCTGCCATTCCTCCTTGCAGATCCTCTCCAGTTCTGTCAGGTTGGATGGTAAAGATTGGTGGACAGCCATTTTTAGGTCTCTCCAGAGATGCTCAATTGGGTTTAAGTCAGGGCTCTGGCTGGGCCATTCAAGAACAGTCACGGAGTTGTTGTGAAGCCACTCCATTATTTTAGCTGTGTGCTTAGGGTCATTTCTTGTTGGAAGGTAAACCTTCAGCTCAGTCTGAGGTCCTACGCACTCTGGAGAAGGTTTTTGTCCAGGATATCCCTGTACTTGGCCGCATTCATCTTTCCCTCAATTGCAACCAGTCGTCCTGTCCCTGCAGCTGAAAAACACCCACAGCATGATGCTGCCACCACCATGCTTCACTGTTGGGACTGTATTGGACAGGTGATGAGCAGTGCCTGGTTTTCGACACACATACCGCTTAGAATTAAGGCCAAAAAGTTAATTCTTGGTCTCATCAGACCAACAAATCTTATTTCTCACCATCTTGGAGTCCTTCAGGTGTTTTTTAGTAAACTCCATGCGGTCTTTCATGTGTCTTGCACTGAGGAGAGGCTTCCGTCGGGCCACTCTGCCATAAAGCCCCGACTGGTGGAGGGCTGCAGTGATGGTTGACTTTCTACAACTTTTTCCCATCTCCCGACTGCATCTCTGGAGCTCAGCCACACAGATCTTTGGGTTCTTCTTTACCTCTCTCACCAAGGCTCTTCTCCCCCGATAGCTCAGTTTGGCCGGACGGCCAGCTCTAGGAAGGGTTCTGGTCATCCCAAACATCTTCCATTTAAGGATTATGGAGGCCACTGTGCTCTTAGGAACCTTAAGTGCAGCAGAATTTTTTTGTAACCTTGGCCAGATCTGTGCCTTGCCACAATTCTGTCTCTGAGCTCTTCAGGCAGTTCCTTTGACCTCATGATTTGCCACAATTCTGTCTCTGAGCTCTTCAGGCAGTTTCTTTGACCTCATGATTCTCATTTGTTCTGACATGCACTGTGAGCTGTAAGGTCTTATATAGACAGGTGTGTGGCTTTCCTAATCAAGTCCAATCCTGTATAATCAAACACAGCTGGACTCAAATGAAGGTATAGAACCACCTCAAGGATGATCAGAAGAAATGGACAGCACCTGAGTTAAATGTATGAGTGTCACAGCAAAGGGTCTGAAAACATAGAACCATGTGATATTTCATTTTTTCTTTTTTAATAAACCAACAAAAATGTCAAATGTCATATATATATATATATATATATATATATATATATATATATATATATATATATATATATATATATATATATATATATATATATATAAAGCCCTATATATAAAGCCCTATGTGCTTTCATATCTATCATATATATTACACTCTTCAAATGTGCTTTAAAATGCATGGTTTTCCCTTTCATGAACAAGGAAGTAATGACATTATGATGGTTATGATGTTGGGCTGGTATGTGCTGGTATGACATTTTTTTCAGGGCTGGTTTTTATTCCCAGCCTGACCCTGCCTCTTACCTAATCTGGGTCATGCCAGCAGGGGGCAATTGGGTGGAAGATGGAGATGGTGCTGGGGAGGCTGTAAGTTGCCCTTGAGGTTGCCTCCTAGTCTGGGGGAGTGACCTTTGGTCTAGGACTTGGGTGCTGGAGGGACCCTCTACAACACAAGGAGGACTCCTTTCCTGGATAGGAGAACTCAAGGAGAATTCAACTGGATGGGCTGGTGAGTAAGCAGTCTGGGAGGACTGGTGGAGAAGGAAACTGGGTGGGCTCACTAGCTTACTTACTTCTCCACTACAGAGATGGTGCTGGGATCAGTAGCTACAGGAATGTAAGTTGGACACTGTATTCTACTACACAAACCAAGGGGCCCAGTGGCTCTGCCTAAAATGGGCTACTTTTACTCTTACTCTTATTACTCTTAAAATCTCACTGAGTTGTCCCTAAAGATTGTTTGAAGTCAAGTGGGTATCCCATAATTTCCCAATCCCTATGCAAGCTTTATCCCCCCCAATCAAAATAGAAAAACAACCACTGGACTGTTCTCAGGGAGCCTGTGAAAATTGCCTAGTTGTGCAGGGGGAGGGATCTTATTTCACCAGCAGCTCCTATTCGGTGTGCGCTACACATACAAAGCTACAGAACATAGTGTCCACAAGATTTGGTATATTAGAAGTATGACAATAGACTAACATTATCAGTTGTGGGTTTTAAAACCTGCTTTTTCTTGGTGTTTCGATCCTTTTTGCTGTTTGAGAGATGCTGAAACAAATCTGCTGTTCCATGATGTATGAGATAGTCTGTTAATTCCTTCAGAAGGCTCAGCTGTAACCAGCAAAAGAAATAATGTTTTAGGCTGACATGATTCATAAACCTAGTAACATTATTAAAAAAAAAAAAAAAGACAAATCACGATGAATGACATGTATTGAACTTTTTAAAAACATGGAAGTTCGTAAATGTACATATGACAAATCCTATGCTGTCCTTAATGCTGTGTTTTATAATGTTACATATGCATACAGTTATCCTCACTGAACGCTTTTTTATTTGTACATGAACTGCAATTTTGTATGTGAAATGTGCACTAACACTCAACTATGCTATTCATGGCCAAAATGTGCATCTCTATCTGATACTTCATTTCCTTTAGTTTTGTGTAAAGCATGAAAAAATTCAAAGTCCTGTTAAGCTTTTATCTTTTTCTGCCTGTACCTCCCGTCTTGGGGAGTTTGATGTGCACTTCCTGTGGGCGGGGTCTGATGTTGGCTGAGGTCACAGAGCATCGCGCAGAGAGATTCTCAGACGCCACTCTTTTCTCAGAGCAGAACTGAGCATTCAGTGATCACGCTCAGATCTCGGCTTAGAGCCAGTGAGGGACAGCTGCAGCATCAGACCAGTGCTGCAGCAGGTTAATAAGTATGTACCTTCGTTTTGTTATATTCCAACACTTTTACTTTAAAGTGGGTGTAAACCCTCACATATACTCAGTGAAGTGAACAGTCTCAGATGCTACCCAGAGATGAAACAAATCTCCCTATATAAGTTTTACATGTATAACTGCTGTCTTCAGCTGTATATATCTAGAAAGTGCTCTTTGTGTTACAGATTTTCTCTTCCTGATCAGCACTGGGAGTGGATTATTGGCATACAGTGAAGACAGCTGATTGGAGGAAAGGCACACACCCCCCCCCCCTCCACATTGGCAAAGGAAGGAAGGAATGTGCAGAGCTTTGCTGTGAGACGGCAATCTGTCTGCTAATCTATTTATAATAACCTCCCACGACACACACTTCAGGCTGCCGTGTCGGAGAACTTGCCAAAAGTTATCAGGCTCATAACAGAACTACTGAGCAGGAGGAAGCTACAGGACTTAGTGCTTTGAAAAAGATAAGAAAACACTACAGTTATATGTGCCCAGCTCAAATTTCATGAATCGGGTTTACATCCACTTTAAGCCTTTCCCTGCCATACTATTAAAATGTGTTTAATTGTCATTGTGCATTTGTCAGAGCTATATCCCCTTACTTGTGTCCTAGTTACAACCTTCTCACCAGTACAGCAGGAGAGGAAGTGAAGGAAAATCTTTTGAACAGGGCCACAGACTTCACAGAGGTTGTAACTGATGACTACTATATTCCTTAATTGTATACTATAGAAACTATGTTATTGGCGTGTTGGAATGGGAATATTTCAAGGGGCTTAAAACAAGTATTTGTTCTAGGATATTAGTGTCATATATACCGTAATTAATATTATAGATCAGTGTATGAGAATCACACTTACCTTTATACCATATGATTCAAACAAAATTTCTAGATCCTAAACAAGAAAAAAACAGTAAACATTTGCAAAGCTAGTAGTTTATGATGAAAAAAGTTTTTTTTCTTGGATAGTATTACTAAAGAATCTCAGTAAGTAATATAATAAAAATTATTTAAATTGGGATATACAGTAGGTGCATAGTTCTTTAGTTTATTATTAGATCTTGTTCGTTAACTTAAATACTATATATCAGGTGCCCACTATAATAAGCTCAAGTAAACGTTTAAAAATGTGTAAAATAGTACTCAAGGGTTTATAAACATACATACAGTGGGGATGGAAAGTATTCAGACCCCCTTAAATTTTTCACTCTTTGTTATATTGCAGCCATTTGCTAAAATCATTTAAGTTCATTTTTTTTCCTCATGAATGTACACACAGCACCCCATACTGACAGAAAAACACAGAATTGTTGACATTTTTGCAGATTTATTTAAAAAGAGAAACTGAAATATCACATGGTCCTAAGTATTCAGACTCTTTGCTCAGTATTTATTAGAAGCACCCTTTTGATCTAATACAGCCATGAGTCTTTTTGAGAAAGATGCAACAAGTTTTTCACACCTGGATTTAGGGATCCTCTGCCATTCCTCCTTGCAGATCCTCTCCAGTTCTGTCAGGTTGGATGGTAAACGTTGGTGGACAGCCATTTTTAGGTCTCTCCAGAGATGCTCAATTGGGTTTAAGTCAGGGCTCTGGCTAGGCCATTCAAGAACAGTCACGGAGTTGTTGTGAAGCCACTCCTTCGTTATTTTAGCTGTGTGCTTAGGGTCATTGTCTTGTTGGAAGGTAAACCTTCGGCCCAGTCTGAGGTCCTGAGCACTCTGGAGAAGGTTTTCATCCAGGATATCCCTGTACTTGGCCACATTCATCTTTCCCTTGATTGCAACCAGTCGTCCTGTCCCTGCAGCTGAAAAACACCCCCACAGCATGATGCTGCCACCACCATGCTTCACTGTTGGGACTGTATTGGACAGGTGATGAGCAGTGCCTTTTTTTTCCACACATACCGCTTAGAATTAAGGCCAAAAAGTTCATTCTTGGTCTCATCAGACAAAAGAATCTTATTTCTCACCATCTTGGAGTCCTTCAGGTGTTTTTTAGCAAACTCCATGCGGGCTTTCATGTGTCTTGCACTGAGGAGAGGCTTCCGTCGGGCCACTCTGCCATAAAGCCCCGACTGGTGGAGGGCTGCAGTGATGGTTGACTTTCTACAGCTTTCTCCCATCTCCCGCCTGCATCTCTGGAGCTCAGCCACAGTGATCTTTGAGTTCTTTATTACCTCTCTCACCAAGGCTCTTCTCCCCCGATAGCTCAGTTTGGCCTGACGGCCAGCTCTAGGAAGGGTTCTGGTTGTCCCAAACGTCTTCCATTTAAGGATTATGGAGGCCACTGTGCTCTTAGGAACCTTAAGTGCAGCAGAAATTTTTTGTAACCTTGGCCAGATCTGTGCCTTGCCACAATTCTGTCTCTGAGCTCTTCAAGCACCTCATGATTCTCATTTGCTCTGAAATGCACTGTGAGCTGTAAGGTCTTATATAGATAGGTGTGTGGCTTTCCTAATCAAGTCCAATCAGTATAATCAAACACAGCTGGACTCAAATGAAGGTGTAGAAGCATCTCAAGGATGATCAGAAGAAATGGACAGCACCTGAGTTAAATATATGAGTGTCACAGCAAAGGGTCTGAATACTTAGGATCATGTGATATTTCAGTTTTTCTTTTTTAATAAATCTGCAAAAATGTCAACAATTTTGTGTTTTTCTGTCAATATGGGGTGCTGTGTGTACATTAATGAGGAAAAAAATGAACTTAAATGATTTTAGCAAATGGCTGCAATATAACAAAGAGTGAAAATTTTAAGGGGGTCTGAATACTTTCCGTCCCCACTGTATTGTGAACACAACACACCAACCTGGCATTAATGCTGTCTTACGCCTAATATGCAATAAGTGCCCCAGAACTTTGCTGTGCATGTGTGATATACTGCACATCTGGCAAATTGTAAGATAGGATAAAGGGTCTCATGTAATATGTTGTAAAATAAATGAACAACAGTAGTGATACTGTATATCACTAGTGCACACTTGCATTGCATGTTCTAGTAAACATTATTGTACACTGATGTTCAATGCATATAGTATCATTGTAATATACTGTGCACATAAAATATCCAAATAATGCTGTTTTTGTGCATTGCAATGTTTTATTTGTATATGATTTCAGTTAAAAAATATATAATGTATTCAGGTCACAAAGCAATGAAATGTACATGCCCCAAGCAAAGCAGCAGGTTAAAAGAACCTACACTGTACACTGTGTTGTCAGTGCAAAAAAGGCAGTGTATGTACAGGTATGTACTACTGGAAACATACACAATGGCAGTGGTATATAAAATTAGATATGTGCGTTGACCATTGCCACAGCAGCAGGCATATCTACTGTATATTTACCATAAGTACACTGGAGCTTGTGTGCCAAGCACATCATGGGAACATAATAAATTCAGTAATACACGGCTTGGATGGGGGGGGGGGGGGGGGGCAGGAGGGGCAGCTGTTCCAATCACAATGTTTTCAGGTGGGAGGGGGGCTGCGCTTTTACCTTGCTAAAAGTGTGCAAGAAAAATGCAATAAAAGTATTTCTCTTTAAACCCTATGACACTCTTTACACCAATGTGCTGTGGGCGCGGTGGATTTATTTATTTTTTTAATGTAATCTATATTAGATTTTCCATATTCAATAAATTGAACAAACAGATAATGATGACAGTTATTATATTCAAACTCTCTCCTCCTCCCCTCCATTTCCTACCCGTTTCCCTCGGCTCACCCCTACCCCAGTTTGTGCCCCTCACTCCCTCCCCTCTCTCCTCTCTTCTAGCTCAGACTCTCTTCTCCCCTCACTCCTCTCTTATACCCAGGCTTCCGCATATTTCCTAGTTTTCTTAAATTCTATCCAACTTCCCCATATGCTTTCAAATTTTCCTACCTGCTCTTCTTCCCTACTACTCAGGTATCCCATTTTATATATGTATTTATTTCTTTTATACCATTCTCCTATTGTAGGTCTTTGTTTTTCCTGCCATTTTTTTGGTATCACTCCTTTGGCTGCATTTATTAAACATGGCTGTATTATGCCCTTGTATTTTTTCTTTGTAATATTTGTGTTGTGAAATAGGCAATACCATGGATCATCTGGGATCTCCAGTCCCGTGATCTCTTTTTTGTGTACTTGTACCTCCTGCCAAAATTCCTGTATCTTCAGGCATTCCCACCATAGATGGGACATAGTACCCCTCTGGCCACAGCCTCCCCAACACAATGGGGATTTCTCTGGCTAATATTTTTGTTCCATTTCGGGCATTATGTACAATCTTTATAGACATTTATAATTCATCTCTATTGTATTTATGTCCACCGAAAAACGATATACTTCTCTCAATACTTTACTTTTTTGTTGCTCCTTTAATTGTGATCCCAGTTCTTTTCCCTTGATTGCAACCAATGGAGGCATTACCCGCTCCTCTAGGGTCATAAGTATTGTACATCTTTGTGATATACTTTGTTTTAAATTTGTTTGTGAGTTACATATTCTTTCTATCATGTGTAAATTCTCTTCAGATTTAATTGGTTGCTGTAATGTTGACACAAAGTGTTTTAACTGCGAATATCTCCATTCAAATTCATCAAATCACTTCTGTGCATTAGTTCTTTAAATGCTCCCATTTTCCCTTTTTTAAAATTATATATTTTAGTTGTGCTTTCTTTATCTATTTTCCAAAATGTGCCGTATTACCTGGTAAAAGAAAAATTGTCCCGTCTAGTGAAATCAAGGGTGAATTGTATTCCTATTTTACCTGGCTGTAAAATATATCCCATATTCCAAAAACATTTCTAGTCAATTTGTGTGTGTGTCAGCTCCTAACTACCTATACACTCTTATTTAACTGTACTCCACTAAGTGTGTTTTCTGTTTTTACCCAAGTTTTTTGTGTTCTTCCACTCAACCATTTGTGATAATATTATTGCATTATAATACCTTTTAATATCTGACCCCGCTGTGCTTTATCTCTACTCAGTATCGAACTGTATTCTTGGTTTCTTGTTTTGCACTATATACCTTGGGAACATTGTCTTAACCTTTCTAAAAAAGGCCTGAGGTGAGGCTATTGGTAACATTTGAAATTTGTACAAGATTTTCGGGAGTATTGCCATCTTTACCATTATTATCCATCCAACCCATGCGAGTGGACGTGATGATATTTTTTAATTTCGGCTTTATTCTCATTAAGTAAAGGGATACATTTTGCTAAGTATAAATTCCCCAGTGAAGGTGTTATCCCTAAATATTTTAAGTCTGTTTTCCCCCATATAAAAGGAAATTCCCTCTGTAATTGATTCTTCTCTCTTATTCAAACTTATATTTAGGATTTCTGACTTTACAGGGTTTATCTTTAAGTTTGACAGTTATCCGTATTTTTTTAGTTCTTCTATTAAATTTGGCAGTGTTGTTCTAGGATTGGTTATATAAAACAGCACATCGGCCACTTTATGTTCTACATCCCTGATCTTCACCCCCTCCTATTTCTACACTGTTTTGGATGGTATCCAACAGTGATTTCATTGACAATACAAACAGGAGGGACGAGGGCATCCTTGTCTAGTTCCATTGTACATTTCAAGGATGGTGACAGATTCCCGTTAACCTTCACTTGGTCATAGAGAACTCAAATCCATTGGGTCATCCTTGGGCCCAATCCCAAAACTTCCATTGTTTCCATCATAAATTCCCAGTTTACCCTGTCAAATCCCTTTTTGACATCTATTGACAGGAAAAGCTGGGGACCTTTCACCTCTCAATTTATGTAGCAAAAGTAGCATTCTAATTCCATTATCCTCGTCTTCCCTTCCTGGAATAAAGCCTGTCTGATCAGCATGGATCCAAACAGGCATCAGCTCGTTTAATCTTGTAGCCAAGATCTTTGCATACAGTTTTGTGTCAACATTTAGTAATGCTATTGGTCTATAACTGGAGCATAAAGTTGCGTCTCTACCCTCTTTAGGTATTACCGTAATGTGTGCTTGCAAAGACTCCCTCCTCATCTCTTTCCCCCTTTCCCAAATTATTCATATAGGCCCATAGTAGTTACATAGTAGGCTAGGTTGAAAAAAGACAAGTCCTTCATGTCTAACCTATGTGTGTGATTTTATGTCAGTATTAGATTGTATATCCCTGTATATCGTGGTAGTTTGGGTGCTTATCTAATAGTTTTTTGAAATTATCGATGCTCCCCGCTGAAACTACTGCCTGTTCAAGAGAATTCCACTACCTTACTGCTCTTACAGTAAAGAACTCTCTACACAGCTTAAGGTTAAACCGCTTTTCTTCTAATATTCGTGAATGGCCGTGTGTCTAATTAAATTCCCTTTCGCAGAAAAGTTTTATCCCTATTGTGGAGTCACCAGTATGGTATTTGTACATTGAAATTATATCCCCTCTCAAGCATCTCTTCTCCAGAGAGAATAAGTTCAGTTCTTGCAACCTTTCCTCATAACTAGTGTCTTCCAGTCGAATATTAGTTTTTTTGCCCTTCTTTGGACTCTCTCCAGTTCCAGCATATCCTTCCTGGGGACTGGTGCCCAGAACTGGACGGCATACTCCAGGTGCGGCCGGACCAGAGTCTGGTAGAGTGGGAGAATTATTGTTTTATCTTTGGAGTTAATCCTCTTTTTAATGCATGCCAATATTCTGTTTGCTTTGTTAGCAGCAGCTTGGCGTTGCATGCCATTGCTGAGCCTGTCATCTACTAGGACCTCCAGGTCCTTTCAATCCTAGATTCCCCCAGAGCTTCTCCCCCCAGTGAGTAGATTGCATTTATATTTTTGCCACCCAAATGCATAATTATACATTTTTTCTACATTCAACCTCATTTGCCATGTAGGTTTCCACATCCTGCGGAGAAGTTATTGCTCTGCTCAGCTTAGTATCGTCCGTATAGTTTTGGTATTAATTGTTCTTTATAATCAAAGATCATAAATCAGTTGAGGTCTGGACTTTTTCCTGTCGCTGTATTTTTTCATCGCTAAATTAATTTCCCCTTGTGTTATTGGGTCCTTTAAGGCTAGTAATTTTTCTGCTGATGCTTTTGGTAGTTTTGCTTCTCTCAAGTATTCTTTTATTTTCTGATTTCTTTTTGACTCTTTTTTCTGTGTCCTTTTTTGCCTTACAGAGTAAAGAGCACCATAGTAACTTTGGAATGTCCCAGCAATTTCTGATGTTGCATATACTGTCTCTCCAATTTTGTTTTTCATCTTTTCTATATACAGTATTTTTTTTATTTTATTTTTTTTATATTCTTAATAGGTATATTCCTGGTTTATTCCCCCATTTTATCTGTCCTTAGCTACTCTATTAAAGACTTGCCTTGTCTCTTGTTCCATTAGATCTTTCAAAAATTCTCTCTTTTCTGCTAAGTCATGTTAAGTCTCCATGTCCAGTTTTTTTTTTATGAATCTGTTCTAACTCATAAATCTCTTTCACTAGCTTTTCCATGTTACTTCTCCTTTCCTTTTTTTCCTAACTCCTATGGATATCAAGATCCCTCTAACAAAGGCCTTGTGTGCTTCCCATTTCGTGTCCTTTGTTACCTCTCGGGTTTAACTGAAAATATTTCTCTATTTCTTCTTTTATTTCCCCTTCTACTTCTTTATCCTATAATAATCCTCATTTAGTCTCCAGATCCTCCTCCCCTCATGAGCTCCTGCAAACTTCAGCATCGGTATTACTGGGATGTGATCTTATATTATTCTTATTCCTATAGATGACTTTATTGCTGCTTCTAACAATCTATGCTCTACCATGATATAGTCTAACCTAGAGTACATCCCGTGTACCGGGGAGTGAAAAGGGTAGTCTTTTGTCCGAGGATGTTGGGCTCTCCATACATCCACTAGTTGACTTTGATGAAGTTTCTTCATTACCATCCTTAATTTATAACTTTCAGTCCCCAGGACACTTGACGTACTAACTACCCGAGGATCCATGCAAACATTCAGGTCTCCCGCCAGGAATAATTTTCCTTTCTTAGATTCCATAAATGTTCCCAGGATCTCTTTCAAATAACTTTTCGGATTTTTGTTACGGCAGTATATATTTGCCAGTGTACATTCCATTCCTTGCAATATTTCTTTCAAAAATATATACCGTCTGAGTACAGGGGGTCCATCACACCCTTTTTGGCAGAAGACTAACACAGAAGGAGACCCCAAAAGGGTTGACTTTGAAGTTAGTCTGTAGTTCCAGTCCCCCAATGCCCCTACCCACACAGTACCCTAAACACATTGTCCCAAACAGAGCATTACTCACCCAGGCAACCTCTGTCTCTCTCGTAGAACATACCCACTTCTGGGGAGAAGTGCAGACTGGTCCTTCCCCCTGGAGTCCTTTCAGCCATTGGGAAGAAAGGGTGACTGGGCTCACTCCGTCATGTTGTTGGGGATCTGGGCCAACTGCCCCGGGTATACAGGTGGAGACTGAAGTCCCATCCACTTTTACTAGATGAAAATCCCCCAGTGCTTGCAAAGCATGGCTGACATCCTCCTGTCTTAGTGCCGGACCATTATCTGTGGTTGTGTCAGTGGAGACCGAAGTCCCATCCACTACCACAAGAATTCAATCTTCTGTTAGTTGAGGGCAGAGGCCAGCAACACTCTGCCCTGTTGCCAGCCCTTCTGCTGGGTTGCTGTCAGTGTAGACTGCAGTCCCATCCACCGACACCCGCTCAAGCTGCAATTGTGAAGTGCCAATTGCATTCTCTCCCTGAAGCTCCTGTGGTGTTGATTGTTGGGTGCAAAGGCCAGCAGCACTCTGCCCTGTTAGCGCTTCAGCTGAGGACAACACATCATCCACTCCAGCTAACGGTTGGGGAGAGAAGACTGTTTCCTCTGCTCTGGCTGATTGTTGGGGAGGTGGGCTGGCTTCCTCCACTCCCAGACTGTGGATCTGCAACTAGGGAGGGACCATCACGTTCCCACCCTGGGCTTCTGGAACTGTCGCGGGTGTGGGGCTTGGACCCTCTGTCCAGTTGTCAGCACTTTAGCTGTAGAAGTTTCTTGTAACTCCACAGATACTGCTGGCAGGAAATCCCATGTCTCTGTTAGTGTTGTGGGAGAAAGGCAGATGGTCTCTTCTCTTAGGATAGCCGAAGCTTCTGTTGGTGCTGGGCAGAGCTCAGTGATGTTTGGCCCTGATGCCAGCTCTTCTGCTGGAGGCTCACCAGGTTGTTCTTCCTCAGCAGAAAAGTCTATTAAATCCCCAGTCTCTGGAACTGGTGTCTGGGGATAGAGGTTCACCATCTCCTTTCCGTAGAACAAAGAAGATGTTACTGGTGCTGGGCAGAGGTTAGCAGAGCTCTGCCCTGTTGTCAGCACTTCAGCTTTGGGGATGGCAATCTCCGGGGCATGCTGCTGAATGTGTTCTAACAGTTTCCTGTATGCCCTTTTTAGATGCTGTTCTTTCCTTAGCAAATAGTCCAGATCAGGTTTAAGCTCTGAGACCCCTGCGAGACCGAGCATAGCCTCTCTGTATTCTCGCAGGTGCTCAAGGGTAGGTTCCCCTTCATCGCCAAACACAAAACTATCTGTAAGGCTCTCCCACAGCAATCCAGGGCCACCAAAGTCATATCCCTCCAGAGAGCATTCCGTTGTCTCCCCTAAATATTCCTGCTCTGTGTTCCATTGCAGAGCCTGATATCGATTGTCCAGCTCTATCTCCTGTTGGACCAGCCTGTCCAAATCGGACGTTGGTCATTGGCTCATTGCTTTGGGGTTGGAAAGCACTTGTCCTGGTGTCTACCAGTGACCTGAAGGGCTCCAATCCAGTCTGCACCCAAATCTGCTTCCTGATCTCCAGGTACTGATCCACAGACACAGTTTTGGTAATTGCTGAAAGGGCGCTTCGCAGCAGCCCTTGCAACTCTGATGTCAGATCCATATCTCTGCTGGGACGACCAAAGTCTGTTATCCCGACCTTGGATCTTGGTGGTGGTTTGGACATGTTCACAGCCAGGAAGCACAATCCCACTGCTGCCACCAGTGTGACCCCCCCCCCCGTACTCAAGAAGAGTCTGTCTGCCATACAAGCTTCCTTTGTCCGGTAGCAGCAGGAACCAAGATCCATTAGCCTACCCAGTCACTTGTCGGGACATTAGTGTAGGGTGGAAAACATAAAACTCTTTATTCAAACACAGTGTCATGTTCCCTACCGTGCCATGCAGACGGCCAGGCATGGCCATGCCCCAAGTGGCTGAAAGAGGTATTGAACGTATGACTGCCTGTTTAGTGCTCCTGTTACTTTGCCTCTGAGCCACACCTCAGTTCCTTTCAGCCTGCTTTCCAGCTTTGAGGAGTATTGCTTGAGATCTTTTAAGACTATGTCTTTTTTCAGGGCTGTTGAGCCCTCTGACATTATATGATAAAAGATTTAAAGAGTTGCCTAGTTCTGCATGAAGTACTGTGGGTGATACTTTGTTTGTACCTGTCACTCCTGGATCAGCTGAGGCAGGGTACCTAATTAGCTGGGTATAAAAGACTGCCTCACTCTGAGGGCATTGTCAGTTCCTTGTCTCATTTGTCTCATTATCGCAAAGTGTTCCTGTTTTCTGTTACAGTGTTCCAAGATCATCTAATTTGGGAATCTCCATAATACCATACTGGGTGATTTTTTAAAAACAACTTTATATTTCTATCCTGAGTTAAATGTGTCTCCTGTAGAAAGATTATACTTGAGGAGTATTGCTTGAGATCTTTTAAGACTATGTCTTTTTTCAGGGCTGTTGAGCCCTCTGACATTATATGATAAAAGATTTAAAGAGGAACTGCAGCCTGCTCACATAATTTGTAATAAAAACATCTTTGTCATTCTGAAACTTACCTCCAACCACTTTGCATATTATTTTATATACACTGATTCTGTACTAGGCAAACATGCTGCAGAAATTTTCCTCTACAAAGTCTGGCTTCAGTCATTTTAACTGTAGGTAGCTGATGCTGCTGCCTGTTCACTTCCTGGATTTACACAGATACACAGAGGCACACAGACACATATACAGACAGACACACTCACACCACTGCTTGCCTTCACATTTCTCCTCTCTGGATGAATACACATGGATCTCTGCAGTCTCCTGTTATCTGTGCCCTCATCCAGCCCCCTCCAGCTCTGGCCCTCTTATGAATCATCCCTCTTCCACTCTCCTGCCACTCCCCCCCCCCCCACTGGTAAACTCCCAAGAGAGCTAGAGAGAGAGCTCTGCATGATCTCATTTGCCTAGGTTAATTACCAGACAAGAAAGAGGAAGTGGGCTGTATAAGGTATTTACTGACAGAAAAAAATTTTTACTATCCAAAGTTAAAACAACAAGGGCAGAAGATTTAATAGATGGAAAGATGAAAAAATGACTGAAAAAACGCTTTAATGTTGTCATATTTTCTCTTCCTTTTCCCTTTCCTCGCTTGTCTCACTCCATGTTCCCTCCCCCTGCCTCTACCCAAGTATGGGTTTAGAGGATTGTTACAGATCTACTACCGAAGCTCCAGACAGTAATCGAGGGAGAACAACTAAAAAAAGGAGAGATTCTGATATTGACACACTATTCCCCTCCCCCTTACCCACCCTCCCACTCACTCTCTAATATTGTTGATCTTATACATTAGAGCTTGGACCTAACCCTGGTCTTTGAGGAGACAACTAGTTCCTCCAAAATAGGTTTTGCTAGTCATCTGCTCTTCTGTTTTGGGGTGATGCTCTGCCTGACGGATTTGCTGGGGCCTCCTCCCCTTCCCTTTGGGGTGAAGGTCCAGAGCTCACCAGACACTCAATTCCCCCATCCCTGTGTAACATAGTCTTTTAAGTGTCCCCTCTATAAACCCCTGCCCTATTGTCTCTTTGACATCATCTCTTTTTGAGATCAGTTGCCATTGGTCCTCTTCCAGTACTAATCTTTCTTTCCTGGTCTCTGACCATCCAGTTATATCTGGGACCGGTAACTCAAGTTTTTTACAGAATTCTTGTACCTCCTCCGGAAATCTCAGCTTTGCTGAATGGCCTTCTTTCCGTCCTACCAGGCATGTAGGAAACCCCCAGTTTTACTGAATATTTTGTTAAGCATCTGTTCCAGGAGAGGTTTAAGGTGCCATCTTCTCATTAGTGTTTCATGTGATAAGTCAGCAAAGATCTGGAGAGTTGCACACCCATATTTTATTGGTGGCATTTTCTTCAAACGTCCCCATATTTGTGCTTTATCTTCAAAGTAATGGAACCTAACTATTATATCCCTTGGGACTTCCGTAGGTATGCCCTGTGGTCTTCTAATCCTGTGTACCCTTTCTATTTTCAAAGAGTCTGATCATGTTCTATCTAAAAGAGGGTTAAATATTTTTTTTATTGTTTCTGTAAGATTTTCAGCTTGCATTACTTTTGATAGGCCTCGGATTCTTAAGTTTTTTCTTCTATTACGATTTTCTTGATCTTTTCTTGATCTTCCAATTTGTATGCCAAGTTCCTCTGTTCCCTTGTTTAATTTCCTCTTGTAGTTCTTTTACTGCTTGTGTATGTGTATCCAACCTCCTTTCAGTGTCCTCTACTCTTGTTAGTATCTGGCCCAGATCTCTTTGTATTGTTGACATGTCAGTTTTTAATGAACTTTCTAGTTTTGCAAACATATCTGCCATTTCTGACTTAGTGGGAAGTTGAGTTTTTCATCTTTGTTCTTCCACATCTCCACTTTCAGGGTCGCTTTCAATCTCCAAATCTATTCTGGACTGACTGAGCTTACTAGCCCTCTCCGATGACCTGTTCTGTTTATTCTTGTTGTATCCTGTCTCTTGTTTCCTTTGGGATCATATGTGTCATTTTTTTATTGTTCCCAAGCTGGCTTATATTTTGGGTGGGTTTACCACTCCACTCCCTTTAGCAGGTTTCCCTTTCATTTTATTTTGCTTTTCCATTTTTTTTACTCTAGCTTTTGCCCCTTTAGTGGGAGGTCCACCAATGCTTCAATATTAGTATGTGTCACTTTTAGACTGTTTCTTACCTCTTCTCCAGCCAACACACTTATTTTTCCTCTGCTTTGTCTTATAACACTTTGTAACTTTTTATTTACAGTTCTTTGCCTCCTATGTCTTATCAAAAGACTTACATTTACCCCCAGACTCCCCCAACTGCGTGTGTCTTTACTTCTTTTCAGGTGTTCATGGACTCTTATGTAATTAAGGCAAAGCAAGGTGGGGGGAGGTAAACTCCGTCCGCAGGTTATTAATACAGATGATACAAGCAGCAAAAAGTGATTTATAGTGACTCACTGCTCCAGGCAGATTATTAAAAAAAAAAAAGTTCCAGGGTTCACCTTTAAGTTGCTTTTTCTACTTGTTGTTCACCGCTCTCTCCTGGATAAAGCACCGCTTGTTCTTCTAGGTGTGTGGCTGTCTGCACTCTTATGTCCTTTGAACTGCGTGGCTTGCTTTCACCTCATCCAAGGATGCAGGGCTCTTTGGTGTCCCCCAGATATCTCCCAGGACCTGCGGTAAGTACCTGTCTCCGTTGACTCCCTCTGTGCACCACCATGCACTCTCAACATCTCTGCAGCAGTCCATCCTGGGATCAGGCCTCAGGTTTCTCCCTCCGTCTCCCATCCGATCACAACATTGGAGGCTCTGGAGCACCCGACATGCAGCAACGTGGCGTCACCTCACCTGCCCCTCCTCCACCGTCCAGGGATCCTCCGGCAATCAGTATCCCCTCCACATGCTCTCAATAGGCCTCGGTAGGATGATACAACCAGGAGGCCACAGCATAGGGCTCTGGTGCAGGGGATCACGGTGAAGCGTGGCTAATTATCATCTATCTGCATGGTGTGGATAGGATTGTCTCGAGCTCCTAGCCTGAGCTCCTTGCAGGCGCCATACGCAGCCCCCCCCCATGTGTGTCAATGGAAAATAGATTCATAACCAATAATGAAAATGGTTAGGGGGCGCTGTGCATTTTGACAAGTTCTGCATGCTCCATCTTTGGGACACTTTAAAAAAACAAAAACAAATGGAAAACATAAAAAAGCATTAAAAAAAAACATGGTTGCGTTTTTGGTGCGCTTTTGGAGTCACGTGTCCATGTCTCACAGGTGCATGCTGGGAGTCAGGCAACCAGAAAATGTACTGGAAATGCACCAGAAATTAATAAAAAAACACATATGCATTCTAACCATTTTTTGAACGGAATAGTGACAAAGGACCTTTCTCCCCATTTGCAATTTGTATCCTTTTCAAACCATCCTTTTGATCCGTACATCCTTTGTTATGCCTCCCAATCCTCCTAAATGTCATCTTGGGACTTTAGCTCCTTGGAAGACCTGTGGCACTACAAGTTTAAACCCACTGATTCCTGCCCCCTACTTCCTAGACACACATATCAACTTGCCCTCCCCCACCTTCCGGCCGTGAGAAGACAATAGCCTGGCAGGGGGGATTCCCGCATCAACACTGTCTATGTTGATGGGGAATCAAGCAAATTTCTTTCTTGCAACCTATGGTTGCAGGAAAGAAATTTGTTCCATGTTTGGTCGGCCTTAGTCATCAGTGTTACCCAAAGCCCCAGTGATAACAACAGTGCTTATTCAGTTATTGCTGATCCACTAGCTCCACACTCAACCTCCCCAACTCCCCACATTCACTCATCCCCTCAAATTTGTTTCACTCTTCTCTACATTCAGTACCTCTGCTTATCTTCCAGTATCCACTAGCTACCAGTTTACATTCCAATTCTGACCCATGATAAACACAATATTTCAAGAGAACAGAAGTACCAAAGTCCATAGTCTGACATTTCCCCCCTCCTCTCTATTCCCCCATATCCAGTTAGGCTAGTTTCTCTGTCCTCATTAGCAAATCTGAGTCTTTTCTAACTGACAGTTCTCCATCCCATTACAATATTCCAATCATGACACCCCTCTAATTCTTCAGTTTCCCACCCATACAAGTCCACTACCACCCTTTACCTCATTTAAAGGGAAATGGTTGAGTACACTGGTTGCTGTTAAAACTGTCTGCTAAAGCTTGCTTGTTTTAGGTGTTCTACACAATTTTTCAACTGTACATTTTTCCACTACTAGTGCTCACAAACTAACAAAATTGTCACAGCTGCCCATTTGTTGTTTGTATAGTCTAACAATTGCTTGCTTGTAGTCCAGGTATTCTCAGGAATATCATTCCTTCCCTCTGCTCTGCCAAGGCCAGCCATACACAGTTCTAAACTGTTAATGGGCAGGCTGAATGTATCAAGTTGATCGATCACCTTGGGTTCAACCAGTCTGCCAGATTATCTTGCGATTATTGCCTGGAGAAGACAATGGCCCGGCAGGAGGGATTCCCCTGTCAGCACTGTCTGTGTTGAAGAGGGAATCAAGTAAATTTATTTCCTGCAACCCATGTTGCAGGAAATTCGCTCTGTGTATGGCTGACAAAAGCAAGCACTAAACAAGGACCATAATTACTATATAATGTATTCTTCGGGAGATCTGTCTCTATCAAATCACAGCACTGTTAGCCCTGTATTTTCCTGCAGCATATGCGCCCTAATATAATCCATTTGCTTCCATTTTGGCACACATGCTCCACATGCCATTATCAGCCCAATTGCTCCACTCCATTGGTCAACCCCATTCTTAGACTCACTAACTTTGTAAAGTTCCTTTTTGTTTTACCTGTAGCCGATCCTGTGCTCTTCATAATCAGCACAAGTAGACCAGCACTTTCATTGCACACTTCTGGGTCCGCATGAAGCCTGTTTGGTGGACCCAGGGCTGTGCAGGGATGCTGAGAAAAGTGTGGTAATAGCTGGTAGTGGAATCCCAGTTGTGGAAAATGATCAGGGCCACACCAGTGGGAGGGTCTGGGCATGGGATAACCTTGTCCCTGCACTGTAGAAAGAATATGATGTGACAAAGCACCAATGCACCAGCATATGTGCATAAGCTGTAGTCAATCAGGACCATTATACAAGGCACATCTACTTTTTTTCTTCAAGTGTATTTCCTAACCAATTAGAATGTGTTTATGTGTGTGTTTTACCTTCATTTCAAAGCTTTTTCCAGGGGTTACCTTGAGAAAAAAAGCAGAAAAGAAAACAATTAATTTGGCAGAGTTTGCTTTAGTTCTTAAAATATCCAGTACTGCTAAATTTTAATTTTCCAGTTATTTTATGCTGAGCTTGAACTTAAACCTGAACTGCAGGCACACGTAAAGCTGCAAAATTTTAACAAAACTCAGAGAATTTAACAAACAAACAAAAAAAAACAATATGTATATACAGTATATAGAAATAGTTCACCCCCACAAAACATGTGAAAATCAGTCCAGAAACAAAAGTCCTTAATAGTGCAAAATAATATTAGAGATATGATGTGTATGTGTGTTGCAAAAGTCCACAATCCCAACAACAAGAAGAACAAAAGAATGCACTTTCCAGAAGATCATGACCACCATAAATAGAGCGATCATGATAAGCATATGACATAAATTCTCTGCTTCGATTTCTCTCAGGCTTCCAAGGGTTAATATTTCAAACTTGCAATAACCCAACATATGCCCAAAGAAAGGAAAGTCCAGCAATGGTGTAAATTCACAAATAGCAATGCTATTAAAAAGGATTAAAAGAAATCCTATATAATTTATTTAGTGTCCCATACAGCTGTAGGGATTCTGACCAGCAGTGGCAGTATGCATGATGATGTCACAGAATCTAGGCTTCATCCCTACGCATTTCAGCAGACTATGACATCTTCCATATACATATTAGATTTTTTTTTTGTTTGGTCTTTCACTGTTACATGCATTGAGATGGATGCATGGCTTATATATGATCAAGTTTTGTATTTAGATGTAATTGATCTAGCACAGGTAACTATTAGTTTGGGTTTAGGTTTATATTAATGTATTAGCCTGAGGCTCTTCCCCTGTGTGTGATTGTTATTGAGGAATTAGTCACGCTGGAACTTTATGTTTTTCTTTAAAGCTTATAAATAATGTCAGGTTTAGAGTGGAAACAGGTTGACTCTCCAAAATTAGTTATTTTTTTATTAAGTCCTGGACAGTTTTTAGGTGACAGCTGCTACAGCAAATATAAATACTATCAGTTGGACACATTTTGTTTAATAGTGAAGTGTACAGCATACACAGGAATTGCTGCATTTTTTTGTTACCTGGGGTCCTGGAGGGCCTGGTGGTCCCATTGGCCCTACATCTCCTCGCTCACCCTTTATCACTGTTTCAACAGATGTTCCACGCTAATAAAGAAAACAAAACAAAATGTTTGGTTAACTCCAGGAGATAGTAACAATCATAGGATCTGTGTCAACTGTGCAGTTTTTCGGTACTGCAAGTACTATGTATCTGTTCATTTTTTTAAATGACAATGCTTTCTAACTTTATTCTGGTCTCATTATGGAGGTTAACTGCTAAACAAAAGTACAAAGTATATGACCATTAAATACGTACTCAAAGAGTAAACAAAAAAAGTGGTCACTTTTACTTTGTGACGTTTCCAAAGAAAACTGATGTAGCACCCTCCTAGAATAGGATGCTCAGTAAATTTAGTTTTTGGCTCCTCTGTAGTTATTGATGCAGCTATTGATTTCTTTGGTCTGTTCTAGATTTCACAGGCTGCAGATTTGATTGCATCCCCCTTTCCCCCATTCTGCATGCTTTCAGAACATAGAGGGCAAACACAGTCAAATGGACAACTTGAAAATGTATGGTGCTGCAACTAATCCCTGAACATACTGTAAATAGCCTGGGGTTTGGAGCAGCCATGTTCTTATCCTGCTGGAGAAGTTCCCAGCCTCAGGGGCTTATGTTCTTTGAGGCAGTTCTACTAGAGTCTGCTGATGTTCACAGATGTCCCACCTATAGCGCTACTTTTGGAGCTAACTAAGCAGTTTTACCTAAGCATCTGGTCTGGAGAACTCACTGAAAATTACCTGGTGGAGGCTGGCAGGTGTGTAACTTCCCTGGGACATTGTGAGTACGGACCCAAGCTCGGGACTCTAGTGACTGTGTGCTGTTCTATTTTTGGGGTGCCAGCAGTAGCTCTCTCTGAAACAGCTCTTACAGGCTTTCAGTTCTGGCCTTCCCCTTTATGGCTTAAAGACTGTTTAAAGAGGTTTCACCTAGGGAAGTGTGTTCTGTCAGCATTTTTGGGGTATCTCATACTACCCAAACTCCTCTCCTGTTACATTTTTGCAAGCAATATATTACCAAAAAAGACATCCCCTAGACTGTTTAATAGAGCCAGAGTGAATGGAAAGTTGCCTGTGTTATGGGTAGCCTATGCACAGGTTAGGGAAGAACCAGTAAAAATCAGCGGCTTCAAGGGGGGTAGCGCTATACTTACATCTCCTTTTTCACCTTTCTGTGCAATCTCTCCCTGGAAAAAAAGTAAAACATATAAAAAAATAATAAAAATGGTATTATCTGGTTTATCTATTTTGTCAGTCATCTCAGACGTGAGATACAACTTAAGGGGTTATGCATTTTTTTTGTGATTCATTAGAAAGCCTTATAACCTTCTGCCCAGGGGTTCCAGGAATTCCATCCTTGCCATCCATGCCACTTTTTCCAGGTGACCCCGTGCTTCCCTGTGTGAAAAACAATTAGGTATTACATGCAGTTGAAATCTAGGGAAGTACAACACACCAATGCTGAATAGCTGATGCTGTAAAGATTTGTATATTTATATTTTATTAATGCATCACGCAGTGAATGTGTTTTGTCTGTTTGTATCTTACTTTTTCCCCTTTCATTCCTTTTTCTGGAGTGGATTCCAACTATAGGAAAAAATAAAAGTTAGCATAAGCAAATTTGTTTGTATCATAGCACAATGTATATTAGTTTTCTGCGGTCTGATCCTCTGCTGACTTTGTTCACCCAGTGGGTCAGTTTATTAAAACAATTGCATAAAATTGTAATCTGGCTAGTTTACTGTACACCTTCTAACAATTTACATTAGCCTTTACAATTTTTTTTATCATCATTGGTAGGAATTAGATTTGGGTTCGGGACTAACATGGGATTGAGGTTTAGGTACAAAAACCCTGCAGTATTATTTATAAAAAAATAAACTACCATACAAAATATAAACTAAATAATAAAATCGTGAAAGAGCAGCTATCACTTCACAGTGCAATCACCGAACTAGTATCAATAAATGTAAACCTACTAACAGTGAAGCGCTCCTTAATAAAATTATCAAATGTACATATAAACAACCAAGCTCATAAATTTACACAACTGTTATAAATAATGTGCAGAGAAAAGTAAATATCATGAAAACAATCCCATACATCATCTAGGTTGTAAGTTAAAAAAATAAAAAAAAATATGTGTGAACAGTTCCACATATCATCCAATTAGATTAGATCATCCAATTAGATTGTAAGTGTCCAGAAAAAACACCACCGCAGTTCATGTGCCACAAGTAAATCTTCCACAGTAACAGAAATCTTTCATCAAGGACTACCACCAAACAGTGTCACCTAAGCTGATGCGATGGACCCCTTAAAATAATCAAGGTGGTCAAAAGGGCTTTAATCACATAGGTAACAGGTCAGCAGCATCGAGGTCACATCTCCATATTCTGAAGCTCTTGCATAAAAAGGCTCGAAGAGATATATGCAAAGAAGATCCAATAGTGTCGTATTGCCAGTGACTTTTTAATTAAAGGATAAAAAGGAGTAGCACTCACAATGCGCAGAGACACATACAAGTGTCTATTCACAGCTTGCATATATACAGTGTAGATATGTCAGCTCAGCAAGATGGCGCCTGTTCCCTCCCAGCGTGATGTTGTTACACAGGTCCCACCTGCCTCACGCGTATTGCCCTCCAGGCTTTCTCAAAGGCTTCATTCAGATTGACACCAGTTCTGTGTGCAGGCGACATTTTTTATAGCACATGCACTGCAGCAGCCCAGAGCTGCACACAGGCAGCTATAGAGGTGGATACAGACACAGCAGCTGAACAGACACAACTGGACAAAATCACATGTAAAAATTTTACATGCCTGCAAATGCGGGTGCATGGATCCGAACACACACTGCCTGCATTCGGATCCATGCTCCCCACATGCATGTCAAATTTTGTCCATGCACACACTCCATCTTCATCCATCTTTATAGGTTGCCTGCGTGCAGCTCGGGGCTGATGAAAGCACAATTCCAAATGCAGCCTGCATGCAGAACAGGTGTCAACACCCATCTGAATGAAGCCTTGAGTGGTAAAGAATTTGTGCATTTGAAACATTGCTGTCAAAGCCACATGAAAAGACCCTCTTCTCCATTATACAGTATTTGCTACTCAAACTAAAAGACAATTGTGGGCATTCCCCAGCACTGCCCCTGAGCCACTAACAGCATAGAGTAAGAGCCCATTCACACGGGGCAACTTTGGATCCGACTTGAAGTGGTCCTTGGTCTAAGTCGCGCAACATGTCAAATTCCATGTTAGTCAATGAGACCCGTCTTAATGTACACTACTGAAGTCGCTCCGACTTCAGAAAGGGTTCCTGTACTACTTCAATCTGACTTCTAGGTGACTTGTACCCATTGATTTCAATGGAAGTCGCCTCCAAAGTCGGATCGTGTCTTAACTGAAGCAACAATACAGGAAGAGAAAATAGTTTTCTCAAGCAAACCCCTCCCTCCCCCCTCCCTCCCACAGAGCTGATTGTTGTTTGATTGGCTACTGGAAAGTCACCTGTCCTGTCCAAGTTGCCTTGTAAGTCGTGCTGTGATGCGCACTCAGGTCGGGTCCAGGTCGGGTCCAGGTCGCCTCGCAAAGTCGCGGCCAGAGTCGTGTTGCCCCTGTGTGAACCAGCTCTAACAACTGCACTGCACTGCACAAGCATGAGACCAAAACAGCAACACATGTCACTCCAGATTTCTGTGCACACAAAATCAACTCCAGCACTACTTGCACATTTCCAATATTGGTTTGATGTCTGTGCACAGAAAGTTTACTTTGAGCTGCCAGACTCCTGGGGAAGCCTGTTTCCCAAGGACAGACACCTCAAAATGGGGATGTTTCATGTTTGGTGGGGGGAGCCAGAAGATCTTCCTTTCTCATTATATACTCATCATATTATACTTGTGATATCCCTCCAATACAGTGGGCAGGATCAAAGGAGTGTCTATTCTATTTTATCTCACAGTGGTAAGAGGGATTGTGGGCAGGTGGTCAAGTTACCGCTCAGGCTATGAAAAGCAATATATATTGAGAAAATTCTAATTCATCTGTAGCACACCCCACTTAGGAGCTGCAGATGAAAGGGATACCCCACTCCTGAACAGCCAGGTACACCGAATCTTCACAGGCACACAGAGTCAGAGAACAGTCTGTAGCTTTTTTTTTAATATTTATTAGGGGGTTAATAACTTGGATAGGGATGGGAGGTTGTGGGATGCCCACTTGCCTTCAGCAAACTTCAGGGACAACTTTCTATATACATCTATATACAGTTTCTTCTTTACTTTCCTCCTGCACACACTTGTCAGCTTCTGCTGAATTACTCTTAAGGGATCTGACAGACTCCCTATCAGATCAGCAACAGCCCTTAACAGGCAGGAACTCACAGTCCCTTAAGTGTAGGTTAGATGTAATGAAACAACATGTAACTTCTTCTCTGTGGCCACTGATCCCAGCACCACCTCTTCAGGCAGCTGCCCCTTTCTCCCGCCCTCCTGGCTCCCTCTCTACACAAGTCCACCTGACTGACTCTTTATCAGCCCATGAGGCTGACTCTTCACCAGCCCACCCGGCTCACTCCTCCTGACATCCTCCTCAACACTGCATCTTCATCTTCCACCCGACTGCCCCTGCTAGCATGGCCCAACTACTACAAACATCTCCTAGCAGCAGTAAAAATACTGGTGTTTAGCTATATTGGTGTGCTGTTAGGAGACAGCTTTGAGTGGCAAGGAGTGGATGTTCCTAGATGGGCTGTTTTTGCATACAGTTCACTAAAGACAAAAAAAAGGGACAGTCTCTCCAAATGAGGGATAGTTGGGAGCCATGTGTGACTATAGAGCTCTTTAATGTTGCTGTAAGTTGTTTGGACATGAAATGAAAGGGGTACAGAAAGGAGCTGAGGATTACATATAAGCATATCATGTAGAAGAAAGGCGGCAGACAATTCAGAGTAGCTATTTTAAGATGGTGGAAGCATTGCTACATCTTGGCTGAAAATAAGGTAAGGCTTAACTAAGATGAAAGTAGTTCAGATTAAAAGAGAGCAGTAAAGCAGGGACCAGATGAACTGTGATCCAGCCAACAGGCTGGGAGCACTGATCAGTTTATTCTGTGACCTGGAAAGGGTGTGTGTGCCGCTCAGGCTCAGTAGAGAGGGGGTATGTGAATGCTACATCCGAAGTTGCTGTTGGAGTGCTGACAGGGGATGGAACCTGTCCTGGCTCCTGCAAGGGTTCAAGAAAAAGGCTTAGCCCCTGGAAGTCGCACATCTAAGATGTCCTAGAAAGGTGATTGGAGTAGCAACCTCAACCTGGACTCCAACCAGGCCATGCCCCCAGTACGTTTCACTCGGCTCCCCCAGAGAGCTTAGTCATGGGGAACAGTTTATTCTGACAGTGGCGATTCCCACTGTCACACTACAGTATGTATGGATGGAGGAATTGGTATCTGTTTGTTTTTTCTTTTTTTCTGTAGTCCAACAAAGACAAACTCAGCCAGGTCTGACAACACTGTTTGGCAGTTCAGTGCAGCAGAGCCACCATTGTCAGCCAACTACAGGCTTGTTGGCAACATTTTAAGCACTTCCCACCCACCCACTGTCAAATGACGGCTGGGCGGTGCGGGTCTCGTTCTGGGTGGACGTCATATGATGGCCTCCCAGAACGACTGCTTTCGAGCACGGCGATCCTGGCCGCGCGGCGATTGCGGCCGCGCCGTGTTGCTAGGACACGGTACGACCCCTATCTGTGTAAAGAGCCGCAGCCGTGGCTATTTAACCATGTGATCGACTGTGTCCAATCACAGCTGGTCACATGTAAACAAGGAGATGCCGGTAATCGGTGCTCCACGCCTCACACTGACAGAGTGTGAGGAGAGGAGAGCTGATCAGCAGCATCTCCTCACAGGAGACAGCTAAGTATGTAATCAGGGCACTGATCATCAGTGCCCTGATAACAATTAGGTGCCCACCAGTGCCAGCAATAATTGCCCACCACTGCCAGTAATCAGTGCCAACCAGTGCCCACAATTGCCATCAATCTGTGCCCACAAGTGCCAGCAATCAGTGCCCACAAGTGCCAGCAATCAGTGGCCATTAGTGATACAAGTCAGTGCTGGCTATCAGTGCTGCCTATCAATGCCCATCACTGCTCATCACTGCTGCCCATCAATGCCGATCAGTGCCCATCAGTGCCACCCATCAGTGCCGCCTATCCATGCTGCCTATCTGTGCCCAGTGCCCACCAGTGCCACCTATCAGTGCCGCCTATCAGTGCTCATCATTGCCAAATACCAGTGCCACCTATCAGTACCCAGTGCGGCATATTCCTGCCTCCTCATCAGTGCCACCTAATTAGTGCCCATAAGTCCCGCCTCATCAGTGCCCATAAGTGCCACCTCATCAGTGCCCATCAGTGCAGCCTATCAGTGCCCATCAGTGCCGCCTCATCAGCGCCCATCAGTGAACGAAAAAAATTACTTATTTACTAAATTTACTGACAGAAACTAAGAAAAACTTTTTTTTTTCAAAATTTGTGGTCTTTTTTTTTTTTTAGGAAAAAATAAAAAACCCAGGAGTGATTAAATACCACCAAAAGAAAGCTCTATTTGTGTGAAGAAAATGATAACAATTTCACATGGTTACAGTGTAGCATGACCGCGCAATTGTCATTCAAAGTGTGAAAGCTGAAAAATGGCCTGGGCAGGAAGGGGGTGTAAGTGCCCTGTATTGAGGTGGTTAAAGAGATGATACATGAAAATGTACAGATTTTTTTACCAAGACAAACATTTTAGAATAAAAACCATGACCTGTTTTATTTTCTGTTTAAATTTTGATATCTAATGTAGTTTGTATCTATTTAATTTCAGTCTGCTTAATGTAATGTTTTAACTAATGAAGCTTACCGCAGCACTGCCTGGAGGTCCTGGGCGACCCTCTGGACCCTTTAAAAAGAGACAAGTTAAGCTACTGCCTTCATAGAATGCATTTTTTTTAACAGATGTCATTTTATTGAAATGTATGTAATGATATACAAAGAGAATATCAGGGAAGCCATAAAGATAACATTGAGCTCAGTCAAGTATACATCATTTTATACATTATGGGTTATAAACTGCATAGCAACTGTCAGGGACACACAGTAAACAATAACCAGTAAAGGTAGGCATAGAATGACATGTGATGAACACAGTCATGTCGTGTATGGTCTCAATGCTGATGCTCAGAACCATGGGCAATATATGAGAGGTGGGAGGGGGAGAAAGAAAAAAGGGGAGGAGGAAGAAAAAAAGGGGGGGGGGTGGTATGAGAAGGATAGAGAGGGTAAGAGAAGGGTGGGAGGGTAGGAGAAGGTGGGAGGGAAAGAGAAGGGAAGGGACCAAAAAGGGTAAAACAAGAACAAAAAAAAAGAGGGAAAAAAAACAGCCATGGCACTCCAGAGAAAGGAGTTACATCTAGAATTCTAGAACAATTTAGAGGGTAAGATCTATAGCTTCCACCTAAGCCATCCAGATTTGATCAAACTTCTTTGGGCTATTTCATCTCATATATGTAAGCTTATAATGGGGTGGAACTGCATCTACCATGGACCAGGCAGAGAGAGTTGGAGGTTTCCATTTAGATAAGATTGTTTTCCGTGCACAGAACACTGTATAGAATAAGAACAACTGCTTGTAGAGAGTTGTGGCCACGTTATCAGTAATACCAAATAGGAGTGATTGGTCCATAGCAACTGATTGCTTTTCAAAATTAACTGCACTTTTGTTGAGAAAAAACATTCCCCTCTGGAGTGTACAGAACGCCTCCAAGTTGCCATATTACATTGTATTTTACAGATAATTTCAGCACTGCAGATTGGAAATATCATTTTTAATAACATTTAATTACAACATGACTTGTGCAGCAATTGTATATGTTATAGTATTTTTTTTTATTTGCTATTTTTTACCCCTCAAAATCAGACTTACCTTTAAGATCAGCAACCACTACCATTCAAAATTGTTAAATATAAGCACAGAACCAAACTGTGTCTATAAAATGACCGACTTACTGAAGACATTTAGGACAGTGGTGTTCAGCAGTATAGCCGATAATCTCTGGGGGGCATTAAGGTGTCCTTTTATGAAACTGAGATCAGCGGCGATCCCGAGTCTCACCGCTGATCTCAGCTCATGACCAGTTTATGAAACTGAGATAATCAGTGGAGAACATGTTCTCCGCTGATTATCTCAGCACAGTGAGAATTTGTAACTGACTTCACAGAAACGGCCAGTTTATGAAGGTGCGATCTCAGCACCTCACTGGCGATCTGTGACAGAATTCTCACTTTCTGATTCACCATTTCAGAAGTGGAGAATCAGAGTGAGAAGCCTGAAACTGGCTGAGTAATCTGGAGAAAGCAAGAAGTCTTTTGACTTCTTTCTTTCACCAAACAGTCAGAGCACACCTTGCCCACCATTACACACCCCAAAACCAGCAGGATAGGAATTTAGAGTGTATATATATATATATATAGATATATAGATATATATCTATATATCTATATATATATATATATATATAGCTATATCTATATATATGTATATATATAGATATATATCTATATATATATATATATATATATATATAGATATATATCTATATATATACATATATATATACATATGTATATATATATATATATATATATGTATGTATATATATATATATATATATATATATATAGCTATATTATTATTATTATTATTATTCAGGATTTATATAGCGCCAACAGTTTACGCAGCGCTTTACAATATAAAAGGGAGACAATACAGTTATAATATAATACAATACAATAGGATTAAGAGGGCCCTGCTCAGAAGAGCTTACAATCTAATAGGGTGGGGCAGGTGGTACAAAAGGTTGTAACTGTGGGGAATGAGCTGGTGGAAGTGGTAGGAGATTAGTTGGAGACGTGATAGGCTTTCCTGAAGAGATGAGTTTTCAGGGATTGCCTGAAGGTAGCAAGAGTAGGGGCTAGCCGGATAGATGGAGGTAGCGAGTTCCAGAGGATGGGAGAGGCTCTGGAGAAATCCTGGAGACGAGCATGGGAGGAGGAGATGAGAGAGCTTGAAAGCAGGAGGTCTTGAGAAGAGCGGAGAGGACGATTTGGGTGATATTTGGAGACAAGATTAGTGATGTAGCTTGGGGCAGAGTTGTGAATGGCTTTGTATGTTGTGGTTAGAATTTTGAATTTAATTCGCTGGGTGATTGGGAGCCAGTGTAGGGATTGAAGTAGAGGGTTGGCAGACACTGAGCGGTTGGTAAGGTGGATAAGTCTGGCAGCAGCATTCATGATAGACTGAAGAGGGGATAGCCTATGGAGCGGTAGGCCAATGAGAAGGGAGTTGCAATAGTCAAGGCGAGAGATAACAAGGGAGTGAATGAGGAGCTTGGTGGTTTCATTTGTTAAAAAAGGGCGAATTTTAGAGATGTTACGGAGGTGAATTCTACAAACTTTTGACAATGATCGGATTTGAGACTGAAATGACAAGTCGGAGTCTAGGATTACACCTAGTACCCTGGCGTGAGGGGAGGGACTGATGGTTGCATTGTTGATTTTGATGGAAAAGTCATGGAGGGGGGCACGGGCGGGGGGGAATATTAATAGCTCAGTTTTAGAGAGATTTAGTTTAAGGAAGTGGTGTGACATCCATGCTGATATGTCAGTTAGTAAGTTAGTAATGCGAGAGGAGACTGAAGGAGTGAGGTGAGGAGTAGACAGATAGATTTGGGTGTCATCAGCGTATAAGTGGTATTGGAAGCCGTGGGCAGTTATTAGGTGACCAAGGGAGGTGGTGTAGATAGAGAAGAGAAGGGGTCCAAGAACCGAGCCTTGGGGGACCCCCACAGAAAGGGGCAATGGAGAGGAGGAGATATATCTATATATAGATATATATATATATATATATATATCTATATATATATCTATATATAGATATATATATATAGCTATATTTATATATATATATATATCTATAAATAGATATATATATATATATTTTTTTAGATGTTCACGTCTCTTGCTGGGTTCACACTTGTGCGATGCGTGAACCAGCGTGATTCCTGTGCGGGTTTTCACATCGCACCTACATTGACATCTGCGCACCACTGCGGGTGTCAATGTAAAGTTAATGACACCCCCAGATCATTTCACAGATCGCAGTGCGAACTATGTAATGGTGCAGGAATCGGATCGCATGGGTGTTCACACCCATGCGATCCGATTCCAGTGCGGACCAAATAAAGGGTCCTGTACCATTTTGGTGCAAATGCAATATGATTTAGGGCCAGTTCCCACTGCTGCGGTGTCCGAGATCGGATGTGATTCGCACCGCACTGCAGTGCAAAATCACATCCGATCTCTGTGCGATGCGATTTCAGCCATACAGATAGTATTGCTAAATTTGCATTGCCCTCGGACCAAACTCTTACAGGACCCTTTTTTTGGTCCACAGCAGAATCGGATCGCATGGGTGTTCACACCCATGCGATTCGATTACTGTCCAAGTTTGCAGATCGCACTGCGATATGCGAACTGATTTGGGGGTGTTGTTAGCTTTTAGGCCCAGTTCACACTTGTGCGATGCCGGATATCGATGCCGGACATCGCACAGGCATCGCATGTTATTCGCAGCACACTGCCATTCACATTACATGCGATGTGTGTGCGGTGCGATATCAGCTGTACAGATAGTATGGCTGATATCGCACCGCATTCGGTGCAAACACGCACAGGACCCTTTTTTCTGTTCGGACCAGAATCGGATCGCATGTGTGTTCACACATATGCGATCCAATTCATGTCCGAACTGTCAGTTCGCAGTGCGATATGCAAGTTGATCTGGGGGTGTCGTTAACAATGTATTGACACTCCCCAGCGATTCGCATATGGCAGTGTGAACAGACATGCGAACCCGCAATGGATTTGCAGTGTTCTTGCATCGCACCAGTTTATCAATTTTTATGTTTATCTATAATGAAATATATTTTATTTTAATTTATTAATAAATATTTATACTTGTATACTTTATTTAAATTATTTTTTTAATGATTATAAATGTATTTTGCATTTATATGAATGGTGTATAGCTGCATTATATATGTGCATTACATTCATTTACTATACACCATTCACATTTAAATAGGGACATGTATGATCTTTAAATATTGATAAAAACAATGTTTTTTTTATAATTAGGTTAATGTATATTGTGTAGGGGGAATTTAACTTTATTATTTTATTAATATGTTGGGGAATAATGTGTGCTGATTTGTGTTAAACTTTTGTATTTTATGGTTCCTCATACTGTAATCCCGCTATATAACACGAGATTACAGTGAGAGGAGCCATTCTCAGGAGTTCCCGGCGTTTGTAGATCGCTCCTCAACTCAACATGAGAAGCGATCTACACACTTTCATAAACAGGCACTCAGAGGAGAGCGATCTTCTCTGAGAATGCCTGAGAACTGAAAAGCGGTATTTTACCGCACTTTCATAAAAGGACACCAATATGCCCTAAGTAGGAATTTAAGCTGAATAAATATTTCTCTGGCTGAAATCACAAGGGGAAGGTATTGCTGCACCCTTCTTCTCAATCTTTGTCTGTCAAACTCAGGATATCTCTCTTCGACATGAAATAACTGAGTAACCTGGGAGGTGCCATTACTCGTAATCTTAAGGTACAATGAGGAAAGTATTTTTCCTATAATATGTGAAATGGGGAATCCCTCTACCAAGTGAGAAGCCAGGGTGACAGCGCCAGGAAATTGAGCTTAAACAGCATGCTAAAGTTTTAAGAACCTAAAGAACATCCACTCAGGTAGGTAGCTTGAAATTACGTCCCACTTCATCAAAAGAGAGCAGACATTCTTCGAGAATATCTGCTGCAGAGTTTTAATACGAAATCTAATTGTGATAGGGAGGGATTGGCCCACAGCGGGGTGTGGGGAAAGATAGTTTGTGGTTTACCTGTTGCCACAACAGTACAGCAGTTTTCATAGAGGTAGTGATGTTCGGGTTAGAGCGGAGTCACCTAAACAACAAATTACTAAGCTCCGAGTATGAGTCCAGGAGCGCCCCCTCAAAATTCACTGCTGGGTTAGTATTAACTTGGGCAAACCACCATCTAACTGTGAGAAATACCACCGCCAGGATAATCATTTTTAAAACAGGGGAGAGCCAACCCTCCCAAAGAAAGAGGAACTTGTAGGGTAGACTTGTCTACTCTGTGGGTGGTTCCCACCAAAATAAAGGAGGTGATGGCCTGATAGAGTTGAAGGAAAGGCATTAAGTATAGGTACCAGAGTACTTCTAAAGACATTTTAGAAGGTAGGACATTCTATTGAGGTTGACACTGCCCAACAAGTCAATGGTAACGTCTTCCATACTGCACGTTTTTGGATTAGTGGTTGAAGGATTGAATAGATATTGGGGTTGATTTACTAAAACTGCAGAGTGCAAAATCTGGTGCAGGTCTGCATAATAACCAATCAGTTTCCAAGTTTTTTTGTCAAAGCCTAATTGAACAAGCTGAAGTTAGAAGCTGATTGGCTACCATGCAGAGCTGCGCCAGATTTTGCACACTTCAGTTTTAGTAAATCAACCCCATTATCAGACAGGTAACTCGGCAGGTCTTTCTGTATACGGATTCCTAATTATTTGAAGCAGAAGACCCACGTAAGCAGAGCAGGCATGTTTGGAGGAGGCACTGACTGGAATAGGGTAAATGACACAGATTTATCACAATTGAGTTTGATACCCAAATAGTAGCCAAATGTGTCAATAATCTCCAGAGCTGCAGTAAGAAACATTTGTACATCATTCAGATATAACAAAGTGTCATCTGCATAGAGGGATAGAAGGTCCCACCAAGACACCTTGTGCTGTATGGGAAGAATGCAACAACAATGCCAGGGGTTCAATTGCCAAGGCAAAAAGGCCCGTTAGAGGAGGCGTCACTGCTTCATACCTTGGTGGAGTGGGAAGAGTGTGAACAGTATGTCATTAGTTCAAACTCTGGCAGTGGGAGCAGAACAGAGGAAATGTTCCCAGGAAATGAAATTAAGTCCAAACTCAGATTTGAGCAAAACCATCCATAAGTATTTGCATTCCTCCAAGTCAAAAGCCTTCTCAGAATGAAGAAAAGCCCCTATAGTCCCAGAGCTAGTAGGATGAGCAATATAGGTATATAATCTGCGCAGGTTATTATCCATGTCTCTTCCTGTCATGAAGCCAGTTTGATCCTTGTGGATCTGGGATGGGCGTGTAGGAAGAGCAATGTTCTGGATCCTTACCAGGCTTCGTGACTATGGAGGCATCTAGGGTAGAAGTTAGAACCTCATGTAGCTTACCCTCCAGGAGTTCCCCGTAAGTTTTAAAGAACTCAGCAGGCAATGCATCATCTCCAGAAGTTTTCCCAACCTGGAAAAAGCTTATAACCCTTGAATATCTTTCAGGGTGAGAGGAGTTTCAAGCAGTTGGAGGGAATGTGCCAATAAAACAAGGAACTTAATACAGTCTAGAAAAGAGCCCAGGCCTTCAGGGTCATAATTAGATCAAGAGGAATACAGTCATATGTAGTAGACAATAAAATGAGAATTGATGGCCACTGGGTCTGTTAACAACCACCCTGAAATTTGCTGTATGCGCCGAGGTAGTTTGTTCTTTGGATAGCCATGCCAGCAGCCTACCTGTCCTCTCTCCCTGATCAAAGATCCACTGGAATTGGTATAGCATTTTCTTTTTGATAGCAGTTACTCATAGGAGCATCACCTCAAGGATTAGCCACTTGCATATTCCTAAATACCTCCAAATCTCCATTATCAGAGTAGTAAGCTTCCAACTTATTAGCCCTAGCTTCAACCTCAAGATAAATTTGGATACACAAAACAAAATAGATGGCGCACAGGCCTAGTGCATTATCCTCAACAATAATCTTTAATATTTAAGCATAAGTATTATACTCGCAAATTGACAAATGCGTCTCAGCTTTGCATAAAAAAACAACAGCTTCAGGTCCATGATAAAACATATGGCATAACAAATCAAATTCCAGAAGATCAGCAGTCTGATGTGTTTCATTGACTTGCCTCTTCCTTTGGCTCTGAAGAAGAGGCAAGTCCTTGAAATGCATCAACCTGCTAAACTTCTGGAATTTGATCCGTTATGCCATATGTTGTATCGTGGACCTGAAGCTGGTGGGGGGTTTTTTATGCAAAGCTGTGACGCATTTGTCAGTTTGTGAGTATAACACTTACTCTTCTTTTAAATATTTTAAAGATTATTGTTGAGGATAATGCACTAGGCCTGTGCACCCTCTGTTTTGTTTTGTGTTTCCAGTGATCTTACGACTTCCCCAGTCTTATGAGGGCAGCAAGGTATGAGATTATAGACAACTACCACTTTGGCCCCACTTTCAAGCACAGGGGATTTTGTGTTCATTATTTACTCAAGATAGATTTGGATGCCTGACATATTGTACCGATAGTCAGTTGATAACAGCCACAGATTTATGCCTCAAAGGGAACCCAGATGACTGCAGGTTCAGCTGTGTTTTGATTAACCACACAATATTCCTGTACAGCCGTTGCAATCACAGGTTCAATGTGGTCATTAGAATTCCAATAGCGTGTCAGCCTCCAGAATTTGGAAGTAGGGACTACTGTGGTCTGTATACGGTATGTGAAAGAAGGGGGGTGGAGGCACCAAACTGTGATAGTCCGATCATATAATTGTGTGTTAGTGTAATATATACACTTACTGGTTCACAGGGTGGAGATGTCCATCTGGGGTAGAGGTGTCCTGGGGTGTACTGGTACTGCACTACAGGCTCCGGTGACGTTCCTTCGGCCATAGGGGTGTTAGATCCGGTCACAGGCTGTTCAGGGGTGTCCACTGGATGGGAAGCTCCACGTTAACCATACTGGAATGTGGAAGCGGAAGTGACGTCACCAATACACGGCGGGCATCCAGGCAAACAATAAGGATTGTACAGGATTGTACATAGTGTACTGTTTGACCTGCCCATGTGGCCTCTTCTATGTAGGCAGGATTATATGCACCCTGCACCAACGCTTTGGCGAACATAGGTGTTTTATAGAGAAAGGCTGGGACAAACATAGTGTCCCTCTTCATTTTTTGAAGGAAGATCATAAATCCACCATGGGCCTCAAAGTCTGGATCATAGAGGCCATCCCCAGAGGTCTTCCTGCTGCAGAACGTTTTAAACGCTTATGTCAGCAGGAGAACTACTGGATATATTCATTGAGTACTCTCTCGCCGGGGGGGGACTCAATGAAGAAATAGAGACACATTCCTTATTGTAGTTCGATTTCCCCCTTTTTTAATTTCCATGTACTTTTTATTGGTGTCTTACAGCAAAAGATTCCTTCTGTGGTCACTTTTTACTTACCCGAGGACATCGAGTTACTTGGGGGATGATGCCCCCTCATGTGCTTAGTAAGTAACTCCTGGTCCCATTTTTTTTAATCAATCCAATAATTTTTTATTTTTTAATAATATAATTTTTTCCTTATTATTTTTAGTTTTAATTCACATTTATTGCTCATATTTTGTATTAAACAATTGATTTTCAACTTATCCCTTTTTTTATTCTTTGTTTTTTGTGAACATGTGGGTCCGCTGGCTGTCCACAGCCGTGGACCTCCTGCCCATATATTTAAGCCAGATTGCCTGCCCATGTAGTTAAGCTGCTCTCCTCCTGAGAGCAAACAGGTCAGTAGAAGGAGCTGTGAGCCCTGAGCGTGTAAAAAAAAAAAAAAAAAGAAGAAGAAAGACAAAGCCTGTACAATCATTATCCTTTGCCTGGATGTCTGCCGTGCGTTGGTGATGTCACGTCCGTTTCCACGTTCCAGTGTGGTTAGCGTGGAGCTTCCCATCCAGTGGACACCGCTGAACAGCCTGTGACCGGATCTAACACCCCTACGGTTGAAGGAACGTCACTGGAGCCTGTAGTGCAGTACCAGCACACCCCAGGACACCTCTACCCCAGATGGGCATCTCCACCCTGTGAACCAGTAAGTGTATACATTACACTAACACCCAATTATATGATAGGACTATGACAGTTTGGCGCCTCCACCCCCCTTCTTTCACTTTCCTTGCTCACAGAGGTAATGGACACCCTCTGAGGATGGCTGCCTTCTTGTTTTAAATAATACTGACTGATTTAGAATTGCTATTAAAGATACCATTGCACCACTTACAAAGGCATCACATCATTCGGAGCACCGGAATCCCCTCCTTTTTATGTATACTGTATGTATCAACATGGGGGCATGATCTGAGATTCTTTGAGTAATTATAGACACCTCTTCTACCTTAGCCAAGACAGGGTTGCTGACATAAATAAGGTCAATGCTAGACAAGGTAGCATGGGTAACCAAGTGACATGTATAACATTTCAGCTGCAGATGTTTCCATCTCCATGCATCTGTGAACCCCCAAAAAGTTGCCCATTTGGATAAGGGGGAGTCCATGTTTGCATCAGGGGCAAATCTGTCTAGATGCAGACATAGAGCCATATTAACCCTTTCATGACTAAGCCTATTTTTGAAATTTGGTGTTTACAAGTTAAAATCCGTTATATGTTATATATATTTTTTTAGCAGAGAATCTAGCGATTGTTGCAATATTTTTTATCACACGGTATTTGTGCAGCGGGGTTTTAAACGCAAATCTTTGGGAAAAGGGACACTTTCATGAATTAAAAAAAAAAACAAACAGTAAAGTTATAAAGTAAAGAGATACCAAACATGTCACGCTTTATAATTGCACGCACTCGTGGAATGGCGACAAACTACGGTACCTAAAAATCTCCATAGGCGATGCTTTAAATTTTTTTACGGTTACCAGGTTAGAGTTACAGAGGAGATCTAGGGCTAGAATTATTGCTCTCGCTCTGACGATCGTGGCGATACCTCACATGTGTGATTTGAACACCGTTTACATATGCGGGTGCGACTTCTGTATGCGTTTTCTTTGCTGCGCGAGCTCGCGGGGACTTGGGCGCTTTAAACTTTTTTTTTTTCTTATTTATTTTATTTATTTTTATTTTTAGAAATTGTGTTTTTTAAAAAAAAAAATTTTTGATCACTTTTATTGCTATCACAAGGAATGTAAACATCCCTTGTGACAGTAATAGGTGGTGACAGGTACTCTTTACACTTCACAGTATTCAGATCGCTGAAAACCGCGATTCTAAACACTGTATTTTTTTTAAATCGGCGCCATTGGCAGTGGAGTAAAGGGGAAGTGACGTCATGATGTCGCTTCCGCGTTTACAATTAGGAGGCTGGAACGAAGCCACCCACAGCTTCGTTCCAGCCCGCCCCCAGCCGACGGAGGCATCCGATTGGTCACCGGCCTCCCGATGGCACGGGAGGCCCGGTAAGAGCGGCGGGAGGGGGCGACCTGATGTTGACTAAGGCGAAGGTAGAGATCCTCTGGGCTGGACGGCTTAAGTAGGCAGGACTGACGAGCAGGATGTCATCAACAGCTGAGCAACTGTGGAGAGATAGGAGTTGGCAATTAGCCGACAGCTGAGCGGCCAGCTCAGAGAAGGAAGGGCTGAGCCCAGCCCTGACAGTACCCCCTCCTCAATGACCCCTCCCCCTCGAAGGACCCCCGTGCTTGATGGGAAAACGCCAATGGAAATCAAGGAGGAGGACAGGGGCATGTACGTCCAAGGATGAGACCCAAGAGCGTTCCTCCAGACCGTACCCTTTCCAATGCAGCAGGTACTGTATGCACCCACGGAACCTACGGGAGTCAGCAATGGACTGTGCTTCATACTCCTCATGGTTCTCAACCTGTACAGGGTGAGGATGTGGCACAGAGGATAAAGCGGTTGCAGACCAAAGGTTTTAATAAGGAGACATGAAATACATTCTAAATACGCATATTAGAAGGAAGGTCTAATATGTAAGTCACTGGGTTAATCCTGCGAAGAATACGGAAAGGCCCAATAAACCGAGGTGCAAACTTCAGTGAGGGAACACAAAGTCGGAGGTTGCGAGATGACAGCCAGACCCTGTCCCCAACCTGATAGGAAAGTGCAGGCAGGCGTCTGTGGTCAGCATGGAGTCTACCTATCATTACCATGTCACAAAGCCTCCTGGACTTGTGCCCAAGTGGAACGAAACCATGGAGATGCTCCTCTAAAACAGGAATACTCTGCGGAACAAACGAGTCAGGCAACATGGAAGGTTGGAAACCATAATTCGCCATAAACGGGGACAATCGGGAAGCAGAATTCAAGGCACTGTTGTGAGCAAACTCTGCCCTTGGTAATAGGTCTGACCAGTTGTTATGATGGTCAGAAATATAGCAATGTAGGAATTGCTCCAAGGACTGATTGGCTCATTCTGTGGCCCCATTAGATTGTGGGTGATACGCAGAGGAGAAAGCAAGCTGAACTCCCAACTGTGCACAAAAGGCTTGCCAGAACCGGGACACAAACTGACTACCCCTGTCTGAGACAATCACCTTGGGTAGCCCATGTAAGCGAAAGATCTCCTGAGCAAAAATGGAAGCCAGTTCCTTAGAAGTGGCCAACTTCTTTAGTGGAATACAATGACACATCTTTGAGAACCGGTCAACCACCATAAGGATAACTATGTTGCCCTGAGAGTTGGGTAACTCCACAATAAAATCCATAGACAGGTGGGTCCAGGGCCTCTCTCCATTGGGTATGGGTTGTAGGAGGCCCACTGGAAGGTGTCATGGAGTCTTACTCTGAGCACCCACGGAACAGGCAGCTACGAAGGCGGTTATATCAGCATGTAGACTAGGCTACCAAAATTGTTGGGAAATGGCCCAAAAGAGTTGATCCTTCCCAGGGTGGCCAGCAGCCTTGGGAGAATGATAAGTCCGGAGCACGGCAGTACGGAGACTCTCTGGGACAAAGCACCGGTCACAAGGTTTCTCAGGGGGAGTATGGACCTGAGCAGCAAGAATTTTGTCACCCAAAGGAGAAGTGAGACTGGTGCGAACCATAGCCAGAATACGATCAGGAGGAATCACAGGAACCAAAACGGACTCCAACTTGGAAGTGGAGGAAAATTGTTGTGACAAGGCGTCAGCCCTTACATTCATAGTACTGGGTAAGAATGAGACAATGTAATCAAAACTTGACAAGAAAAGAGCCCATCGCGCCCTTCTGGGAGAGAGGCGTTTAGCCTCAGACAAGAATGTGAGATTCTTATGGTCAGTAAGAATGAGAACCGGCACAGTGGTACCTTCGAGGAGATGTCTCCATTCATTCAGGGCTAAAATGATCGCCAACAGCTCTCTGTCACTAATCTCGTAATTGCACTCCACAGGTGACAATTTCTTGGAAAAGTAGCCACAAGGATGCAAGGCACTCTAAGAGGTAGGACATTAAGACAGAAGGGCGCCAACACCAGTCTCAGAAACATCAACCTCAAGGATAAAAGGTAACGTAGGATCAGGATGTGCCAACATAGGAGCAGAAACATAGGCAGCCTTGAAACTCTCAAAGGCCTTAACGGACCTCCTTACCATCCTTTCTGGTCATATCAGTCAGGGGCTTGACCAGAGATGAGAAGTTACTAATAAACTTCCGATAATAGTTGGCAAAGCCCAGGAAACGCTGCAGAGGACATTTTGCTGAAAATTTCTCTGGGTCCATTGAAAAACCAGCAGTGGAAATGACATAACCCAGGAATTTAACCTGTTCACGATGGAACTCGCACTTCTCCAGTTTACAATAGAGATTGTTCTCTCTTCGTTTCTGAAGCACACGACAGACATATGTGTGGTGACTCTCCAGGGACTTGGAAAATATCAGAATAAACCACGACACATAACTGCAACAAATCTCGGAGGACATTGTTAATGAATTCCTGGAAGACTGCCGGGGCGTTACAAAGGCCAAAAGGCATTACGAGGTACTCATAATGGCCTGTTCTGGTATTAAACGCGGTTTTCCACTCGTTGCCCTGCTTAATCCTCACGAGATTGTATGCCCCTCTGAAATCAAGCTTTGTGAAAACCATTGTTCTCTTGAGGCGGTCAAATAACTCCGTAATCAACGGAATCGGATAGGCATTCTTAATCGTGAAATGATTGAGACCCCTATAATTAATACAAGGTCTCAGTTCACCACCCTTCTTCTTCTTCTTCTTCTTCATGGAGAAGAAACCAGCACCAGCAGGGGACAAGGATTTGCAGATGAAACCTCGAGAAAGTGTGTCTGCAACATACTCCATGGCCTTATCCTCCAAGACCGGAAAAGGGTAACCCCGAAAAGAAAAAATTACAGCACTAACACAAAAAATAGCTGCAGTTCTAAAATTGTGGGAAATACACAATCAATAAGGCAATGGTTTAAATAAGAACCGCGCTGCAAACAAGTGTAATATATTACAAATAGATCCCTGAGGGATCCACATAAATGTCAGAAAAAAACACACTAAACACAACCCATGTGATATAGAAAAAAATAGAACGATAAAAAAATCACACCAGTGAAATAATAAAGTCCCAATATAGATTCCAATGTGTCCAATAAGCTGCAATGAAGCTAATAAATCCTCCAGATGACACCATGTGAAAGAATCCACCACCAGGTAAATTAAATGCTTACCAACGGCAATCTGTGAATCAGCTTGTAAATAAACCAAGCGCACAGTCAGTAATAACGTCCTGATAAGATTCACAATGTAGGGGGAGGATAAGCAGGATGACCAGGCAGATCAGGGTAGCTCCATCCAAAGGATCAAAAAGTAAACAGCAGGGAAGACCCAAAAAGGGTAAAAAGACGGCTGTCCATAGCGCAAATCAGTAAGTATAAACAGTTTATTTAAATAGATTATTGCACTTACATAAACAGCAGAATTTAAAAGCAAAGATAAAACACAGCAGCTGGCTGGCCAGCGAACACACATTCAAAATCAGATAATCACCCGTTCAAGACGAGATAATCAGCGATGACGTCAGCACGTCAAAGGGAAGGTTGATGTGCTGACGTCATCACTGATTATCTTGTCTTGAACGGGTGTTCGCTGGCCGGCCGGCTGGTATGTTTTATCTTTGCATTTAAAATCTGCTGTTTACGTAAGTGCATTAATCTATTTGTATAAACTGTTTATAATTACTGATTTGCGCTATGGAGAGCCGTCTATTTACTCTTTTTGGGTCCTCCCTGCTGTTTGCTTTTTGATCCTTTGGATGGAGCTACCCTGATCTGCCTGGTCATCCTGGTTATCCTCCCCCTACATTGTGAATCGTATCAGGACCTTATTACTGACTGTGCGCCTGGTTTATTTACAAGCTGATTCACAGCTTGCTGTTGGTAAGCATTTAATTTACCTGGTGGTGGACTCTTTCACATGGTGTCATCTGGAGGATTTATTAGCTTCATTGCACCTTATTGGACATCATTGGAATCTATATTGGGACTTTATTATTTCACTGGTGTGATTTTTTTATCGTTATATTTTTTTCTAAATCACATGGGTTGTGTTTAGTGTTTTTCTGACATTTATGTGGATCCCTCAGGGATCTATTTGTAATATATTACACTTGTTTGCAGCGTGGTTCTTATTTAAACCAAAGGGTAAACCCGGCCATGAGGGGTTATGGCACCAGGTTGAAGGTCAATTGCGCAATCATACGGCCGGTGTGGAGGCAAACTACCGGCTTGACCTTTGTCAAAGACATCGCTAAAATCGCGGTACTCCTCCAGCAGGGAGGAGAGTGAAGAGGTGCACAAGACCTTGGCTACCTTCTGGAAACATGTCTTACTGCATTGTGGCAACCAGGAGAGAATCAAAAGAGGGGTTGTGCCTCTGTAACCAAGGATAACCAATAACCAGCGGAAACTTAGGTGAGGAAATAACTTGGAATTGGGTTATCTCATGGTGAAGAGCCCCTATGGCCATGAACCACGGAACCATCTCATGAAACACAGGCTGTAGGGGTCTCCCATCAAGAGCCTCAATGGCAAGTGGAGTGTCACTCAACTGCAGCAGAATCAAGTGCTTCGATACAAAGGCAGCATCAATGAACAGGCCTGCAGCCCCAGAGTTAATTAGAGCCTGTATCTCGACGGACGACTCAGGCCAAGAAAGGGTGACCAAACCAGGGGCTTATCCTTCTGGATAACTGGAGACGAAACAAGCCACCTAAGGTCTGTCCGTGACAGGACCTCAAGGTTCAGATGTTCCCTGAACGAGAAGGAGAATACTTCAAAAAGTGACCTGCCTGGCCACAATAAAGGCACAATCTCTCCCTCCTCCTAAAGGTTCTCTCATCCGCAGAGAGACGCGTGAAACCCAAGTGCATGGGTTGACCTTCACTGACCAACTCGGTACCAGGAGGCATGGGAGGTGAGGGAGGCATGGATGGGACTGCAAAGCTCAGAGACAAATGTACAGGAGGCTTCCGCAAGCGCTCCTTAAAAGAGTCTTTCTCTGAGTCTGGAGTCAATGAGGATGACAAACGTGATCAACGTCTTCAGCTCAGTGGGTATATCTCGGGCTGCTATCTCATCCTTGATGGTATCCAAGAGACCATGAGAAAAAGCAGCCACGAGAGCCACATTGTTCCATGCAACCTCTGCCTCTGGTATAGTCGGTAACAGTTCTCGTACTCTGATGGACATGAGGCACTTGGCAGCAGAACCTGGAACGTCAGATACCCTTTTAAATAAGTCCACAAACTCAGGGTAACTCAAGACAACAGATTTTTGCATCTCCCATAGAGGGTTTGCCCAAGCCAAGACTCTCTCAGAAAGCAAAGATATCACGAAAACCTACTTTGCTTCTGTCTGTGGGAAATGCCTGGGGCAGCATCTCAAAGTATATCTCAACCTGGCTGAGAAACCCTCTGCATTGGACTGGATCACCCCCAAATCCCTGGGGAAGCGGAGCAGAACCAGACATCCCTCTTATAGAGGTAATACTCGAGGCGGGTGCCTGCACAGAGACTGGCGCAGCAGCAGGGACGGCCTGCAACACAGGTTGTACCGGAGCAGCCACAGTGGGAGATTCCAGGTGAGCCGTACGACTCAGGAGCGCTTGCAATGCCATGGCAAACTGATCCATGCGGTGATCTTGCTCATCCAATCTGGAAAAAATATTACCAACAAGTGGATTGACTGTATCATGGCCTTCCCCTACTGTCAGAAACCATGAAATCAGACCGAGAGAGAAGTACAGTTAAATCACACTTGTTTAATAATAAAAGTAAATAGAACAAACGTAGTCAAAACATAGCCAGAATTCAGGAACCGGAACGGATAGTCAGACAAGCCAAAGGATCTGGAGCCAGAAGGGAGGTCAGCCAAGCAAGTCTTTTAACAGGAACGCAGGAGAGCGTCTCTGATGTTGACTAAGGCGAAGGCAGAGATCCTCTGGGCTGGACGGCTTAAGTAGGCAGGACTGAGGAGCAGGATATCATCAACAGCTGCGTAACTGTGGAGAGATAGGAGCTGGCAATTAGTCAGAGCTGAGCGGCCAGCCCAGAGAAGGAAGGGCTGAGCCCAGCCCTGACATACAGAAAGTACATGGATCCATGTGAACATCCATCTTGACTAGTTTCAAACAAATTAAGGAATCCACTGGGCTCCTAGGCAGTTCTACACAAAATTAACAGAAGAAAGTATAGGGTAGTTTCTCCATCCTGTAAACGCAAGGCTAGGCAGGCAGAAACAGCATACTGTACTGAATACCTTTGTTCCAGAGGTATTGCTTCACAGGGTCAAAAGATTTGCAGGGTTTTTCGGGTATCTATCACAAAGTCCAGAAACATCATACGTTTAACAGCCTCATAGCATTCTGTATCCAACTTATGAACTTAACGTGGGACCAAATCTCAATCACAAAAGTTTAGCAATTGGAGAATAAACGTACGAGATGCTGTCCTAGGAGGTCCATGATCTGATGGCATCCTGTGGCCATTCTCAACTGAGAAGAAGGAAGAAAACAAGGCCTATTGGAATATAGTTCGTAGCAGGCGCTCTGTAAATCTTTATGCTCCAGCTCTTCTGTTCCCTTTGTCAACCCCACAATCTTAAGGTTATTATGTTTATTGCAGTTTTCTGCATCCTCAGCTCCGGATTCCAAGGATTTTACCTTGGTTTGTAGTGTATGGAGGAGAGTAGAGTGGAATCCCCTGTACAGCACTCAGTTCTCGGTACTACGATGGCGGATCTTATCTTGCGCAAGAGTCAGATTAGTTTGCTAGTTTGAGAGGCAGATATGTATCCTCTGTCTGTGTCGCAATATTGGCAGTGCCTGTGGTGTGCTTTCCCGCCACTCCAGAGTTGATTGTTGGTTCTCTTTGGTGCCAAGGCTCAGATTGCTGTCTGCTCCTCATCATCGTACTAAAATGGGACAATGATCCAGGTCAATGGGGAGATAAGGCAGGGAATCAGGATGAAAGTTCCCCTCGTGGCAACAGAGCTCCTCTATTAGACGTCCATCCCAGTTGTCATCTTAGTCACATTCCCCATAAAATGCATTTTAGTTTTTATTTTGCAGATATCTTAAAGCATATGTGTCAAACACAAGGCCCGCAGGCCCAATCCAGCCCTCCAGGTAATTTTTATGTGGCCCTCGCACTTCTTCTGCAGCTCGGCCCCCAGCTTCCTGAAATTGAGTTTGACACCCCTATCTTAGATCTTAGACATCTTTTCAGTAAGACAGAAAAAATACTCAACACAAGATTAGCACTGCTTAACTAATAACTGAAAAGAAAATAAGGGAAACTGAGTCTCCTAGATTGGCTTAAAAGAACTATCCTCTACATGGTGTGCCAGTTACAATATTTTTTTATACAAGACGGATATCAAATTTGACATGATGAACATAAGAATTATTATTAGAATAAAATATTAGTTCCTTACTATCAGTCCTGGTGGTCCAGGGTCTCCCTTGTCACCTTTAGGACCCATCTCCCCTGAATCGCCTGCTACTCCGGGATCTCCCTAAATAGCAAATTACAAAAGTCCTTGTTACATTAAGTCAAACATTTAGTCAAGAAAGGGACTAAAGGAGAAAAACACTTGCCTTTTCTCCTTTGGCAAGTAGGCTCTTGTCGATTGATGTAATCTGTAAAATCAAAATAAAATGTTGCCAAAAATACCTACCATGTTAAAACAGCTTAAAAAAATATAAAGCAAGCTTAATGCTTACTGAACTTCCTGGGGGTCCTGGTTGGCCCTGAAAAAGTTAAGTTAAAGTAACTTTAACACTTTAAATACAGATTATTTCAACAACAAACCAAATAATAGCTCTAAAACTGATTTTAAACTAACATTTTATTTTTTTTAATAATTGAAGAGCAACTCTGTACTATAAGTGAAAGAAAAAGCTAGTGATGCTATTAAAATATATCTAAAGCTCAATTTGAATACAGCCGGGGATGGGTAAAACAACTGTCAGGATGCTATTGCTGTCTGTGTTTTTTTGTGGAGATTGCGTCTCACTTCTTATCCAGAAATGCAGCAGGAAATGACAGGATTTTTATCTAAGACAGTTGCCACCATAATAGGTTACCTTATTGGAAGATTAGCCTTCTGTTCGTGTTCCAATGATAACTGCACAGTTTTTAGATTTCCTACCTCTTTCTGTTGTGGTGACAGTGGTCATAAAATTAATTAACCTAAATCTGTGTAAGGTTCTATTTACATATACTGTATGCGAATTAGGTGCATTTTAAATCTTATCCGTTTAGCATGACATGTGAACCAAACCAGCTTTTTATGAAGCCGATTCATATATCTGCGGTGCAGCAGCAGTGCAAAGTGAAAGTCCTGTGCGTTGCGGGTCACATGCGAATTATAGGCTCATTGACTTCTAACGGAACGCTTCTGAATCTCACATGTCATCAGTTTTGAATATGAATTGAGAAAAAAAACAGTGTTGGGGTCCCCTCTTCGGGAATGGATTTTAAAGGGGAACCCCACACCAAAATAAGAAATATGTTGTGGTTGCCACCCCCCCCAAGTCATACTAGTCTCTTAGGTCTGGTAGGAATTTGTAAGGAGAATCCCATGTATATTTTTTTTTTTAAATGGCCTGGGGGTCACCCCCAAAATTCACACTAGACCCTTATCCGAGCATGCAGCCTGGCAAGCCATGAAAGGGGGGAGGGACAAGTTTATGGGAACAAGGGCCTCTTCCCCACAACCCTTGCCAGTGGTTGTGGGGATCTGCAGGCAGGGGGTTTATTGAAATCTGGAGGCCCCCTTTAACAAGGGGGCTGCTGTATCCTGCCCCCCATGTGAATGAGTAGGGGTACATTGTACCCCTACTCATTCACTAAAACAAGTGTAAAAAAACAAAACAAAACACAGAGACAGTTTTTGACAATCATGATGAACGCAACCGCCTTGACCTGAAAGAAAAAAAAGAAGGGCTCTGTGACCCGAAAAAAGAAAAAGTCTTCCGCTGCCTGACAATTTTGCCAGATGGCCCAGTCCCAGCATACATTTGCAATGATTTAAAGGGGTTGTAAAGCCTCAAGGTTTTTCATCTTAATGCATTCTATGCATTAAAGTGGAGTTCCAGGTTTTTTTTTGTTTATTAAAGTCAGCAGCTACAAAACGTTTAGCTGCTGACTTTTAATAAACGGACACTTACCTGTGCCACGCTCCAGTGATGCGGCCGCACGGAGCCTCACTCCTCTCCCCCTCCTCTCCGCGACGCCTGCATTGAAACTGTGGGCACCTTGCTGTGACAGCTTGTGGCTTCATGGCCGGGCACGCACTGCGCATGCGCGAGTCGTGCTGCACTCTCCCAGTGGACAGGCAATCTTCTGGGACCTGTGACATGTCCCAGAAGATTGCTGAGAGGGAGGGGCCACCTAGGGGGAGAGGAGGAGTCGCCTAGACAGCCCGTAGTCGGAAGCAGGAAGTGGGACAGGAAGTCCCACTCAAAACTAAGCACTCACTCCCCCCCCCAAAAAAAAATGACATGCCAAATGTGACATGTAAGGGGGCGAGGAGTTCTTAAAGCAGAAGTTCCACTTTTTGGGTGGAACTCCGTTTTAAGGTGAAAAACCTCCTGTGATGCAGCAGCCCCCCAGGTTCCCCCTTTTATTTACCTGAACCCGGTCTTTCCAGCGACGGGGACGAACACACCAGCTCCAGACGATGTCTCGGGTCCTGATTGGATAGATTGATAGCAGCGCATTGGCTCCCGCTGCTGTCAATCAAGTCCAATGATGCGGGAGCTGGGGGCGGAGCCGAGTCCTGCTATCTGTGTCAATGGAGGCAGCAGCAGAACACAGGCGCGCACCTGCATGGGTGCCTCGAGGGAGAGCAGCTCTCCAACTGGGCACTTGAGAAGAGGAGGAGCCAGGAGCGCCGCTAAGAGACCCTTGAAGAGGAGGATCGGGGGCCACTCTGTGCAAAACCAACTGCACAGAGGAGGTAAGTATGACATGTTTGTTTTTTTAAACAAATCTTTATAATATCCTTTAAGATTTTACATAAAGTCTCAGAAATATTTCATTAAGGTCTCCATGTTATATAGAATACCATGTCATAGATATTTTTATTTATAATTGTAAAAGAACATATTCCACGCTTCTTTTGTTTTTCAATTTTTCTGGAAAAAAAAAAAGCAGCTTTGAAAAAAAAGAAAAAAAAATATTTTTCCTTTTTTTCCAGGCTTACCCAGCTCTAGATAAGGGTAATGTTAAATGCTCTAGCAGAATTAGATGCACTGACAAATTGAAGCAAGACTCCAGCTAACACGTTATAAGCAGTTACAGCAACAATTTTGTTCTCTTTGGGAAAACGGTTTAACGTAAATAAATAAAAAGCTGCTCATTGTAAGCACCCCTGTCAGTGGTAAATGGTTTGTCCCAGCCCTCTAACTGCTACATCTGCAGGATATTTTGTTCTGTTGAAAGATAACAGATGTACTAGCAGGATCACCCAGTGAAAATAAAGGAAAAAAAGTCTAAAAAGACAACTAATGTAGCTATCACATCTAAGAATTGGTAAGCTGCAATTTAATCAATGTTTGCTTTTAGGTTTAATACTGCTTTAAAGCTAGACTCCAGGAAGAGCTCAGCATCTCAGTAGTCATTATAGATAGATACCTTAATTTTATAAATGGTGTTAATCTTGGAATATGACCTGATGTTAGCCTCTTGCAATACTCTGTATAGCAAAGCACAGGACAGGGAGAGGGAGAACAGAACAAGGAGAGAATCAGTTGTGCAGTATTACTCAAAAAACATCATGATAAGGGGAAACAAAAGGGTGAGAAGCTAACCAGTTTGCTGCTTCTCCTTTCACTTTCCAGTCACAGGCTGAGGGAAGTACAAGTCTTGTAGGTGTCACTTAACCTCTTGGCGCTGGCCACACGCAAATATGCAGCCTTTTGGTGGGTGGTCCTTGGTGCCGAGCGGCAGCAGCGGCATCCTAAACCCCTTAAAGAGCCGGGAGGCACCACTCCATGGAGTTAAAGGATAAGTGCACTTTAAAGGATAAGTTCACATTTTCAGAAAAAATAATAAATGCACATTTTTTTTGCAGGTAAAAAATGTGCATTTATTATTTTTTAATGCAAGAGCCTGTAAAGCATTGCACTAGCAATCAGCAGATCACTAATGCCATGCAGGTTTCCTGCAGACCTGTCCGTGTTTCTGCTTCCTTGTACCTCGTGAAAGGAAACCAATACCTTCTGACAGGAAGAATTAATGAATTAGCACAGCACCCAGTGCCACAACACCATGGTAGTTAATTGAAAACTGCAAAGGCTGCCAGACCTTGTAGTTTTTCATTCACAGAGCACTGTGAATGAGAGACGTGGCCGGGTGGGTGGAGCCCACACTGACACTTTTTTTTTTAAATTTTGACAGCTAGCGAGTGGAGAAGAAGCCCTGCTAGCTGGCACAGCGGGGATCGGGAAGGTGCAGGGGTTGGTCCATTCATAAAATGTTATATGACATACCCCGAATATGGGTGTAACATGTTATCATAGGTGAACTTATCCTTTAAAACTATGGGCACTTTTCCTTTTTGCCCCTTTTCCCTTACCTATCCAATTCCATCCTCTCAGTCCACAGATGCATACTTACAGAGCTCCAAAGGCCACTGTTTGGGGGATGTTTCTAATCTGGCACCACAAGTCTTCTCTGTCCTAGCTGCACCTGCCTATTACAGCCCTGAAGACTTCTGTCTTGATTGTCTTTTTTCACCTCCGGCCTCAGGGATGAAGAGAGACAGCTCCATAGAAGTCTGTGGGGCTGTAATGCACAGGTGCGGCCAGGACAGAGAATACTTGTAGTCATGGGCCTCCGCAGGTAGGGGCAAGGGGGGGGTGAGTGACCCCCCTGGAATTGGCAAGGGTCTGCCGTGGCCACACCCTTTAGCTGTGCTGGCTCTCTGGGTTTGTGCGAGTCAGCTCCACAGCTGCTTCAGATCAGTGTCACTGAGCTTACAGAGCTCTTTACTGCCACCTATGGCTGCTTCCTGTATGTGTGCCCCTCGTGTTTGCTTTGCTGCCTTTTGTATTTTCACAGGGACGTGTGGAAACAGGACTTGGGAGAAGGAAGACCACCTTACAAGTGAGGGCTGTTAGCAGTCTAATACACTGATTGTGGCAGAAGTCAAACATAGAACGAACAAGGCCCTCATTTTCGCAAAAATGACAGCTATCGAAGATAATAATATTAATAAATTCCGTATGATTTGGCAGCCATGGGTTAAGCACTTTTTTTCTTCCGATTTCGACCAGTCATTGATGTTACCCTATTAAAATTCCTGTAATATTGATGTATTATTGCTTATCTATGTCAGGAGCTGGGACACCACTTCAGGGGATTCTTTCTTTTCTTCTTATCTTACTATCTGTTTCTCTTAGATTCCTTTAATTTCTAGGGCAAACCTATGTAATTTTTATTTAATATTCAGCACTAAGGTTATAATGCCCGTATAAGTCTCATATTCTTTTCTCTTCTTTCTCTACTAACTTTCCCTTTATTATTTATTACGCTAATGATAATTATGGGATACTTTTACAACTTACTTAAATGACTCATATCTCATTATCAATGAGTAATGCCTTTATGCATATTAGACTTTCACAATTTTTCTCCTCCAATAGTTAAATATAGTCAATAATTTGTAATGAGAGTATCACTCCTTTTTCTCGTTCTCCATTTAAATTTTTTCTCTCTTCTCTCAGGTATACTATATGGACCAATTCCTATTTGTAATAACAATTTCATTTTTGACTATCCATGCCCCCACCTATCCACAGTTTGAGCCCAAGAGGGGTGGATAGGTGGTCTGGAGGCATACTTTATATATCTCATATATAAATATTGATTCATATTTGGGTCCACAATTTATTGACTAATTTAAAATTTTATCTATTATCTCTGCTTTCACCTCGCCTGCGAGAATTGTTTTAGTAAAGACTATATAGATATGTCTCTATTGTTCATATATGTATCCCTTGCTATGATATCTGATATACTTTGTCTTTTCTTATGCAAAATTTCAATAAACACATAGAACAAGTGAGGGCTGTTAGTACAAGTGAAGGGAGGAGGCTGTTTGTGTATAGGGGGGAGAGCTGTGTGTGTGGGGGGGCCTGACATATATACAGATGAGGGGGGCAGCTGAGTGAATACAGGTATGATCAGTGAAGGGGGGTGCTAGATACTGTATAGGAAAGATCATATCATCTGTCCTGTCCTGTATACGGCTATATAAACCAATCTTCTTTCCTGTATTCCTCCATCACTGACTGCAGATATACATAATCTGTCCTGTATACAGCTATATACACACACCTTCCTTCCTGTATATATTATTACAATCCACCCCCTATATATACACATACTGTACAGGCCACATTTTATGGGCACAATGAGACTGCAATTGATGGGCACATGCCTGTGTTTTATGTGATAATGACTAAGCCCCTCCCGTTCATGACATTGTCAAAAAGGGGTGGAGCATGGGTGATATAAAACGATGCCCCCCCTGAAAAAAGTTCTGCGGACGTCCATGCTTGCAGTGCTGGATGTAAACAGTCCCAAAAGCCCTTGGCCATCAGATTCTGGTAGAAATGCATCTGTAGAGTACGAGAGCAGGATCAGGGGCAAACATTTTGAGCGTACTTTGTTTTAAAGTGCACACAACATTTACCTGCCGCAGAGTAAAATCATTTATCCTCCTTTGCCTGACAAGCAAACTGTGCAAATATCAAGAATAAATGGTCAGAAATGCAAACCATGTGGCAAGTAAATCGGTTCCCATAATTCCTATACAGTATTTCATCTGTGTATTTAGCTTTTTGCCCGGAGTATAGATTTAAAAAGATTATGTGTTCACAGTCATTGCTTGTCACTAGGGAAAAAGATGTCCATATGTAAGTGAGCAGTCTTGCTCCTAGAAAAAAAGAATAACCTGAAATTTAGGTCTGCTATTGTGAACAGGGTCGTCTTCAAGGCAGGGCAAAAGGGGCAGCTGCCCTGGGCCCTGTCATTGTTGTGGAGCCCAAAGCAGCTGCCTCATACTTGCCAATTTTCCCTGTATAAATTCCATCGTCCCTTGAGGTTTTAGTCTGTGCTGTGTCCTGATATCTCAGTGTCAATTTCTGTTACTAATGCTGCCCATCTCTGCCCTATTGTTGTGTACAGGTGACTCACCTGCAGACCCTGTTTTTACATGTAAATACCGGAATTGATATGTAAATAACAACGGCATTCATATGTAGATAGTGGCAGATCAGCAGAATTCATATGTAAATAGAGGTGGTATTCATATGTATATCATGCCCCCCTGATGTCATATCCACCATCACCTATACTGAATGCCGCCCACTGGGGAATTAAAGGGGCATGAATGAAAGTCCTGCCTACAACTGTGGTCATTAAGCCTACCATCAGCCTGTTCTGCAAAGGTAAGCAAATTAGTGTGGGGTGTGCAGAGGTAGGCAGAGAAGGAATTACAGTTAGGGGTGCATAGGTGAGCAAGGAGGGGATGTATGGAGGTAAGGAAGGTGGGTGCAAAGATGAGCAGAGGAGGCAGGTAGAGTTAAGGGGGGAGGTTTGGGGTGCAGAGGTTAGCATGGGTTTTAGGATGCAAAGGTGTACTGACAGGGTGGATAAAGATGTAGTTCACATGTAGGGCAGCCCATTCATTTCATTGGGCTGCTCTATGCAATAGAATTGCGGAAGAACGTCCCACACCCTTTTTCAAAATCACACGGTGCCAAGGCACATGGTCAGCAGATGTGTGAGGGTGTCATTAACAATTAATAAGACTGCTGTGTATCTGCTAAAGGGCAGCAGGTTTCTGTGGTGTCAGGAAAGAGATTTTGCTTGCGTTCCGGACACACACAAATGTGAACGCAGGCTAAATCTCTCAGTTACATTGGTGGTCAGTGTAAATCTTCTCATTACATTAGTCCTTGGTGTAGAATCCTTTCATCAGTATTGATGTACAGTAATCTCTAGCAACCAATCAACAAGCAGAAAGCATGTGCTGTAACCTCTAGCAATGAATCAGTGAGCCGTAATGTGTGCTGTAACCTCTAGAAACTAGTCAGTGAGCAGTAATGATACACTGTAACCTCTGGCAACCAATCGCAATCGCTGCCTGATCTGATTCAGTAAATGGATTTTGAGTCTATCTGCTATTTATTGTATGTCTCAGAGAAGGTGGAGAAAAACATTTTTGCCCAGGGTCCAATCAAAATTAAAGACCCCCTGATTGTGGATTTTTTTTCTCATTTTTTTTTTAGCTGCTTGACTGTTATGCTGATCCTGAATCACTGACACAGCAGAAGTATGTAGATCTGAAGTGTCAGACAGGAATTCTCTTTTATAGAATCGCTTTAGGTCACTGACTCAAGGCATTACAGCCAGGTAGCTAGCATTTACAGGCAATGACAGCTTCCTTTTGTTTCTCATAAGGAACTTTCTTTTAAAACTTCTATAATGTAGTGATACTGACAGACGGTGTCTCACTATATTTCATGACTTACAGAATCTCCTTTATTTCCTTTTTTACCATCGATGCCCTATTGTAAAAAGACAGATTGAACAACAATTAGAGGAGTTCAGAAAATTTCATGAATTCATTATTTACTGTATGGTAAATTTATCTTTGTATTTTCTTTTCGGAAAGGTTTTTATCTCCCTTTGCCCGAAAAACAGATTCCAGCTCATCTGAAGAAATCCCAGTAAATTCAGTGGTGCCCCAGTTGGCTGTGATCGGTGCAACTCATTGGGGGGCCTGTAGAGGAGCATCTTTCTACAATTGCCAAACCACTTCAGGTAGCACCTGAGACACAACCAGACTGTTATAATCCGTATGTTGTCATAAAGAGTTCAGCTCAGCTATACTGTAAAGAAGCTTCACCCTCACGTGAACAGGTTATTTATTACCCAATGCTCATTACCATAAGTGAACATAGAGACACAAAACTGATTGGTAAACCATGAGCCTCATTTAAAAACTCCTTTCAAAATAAAAAAAACTTTCCCATAAGACACTAATGAACTCAGAAAACTTTGTTGAATATGTTATGAATGAGGATCTGAGCTTGTGCTTATTACTTGAAAATGCATCTCTATTTTTTTTTTCTCTTTCATCCTAATTAAAAGTATGTATGCAAATCTAATCAGTAAACAACTGATTCTGATGTATATTATGTATGTATATTATTATCCTATACACCTTATTTATATCGATTTACACGTGCAATTTGCACAGTATCGCTTTTATTTTAGTTATGTATGCATATTTACCAGCAAACTAATGGTGACTAATAGTGTAAACTACTATATTATTTGATAAAAACCCTCTATTCTCATAAGCGAAAAATATGTGATGCTAATAAATAAAAATACACATTTTTTTTTATAAATATATTATTTCTACTATGTACGGCTCAATCAAGTCACATACAATAATATGAAAAAAAAAACAAAAAAAAAAACTTACATCTCTGCCTGGAAGTCCCTTGTCTCCTTTTTGTCCTGTATCACCAGTACGGCCAGGCAGTCCTGTTGTACCCTAGAAGAACATTTTCAAATGCAAGACAAAGTAGGCCAGATTACCAGCTTCTAACAGCTTCCATTCTTTTATATTTAACTGGTATACAGAATGCCTTTTCTGTTTGAGATTTATATCTATTTGTTGATCACTGTCAGGTTTATTCATATTGAAATCATGGCAAAGTGCAAAAACAGAGAACAAAATATACTAGGCCATTGTAACTAATTATAAATCTTTTTTTAGATGATTGAAAGATGAATTCAGACATTGCCTGATATAGGTCACAGCAATTGAGTGGTTGTCTCACAAAAAAAAATATATTTTATTGGACTTACTCTATAAGTTAAAGATCAATATGCAAAGTGATGTAATTTATAGTTGCAAAATGTAATTTCCCCCAGTCTGACTCAATTAACTTGAAATATGATTTGTTGTCACGAGTTGCTGCACTCTGCACATTGTCATTGCTGCTTGCACTGTTTTATTAGCTAAACATACTGTACATGTGTTAATCCTAAAGAACAACTCAGACTATGAAGGCAATAAACTGAATTGAATTTTTAAATAAACATGCCAGGTGTTTTTATACCTCTTCATATTGAAAGCTCACTTCAAATGATAGTAAAATGGTACAGATTTTAACATTCTGCAAACCTTGAATAGTTTAGAACATGCAAATGGAAGAAAAAGTTACCCGTTGTCCTTTTTCTCCAGGCTCTCCCTTCATTCCAGGTTCACCCTATACCAATAAACAAATCCACATGTGAAGAAGATTTTAGATGTATACATTTCAATCTAATATACAGGTAAAAGCCAGTAAATTAGAATATTTTGAAAAACTTGATTTATTTCAGTAATTGCATTCAAAAGGTGTAACTTGTACATTATATTTATTCATTGCACACAGACTGATGCATTCAAATGTTTATTTCATTTAATTTTGATGATTTGAAGTGGCAACAAATGAAAATCCAAAATTCCGTGTGTCACAAAATTCGAATATTGTGTAAGGGTTAAATTTTGAAGACACCTGGTGCCACAAACTAATCAGCTGATTAACTCAAAACACCTGCAAAGGGCTTTAAATGGTCTCTCAGTCCAGTTCTGAAGCCTACACAAACATGGGGAAGACTTCAGATTTGACAGCTGTCCAAAAGGCGACCATCGACACATTGCACAAGGAGGGAAAGACACAAAAGGTTATTGCTGAAGAGGCTGGCTGTTCTCAGAGCTCTGTGTCCAAACACATTAATAGAGAGGCAAAGGGAAGGAAAAACTGTGGTCAGAAAAAGTGTACAAGCGATAGGGATCACCGCTCTAGTCAAGATTGTGAAAAAAAACCCATTCAAAAATGTGGGGGAGATTCACAAGGAGTGGACAGCTGCTGGAGTCAGTGCTTCAAGATCCACCACCAAGAGACGCTTGAAAGACATGGGTTTCAACTGCCGCATACCTCGTGTCAAGCCACTGTTGACCAAGAAACAGCGCGAAAAGCGTCTCACCTGGGCTAAGGAAAAAAAGAGCTGGACTGCTGCTGAGTGGTCCAAAGTCATGTTTTCTGACGAAAGCAAATTTTGCATTTCCTTTGGAAATCGAGGTCCCAGAGTCTGGAGGAAGACAGGAGAGGCACAGGATCCACGTTGCCTGAAGTCTAGTGTAAAGTTTCCACCATCAGTGATGGTTTGGGGTGCCATGTCATCTGCTGGTGTCGGTCCACTCTGTTTCCTGAGATCCAGGGTCAACGCAGCCGTCTACCAGCAAGTTTTAGAGCACTTCATGCTTCCTGCTGCTGACCTGCTCTATGGAGATGGAGATTTCAGGTTCCAACAGGACTTGGCGCCTGCACACAGCGCAAAATCTACCCATGCCTGGTTTACGGACCATGGTATTTCTGTTCTAAATTGGCCAGCCAACTCCCCTGACCTTAGCCCCATAGAAAATCTGTGGGGTATTGTGAAAAGGAAGATGCAGAATGCCAGACCCAACAACGCAGAAGAGTTGAAGGCCACTATCAGAGCAACCTGGGCTCTCATAACACCTGAGCAGTGCCAGAAACTCATCGACTCCATGCCACGCCGCATTAATGCAGTAATTGAGGCAAAAGGAGCTCCAACCAAGTATTGAGTATTGTACATGCTCATATTTTTCATTTTCATACTTTTCAGTTGGCCAACATTTCTAAAAAATCCCTTTTTTGTATTAGCCTTAAGTAATATTCGAATTTTGTGACACACGGAGTTTTGGATTTTCATTTGTTGCCACTTCAAATCATCAAAATTAAATGAAATAAACATTTGAATGCATCAGTCTGTGTGCAATGAATAAATATAATGTACAAGTTACACCTTTTGAATGCAATTACTGAAATAAATCAAGTTTTTCAAAATATTCTAATTTACTGGCTTTTACCTGTACTATATGTTTTAATTTGTTAAAGGAATTTAACATTTTTGCAAAGTTGTACTCTAATGCCGCGTACACACAAGCGGAATTTCCGTCGAAAAAATCTTGGATGGTTATTCCGACGGAATTCCGCTCAAGCTTGGCTTGCATACACACGGTCACAAAAAAGTTTGCTGAACTTTCGACCGTCAAGAACGCGGTGATGTACAACACTACGACGAGCCGAGAAAATTAAGTTCATTGCTTCCAAGCATGCATCGAATTGTCTCTGAGCATGTGTAGGAATTTTGCACGTCGGAATTGGTACAGATGATCGGAATTTCAGATTGGAACTTTTTGCAACGGAAAAATTGAGAACATGCTCTCCCAATCTTTTGCTGGCTGGAAAGATGTCTGATGGAGCATACACACGGTCGCATTTTCGGACCAAAAGCTCTCTTCGGATTTTTACTGGCAGAATTTCCGCTCGTGTGTACGGGGCATTATTAGTATGCTCATGCCTGAGAAAAGGATGTGTATATTTTCTCTTTCTCTGTCTCCGGATGATGCACTCCAAAGTGAGAATCTGCCAATCTGTATATTAAATACCTTTATGCAGGGCAATTTTTTCAGCAGGAATGTGGGGGGGGTGCAGTTCTGGCACCCCCAGTACTGAATGTACTTTAAATAATGGCATGGGGAGCTGGAATGTGCTGGAGGGTCTATTGTTGCTGGCTGCTGAGGGAACTATTGTTGGTGGAGGGGATATATTTTTGCATGGCGGTCTATTGTTGCTGAGGATGTCTATTGTTGCTGGCATACTGGCTGGGGGTGGGGGGGGCACTTATGTTGCTGTGGGGGTCAATTGTTGGTAGAATTGATCTATTGTTGAGGGATGGGTACTATTGATGCTGGCTGCTGGGAGGTCTATTGTTGGTGTTCAAGGTCTATTGTTGCTGGGGGGTATTTTTATGAAGGGGTCCATTGTTGCCGGGAGAAATCTATTATTGTTTGGGTGGGTCTATTGCTGCTGGTTGCAGGAAATCTAGTTTACTGCTTTTCTTGTTATTACCACATTCCATACAAATTACTTAGCCCCACAAAATGATACATGGCTCTGTATTCTCTAAAAGGGGCGGTACTGAGAGGTGCGTGGGGGGGGGTGGAATTAAGTAATGGTGCTCGGAGATGGGTAGGGGGTGGAGACAAGTATTAACTCAGAAAGGGGGAGTTCCTGCACCTATTCTCTGAGGAAAAAAAGCCCTGCCTTTATGTAACCAAAAAAAATTAATCAAAAAAAAATCTACTTCCATGTATCTATAAAAATAACTAATAGTGTGTATTTACTGAAAATGCTACTTACTTATAAGGTTAGTTCACCTTTTCCTAACTAACACCATATACCCTCACTGAAATTTTAGTATTTAGCACAGTGAAAAACTGCAATATATGTGCATCTGAGTGTGTCAACTGGTAGTGACTAGTGCTATTCATGCAACATATTAGATAAAGTATTGCACTGTAGATAATTACCATCTCTCCTGGATCTCCTTTCATGCCTTGCTCACCCTAAAAACAAGAAAAACCTTACTTCTCTCTGCCTTTAATATTACAATTGAAAATAGTTTAAGAAAAATTTTTTTTAAAGTACACTGTTGGTGGTAAGAACGCCCACTAGTTGACAACTATTCACAGTGTATGGCATACATTAAAAGAAGACCATACTGAAAATATGTAGGCTGCTTGGCTAACCACTTCTTCTGAAAATACTAGCTACCAGGTTGCCATAGTGACTTAATGGGTTCTGTACTTTATGAGTCACTGATGAGGAAAGAGTAGATCTGAATTTCACATGCTGCATGCTTGTTCTGTGTCAGTAACCTAGAAAATATCAAAACCACGGACAACCTAGTAATTAGTTTTTTTTTTAAGAAGGTTATCAAAGGCAAACTACACATTTCCTACAAAAAGCACAACTTCCTCTTCTTTTACGAAAAATCACATCAGCATGCAGCTCTGCGTGCTAATATGAAATTGTCTTACATTCATTTGTTCATTACAACTACTTCAGCTTTCACACCTGTAGACCAGAGCAGTGTTTATATTTCTACCATGGGCCTGTTTATATGGCAATAGGTGTGTCTTTACTTAATATAACACAGTAATACAGGCATACCCCACTTTTAAATACACAATGGGGTTTATTTACTAAAGCTAGAAAGTGCAAAATCATGCTCACTTCTGCATAGAAACCAATAAGCTTCTAACCCCAGTTTGTTCAATTAAGCTTTGGTAATAAAACCTGGAAGCTCATTGGTTTCTATGCAGAAGTGAGCCTGGTTTTGCACTTTCTAGCTTTAGTAAATAAACCCCATTGTGTACTTAAAAGTGGGGTATGCCTGTACATATAGTGTTTCTAAGACCCCTTTCACACTGGGACGTTTTTCAGGCGTTTTTGGGCACTTTAGCATTTAAAAAAAAGCGCCTGTAAAGCACCTGAAAGAAGCCTCATCTGCAATCCCAATGTGAAAGCCCGAGTGCTTTCACACAGGGGCGCTGCGCTGGCAGGGCATCAAAAAAAGTCCTGCAAGCAGCTTCTTTGCAGCGCTTTTGTATTTTTGCCACCGGGTTGGGTGCGCCGATGGCCTGAGCTCTTTCACACTGCCAGCTCCTGAAAAACGCCTAAAAAAAATGCCCCAGTGTGAAACGGGTCCTAAGCGGCGCTTTACCAGCGCTTTTCGGGTGCTGGCAGTGTGAAAGGGCTCGGGCTTTCACATTGGGATTGCAGATGAGGCTTCTATCAGGCGCTTTACAGACGCTTTTTTTAATGCTAAAGCGCTTGAAAAATGCCTGAAAAATGCCCCAGTGTGAAAGGGGTATAAAGGACAAACAAGGCTTTCTTTCCGTGATATATTTTTAAAATTCTTAGACAAAAAAACAAATAAAGAAAAATATCCTTTTAGTCTTTTTTAACCAGCATTAGTTTCCCTCTTGAAGACTAGACTGTTACACACCCTTTCAGTCAAGGACATTTGTCACACTTTAACCTCCTTAGCGGTATTCCCGAGTGTGGCTTGGGGTGAATTTTTTCAGTCCCAAAAGCGGTAACCCTGGGCCACACTCGGGATTGCGTTGCAGGATCCAGGCAAAGTTCCTTACCTTGTCCCCAGGATCCTGCAATGTCACCCCGCTGTGTGTGTGCGAGCTGTGTCTCCGCTCGATCTATCACAGTGCCGAGCTCTGTTCCCTGCAAGCATTGTGACTTACAGGGACGGAGCACGGCGCCAAATTCAAAAAGTTAAAAACACACAATACATACAGTACACTGTAATCTTACAGATTACATTACTGTATCAAATTACTTCACATCCCTTTTGTCCCTAGTGCTTTGTCCAGTGCCCTGCATGCAGTTTTATATTATAAAAACTGTTCTTTCTGCCTGGAAACTGGAGATTGTCCATAGCAACCAAAAAGCGTCCCTTTACATCAAAAGCGGTTTTAGACTAGCTAGAAAACAGCGATAATAAATTAGAATCACTTGCAGAATTGAGCGATAGTGATTCGTGGGGAAATCCGTCATCAAACACTGAAAGTAATGACAGCGACAATTCCGCAACTGAGCAAATTTCAGTGTTTTTGATTTGATTACATTATTGAATCATTTTTATTGTTATTATTATTATATTATTATTTGTTATAATTATTTATAGTTATTTATTATATTATAATTTATGATTTTGTGTTTCAAACTTTATCATACCCGGGATGTCTACTAGACTTTTGTTTGGACAGATTTAAGTGTGTTATTCTTAAGAATTACAGGCTTACAAATTTCCATGCAAAACATTGTACCGCTTTGAGCATCAAAAATCTAAAATAATCATACCGCCAGATACAGCTTTCTTTTGATGGTATATAATCACAACTGGGTTTTTTACTTTTTACTATATAAGGACTTTTTACTATATAAGTTTTTCTTAGTTTCTGTAATAAAACTTTGCAAATACTGTAAATAATCTTTCTTCATAAATTTAGGCCAGGATGTATCCTACCTCATGTATTTGGTGGAAAAAAACTCCCAAAAATTGTAAATTATTTATTCTGTGTAAATGTTAAGGAGTCTACAAATTATGGTATATATATATATATATATATATATATATATATATATATATATATATATATATATATATATAATTTATTTATTTATTTGTTTGATAATTGATTAATCATGATATACTAACTGCCATCTCATTTCTTGAGGTCCTAAAATGCCAGGACAGTACAATTGCACCCAAATGTCCCCTTTTTGTAAAATGGGCAGTCCAAGGTATTTAGTAGGAGCCATGGTGAGCTTTTTGATGTTGTAATTTTTGTCACAATTTTTTTGCAAAATAAAGAAATTAAATAAAATGTTTTTGTTTTTTTTTTTAAAGTTGGCATTTTAACAAGTTTTTTTCTTACACATGGCATAGGCATACTTACAATAAAACCTCAAAACATATTTTTCTACTCCTCCTAATACCATATGTGTGAGACCTTTTCATAGAGGGGCCCAAAATCCAAGGAGCATCTTCAGGCTTTCAAGCAGCATAAATTATACATCACATTTCCTTACTACTTATCACGTTTCTTGAGTCCTTGAAATGTGATCACAGGAGAAACACCCACATAATGACCACATTTTGGAAAGCAAACACCTCAAGGTATTTTCTGAAAGGCATAGTGAGTCTTTTGAAAATGTCATTTTTTACACATTTTTGGAAAATGCAGAATAGAAAATGAAAATGTATTTTGTACACAAAACTGTCAATTATAAGATATTTCTAGCACACAACATAGGCATACTTGGAATTACACCTTAAAACACACTACTACTCCTCCCAAGTATGGGAATACCACAGGTTTAAGACTTTTTCACAGCCTAGCCACACAGAGGGGTCTACATTTGAATGAGCACCTTTAGGCTTTCTATGGGCATAAACACATCTAACTTCCTGACTACCTATCAAATATTTGGAACCTCTGAAGCACTAGGGCAGTGAAATCACCCACAAAATTATCACATTTTGGAAAGTCAACACCCCAAGGTGTTTTTTAAGATGCATGGTGAGTCTTGTTAAGGTCTTACATTTTTGCCACAAATTTTTGGAAAATGCGGAATGAAAATTATTTATTTATTTATTTATTTATTTTTTTACACAAAGTTGTCAATTATTAAGATATATCTAACACACAACAATGGCATACATAGAATTATATCTCAAAATACATTCTGCTACTTCTTCCAAGTGTATGGAAATTTCACATTTGTGAGACTTTTTCACTGTTTGGACTGAACATGTACTGGACATTGTTACTTGTGTATCACACGAATCAACCAATTGCATCAAAACCAATGTACTGTAATGCTCGCCTCTGTACGTGGTAAGTGGTCAGGGAATATAGCTTAGCATAGCATCTCCTACAGCAGTCCCAATTCCTATAAGTCTAGCCACTAGTACGTGGCTGTCCCAGGAATGACATGTTCACAGGCCAGGACATACAGAAGGTTAAAGAAAAAAGAACATAAGAGTTCTTGTGGTTGCAGGAGTGCAGTTGACCACAGGGGATGACTGTGACTGGTGCCTTGCAGGAAGGAAGTCAGTCGCATGTCCAGATGGGTCAGTTCAGGTGGTAGGCAGAGACATGGTCAGCACGCAGGCAAATGATTGGTCCATGCAACAGGCACACACATGGGCAATAAACAGGCCAGGGTCAGTACAGGCGACAAGCAGAGGCAACACTGCACTGGTGTGGTGGTAATCAGGAACACTGTTGCTGGCTGCACTGGTCTAGGGCAGTGGGAATTGTGTATCTGTGATCTGAAACACTGTGGCTGACTTAAACTGGTGACACTGGAACTGGTATGGTGACAATCAGAGTCACTGTTGCTAGCTTACCCTGGTCTGGTTGCAACTGCTTTGGCAGTAATAAGCAAAGATGTTGCTGGGAACAACTTGTCTGATGAAACTGGGACTAGTATGGCGGTGATCAGGAAAACTTTTTCTGACTGCACTTGTCTGGTGGCAATCAAGAACATTGCCATTAAAGGGGTTGTAAACCCTCTGGGTTTTTCACCTTAATGCATTCTATGCATTAAGGTGAAAAACTTTTTGTGCTGCAGCACCCCCCCTTTTTCTTACCTGAGCCGATCGTTCCAGCAACAGGGACAAGCAGAGCACCTCCAACCACTGTCTCGGGTGCTCATTGGATAGATTGATAGCAGCGGGAGCCATTGGCTCCCGCTGCTTTCAATCAAATCCAGTGACACGGGAGCCGGGGCCAGGGCCGAGTCCTGCTGTCTGTGTCAATGGACGTAGCAGCAGGACTCGGGAGCGCGCCCGCACAAGTGTCTTCTTGGAAAGAGGCTCTCCGAGGGGGCACTCAAGAAGAGGAGAAGCCAGGAGCGCCGCGGAGGGACCCCAGAAAAGAAGGATTAGGGCCACTCTGTGCAAAACCCTTGCACAGAGGAGGTAAGTATGACATGTTTGGTATTAAAAAAAAGAAAAAAAAAACCTTTACAACCACTTTAACAGCACTGCTCTGGTGACACTGTGATTGATGTGGTGGTGGTTAGAGAAACTCTGACTAGCTACATTACTAGGGCTCAATCACACGTGAGGTTGGGGGTGGTAAAACCTCATGGTAGCAACTAAAAGCCCCTTTAGCTACAGAGGCAATGGCCAGGGGTGTACACATACCACAGCTGCGATGCTTTGCAGATGTGCCAATAATTACACCACCTGTATGCCTGCTGATTGCAACCCATTCAAGTGAATGGAGGTGCTTGTGCAGGGTCCAAGCGCTTAAAGCAGGTGGTGACGAGGCAATAAAATGCACCCACAGACACCCCCCCCAGTCAGTCTGTCATCAGTTCCTCACTTACCCCATCTAGGTCGCGAGTAAAGCTCCTCTGGGTGGGCGGTGGCTTGCCCTGCATCTCCTCCTCCTCTTCATCACGGCAGCTTTCGCCATGCATCTAACCCCCTCCTCCTCCTAGATGGTCATTGTTCCTTTATAGGAGTCTGCCCCCAGGTGGAGGTAGTAGTGGACCTTTACAGTAGTGGTCCTTTGCTGCTTCTCTTCCAGCACCACCAGCCCATACTCTGCAGCTTGGATCTTCTCCTGGGTGGTCTTGCTCAGCTCCTTGGTCAACCTCTCAATCTCAGCCTTGTAATCCTCCACAGTCTGCTGTATCTCCTCAGCAGTCATAGTCCCTTGTGTTGGGAGTGAGACTGGAGGGACAAATGGGTGGGGGGGACACCCAGAGGAAGGACGATGAGCAGGCATAAGGTGGGAGGCTGCTGGATGGGTACCAGCGGAGGATCACACACAGCTCTGCAGCATCATGGCATGTAGAGGCAGCAGGCCTGCTCTTCCCATCTCCTGGGCCCCCTCCACCTGCCCTGGGTGCCCCATCCTTCCTTCCGCCTGGACCACTCTACGCTATTCTGCTTATTCATAGAGGGGAGACTGAGGAGGAGGCAGTGCCATCCCTACACGTCCGTGTCACAGCAATGTGAACTTTTCACCCACTCCCCCCTGCCAACGGCTCACAAGTGATGCAGTCTGCCAGCAGTGGGAACCAACTACACTGGACTGGGTAGGGCACATGTCAGGGCATGGGGGGGAGTTCTATTGGTGGCTGGTGGGTCATTGGATATGCTTCCCATGCGTCTCCTTCCTCGGCATCATGGTGTCCATACGTCTCCTCCCTCCACCTCCTAGGCCAATGGGGAAACTGAGGAGGAGGCAGTCTGCCAGCAGTGGGAACTGACTACACTGGACTGGGCAGGGCACATGTCAGGGCATGGGGGGGAGTTCTAGTGGTGGCTGGTGGGTCGTCAGTTAGGCTTCCCCTGTGTCACCTTCCTCGGCATCACGGTGTCCATGCATCTCCTCCCTCCACCTCCTAGGCCAATGGGATCACTTCTCCTTTCGGCCAATCGGGAACGGGTCTCAGGACGTGCTTCCTGATTGACCGGGAGGAGAATCAGTGTGATAATAGCGAATATTCATTCGTGATTGTCATACAACTGGGTGGGCTCAGGGAGCAGTGCTCTGAGCCCCAAGCCCATCCTTTCTTGAAGCCTATTAGAGCCTCTGGCTCTAATCACGTGCTTAAAAAAAACCCCGATTGGAATCCTTGCATCCGGCGCCCTACATGTAGAGTAGGGGGCCAGGCGCATGGATAGAGGGGGCGGTACCCCTGCGCCCCCTATAGACAGGCCACCACTGCTTAGAATAATTTCCCACTATGGGAATATGAGCTATGTTTCTCAATTCCCCAATAGATTATTCAATGTCTGTATTTTTTATTAGTGCACATGAATTGACTGTCCTTCCAGGACTCTACCATTTCTACTTACATCTTTACCTCTTATTCCAGGCAAGGTCCAACTTGTTCCAGGCTCACCCTTTTGTCCCCTGTCACCATCTTCTCCCTATACAAAATGTTGAAAGTATTTACTATTTCAGTGTTCATTTTGCATCATCTAAAGTTTCTGCATCTGGCTCATACACTAGTAGAATTTTACGCAACATTTTTAATTGTAAGGATTTTTGTTCAAATTTCAAATAGTTAGTGGAGCCAAATTGATGTTTATTTTTAACCACAGTAAAAAGAATATTTGAGGGAGCAGGATGGAAAATGTTTTTCAAATGAGCAACTTTCTAACAGTTTATGTGGTTTTTGTTTGTGAAAGCCCATTCATTCCAAAGCGAAATTTTAAAAGCAAATGAAATATTAAGGTACTTTCAAACAACAATCATCAAGTCATCAAATGTACTGGAAATTTTGTTTACTCAGCCATCAAAACAAAAGGAGTCATCAATAAACACTTTCACAATTTAGCAAGAATATGATCACTTAACAGTTGCATATGATCATGATGTAAATACAGTATAATCACAAATGTTGTTTATTTACTGGAGAAATAGAAGCTGATCACTAAAAAAAAGTGAGTGTTCACTTTGCAAATGTACTGCATGTTTAATTTACAATTAAATGTTATTCGAAAAGGGGAGTCAGAGTTCACTTTGATTACCCAATAAAGAGCTTACAACAATCTTGTTTAATTTCCCTTGTACGTGATTGGATATTCAAAGTGAATACAGCTTCACCCTATTTACCAACATTCACTCCGCAAAGCAATCAGTCTTTTCATCTTTAGTAAATCATTCCCATTGCATTGCATCTGGAATACATTTATGATATTTGGTTGTGTAGCAGATTTATCAAGAGCATTATTATTTATGAGACTTTGTCATATAGAGCTATGCAAATCCCAGAAACCACCCCTCTAGTTGCCCCCAAGGGTTAGCAAGATTTTTAGAGATGTACGGGTTAAATAAATATATATAATGTCAGCAAACATTTGAATATTTTAAAAACTTACTTTTGGGCCTGGTTTTCCAGATAATCCTATGTTTCCCTTTAAAATAAAATCATTAAGTGCATAAAATGAACCTTTTGGAGTACTATGTAGCCAAAATATAAAGATGTTTTTCATGATCTTTAGAACCCAAAACGTATTACACTTAAATGTTGCTTAAATGTTACATAAATGTTCCTTGCTTTGTCCATAATTTTCATGCCATGTTTTGACTCATTGATCCAATAAAAATTGTTCCACATTAGAAGAGAAAAAAATGTAAACTAATATATCTTGGGTTATTGTGTCTGCATATGTGAGGGTTTCTTATAAAGGTGCCAAAAATGCTGCAGTCAGTTCTTTTTACATGTTGCTTAAAGAGGGAATTCTCTTGGGTATAATTTTATATTGACCCTTTCCTACCTGATCTTCTGGGGATGAGATAAAATAATATACAGTATAAGCCCATGCGGAAAATTCAGCTCTGTCCCACTCAAATCAGCCAAAAGCTGCTGCTTTTCTGGGTCTGCTGCCTCCATCGTCTTTGTGATATCATCAGGAGGCAAGCTGTCTCTTTTGGGTCCTAGCTGCTGTTCTCCTGATGATGCTGCACTGTGCATGTGTAGTGGGATTAAAAACTGTCCAAAAGTCTCTTGGGATCCGTGACATTGGTATCACAGCAGGCTTTGGGTAGGGAGGATGTTATTCCTACCAAGGACAGAAAGGAAGTGGTGGCAGTGCTCCACTAAAAAAAATAAGGATCCTATAAAAAAATGTTGTGTGCAATTTGCTGAAAGGGGGAGGAGAAGTTAGATTTGCGTAACATATAAATGTGAGTAATTTGCCATTTTAAAATAGTAGTAAATGGGTAGTGTGTGGATCTGGTTGGCTCTCTTCCTTCTTACTTAAAAATTTATTCTATTTAATGTATCTCCCAAAGCAATCAGGGTTTAGTGAGCTTGGATTTCGTTGGGTGCCACAGCATACCTTGGGAACACTACTGGTTTTTACTGCCAATTGTGCAACCTAAAGAAAGCTGATTAACAATGCAGGGTGTTGGTAGTTTCTGAACTAATCAACAGTACTGAAAAATGCATAATCAGCAAGACTTTCAAAGTGGACATTATCAACATCAGCACAGGGGTACGCATTTCTAGACATGTGCAATTCGTTTCTTTCCAAATACGTTTTTTAACAAATTCCGACAAATTCGTTGATTTGGAAATATCTGAATGAACGAATACCCATTTAACGAATTTTTCCGAATATTCGTAAATATGTAAATCTGTAAATTCGAATATTCGAAAATTCGTAAATTCATAAATTCAAATATTCGAACATTTGGAAATTCGGAAATTTGAAAATCCAAAAACCTGAAAATTCAGAAATTCAAGAATTCAAAAGAACGAAAATCCAAAAATCTGAAATAAAACCCAACTAATAACTTAACTATTACTAACTATTGAATTATAGGTATTGGCATTTCCTTTCAAGTTTGGCTGTTAGAGAGCGTAACAAATACGAATTTATCCAAAGTTACGAATTATCCAAAGTAACGCATGCCATATCTCTACTAATGGAAATTAACAAATTAATAATAATAAATGACAATAATGATAATAATAAAAATGTTTTATTATCATTATTATTGTTATTATTATTAATTCATTCCGTTCCATTTGTTTAGCTGCAGCATAATTTAATAGTTAGTTATTATTAGTTAGTTAGTTAGTTATTTATTATTTAGAATTGGAATTTGGATTTTCATTCTTTAGAATTTTCGAATTTTCTTTCTTATTTTTTTCGGATTTTCGAATTTTCAAATTTCTGAATTTACGTATTTCTGAATTTCCGGATTTTTGAATTTACAAATTTACGAATTGTTGTATTTACGAATTTCGATCATAAAGAATGACCCAAAAAGCAAAAAAAAAACACAAATGAAACGAAAACGAACACATTTTTCGGTAGTGCGCATCTATGCATTTCCCACATCTCTGAAAATATAAAGAATAGAGATAACAGCACAAGATTAGAGCTATTTACCACAATCCTCAGTTTCCCTCTCTATTCACTTATCTTATTATCGTCTTCCAATTACCCAGTATATCTCTTGGCCTATTTAATTACTTTTTAAATCTGGAAGCAGCTAAAAAAGTTAATTTATTTCAGTAATTCAATTCAAAGAGTGAAACTCATATTATATAGATTTATTGCACACAGAGTGATTTATTTCACGCATTTCTTTCCTAATTTTGATGATTATGGCTTACAGCTAGTGAGAACCCAAAAATCAGTATCTCAGAAAATTAGAATATTGTGAAAAAGTTCAACATTGTACACTCATGGTGTCACACTCTATTCAGCGAACTAACTCAAAACACCTGTAAAGGTTTCCTGTGCCTTTAAATGGTCTCTTAGTTTGGTTTAGTAGGTTACACATTTACGGGGAAGACTACTGACTTGATAGTTGTCCAGAAGACAGTCATTGACACTCTTGACAAGGAGGGTAAGTCACAAAAGGTCATTGCTAAAGAAGCAGGCTGTTCACAAAGTGCTGTATCTAAGCATAATGGAGAGTTGCGTGGAATGAAAAAGTGTGCTGGAAAAAGAAGCACAAGCAACAGGGATATAAGCGCACCCTTGAGAGAATTGTGAAGCAAACGCCATTCAAGAATTTTGTCCTGTACACACAATAGGATTTTCCGACAACAAATGTTGGATGTGAGCTTGTTGTCGGAAAGTCTGACCATGTGTATGCTCCATAGAACATTTGTTGTCGGAATTTCCGCCAAAAAAAGTTTGAGAGCAGGTTCTCAAATTTTCCGACAACAAAACTTGTTGTCAGAAATTCTGAGCGTGTGTACATAAGTTCGACGCACAAAAGTCCACGCATGCTCGGAATCAAGCAGAAGAGCCGCACTGGCTATTTAACTTCCTTTTTCTCGGCTCATCATACGTGTTGTACGTCACCATGTTCTTGACGTTCTGAATTTCCGACAACATTTATGTGACCGTGTGTATGCAAGACAAGTTTGAGCCAACATCCTTCGGAAAAAAGTCCACGGTTTTGTTGTCGGAAAATCCTATCGTGTGTACATTGCATAAGGGGGAGATTCACAAGGAGTGGACTACGGTTGGTGTCAGTGCTTTAAGAGTCACTACACACAGATGTATCCAGAACATGGGCTACAACTGTCGCATTCCTTGTTTCAAGCCGCTCTGGAACCAGAGACAACATCAGAAGCGTCTTACCTGGGCTAAAGAGAAAAAGGACTGGACTGTTGCTCAGTGATCCAAAGTCCTCTTTTCGGATGAAAGTAAATTTTGCAGTTCATTTGGAAATCAAGGTCCCAGAGTCTGGAGGAAGAGTAGAGAGGCATAGAATCCAAGTTCCATGAAGTCCAGTGTGAAGTTTCCATAGTCAATGATGATTTGGGGAGCCATATCATCTGCTGGTGTTGGTCTACTGTGTTTTATCAAGTCCAAAGTCAGCACAGCCCTCTACCAGGAAATTGTAGAGCACTTCATGCTTCCCTCTTCTGACCAGCTTTATGAAGATTCTGATTTCATTTTCCAGCAGGACTTAGCACCCGCCCACACTGCCAATACCTGGTTTAATCATCATGGTATCACTGTGCTTGACTGGCTAGCAAACTCGCCTGATCTAAACCCCATGGAAAATCAGTGGGGTATTGTCAAGAGGAAGATGAGAGACACCAGACTCAACAATGCAGACGAGCTGAAGGCTGCTATCAAAGCAACCTGGGCTTTCATAACACCTCAGCAGTGCCACAGGCTGATCGCCTCCATACCACACCGCATTGAAGCAGTAATTCATACAAAAGGAGCCCTGACCAAGTATTAAGTGCATACTATACTGTACATGGACATATTTTTCAGTAAGCCAACATTTCTGTATTAAATATCCTTTTTTCTTATGGGTCTTATGTAATATTATAATTTTCTGGGATACTGAATTTTGGGTTTTCACTAGCTGTAAGCCATAATCGTCTAAATTAAAAGAAAGAAATGCTTAGAATACAGTATATCACTCTGTGTGTAATGAATCTATATAATACATGAATTTCACTTTTTTAATTGAATTACTGAAATAAATTAACTTTTTGATGATATTCTAATTTTTTTAGATGCACCTGTACTTGTTATATCTGTATAGAGGTTGACTATAAGCATTCACATCTTTGTTTAAAATTTAAAGTCTGGAATAAGTGCATAATTTACTTACTCTTTCACCAGGATCTCCCTTTGGCCCTGCCTGGCCAGGGATTCCATAGCCTGGTTCCCCCTTTAAAAAAAACAGTTTACATTTAACAAGATATTATGACAAAGTAAATTGTAAAATGTTGTTAAAGTGTGTTGAAGCTCAACTCCAGGAAGATATAAAAGCCCTACTATCATTAACACATCATTATCATAATTACATTTATATTTATCTATGTTTAAATGTAGACACAGTGAGCATCCTGGTATTAGCCTCTTGCAGGCCATTGTACAGTCTCCACAGCAGCGTTAGTCAATTGAACAACAGACAGTTAAGCTCATCAGTGTGCTGCTTCTCCTTTCATGGTCATTTCATAGGGTAAAGCGGGGACCTGAAAGTAAAAGTAATACTGCACACAGAAAGATCTGGTGCCCTCCCCTGCTAGACAGGGCTGTGCTGTTAGGCAGAGCTGTTTAAATCTTAGAACTGGATGAACAAAAAACATATCCTTTGGCCTTTCATATATGTATTTCATCTCTATAATTATCTGATGGTTTGTATTTTAGCTTTGTAACAACACAATCTGAAGTCTTATACTGCAGACCTCAGTGAGGGGAGCTATGAGCCCTGATTGGAGGGAAGGGACACACCCCCTCCTCACAGTACACAGAGAACATGCAGAACTCAGGATATCAGTCACAGGCTGTGTGCTCTAGCTCCTCTCATCTGTCACCTTTTTATCTTTTAGTATTGGGAAAAGCAGTCAGAAGTGACTCCTGCAGATAACAGAGGAATGAGGCAGCAGACAGAAAAAACCCTCATTGCTTTGCATGGAGACAAGTACATAAAAGGTTTTGCTTTGTTCATATTTCCTGTCAGAGATTTATAACCACTTTAAGTGAACGAGAGCCAAACATTAACAACAGTAATGGCCATTTTCTAGCCTAAGGTAAAGGATTGTCACACAGATGGCATGGAGGCTGGGCACTGCCCTGGGGGATATGTACCAAAGCAGAAAAATGTTTTAAATCGGTTTGGTGGGGAGCAGCGATTTTAGTAATGCTTAAAGTGAAACATTACAAATGCAAAATAACATGCCTGGGGGACTCTCTGACCTTACCTGTATGGTGGCACATCTATGCAATGTAGAGAGCAGACAGGAATTCCACTCATCTATACCAGACCCATATCCTACATGAGGGTCTCATAGAAATGTCAATGGGAGGCTCTACACAAAACAAAAAATGGCATGGGGTTTCCTGATAACTCATACCTGCTCTTCAAGTCTAGTATGAGTTTTAAGGGGGAACCCCATGAGAAAAAGCAGGAAAATAAAATTGAAATCCCCTCTAGAGCGTGCACCCACCTCCTGAACCATACCAGGCCACATGTCCTTAACATGAGGGGATACTTTGCCAGGATTGATGAGGACAAAGACCTCTTCCCCACAACCTTGGGCCCGTCGCTATAGGGATCTGTGGGAGGGGGAGAAAGTTATCAGAATCTGGAAGCCCCCTTTAACAATAAGGGTGCCCCCAGATACTACCCCGCCCCTTATGTGAATGAGTAAAGGGTACAGAGCACACCTACTCATTCACAAAAAAAAATGTAAGGTGTATATAAAGACAGTGGACGTTTTTAACAATTCTTTTAATAAAGCAATCACAATGGTGGATTTCTGCCTACCCACCGAAAAATAAAAAACTGCTGATCACTGACACACATCCCATCCTGTCATTGATCATATATGGCCATGTCCACATATGTTCAATTATGGCAACCGGGAGACCCCACCTTTTTGGATATACTATAGGTGTCGGTGGTCAGTGGGGATCCCCAGACCGAGGGGTCTGCAATAGAATTTTGGGGTGACCTCACGTATTTTGTTGGTGGATTTTGTGGGGTTTGGTTTTCTTGGGGATACCCAACCATGTAAGCAAATGGGGTCAGTGCAATTTCATTGTAACTTTTCTAGTGCTGATATGATTATTAGTGTCTATGTATTTTTTTTACTTCAAAAGCTATTACTAAAATACCTGCATATAGGATTAGAAAATATGTTTGTTTAGTGCATTTTGTGTCATACCTTGATTCCTTTATTTCCTTCATCTCCTTTGATTCCTTTAGAACCTTGGGGTCCAACAGGTCCAATATCACCCTGACAAATAAAGAGAATCATTTGTATACTAACTATGAAAAATGTATGTAAAAGTAAATACATGTTCTAGACTGAAGATGGATTACATGAGAATAGTACAAAGAGGCAAAAAGCAGCAAAAAAATGAAGAAAGCTTTTAGATTGTAAGCTAAGCCCTCCTCAGACTGGCCATAGCCCATTCTTTTTTTTTTTTTTTTTTGATCAGCCCAAAAAAAAACAAACAAATTTTTCCATCCATGCATGTGAGGTAGACGGACCGATCCTCCACTGTGCCATTGTATTCTGACAGCCGGACTCCTCTGTTATCAGAATACACTGATCAGAGACTAGAGCTGAATGGCTGCAAGCTGCTGATCGACATATGTTTTCCATAGTATTCCTAGAGTCCTATTTGGATCAAAATTCAGCCAGTTCCTGCTGAACCAATTGGATTTCAAACTATCTATGGGCAACTTATCCCTTTTGCCTTGAATTATTTTGTATCTGTACTGTCTCCCTTTATTTTGTAAAGTTCCGCGCAAACTATTGGTGCTATATAAATACTGCACAATATTAATAAAAAGCAGTAAAACAGAAAATGCAATTGCAGGCTTTAGTTTCCTCTTTTTATCGCCCAACAGTGGGCTTTTCAGGCAGGCAAAGTTTTGGCCGAAGTTTGCCTAGCCCTTCCCACCCTTTCCCTCTGGCCATAAAGGCAGCCCATCAATGCCAATGTGTGTGAATGGCACTTAGTGGCAAGCTCTGAAACTACCTGGCAGTGGTGGAGCTTTGCCTGTCAGGATAGCCCAACATTCAGCCATGACAGGAGCTTTTCAAAAGCTGTCTTTATGACTCAATTGTCCCAACCAGTGCACAAATTAGTTGTATTTCTTGCTCTAAATGAGCAATGTATGGTCACCCTCATACTTGAATACACATATTGGATTGAAGATGTAAATAGTGCAGCTTTTATGTGCATAGTCATGCAGAATGAAAAGTACATGCAAAAAAAGATAAGTGTTGCTAATCACTTTTTTCTTTTATAAATTATTCCAACTCTGTAATCAACAAATGTTAATTTTAAAATGGACAGTTTACCTAAACGTTACACTTACTCTAGCACCCTTCTTGCCAGTAGGTCCAACTACCTGTGAAGCACACAATATGTTTATTAAAACTCAGATTTCATAAATGGTTTAGTTCTCCTAAAAACCAAGAAAAACATTGACTTAGCAGTCAGATACAGCAAATGCATGGAATAAAAGTAATACCTAAACTTGTATACATGTAGCGGTACCCCTGTAGGAGCTAATTGGATATTTGTACCCGAGTCTCCCACTGATTAATCCACAGCCAGTTACATGGTATTTTCACACAGCCAGGTGCACACACTCTTCCGCTCGTTGTCTCCAATATTCAGTCTAGGGGATGTGTTTTTATATTTCATTTGGAGAACTTGGATAGGAGAAGATAATTAGTAGGATACTCCAAATTAACTATGCACAAGCGAGGACAACTCTTTCTGTAGAACTGTGGAGCAGATTATCTGCTGAACCATACAGCGTCTGTACAGATTAAACAAGTTACTTTTATAGCAAAAGGGACTCAATGGACTTTGTTTCTTCAAGAGACTAGCCAGTGTTCCCCTTAGCCCACATACCCAGTATGCAGACTTCTAGGACCAAGAAGGATTTCAGCAACACACTCAGTCTCAGGGATCCCCTCAGCGGTCTCTACTCACAAAATGTCCCAGGACAGCTGGTAGCCTCCTTCCAACTTCCAAGCAAAACTCTATACCAGTGACATAAGACCAGATCCGTGGACATCCTCCCTCAGTAAGCTTGCACAGGAACCCTGGGTTGTAGCTTCTAGCTTTCAGACCCTCAGATCAGTCACCTGAGGCCGCATGGCAGCCTAAGCTGGGGAGAGGTAACAGCCTCCTCCCCACCTGAACTTCTGTCCTTAGAGATGGGCTGGACTGGTACCCCGAGCTCATGTGCTCTTCAGACATAAATACAGGTACCCAGCATTCCTTGGGGCTCATCCCCTTCTAATTGGTCAGGGTTGTATCTACATCCATGCTCCCACCTGCTTGGTTTCCTCCCACTGTCCAATACGCCTTCTTGCTATTGGATCAGTGTCAAACATCAAAACAGCATGAGTAGCACCAGCGCACACTGAGCAAACCTCACAAATCAATCAGTGCTCTCTGTTAAGCAGACAACACCTACATTTTACCTACAAGCAGAAAAGCCAAAAACTATATACACGCTCTAGCACCTACCTAGGAGAGTGCTACATACACTAAGTTTTTAACTGTAATAAAAAAAAATAGGCCTAAGGCCTTCTGCATGTAATACTATTGCCCCACACTGCCAGGCCATTTTCTAAATTACTAGCAGAGAAAACTGCCAGACATTTTGCAGCCATTTTGCATAAGCTGACACTTGTTACATTATTGACTTCAAAAACAAACTTCCATTTCTTCAAACACAAAAAAATATATATCAGATGTCAAATTGGTAACTGCATGATTTGGTCACCTTCCCAGAGGTAATCACGAGCTCATTTGCACAGAGCAGGTGTCTGACATTATGGACTAGTTGGCTTGGTGCCCTTGTAGTTCCTGTAGGAAGATGAGTCTGATTGTGTCACACACTGAATTGGAGCCAGTATACCTCTCAGTCCTGTGGTATCTATGCCAGCACTCTTTCTATATGTCAATGTTTTCAATCTCTCCAGTTTTGAAAATACAACTGACACTATTGGACTATTTTCTACATCTGGATAGGGTGAGGGTTGATACTCAGCAATAAACACCAGATCAATGTGTTTCCTTCTAACAGAGCATTACATTCAGCATCTATCAATTCTGTTGTTACACCAAGGTAGTGCAAGATAGATAGATTAAATGCACATTTATAATCTTTAGGCAGTTTCATTTATAAATGCATTCATACATTTCTCCCTTAGCTGCTCTAAGTTAATACTGTGACCAAATAAAAAACTGACTCCAACCACTTCATAATTGTGCATCTTGTGCAACCTGTGCAATTTGTCCTAGTTGACTGCCCAGGATTGCAAATGCAGGAGTTGCAAATACACATAAAAACTGTTGCTAAATGAAAGTTAGCCTAATTTACATCTATTTTTTTTTCTTTTTTTTTTTTTTTTTTTTTTTGTTAATTTGATTGGAAAATGTCCCTAATTGTGTATTTGTAAAGGCTCTGTTAAAAAAATATACTAAACAATCACTTTAAATTGCACTTACACACTCCCAGTTTTAAAAAGCTACTGAGTACTTGAAAAGCAATATTACCCCCATTGCTGGAGCTCCTGGAAAACCTTGAATTCCCTGTAAAAAAAACACATCTTAATAGTACGTGTTCCTATTAAATAGAACAATCAGCTGTTTTTTTATATGTAGTCCTGGTAGTAAGGGGTCCTGGAATTACAGGTAGAAGTACTCCTTAAAAACCAAGTAAGCAAAACTGCTTGAAATTAGATTTTTTTGCTTCCCACAAAACATCCTACATTGCAATAATCAGGTTTATAATGGAAAGGTATATACTCTAAGCCAATCCAGCTGTATTTCTTTACTCAGTGTTTCAGGAACAAGTGCTGGAAACTGTGGTGGTGAGGGTCTAAAAATGGAAGGCTGTAAAAATGAAGTAATGGAGTTGTGTTGGTTCTCATGCAATGTAGGAGGGGGCATGTGACTTAAACGTTAAGTTTAATCAGATTAAACATGCTAAAAATAATATTTTAAAGTGGTTGTAAACCTCAATCATGGAATCTGAGCAAAGCACATATATCTGTAGTATTTATGTATCTCTCTCCAAAGTTTTGTTTCTTTTTGGTGCTTTGATCCTCTGTTATCAGCATGAGTCACTTCTAACAAGTTTTCACATGATATAAATTTGTGTTTGGAAGAGGGGGAGAGCTCAGCAGACAGCTTGTCTATCCACAACACAGTTCTTCTGCTGTGTGGAGGGAGGTGTGCCTTTCCTCCGATCAGCTCTCACATACTGCCACTGCAGCCTCTCCACCCCCTCCTCTGTGCTTCTAACAGATGTTTTTTAACACTTTTCTGCCCTTTTGAAGGAGTGTAAGGAAGAGAAGACTGCAGATAAACAACTAAAACCTTTGTAGGAGGATTTGTTTAATCTCTGCATATCATCTGAGGCTGTTCACTTCACTGATTATATGTGAGGGTTTACAACCACTTTAAGTCTCTTATACCAAATTTTGCTACAATAGAACATGACTAGTCATTACTGAGATCTAAGAAAAAGAGGACCTCGTATTGAGCTAAGTATTTTATTTTAGTGTAATAAAATAGCTTCAAGAGAAACTGCAGTCTGCTCACATAATTTGTAATAAAAACATCTTTGCCATTCTAAAGCTTCCCTCCAACCACTTTGCATATTATTTTATATATACTGTGATTCTGTACTTGACAAATATGCTGCAGAAATCTCCCTCCACTGAATCTGGCTGCAGCCATTTTAACTGTCTGGCAAACTCTCACGAGAGTGAGAGAGAGAACTTTGCATGATGTCAAAAGCCTAGGCTAATGACCAGACAAGAAACAGGAAGTGGGCTGTATAAGATATTTACTGGCAGAAAAAAATGTTTTACTATCCAAAGTTAAAACAACAAGGGCAGAAGATTTAATAGATGGATAGTTGAAAAAGTGACTGAAGGTCCGCTTTCATCAAATAAATCAACAGACCCATAGAATGATGCACAGGCCCACACTAACCCCACAGGGAGGTTGATATGCAATCCCTCTTATAATGATATGTTGTATATATTAGGTATGTGGAGCCAGTATTTGTCCTTTTGTGAAGTCTTATATGCCATTTATATATGCAGTAGAACTTGTTAGTATTATACACAGGTTCCATCTCAGGGTTATACAGTGAGTCGAGTGCTGATGTCTTTTGTGTTATGTTTGTAGTGTGAGGCCTGTTATCAGGCTGTCATTTACTGTTTTTTGTATTTGTTATTACAAAACTTAATAAACAAAATAAAAAATACAATAGCTTCATGTCCATCACACGACATTCAACATAAGTGATCTATCTTACCTGGTCACCTTTAAGCCCAGTTGGACCTGGCAATCCCTATTAGAAAAACAAAAGTCATGTCATATGTAATATCTTGTTAAATATGTCTATATATATATATATTACATATAAAAAAACAGTTCATGTGCAGTAGTGGTTTCTTAAATTATATATTGCACACAGGACATGCCAAAATACCGAGATATGAGACCTTTTTTATCAAAATGTGTAGCAAAAGAACAATTGTTGTTGCCTATAAAAGCAAATTACATTTTTGCACACTGTACTGTTGCTATATAGAAATAAAGTAGTGGTTGATAAACAAGACCCACAATAAACCAGAAGAACTCAGCAAGCATCAGTACAGCACTATTAATGGCATTGAATGATAAAAACTGCTATTTAAAAATATTAATGAAGTGGTAATGAAATGCAATCAAAGGTCACACTTAAGCAGAAATGGAGAGGGCAAAACAGCTTTTTCATTTATGTTATATACTTAGATATTGCCAGTGAAATATCCATATTTGATAACCCATTATCACTAAATATCACTAAACCACATTAAAAAAATAGCAGCCTGTAAATACCCAGTAAAACATTTTACTTACAGCTCTTCCTGCAGGTCCAATAGGACCTATATCGCCACGCTCTCCCTGCAAATAAATATTAAATATTACTATTAATTGGTTAGTTCAGATAAATAAGAGGTTACACAATACTGTATAACAACAACTATCAGCAGTATATACTAGCTCAGCTCTGGTCCAGGTTCCAGATGTAAGAGGGGGCTAGATGACCCTTTCTATTAAAAAAGAGGTATGAAATCAGGTTAGGCCAGACACTTTTGCCATATGGATATAAAATTCATATGAGCAGAGAGATGTTCTTAAAGTACATGGTGACCTGTGATAAATGATGGATGGCAATAGAATTTCATTTTATTCGGTTGGTAGAAGAAATTAGGAAAACATATGTAGAAGTGAGGTACAGTATTTCCAATTCACTTAAGTATAATTACAGTATTTTGTTTAAAGCGGTAATAAACTCAAAAGCAAACATTTATTATATTGTAGCTTACCAATTCTTAGATGTAATGGCTGAAATCGTTTTCTTTTGTGGCTTTCTTTCCTTTATTTTCATCTGGTGATCCTGCCAGTAAGTCTGTTGCTTTTCAACAGAACAAGCTGTCCTGCAGATGTAGCAGTTGGAAGGTTGACCGACTTTTATTTATTCATGTAAAACCTAAAAATCCCAAAAGAAATAAAACTAACTCCGCTCCCCCTAGACTGGTGATGCTGCTATCCAAAGGGGCTCCCTGTGCCCCTTCATCCAGAATGGGGGCACTCTAACACAGGAAGTGTGTTACTGGCCAGATCACAAGGTGAAAGCAGAGAGAAAAAAAGCCTAAAAAATAAAACAAATGCCGCCACCACATCTAAGGATTGGTAGGCTGCAATACAATACATTTTTGGTTTTGAGTTTAATACCAGTTTAATATTCGATGTGGCCTAAAATAGATTTACTAAATATGCAAATTAGTTATATCCTATGTATGTTTTTTGGTGGGACAAGTGGTCCCTCTTTACTATATTAAAGTGCCCATTTTTGTAGACTTATGCCCTGTACACACGGTCGGACATTCCGACAACAAAATCCATGGATTTTTTCCGACGGATGTTGGCTCAGACTTGTCTTGCATACACACGGTCACACAAAGTTGTCGGAAAATCCGATCGTTCTGAACGCCGTGACGTAAAACACGTACGTCAGGACTATACACAGGGCAGTAGCCAATAGCTTTCGTCTCTTAATTTATTCTGACCATGCATGGCACTTTGTGCGTCGGATTTGTGTACACACGATCGGAATTTCCAACAACGGATTTTGTTGTCGGAAAATTTTAGAGCAAGCTCTTAAACTTTGTGTCCAATGGAAAATGTGTGATGGAGCCTACACACGGTCGGAATTTCTGACAACAAGGTCCTATCACACATTTTCCGTCGGAAAATCCCACCATGTGTACAGGGCATAAGTGTTGTCTGCCCTGCCCAGTTTTTTCTCCAACACAAAACATATGTACATAGGACAACTCTGATTTCTTGACATTAATTTTTGCATATCAAACAAATATAGCAAAAACATTTTAATGGCAAATTGAATAAAGAAATAGTGAGCAAATATGAGAAGTTTATTGTTAGGGTTTATGTAGACTTTAATGTCCTGTCGCTGAATGTACACAAGTATTGTTTTAACCAACAACATTGCTGTGTTTACGCAATCATAGATTAAAATTTTCATAGCTACAAAAGCATACAGTAGTTATAGTTCCATGATAAAGAGCAAAAGTGAGCATAAAGTACTCCCAAAGTAGCATGATAACAAAATTAGCCAAAAGGGGAAGAGTCTGGACCTCTGCCAGCTTTCTATTGCTTTTAATGTACATGTTTGGGAGATTTCCCCTCTCTAACTGCTGGACAAATAAGAAGAAGATTCTAAACTTTTTTGTTTTGCAAAAAAATTGAATTTAATTTTGTTTTTAAGCTGTACTAGCTGGCAAACAATAGAATCTCTGCCATGCCCTTTCTAGGAAAAATTTCCTTTACTTTCTGCCCTAGAGCCCAAAGTGAAGACAAATGTTATCTATGGGCTTTAGGGTAGATAACAGAAAGCTGGTGTTGGTCTTGGATGGAAGGATGAGCTAGAAAATAATGAGAGAATAGAAACAAAGTGTAGAGAGGATGAATGAAAAGGAAGTAGTTAAGGAATAGAGAGGGGAAAAGAGGTGATGAGAGAGGGAGTGGGGTGGAGACCACCCCTGGGATCCAGAGAGTTTGCTTCCCTGCAGGGTCTTTATTAGATCAGTATGATAAATAATTTATTCTGCACTCACCTTTTCACCTTTTTCACCATCTTGTCCCTTTTTGCCCTAAATGAGAATGTGAGGTTATAAAAACTGTTTTGTCTCTTAACAGACTCTTTAAATTTCGTATCACATGGTAAGAAAACAGCAAGCTACAATTAAAAAACAAGAAGGTATATGGGCTCAGTCCATAGACCATAGGACAGTTACCACTATAGTCCTCAGCATACCACCTTACAAAGATCACACCAAATGAACATACAAGTCTGCCATAAATACTCTGTAGAAAAAGAAGATTTTTGTACTTACTGTAAAATATGTTTCTTGCAGTTTATTCAGGTGTATAGGAATGTAGTGATTCTCAGACATTCTCAGACATTTGAGTTATAATGGCACCTTCAAGAGAATGGGACACTGGCAAACAAATAATGTTTAGCCAGCCCCTTTGTAACCCTACCTCCAACTGGCATGCCTCAAAAGTTTGTGACTAATTAGCAATGTGGAAAACTACCAATCATCCACTATAACAAAAAAGGTGGAACAATAAACTACAACCAAACAATAAAAAGTGTGCTATCCTTGTGCTAGGTATAAGTTAATAAATCACTTAAAAGACACAATAAAAGCGCATTAAACATATGATGACCTCATTCTAAATTGACATATATGTGCAAATAAAGTCCACATAAAATATGCAAATATGCAAACAGTGTGCAAAAAATATATTATAAAAAAAATATATACAGTGTATAAGGTGCAAAAAGTTGCTCATATTTTCTAAACTTCAATAGTCCCTCTTTCTTTGCCGTGAAGGAATGATAACGTGCACCACCGAAGAAAGATTGCTTCCAAAAGGAATCACCACAAGCGATTAAATGAGTTCCTTACCAGCTGCTCTGAAGAGGAACAACAGACGCTTTGCTGCATAGCAGCCATATATGCCGCTATCTTTCATGCAAAAGTTCCACAATCTCTTAAGCCGAGATAGACTCCATGGAGGAAGTTAAAGTACAAAGGAAAATCCACATAGTATAGTATTTCACCAAATTTTTAATAAAATTATAAAATCACATATACAATTTTGAAGGAATTACACAGGAATAAAGTCACGGGTGCCTCACACATGACATGATTCCGCAAGTTGACCTGTTGGTTGTTTGTAACACATGCTGTGTAATTCCTTCATAATGTAAGTGTGATTTTATCACTTTATTAAAATGTTGGTGAAATACTACACTATGTGGATTTTCCGCTGTACTTTAACTTCCTCCATGGAGTCTATCTTGGCTTGGCTTCTTGCATGCAAGATCGTGGTATATATGGTTGCTATGCAGCAAGGTGTCTGATGGTCTCCTTGTGGGATCAGAGCAGCTGGTAAAGAGCTCATTATATCGCTTGTGGTGATTGATTTTGTGAGCACTCTTTCTTCAGGGGTGTACGTTATTATCATTCTTCCACGGAAAAGAAAGAGGGACTATTGAAATTTAGAAAATCTCAGCACCTTTTTGTACCATATATATATACATTTTATAATACATTTTTTTGCACAGTGTTTACAGTATTTTATATGGACTTTATTTGCACAGATATGTCAATTTAGGATGAGTTCATCATATGTTTAATGCCCTTTTATTGTGTCTCTTATGTGATTTAATACCTTATACCTACCACACTTTTTATTGTTTGATTTAGATGCTGCTGTCTGTTCGCTATAATTTAGTTTTTATTGTATTTGTTTTACTTAGTTTTTTGTCACTAAGGTTTACAGTTTTTTTACAAGCGCACAATTATCTTGGGTTAGTGGAACAATTAACTACCTGAACAGGAGAGAAAAACTTAGACCAATAGCTAAAGGGGTCAACACAAGGGAAATGCCTACTGGGTCAATTCCAGAGATAACACAAACCCCTAAGGAGTAGTTTGAAAGATATTCGATGAAAAAAATTATTTGGACAAGTGGAGTAAAAGCCCAAGCCTAGCCTACTTATCCCTTGATCTGCTGCTTGAGTGGGAGGTAGACTTTGATTGTCTTTGAGCTATTACTGTAGTACCATATGAAGAATAGACTCTTCTGTCCCATCCATAGATCTCTTGCATTGAGGCAGGTGTACACTCCTTCCAACAGAGATATTGGAAATTACCTTTAAATGACCCGTAAGGGGATAGTAAATCAGATACTCCTTGGGTGTATCCTGGACATCCCAGGCACAAAGCCAAAAATCCCTTTGCAAGAGGCCATCACAGCTGAACTTTTGGGCACTAGAATCCAAAAAAAGGATTGTCCTTGAGATGGAGTGGTCTTCTTGCATAGATTTTACCCTCAGAAACATGGATTAACAATTCTAAATCAATGCCAACAGGGGATGGAGAATCACTCCAGGCTATTCAAACTGAGAAATAGTAGAGTCCAAATGTCTGTCAGTGAAATCCCAAAAGGTAAGAACATTGTCAAATGGTTGAGTAGTATGCTACTTATGATGGGTGACTGAAAAGTCAACAGTGGGCAGAGGCCACTTTTCAATTCTTTTGAAAAATCCTTTTCAAAGGGAAAAAGCTAATTCACATTGTCAAGAGGGAACATGATTCTATAGGTTGTTTCCAGTCCTCACAGAGGAATGTTTTAAATACAGTGTCAGTTGGGAAGGTTTTTACTGCTATAAGAGCTCTAAAAGACCCCATACCTGGGACAGCAGGTTGATCCTCCAAATGCAGGGTAGATGCACTGCTTTAATCAGGCTAGTACCAATACCATGTAAAGCTGAGTCATATGGAACTTGCTTAAATACAGTCTATTCAAGAGTAGATTGGGAGGGCTTTGAATCTGAATCAGAAATAAAAGCAGGGGCTTAGAAGTGAGGGGGGTCAGAATTGGATTCTGTCATGAATGGTGCTTGAGCATGCTCTTCAAGTAGAGTGTTCCATTGCTCACAGAGTGATAAAAATATTTTAGCACATATTAGGGGCCTTGTAAAAACATGGGAGGTCTCATTACTCATAACTCATTAAATAACATTTATTAATGTAAAGCTGGACTCAGGACAAAACTTTTTTAAACTTACATTATTTGAGCTTGGTTACATATAATCCTTCGTAGCTCACATTCAGTTAGAGATGCAAAAATTTGCTGTAGTATCCTGCGCTACATACAGTAAGTGCTGGCCTTTTCCGGATGCTGCTCAAGCAACTTGCCTTCTGTATACTGAACACAGGGGATTACTCACTCTGCACCTTTGCCATTCAGAACACATCTTGCAAGGCGTTCCCTAGTTGAACAAGGCATAGAACATCATCAGCCCTCTACCTTGTCCAATCAGAGAATGCCTTGTATTCATCTATGGAAACACAGAGTGGGCCTCGGGAGCGTACATGCAATAATGCCCCCATAGCTAGTGGCTTGCTATGGGGCACTCAGCGATGGTAGGGGAACCCTGGAGAGCCAGCAATGGACCCGAGAAGAGGAGGATCAGAGGTGCTCTATGCAAACCATTGCACAGAGCAGAGAATAACAGGTTTGTTTTTTTTAATCCCTTACAATCACTTAAAGAAAAGCTGTCATTTTTCTTACCCTTAATCCAGCTTGTCCTTCAATCCCTTGCAAGCCTTGTACACCCTTTAAAAACCAAGTAACAATACATTTCCAATTTTAGACATTCATTTTTTATGGAATGATTCTTATTGGTAATATATTCCTATCATCAGAAAAGTACAACACTATTTATAGTTTTTGAATGGTGAAAGAACCATAAGAGAAATGTTATAACCAAAATAAAATATATATGATAATATATCAATAGCAGATCATTAAACACAATAAAATGGCCTAAATAAATATAAGTTACCAAATAGAGTACAGTGGAGGTTAAGCACAGTGTAACTATATAAGTCTTAATACACACAGCAAATTATGTGTTTCTCTATGGGGCTTTCTTTTACCAGCTACAAAGAACATTTGTTTTCTGGATATATAACAAGGTGTATTTGACCTATTCGTCCATCATTTGTCTGTGTTCTACTGCAATAGGATTGTAGGACTGGCATTAATTTAGCAAATTTACCTTTGGTCCAGGTGGTCCAACAGGTCCCATGGCTCCCTGAATTTTGACAATGGAAGAGAAATAACTTATCTTTTATTTCTTTTTACAGGACACAGTGTTTTTTTTTTCTTTTTATAAATGGCTACATATTAGAAGTATGAATCTCATATACACATAGTATCTATATATATATATATATATATATATATATATATATATTGTATATATATATATGTATATATATATATATATATATATATATATAATATATATACACTCTATATATGTACAGTAGCTCACAATACTGAGTACACCCCTCACATTTTTGTAAATATTTTATTATATCTTTTTATGTAAAAACACTGAATTACACTTTGCTATAATGTAAAGTAGTGAGTGTACAGCTTGTATAACAGTGTAAATTTGCTGTCGCCTCAAAATAACTCAACACACAGCCATTAATGTCTAAAACGCTGGCAACAAAAGTTATTACATCCCTGCGTGAAAATGTCCAAATTAGACCCAAAGTGTCAATATTTTGTGTGACCACCATTATTTTACAGCACTGCCTTAACCCTCTTGGGCATGGAGTTCACCAGAGCTTCTCAGGTTGCCACTGGAGTCCTCTTCCACTCCTCCATGAGGACATTACAGAGCTGGTGGATGTTAGAGACCTTGCGCTCCTCCACCTTCCGTTTGAGGATGCCCCACAGGTGCTCAATAGGGTTTAGGTCTGGAGACATGCTTGGCCAGTCCATCACCCTTACCCTCAGCTTCTTTAGCAAGGCAGTGGTTGTCTTGAAGGTGTGTTTGGGGTCGTTATCATGTTGGAATACTGCCCTGCGGCCCAGTCTCTGAAGGGAGGGGATTATGCTCTGCTTCAGTATGTCACAGCACATGTTGACATTCATGGTTCCCTCAATGTACTGTAGCTCCCCAGTGCCGGCAGCACTCATGCAACCACAGACCATGACACTCCCACCACCATGCTTGTCTTTGTACTCCTCACCTGGTTGCCGCCACACACATTTGACACCATCTGAACCAAATAAGTTTATCTTGGTCTCATCAGACCACAGGACATGGTTCCAGTAATCCATGTCCTTAGTCTGCTTGTCTTCAGCAAACTGTTTGAGGGCTTTCTTGTGCATCATCTTTATAAGAGGCTTCCTTCTGGGATGACAGTCATGCAGACCAATTTGATGCAGTGTGTAGCGTATGGTATGAGCACTGACGAGCTGACCCCCCACCCCTTCAACCTCTGCAGCAATGCTGACAGCACTCATATGTCTATTTCCCAAAGACAACCTCTGGATATGATGCTGAGCACTTGCACTCAACTTCTTTTTTGGTCGACCAGGGCGAGGCCTGTTCTAAGTGGAACCTGTCCTGTTAAACCGCTGTATGGTCTTGGCCACTGTGCTGCAGCTCACTTTCAGGGTATTGGCAAACTTCCTATAGCCTAGGCCATCTTTATGTAGAGCAACAATTCTTTTTTTCAGATCCTCAGAGAATTCTTTGCTATGAGGTGCCACGTTGAACTTCCAGTGACCAGTATGAAAGAGTGAGAGTGATAACACCAAATTTAACACACCTGCTCCCTATTCACACCTGAGACCTCTTAACACTAACAAGTCACATGACACCAGGGAGGGAAAATGGCTAATTGGGCCCAATTTGGACATTTTCACTTAGGGGTGTACTCACTTTTGTTGCCAGCAGTTTAGACATTAATGGCTGTGTGTTGAGTTATTTTGGGGGGAGAGCAAATTTACACTGTTATACAAGCTGTGCACTTACATATATATATATATATATATATATATATATATATATATATATACATACATACTGTAGGTACTAGACAAATGGATATGCTTCTAAATCAAACAATAATACTGTGTCAAATAATTGCATGTACTGTATGTCTCTGTGCTAAAGCGTATCTAAAGCCATAACTTTTTCTTCTAAGTTTTGGATAGGGTTAGGTTGAGTTAAAACCTCCGGTTAAGTTTTTATTGCTGTATGTGTTCCTGCTGGGGAGATTCATCCTCACTGTTTGTCCTGGTAGGCATTATCAGCGGGACTGAAAATGAGAGAAAATCCAAAACTTTTACCTGTCACCAGCACACAAAGAGAGAAAAAATCTTTTGATGGGAAAACTGTTCTAGTGACAAATGTCTATGAGAGAATTCCTTGTAGAGATTTTCTCTCACTCTCTATTGTGTCTAAAGGAAAGGAAGTAAAGGGAGCTTTCCTCACGGGAGGCAAAAAACGAATAAGGGTTTTAACCTGGTCTAATGCTCTGGTCTATCCAAAACTGAATACTTTTTTACTTTGCAAATATTTTAAGCTGAGAAAATACTTAGATGTGAGGGTGTCAGGACAAGGACCTGAACCCACAACCTCCAGAGGCTCTTCTTGCTGAGCCACCTGAGATGCTGGACAACTCCCTCTCTGATTGCTTCAAACAATTTAGCCTTGTCTCTTGAACTTGCTCCTCTCATGAACTTCCTGATTTAAGCCATGTCACTGCAAGTCCTGTTTTGCAGATTATTGTGCTCTCTCCAGCCAATATCTTAGCTGTCCTTTCCTCCACTACCATTCGTTACTGACTTTTGGCTTATTTCTCAACTACCCTTTTGCTTATTTTCAACCTGCAACCAATTGTTATCAACCTTTGGCTTGTTCCTCAACTACTCTTCTGCTTGATCCCAACCTGCAACCCCTTGTTGCCAACCTTTGGTTTGTTTACTGATGATACTTTTGCTTGATCCTTACCTGCTATATCTACTGGACCCTGTTTTGCTCACCTCCTGGTGGGGTAATCCTGAGGACTGCTACCTGGTACTAACACCCAGCAAAACCCATCTCCACCATCAGAAGCTCTGGTGAATACCAGTTAGGGCTTAGACCTGCAATTTGGGTAAACCTGTGTGATCAACCAGGGTAACTTGCTTGTGTACTTATCCAGCTGGTTTGTGGTAGCCTTTCTACTGCTATAGCTACTAGAACCTGACCCCTGAACGTGACAGAGGGTACAGTGTGCGTCATAACAAGAAATAAATTACATATATACAAAAGGTCTTATACTTGGAGATATTTGTATGCACTCTTACCTTATCTCCTTGCATTCCTTTCAAACCTTGTACTCCTGGGTAACCAATCCCTGCTTCTCCCTGTAACAGAGATGCATGTAATGACAGTACTCTAATGCCATTTAAATAGATAATCGGTACTTCTATTATCCCTGCGTTACTTGTTTTTTTGCACGTGTTTTGATGTTTCCATATCTCCATTCAATCAATGAAATAATACCCATTTTGACAAAGGATACCTTGTAAACGTAACTGAGAACCAAGAATGTTTGGAAGGGGTTTGCAAGTGACTGATTTATATTAAAGAGATGCAGTGCATTGCTCTATTAGAAGGGTCTGCTGCAGCACTGTAATCAGCAAGTTTTCACATTTTACTAAGGTAAAGCATGTAAACTGTAATTGGTTCTTCCACTGGTTATTTTGCATATATTGAACCCCTTTTTATTCTTCTTGCATCAGACATTCAATAGAAGGGATCAATAAGGGTATTTGCATACAGACCAGAACTAATGCAGTGTGTAACCATTTTTTTCTATTCTTTAATAAAAACTGATTTTTTTTTCAGGGTCAGTGACCTTATACTTCAAACATGTATTACCTTCTCTCCTTTTGTTCCTTGAAATCCAGTAGGGCCATCAAGGCCTATTGGACCAGGTAAGCCAGGTCTGCCCTGTGTATAACCAAAATTATTCAATCATGAAATAGAGAACAAAATAAAGTATGGGACAAATAACTTTCCAGATGTGTTTACCAAACTTAACATTCACCACAGAAATGTAAATATATCACGGATCAATGCAAACTTCAGATCCTTCTAGTTACCAAAGTATATTACTTTCTGAGATGTGTTGATTTACCAGAGACTCCCCTATGCCATGCATTAATGGGGTATGGTATTAACTTAACACTACAAAGGTGGAAATGACCAGATCACAGCAATACATACATTATGTTATAAATCTAACTAGTAACACTTTCTTTTCTTGACAAGAAACGCATCATTTTAAATACATGAACCACACATGTAACAAAGTACATGGTAAACAGAAACCATGCGATACTGCTAAATAATTTCAAATGGTAGGTGCTGGGGTAATATACCAATAGAGTCATCAGAGATAAAAACAAAACTGCATGAAACCCAAAAATCCATCCCTTAAATGTTGCCAGACTGCCACAATTCTAGTTCAAAAAGTAATATACCTTCTCTGTGGTCAGTCTGCATGAGTTCAACCTTTAGACAAAACCACACCCATTTATTTTGCAGTGTAACTACTCTAAGGGGATTATTTACTAAAGGCAAATCCACTTTGCACTACAAGTGCACTTGAAAGTGCACTAAAAGTGCACTTGGAAGTAAGGTCGCTGTAGATCCGAGGGGAACATTTAAGGAAAATAAAAAACAGCATTTTAGCTTGCACATAATTGGATGATAAAATCAGCAGAGCTTCCCCTCATTTCAGATCTACCCCTTAGATTTAGAGCGACTCCACTTCCAAGTGCACTTGCAGTGTACTTGTAGTGCAAAGTGGATTTGCCTTTCGTAAATAACCCCCTTTGTCTCAGTGCTGTGTGGATTACTTTGACTTCTTTTTCCATATGTGCTGTGATTGTTATTCTCTAGGGGTGCTTTATCATTTTTTAATCATGCTGTTTATATTTGGGCATAAGGAACAATTGGACTGTAATTCACACTGAGAATAGGAGATTTCCACATTCTGTTATACCACCAAAGTCAGACAAGAGCTTTCAACACACAGCTTGTGTGTCTCTAGCATTAGAAAAATACACGATGGAGCATTAATAATGAAAAAGGTATCCCTACCAGTCGTATCTGACAATGTTCACCAGATGTTTAGCTCTAGATAATGCCCAGCCACCCATTTCTCCATGGTGTTGGCCCTTTTCACATATGTATGTCATCTTTATTTACAAAGATATACTAATGATGTTTGATCATGCTCTAAATAACACTACATACTTTCAATTAAGAATTACTTACAGACTCTCCCTGATCTCCTTTATCTCCCTTTGATCCAATCTTTCCACGGGGGCCCTGAAAAAAACAGTATTTTGGGCTTATAACAGATATCTGATTACTATCTGTCACAGTCTATAAAACCAATGAGGAAAAAAGGGAAAAGGTGGAATACACGTAATTATGAATGCAAGAAAATAGGACTAAACATACTCACTTGAGTGCCTGTTTCACCTGGTTCACCCTGAAAGAATGTGATATGAACCAGATAAATACAAAAGAAAATATGATTCTGTCTAAACTTAGAGTAACTGTAAGGAAGAAATGAAACTGTGTTTTCTAGAAAATGTACTAAAAATGCCAAAAAGCACACAAATATTCACTAACAGTTTGGTTATAATAATGCACACTAGACATCAGCCTGCAATACTTCAAATAAGCACCACTCATCTGTAGCTAAAGGAAAATCTATCAATAAGCTCTCTCCTACAGCAAGACCAACATTTTATTAACTTTTACAAGAGTTTTGTAAATAGCTTATATAGAAACTTAAACACAAGGCCTATAAAACAACACAGTAATAGAAAATTGTCATACATTCAGTCCTAAACCATGCTACTTTTAACTTAAATCCATAACTCCTAATTGAAAACATTTGTCCCAGCAATTTATCTGAATCAAATTGTGTAAAATTCAGTTTGTTAAACACAAATAGCAGGCATTCTTTTGCATCTAAAATATATTTCCATTTATAGTCTTATCTATTCACTAAATATTTTTTTAGCAGCAGCATATTGACCAGCACCAAAAATTGTAAATATGTTAGCTCTTTTATTACTCTTTATTTATTAATTTTTGAAAGACTTTTAACATAACTTCCAATTAACATTTGCGTGTAAGTAACCTTGGGACAAGTCACTGCTTCTCTCCTATGTACAGCACAATGGTGATGTCACTGGTAGATTTATATGGCCATATTTGGGCTAGCAAAGTCTTTTGATGCATGCAAAGTGTATTTATTATGTCTGTGGCTATTAAAACATGTATTTAGTTGAAAGCTGTTGTGCCCAAAGTTCAGCTTTAAGCGGTTAGTCCATTTTGGAAAGATGCAGGAGCGATAAATACATATATAATAGGTATATATTGATTTATTATGTCTCTCAAGGATGATGATGGTGCACTGGGTTGGCCAAGTCAACACAATCGTCATAGCAATTAATTTGTTTCATCATTAAAATTAAAAAATGTAACAGAATGGGAAACATATTGAGATAACTCTATTTATAACTCTATTGGGCGGCACAGTGGTGCAGTGGGTAGCACTCTCACCTAGCAGTAAGAAGAGTCACTGGTTCAAATCCCGACCATGACACTACCTGCCTGGAGTTTGCATGTTCTCCCTGTGTCTGCGTGGGTTTCTTCTGGGTACTCCGGTTTCCTCCCACACTCCAAAGACATGCTGGTAGGTTAATTGGATCCTGTCTAAATTGGCCCTAGTATAGGTATGAATGTGAGTTAGGGACCTTAGATTGTAAGCTCCTTGAGGGTATAGGGACTGATGTGAATGTATAATATATATATGTAAAGCGCTGCGTAAATTGACGGCTCTATATAAGTACCTGAAATAAATAAAATAAAATAAATAAATTTAACCCAGGGGTATGAGTTAGCTAGCTGGGTAGGAAGAAGGGACTATGGTGAGTAGTTCTTGTTGCTGGAGGTAATAGAGAGATACAAGAAGTTATTGGATGATTCAGAATTACCAGGCACCACATATAAGTTAAGCATCCTTTTTGATTAACTTTTTGCAATTAGGCTATGTCTTATCACTCTGCTTAAACAACATTTAGTGCAGTACAAAAACATACACATTTTACACAAACCTTGATAGAAAGTCCTGGAGGACCTTGGGGACCTGGAAATCCTGGAACGCCAGGAGGACCAGGAAGGCCAGGAGCCCCAGGATAACCCTTTGCACCCTAGAGTAATAATGGTAGTACAATCAGTAAGGAATAAATTGGCGTGTGAAAATATACACACATACAATAATGAAACAAACATTTTTTATATGTGTTACAATGTAAAACATTTTAAGTCACTCTGATTTTAGGGTAACAATTTGGCATATTATTTATATGTACTTTGTTCACATATTTCATTCTATTTTGTACTTCTTTATGCAAACACTTACGGGTGATCCAGGAATACCACCAATACCAGCCAGTCCATCAACTCCCCCAAGCACATAGCCTGGCTCTCCCTATGCAAGAGGAACAAATACATGTAAATTGTCTGATAATCAATAAGTCAGTTTTAGTCCAGTCATGTTAACTCCACTTTTTATAAATTTAGCATTCGTTGCTAGATTTATAGTAAACAGATTTTATAGTATCTAAAAAGAACCCTACGTAAGCTATGGTATAGTATAGAATACAGTATGTTAAATGGGACATTAAAGTGTATGCCCAGTCAAAATGTTTTTATTAGTTTTGGATAGTGTCAGAAAGGATTAGAGCCCCTGTTGTTTTTCAATGCTACCCAAAGCTATGTCACTGTCCCACTGTGTCCCACTGTTCACCAGTTTCACAGTCTCACCAGACAGCAGAAAGTGAGGGAAAATAGCAACACAAAAATAAATAAAAAATATTTATTTTAAGTGGGAGAAGTTTAAAACCCTTGTCATATTTTTATTGCTGTTTGTGTCCGTTTTGCAAATGTTCCCTCAGGTTCTTTGTGCAGAAACAGTTGTGACAGGAAGTGATGAAATTCTCTCTAACAGTGCCACAAATAGCAGTAAATACATGATGGGTTCTAGTTCACACTCTTTCAAAAACTAAAGAAAACAGTTTGGGCTAGACATGCACTTTACACTCATTGTATATGTTATTACAGTCTCAAAAATTTTACATGTTCCCCAATGATCAGATCATATAGGTTTAACCTAAGCCAGTGTTGTTAAAGCTATTCAGTCACAAAGAATGAATCTGTTTTGTTAAGGGAATTAATATCTGATCTTAGAAATATGGTAGCTATACTGTAAACCCACCCAAAATCTACAAGGGAATCTTGTATGCAAAATCTGACTGTCCTCGGGAAACAGGTTTGGATGCCAGGTACAAAAGCACATGTTTGTTGTTTTAGAAGAAGTTAGAAAGAAAATAAGTGGCTGTTGTACACTCTGTTGGCGCAACTTTACTCTTACAGGATCAAAATTGATTAAGGCTGGTTTCCTAACCTACAAGATTATCTGTTCTCACACACTACAACCAGATGGTGGGGTGGGGGATTTTCTGTAGAGATGAAGGGGACTGTCATCTAATGTCTAGGGGTACTATAAATCTTGTTGGCAGGTGCAGTTAGCTTGCCTGCCCCTAGACGACTCTGCCATTATGGCATGGGAAAGTTATAAGCAGGTGTTTACAACTTTGGAAAAATCCCTCCTCATGTTATGTAGTGGGTAAAATGAGTGCCCATATAAATGCCAGCTTTGGGTGGGGCCCAGGGGAGTCCAGGGTATTGGAAAAGGAACCCTAGAGCTGCCAAGATGTAGACCTACACTGAGTAGGTATAAAGGACCCTATGCATGGCTGAATTCCCAGGCAAGGTGGCACAGATCATGTGAGGATTAGCTGGGGTTTCTACAGTTACATAGTTAGTCTGGTTGAAAAAAGTCCATCCAGGTCAACCGATAAAAGGGAAAACATTTTTACAATCCTATATACAGTACACATTCCCATACCCACAGTTGATCCAGAGGAAGGCAAAAAGAAACCCAGTAAAGCATAATCCCATTTGCTCCAGCGGGGGAAAAAATTCCTTCTGGATCCCGAAGAGGCAATCGGGCATTCCCTGGATCAACTTTACCTATAAACATTAGTTTCCAGTTATATTATGTACATTTAGGAAAGAATTCAGGTCTTTTATAAAGCAATCTACTGAGCTGGACAGAACCAACTCTTGAGGAAATCTATTGTACATTTTCACAGCTCTTACTGTGAAGAAGCCTTTTTTGTATTTGGAAGTTAAATCTCCTTTCCCCCAGACCTAAAGAGTGTCCCTTTGTTCTCTGTGATGACCTTAAAGTGAATAATTCAACACCAAGTTCACTATATTAATGGAAGCACTTTGTTCCCTGACCCTCAGCTGCGAGTCCTGTGACTCAGTGATAGAGAGCCTGAGGATTTAGTATACATAGAGAAGTGGTCCCACTTCTATGGTGCTCCCAAGTAGAAGAGTCAGGAGGAAAGACAAAAAGATGTGTGCTTGTGCTCTGCACTGAAATGACTGCTGCAGGATGTGCATCCATGCTAGTGGTGCTTTGCACCGAAATGCCAGTGTGTCAAATGTGAAACATCATAGAAGTAATGTGAAGATGTGATGTTGCAGTAAATAGAATAAGTGGTGAAAGATATGGTTGGGTTCAATTAGATGACAGCACTACTGGCACTTTCCATGGCTTTCATCCTTATCTATGCACAAAATAAAATGGACAATTCACTGTTTATAGCGAAAAATGGACAGTTTAATTAAAAAAAGTACAAACATCTTGTAACCCAAATTTTCCTTTTTCTGAAATGCTTACTCTGTCTCCTTTTGGTCCAGGCGGTCCTGGATACCCTTGAAGTCCCTAAAATACACAAAACTATAATTAATATTATAACATTAACATAAGAATATGATAAAAAGTACACACGGTATACAGATATACAATATTTTTTTTTTCCAAACATACACAAACATACGTAATTGTTCATATAGCAGGATTAATGTAATATAAGCTTGGGGAGTACCCAGGTTATTAGTTATACTTTATGTGGAACTACAAGAAATCAATGTAAGTATGCAACCTAATGTTATTACTACAGTGAGGACTATAGCTAGCACCTATTCAGGACTGCAGCCTGAAGAACAACACAAGAGGAGGTTTATATAGCTTTAGCAGCAGTTGTGAGATCACTGTGACCTTGTGGTTTATTTGGTTGTTAATCCTCGTATGCCAAGTCTTACTCTTTAAACAAGAAATGCACATTATCCCACTTGTACATCTCTGCAGTCTATTCAGATGGGTTTACAGAATTGGTGAGAAGAGAAGAAAATAAATATAAAAAGAGTCACATAAGGAAAGAATGTTTTAGGTAATAAAGGGTGACCATCGTAAGTTCAATATATTCCCCCAAAAAATCCTGTATTTATTGGCGTATAACACTCACTTTTTTCCCCTTAAAATCAGGGGAAATCGTGGGTGCGGAAGAGGAGCAAGCGCTGCTGAATTACATAGAGCTGCAATCTCCTGTGTAACCGGCGCTCCGTCACTCACAGCCACTCCTCCTGGCCCCGCATTGGGCCACTGTTCTGTCTATTATTGTGAGTGATGGAGTGCCGGGTACACAGGAGATCACAGCGCTGTGTAACTCGCTCCTCCTCTTCCCTTTGCGACAACAAGGATAATCCAACTGCAGATGTGCACTGAACAGGCTGAATTGTTGGTCAATTTATAGGCTGTAGATGGGCACAGAACAGGCTGCATTGTTGGGCAATTTAATGGTTGCATATGGACACTGAGCAGGGTGCATTGATGAGCTGTGACCCTAATTTTGCTTTAAAGTTCTTTATTTATGTAGCACCCTCTACCAATAGGTTGGTGCTAGTAATATTTTTTTACTAGGGTCAGTCAGCACAGGCAAATTTAGGCAGGCCTATGCTGCAAGCTAGGCCTATCTGTTTTGATCTGGGGGTTATGAGTGGTCAGAGCAGCAGTGGGTGTGACCACCTGTGCTCCAGTTGAGGCGCCTCCCCTGCTTCCAGGGAGAATATTTTGGAAGAGGGGCTGGGCCTGGAACTGGAATGGCAGGTAGCTCATGTGGGAGCCCTGACCAATACCCAATTGGTATTGGCAGGGGGCGGGCCTCCTATATAAGCTGAGGTGATATGCCACTGGGGAGAGAAGTCGTCTGAGTGAAGTGAGGAATGGAATGCTAGGCAGAAGCAGGAGGACACCCCCATCTGGGAGGGTGTACCGATAGCAGGAGGAGGCCCAGGGAGAGCTGTGAGGGAACTTTGCCTCTACACGGTCATTGGCATTGTCTTTGCCACCACACAGTCGGTGGTAGGGAACTCCTGGAGCAGAGGGGCAGGGGAAGCTGTCGGAACGCATGGTCCGGTCAAGTTCTTCATCAAGGACTCAGGGCAGTGGAAGGTCAGTGAGTGTTAACACAGTGAAGGGCTGGATGTGCCAGGAAGTCTGTGAGGGAACTCTGCTTCTACATGGTCATTAGCAGAGTCTTCATCATACACACGGTGAATGATGGGGAGTCCTGGATCAGAGAAGAGACTGCAGGGATCTGTGTCAAATCGATGTGGCCCAAGTGCACAGGATTTGCAAGATCGGGCTGGCTGGGAACAGTAGTCCACCATCTAAAGACGTGCTTTTAAACTACTAGGCCTCCGGGAGAGGTGCTGCAGGACTCGGGCCTAGTAATGGCGAGCAACCAGAGCATGCCTAGGGGCTTATTCAGAGTGGGTCCCTATTACTCAATAGAAGAAGATGCAACATATTCTAACTCAGTAACTACAAGTTTGTGCAGGAGGAAACAAGTCTGTGCAGGAGGAAACAAGTTTGGGCAGGAGGAGAAAGAGTTCTAAGACCATCATTTTTACACGGTCAAAAGTGATGTCTTCATCCCTCACAATGTGATAAATGGGGAATTCTTAGAAGGAATAGTCTGCGGAAGTTGAGCAGAGGAGGAGCAATAGTCTGCGGGTAAATGCAGGAGGTTCACACTCAGTTTTAATGCACATCTAATCTTCTGGCTCTAACTAATTGCTGCTGTGCTTGAATCTTAAAATATGATGGCAAATGTACATTCTATGGGCATCCCATAACCCATTCCCTATCCAAGTTGTACAAGCAAATAAAACAACAGAATAACAAAACCAGTAAAAGATTAATTGTTCATTGTCTCTGGAAGTGATGTATGAGGTCTGGCAGCGCAGTGAATTGGTGGATTGTTTGTTACTAGCGGCACCTTCATCGCTGCATTTAAAATGTAAGGTTTTTTTTCTTAAACTTCCCTCCTAAAATTGGGGTGCGTGTTATACACATATAAATATGGTCATTTCAAATTTCATGAATGTAAGTTAAAGTGTTACTAAACCTAGGACCCTGCATTCACTATATCTGGTCTCCCACAGTACACAGAACATAGAAATGCAATTATTTTAGTAAATATAAACTCCTAAATACCTTTTCTCATCAGCAATATATAGCAGTCTTATGCCCCGTACACACGGTCGGACTTTGTTCGGACATTCCGACAACAAAATCCTAGGATTTTTTCTGACGGATGTTGGCTCAAACTTGTCTTGCATACACACGGTCACACAAAGTTGTCGGAAAATCCGATCATTCTGAACGCGGTGACGTAAAACACGTATGTCGGGACTATAAACGGGGCAGTGGCCAATAGCTTTCATCTCTTTATTTATTCTGAGCATGCGTGGCACTTTGTCCGCCGGATTTGTGTACACATGATCGGAATTTCCGACAACGGATTTTGTTGTCGGAAAATTTTATAGCCTGCTCTCAAACTTTGTGTGTCAGAAAATCCGATGGAAAATGTGTGATGGAGCCTACACACGGTCGGAATTTCCGACAAGGTCCTATCACACATTTTCCGTCGGAAAATCCGACCGTGTGTACGGGGCATTATGACTTCTATCAGTGTCTGGCCGAACACTGGTTAAAGCTTGTAGCGGGAGTTTTCATTCTCCTTTTACTGTCTTATAAGGCTGCATGACCCCTGACCTTCTGGTTGGACAATGCCGATTGGCACTGTGCTCATCACATGCACCCTCCCGAAAGAAAAAAAAAACTCTTTAGCAATGCACACCAAACTGAGCATGTGCAGAGTGCGTCCAAGGCTCTATACGATTAGCAGATGGATTGGGGACAGCAAAAGAAGGGAGTAGAAACAGAGAAGGCAGGAATAAACAGGCTTTTTACACAATGCAGAGGATTAACCCTTTAGGTTCCACATAGTATAACAGTGAGTATAACAAGCATGCTTTACTGCATATACAGACTGATTTTACTGTTGTGGGTTTAGTAATGTTTTAAACATTTACACAAAATATCAAACATAAATATTTAAAAGTACAGTTTCTTACCCTGTCACCTTGAAAGCCCTTATGGCCCTGTAATTTAACATATGTTCAGTAAATATATCATCTATGCATTACAGTCATAATTTATGTTTCACACAGGATAGTCACAATAGTTAAATCATAATGTAATATTTTGTAATTTGTAACCGTATACATATACAGTATGCAACAAGTAAATATAGGCTATCAGTTAAACACATAATGTTAATGCTCCTACTGCATCATTATAGAGAAATGCTAAAAATATGGTGTAGCTTCAAACTTGTTATGTCAGGTAGGGATGAGCGAACGGTTCGACCCGACCATAAGTTCAGCCGTTCAGCGAACAACGAACATTATGTGGTGTTTGCGGCAAATTCGAAAGTCACAGAAAACTGTTAAAGGCTATGGGACACTAATATGAAAAACCAAAAGTGCTCATTTTAAAGGCTTATATGCAAGTTATTGTCATAAAAAGTGTTTGGAGAGCTGGGTCCTGCCCCAGGGGACATGTATCAATGCAAAAAAAGTTTTAAAAACTGACATTTTTTCGGGAGTAGTGATTTTAATAATGCTTAAAGTGAAACAATAAAAATGAAATATTCCTTTAAATATTGTGCCTGGGGGGTGTCTATAGTATGCCTGTAAAGTGGTGCAGTTTTCCCGTGTTTAGAACAGTACCACAGCAAAATTACATTTCTAAAGGAAAAAATGCATTCAAAACTGATCACGGCTGTAATGAATTGTCGGGTCTCGGCAATATAGATAAAACTCATTGAAAAAAATGGCATGGGTTCCACCCAGTCCATTACCAGGCCTTTTGGGTCTGGTATGAATATTAAGGGGAACCCCAAACCAAAAAATTTTTAAAAAATCACATGGGGGTCCCCCCAAAATCCATACCAGGCCCTTCAGGTCTGGTATGGAAATTAAGGGGAACCCTGCACCACATTTAAAAAAATGGCTTAGGGGTCCCCCCCAAAATCCATACCAGACCCTTCAGGATTTTAAGGAGAACCCTGCAGCAAAACTTAAAAAAAATGGCCCCCCCAAAATCTATCCAGACCCTTATCTGAGCACCCAAGTTGGCAGGCCGCAGGAAAAGAGGGGGGACAAGAGAGCACCCCCCTTCCTGAACCATACCAGGCCACATGCCCTCAACATGGGGGGGGTGCTTTGGGGTCTGGGGTAAAAAAGACAAGAGACAGCTTAGGACAAGTCCTTTATTAAAAGATTAAAAAATAAAAATGTCCCGCAATGTAAATCCACGCCGCCCGACGGACCGAAAAAGAAAATAAAAAGCCGCAAAAGTTCCGCCTCCATGGGAGGCTCCCGCCGAGTGACGCTTCTTCTTAGTGACAGCTGTTATATAGCTGAGGGCGGGGCCACCCGGTGATGTAAACTGGTGACCCCACCCCCCTCTGACACCACGGGGAAGCAGAGGAAAAGTTGTAAACATGTAGGGAATCCAGGAAGTTGTGGAAAGAGATATCTACTGGCTAGCAGACAGGCAACACTCACAACATAGAAGAGTTTTTAAGTAAGCTTATATTAAGCTTATATTACCCCCCTCTGACACCACGGGGAAGCAGAGGAGAAGTTGTAAACATGTAAGGAATCCAGGAAGTTGTGGAAAGAGATATCTACTGGCTAGCAGACAGGCAACACTTACAACATAGAAGAGTTTTTAAGTAAGCTTATATACTTATATTGTCAAAAATACCTGTCATCTGTATTGCTATTAAAATGTTGATGATATAATATCACAGTGTATGCTGTGACTTAAAATTTTTTTTTTTACATACAACTAGAAAAAGTACTTAAATCTGTGTTGAAATCAGCTTCCTATCACCCACTGTACTGCAGCACTCACACTGGGAGAGAGGGAGGCATTAGGTGCTAATCAGGTGTGCTGCATGTACAAAAAATGAGAGGGATCATACTGACAAGATAAGAAAGCAGAATTAATGACTTACTAGTATGACATCTCTCCACTACGCCAGAGAAAGTGATGTCACTTTCCTGGCTGCGCTGTTTGGTAAAGTGGAGGTGTATGAATTACTAATGTGTACTGACAGAATGTTCAGAGTTTAGCTTTAAGGAAAATGCATTGGGATTGATTTACTAAAACTGGAACATCTAGTGCAGCTGTGCATGGTAGCCAAGCATCTTCTAACTTCAGCTTGCTCAATTCAGTTTTGACAAAAAAAACTGGAAGCTGATTGGTTTCTATGCCGAGCTGCACCAGATTTTGCACTCTCAAATTTTAGTAAATCAACCCGATTGTGTCTAAATTGGATCTTTATATATGCATAGGCTGAATGATCTTAAAAAATACAGAGCTTGGCTTTTCATTTACCATTAGGCCGGGAGGACCTGGGGGACCTGTTCGACCAGGGCGCCCTGGAAGGCCAGGAATACCATCTTGCCCAGGCAAACCCTAAAAAGATTTTATACTGTTAAAATATGGCATATAATAAATAAAAAGGAATATCAAACATACATATTACTGTTATTAGACAATTTCTACAATTATAATAATGAACAACATTTTCCTCAAATGATCACTTGTAGAACAAATGTAGATGACTGTAGCCACTAAATTACAGTTTCTGTGCCCCATTGTCAATCTTCCTTAGCAATATCTTCCACATAAATTTCTAAGAGCCAGCCCTATATTCAAGGGAGATAGAGGAGTAGACAAGTAAGACATAATATTAATTCAGAAGTAACATGGAAGTACGTGTACATGTTTTTATACATGCCAGTGCTAAACTAAGTGCTGTTTCAAAGATTCTGCAATGTGGTTTCCATAAATTCATGATGTATTTCAGTTTATACAGTTTATATACCGTATAAAATATTCATCAAACAGCAAACCTCTCTTTGGTTCCAACAACCATTCATGTTAAGGGAACATTTCTAATCTGTTAATTAGCCATTGACACATGTCTCTCATTGCTGACTGGTAGGTCTTTTGCAAACCCCCCTACTGTAAATGATTTCTAGGGAACCTTTAAAAATTGTATGCAGGCAAGCTTAAGCAGAACCCTTTGAAATTTAGCATATATGTGAAAAAACATGCTGCAAAGCAAGGAATCGTAGGCATTCGTTCCTTAATTGATATGATAAAAGAAAACGTGTGAACATAAAAGAAAAAAGATCTATAAAGCTGTCTTGAACTCAACACAAACAATACAAATATACAAAGACAATAGTGAGAAAAGGTAAGTCAGAGAAAGCTAAAATAGTTCTGTCAACATGTGTAAAACTGTGATAAAATAAGGCTTAAACTTAGGAAACAAAAAAAGCTAAGACCATTAAGACACATTAACTATTACCACTGTTGCCAAGCCCACAGTAGCCTAGACTAAATAACTAGAACAAATTATTGCATGACAGTCTGGTACTGCACAATCAAATAATGGGAAAGTTTAACTTTAGTATACATACACTGTAATGGTAATTAGAAACAAGATTTTATATTACAATTTTAAAAAAGGCAGTTTTTCTTATTTAACTGATCGAAAATAGTGATTTTAAAGGTGTTATTTATTGTATAATTGTCAGAGAGGGCAGTGACAATTTTATCTTGAGATGGTATTTTTCTATTTTAGTACCTGCAGAACCAAGAGAACAACTCATATAATTGTATGTGAATAATCAAAGTAAATTTGCAAAAGTCTGCTTGTGCTTATAATGCAGGTCTCTCAAGCATTATGAACAAATATAAATGGCATTACAATTTAGTCAAAGAAATATATATTTGAGCCAGAATCAATGTGAGCACACAGCTTATAATACTGAGAATAATGCAATAATGTGGGAGAGAAGCTGGTGTGATTAGCGGAAGAAGACTTCTTTCTTCTTATATGTCAGCACCAGTGGGTTG